>NC_069396.1:57337142-58006071 GCF_027475565.1 Acinonyx jubatus | reverse complement strand
TGAGGTGTTAATGTTAGCCATTCTGACAGGTGTAAGGTGGTATCTCATTGTGGTTTTGATTTGTGTTTCCCTGATGATGAGTGATGTTGAGCACTTTTTCATGTGTCAGTTGGCCATCTGGATGTCCATTTAATGAATAGTTTGCCTTTCCTGCTGCACAGCAATCTGTTAAGAAGCAACTTTTTATATTGATTGCCTTTGCTTCTGGGATCTTTTGTTCTATTGATTCATTTGTCCATCCATGTCCCAATAAGTCTTAATTACTATAGATTTTTTTTCCTTTTTTTGTTTTGTTTTTGTTTGTGGAAGTTCATCATCTTTAGACTCAAGGAATAGACTCAAGTGATGGGTACAGACTACACCAGGCCCAGAGTTTTGTGGCTCCAGGTGGGGGGTGGCGGGGGTGGGGATATGGGCAGACCCAGCTACAGCAAACACACAGGAAACTTGTGGGAGGGGAGGGGGAAGTTAGCAGATTTGGTCTTGAACTTGGTGGGAGTGGGGGCAGAAATGTGATTATCTTTGGGGCTTGGGAATGAGGAACAGAAGGAAGAAAGCTGTTTTAGGAGGGCCAGAGCAGGCCTAGAGGGACAGCTCCCTACCCCAGGAGCTCATAGTTGAGAAGGAAGGGAAATGAGGCCCCTCCCCTCAGTGCTGAGGACAAGGCCCTTGGCTCAGTCTTCTTCTGCCCCACCCTCAACCATGGAAGAGATGTGGTCCTTGTCCTCTGGCTCCTTTTAAGAGTCCAGAGGCTGTTCTCTGTTGAGCCTCTGGAAGAAGCTTTTGCTAACCTCATAAGTGCTGATCATTATGGCACAGGAGGGGGTGGCCTTGATGACCGCTGGAACAGAGCCTGCAAAGAGTCCCGTGGTGCCTGGCTCAGCCAGGATCTTCCACAGCAGACGTCACTCACAGCCGCGACTGCTCCCAGTGTGAGGTGTCATGGAGTCAGGATGGCCACCACTATCCCTTAGAGGCTGCCAGCCACAAAGCTGATGATTCCCACAGATGTCTGGTGTTTTGGCCAGAGCCCACTCATCCATCTGCTCACCAGCTGTAGTTGAACCAGGACAGGGTTGAGAAGGGCACATCCCAAAGGGTAGCAGGACCCTGGCCTCCGTGAGTGCCAGCCAACCTGAGCCATGGCAGCTGGGCACAGGCACCAAGCTCCCAGTGTGACACAGGCTGAGCCTACAGCTTGGTCTGCACCAGCTACAAGTGGGCTAGTGCACCAGCCACCATGGGTGCAAAGAAGTCAGGAGTCAGGGCTTGACCACAAAGGAAGGCCTTCAGTTGGTCATAGGCAGTGAAGGAGACGGCAGTGGCTAACACGGGTGGCTGGGAGGCCAGTCCACAGGGTCCTCTTCTGTCCTACAGTCTTCACAGAGGTATCCACGATGCCAGTGAGGCAAGCACAGTCCTGAAACAAGGTACTTGTTTCCATTTGGGTACAAGTACAGGGGCTCCAGAACACCACTGCAGATAGGAGGCACCTCCCTGTGGACCAGAGAGAGAAGAGCAATTTGGCATAGCAGAGGCTCCAGAGTCTGGAGGGAGGCCTCAGCTATCTGGCCACTGAGGGACACAGCCTGCAAGTGTGCCTTCCCCACATCCAGGGGTGTCATGCAGAGGGAGGTGGCCACAGTCCCAGTGCCTGAGGCACCATTTGATGGAGGGAGCTGATGCCACCTTGTAGCTTCAGTTCTGGCTGGAGGCCAGTGCACGGTCTGTGCACCAATTACTAGAGCTTTTAAGTGAAATCTTTGTAAGGTCCACCCAATTCAATCAACATCCCCTCTCCCACACTCTGTTGTGCTCTGGGAGTAGCATGGTTTACACTAACCCCCTCTGTCTCCCACATACACTTCAGAATGGCTGCACAAAAATTTCTGTTGGGATTAGCAATTTACTGAATATAGAGGTGGATATGGAGAGTATTGACATCCTTATAATAATGATCATTCACATACAAGAACTTAGTGTAATTCTTCATTTGTCACAATTTTTATGTCTATCAATAAAACTTCATACTTTATCCATTAAGGCTTATAATATTGTATTAGATTTATTTCTTGTGATTTTATATTTTTCTTGTCATTGAGTAGGACATCCTTTCTTAATTTTCAATTATAAATTCGAGTACAGTGAGTGCTTCCACAATTCTGTACCTTCCTCAGTGATCATCATGAGAAGTGTGCTGTTAATCCCCTTCCCCTATGTCACCCACTCCCCCCACCGACCTCTCACCTGGCAAACACCAGTTTGCACTCCATATTTAAGAGTCTGTTTTTGGGTTTGTCTTCTTTCTTCTTTGTTCATTCGTCTCTTAAATTTCGCATGAGTGAAATCATATGGTATTCGTCTTTGACTTGTTTCACTTAGCATTATACTCCCTAATCCATCCATGTTGCTGCAGATAGGAAGATCTCATCCTTTCTATGGCCAAGTAACATTCCTGTGTGCATGTGCGTGTGTGTGTGTGTGTGTGTGTGTGTGTGTGTGTGTGTGTACCACATCTTCTTTATCCATTCATCTATCAATGGATGCTTGGATTGCTTCCATATCTTGGCAATAATAATAATAATAATAATAATAATAATAATAATACTGCAATAAACATAGGGGTGCACATAATCTTTTCCAATTGGCATTTTTCTTTTCTTTGGGTAAATATCAAATGGTATTATCATATGGTAATTCTACTTCTAATTTTTTGAGGAATCTCCATACTGTTTTCCACAGTGGCTGCACCAGCTTGCATTCCCACCAATAGTGCACAAAGATTTATTTTTCTCCACATCCTCACCAACACTTGTAATTCCTTACCTTTTGAGTCTAGCCCTCCTGACAGGTGTGAGGTGATATCTCATTGTGGTTTTGAGTTGCATTTCCCTGATGATGAATGATGTTGAACATATTTTCATGTGTTTATTGGCCATCTGTATATCTTCTTCGGGAAAATGTCTATTCATGTCTTCTGTCCATTTTAATCTAGATTCTTTGGGGGTATTTTTGGTGTTGAGTTGTATAAGTTCTTTATATATTTCGGATATTAGCCCCTTATTAGATATATCATTTGCAAGCATCTTCTTCCAGTCAGTAGGTTGTCTTTTTGCTTTGTTGATGGTGTCCTGCGATGTGCAAAAACGTTTTATTTTGATGTCGTCCCAATGGTTTAATTTTGTTTTTATTTTCCTTGCCTGAGGAGACATATATAGAAAAATATTTCTATGGCTGATGTGAGAAAGAGTACTGTCTATATTTTCTCCTAGGAATTTTATAGTTTTACATCTCACAGGTCTTGAATCCATTTTGAATTTACTTTTGTGTATGGTGTGAGAAAGTGGTCCAGTTTTGTTCTTTTGAATCTAGCTGTCTAGTTTTCCCAACGCCATTTGTTGAAGAGATTCTTTTCACATTATATATTTTTGCCTCCCTTGTGGAAGATTAATTGATGATATAATCAGGAGTTTATTTCTGGGCTCTTTACTCTGTTCTATTGATCAGAATTGATGTGTCTTTTTGTGCCAGCAGGATACTCTTTTAATTTTTATAACTTTGTAGTATATCCTGAAATCTGGGATTGTGACACTTCCTGTTTTGTTTTCTTTCTCAAGATTGCTTTGGTTATTGGGGCGTCTTTTGTGGTTCTATCCAAATGTTAGTATTATTTGTTCTAGTTCTGTGAAAAATGCTGTTGGTATTTTGATAAGGATTGCATTGAATCTGTAGACTGCTTTGGGTCATATGGACATTTTCACAATATTTTTCTTCCAATCCATGAACATGGAATGTTTTCCATTTGTGTCCTCGTTAATTTCTTTCATAAATGATTGACAGTTTTCAGAGTACAGGTCTTTCACCTCCTTGGTTAAGTTTATTCCTGGGTATTTTATTCTTTTTGATGCAATTGTTAATGGGATTATTTTCTTGATTTCTCTTTCTGCTACTTCATTAACAGTGTATGCAAATGCAACAGATTTCTGCATATTGATTTTGCATCCCGCAACTTTACTGAATTCATTTATCAGTTCTACTAGGTTTTTTTTCATTGAGTCTTTAGGGTTTTCTACATAGAGTTATATGTCATCTGCAAATAGTGAAAGTTTTACTTCTTCCTTGGATGCCTTTTATTGCGTACGACACCTTTTTTTTTCTAGGTTACTTCCAATGTGTCATTTTAAATATTATATAAATTTCAAAAACACTTGACGTTCATAAGCCCTAGAAGAATATCAAAGGGACATGTTTATAACATCAAATATCAGTTGCAAAGACCAACAATAATAGTACCAACATATGAATATTATAGAGTTTACAAATGGTCAAAAAAAAAAGGAGAAGAATACCTTTTAATGGTAGGCTGCTAACTAAAGTAGTTGGAGGATTATTAACTAAAACAAGATAACAGTTTTCTTTTTTTTCTTTTTTTTTCAATATATGAAATTTAATGTCAAATTGGTTTCCATACAACACCCAGTGGTCATCCCAAAAGGTGCCCTCCTCAATACCCATCACCCACCCTCCCCTCTCTCCCACCCCCCATCAACCCTCAGTTTGTTCTCAGTTTCTAACAGTCTCTTATGCTTTGGCTCTCTCC
Source organism: Acinonyx jubatus (assembly GCF_027475565.1). Classification (NCBI taxonomy): domain Eukaryota; kingdom Metazoa; phylum Chordata; class Mammalia; order Carnivora; family Felidae; genus Acinonyx; species Acinonyx jubatus. The sequence continues at coordinate 58,001,471 of NC_069396.1, read as the reverse complement.
CACTCTAACCTCTTTTTTTGTTTTCCTTCCCCTCCCCCATGGGTTTCTGTTAAGTTTCTCAGGATCCACATAAGAGTGAAACCATATGGTATCTGTCTTTCTCTGTATGGCTTATTTCACTTAGCACCACACTCTCCAGTTCCATCCATGTTGCTACAAAGGGCCATATTTCATTCTTTCTCATTGCCATGTAGTACTCCATTATGTATATAAACCACAATTTCTTTATCCATTCATCAGTTGGTGGATATTTAGGCTCTTTCCACAATTTGGCTATTGTTGAGAGTGCTGCTATAAACATTGGGGTACAAGTGCCCCTATGCATCAGTACTCCTGTATCCCTTGGGTAAATTCCTAGCAGTGCTATTGCTGGGTCATAAGGTAGGTCTATTTTTAATTTTCTGAGGAACCTCCATACTGTTTTCCAGAGTGGCTGCACCAGTTTGCATTCCCACCAACAGTGCAAGAGGGTTCCTGTTTCTCCACATCCTCTCCAGCATCTATAGTCTCCTGATGTGTTCATTTTGGCCACTCTGACTGGCGTGAGGTGATATCTGAGTGTGGTTTTGATTTGTATTTCCCTGATGAGGAGCGACGTTGAGCATCTTTTCATGTGCCTGTTGGCCATCCGGATGTCTTCTTTAGAGAAGTGTCTATTCATGTTTTCTGCCCATTTCTTCACTGGGTTATTTGTTATTTGGGTGGAGTTTGGTGAGCTCTTTATAGATTTTGGATACTAGCCCTTTGTCCAATATGTCATTTGCAAATAAGATAACAGTTTTCTATCTGATGAAAAAGCCATACTAGTTGTTGGAAGATAGTTCTTCAAATAGACAAATACAATCTTGGATCCTATAAAGATAACTAAGAGGTGAAATGGAATTCAATAAAGCCAAGTTTTTTTGTTCAGTGATCTCCAATTTTTTTAAAAATGTAAGTGCAAGTTAGTAAACATACAATTAGTATTGGTTTCAGGAGTAGAACCTAGTCATTCATCACTTACATATGATACCCAGCACTCATTCCAACAAGTGTCCTCTTTAATGCCCATCACCCATTTAACCCATCCCCCCACACACACCTCCCCTCCAGCAACCCTCAGTCCATTCTCTGTATTTAAGAGTCTTTTATGGTTTGCCTCCCTCTGTCTTTTTATCTTCTTTTTCCTACCCTTCCCCTATGTTCATCTGTTGTGTTTCTTAAATTTCACATATGCGTGAAATCATATGATATTTATCTGTCTCTGACTGACTTATGATATCCTTTTAAATTTCAAATTCTAACTAGATTTATTTATAGAAATACACACGAATTTTTATATTCATAAAAGTGCCATTTAAAAGCTTAGTAACATTTTTTTCCCAGCCTTATCGAGATATAATTGACATAGGACATTGTGTAAGTTGAAGGGCTTAGGATGTTGATCCGATACACTAATATATTGCAGAATGATTGCCACCATAGGATCAACTCACACCTCCACCACGTCTCATAATTACCTTTTGTGGGTGTTTGTGTGGTGAGAACACTTAAGAGCTACTCTTTTAACAACTTTCAAGTATACAATACAATATTAATTCAAACAGTTTTTCCATAGATTTGCGGGGAGGGAGTTTGTACAGATATACCAAATTATTTCATATACTCTCAAATTTGCCTCTTCTTTCCAAGTCCCTTTTCTTGTCCCACTGAATCAACTGCTGTTTCAGTACTACACTGAAATAAGATTGGGGACAGAGGGTATGTTTGTCTCATATCCTAAAAGGTATTCTGTCATCATTTTTCCATTATGAGGTTTTGGCTACTTTTCTTTCTTTTTTTTTTAATGTTCTTTTGGAATGGGTTAAGGAGATTCCTGTCTTTCCTAATTTACAAAGATACATCTAAGAGCCCAAATAGACATGGAATCTTCTAGGTTTACCTTTTTTTCATCTGTTAAGGTGATCATATTTGTTTCCTTCTGTAATCTGTGAAATATGAAGAATTACATTTACTAGTCATACCCAGAACACACCCTCTGCTGATGAAAGCAGGGCGCCTGCAGGTGGGAGCAAATCCTCAGTCAGCGTGAGAGATGTCAGGTGATTCCAGCTGTGCAGCAAATCTGGCGACCTCAGGGTTTGGGATCTAGGCAGGGCCTCTATGAATCCCATCACCTGTTAAATTTACCCATGATTGTACTGCTCCACAATCTCTTATACTGGAAAGGCCCCTTGCCAGACCTTGATGCAGAATGCATGGAATATTCACCTTATGTGGATCATGGAACAGACGGTTATCTGAAGTTAAGATTATAAGCGGAGTTCTTTTTCTTTGGCACTGCCCCAGTCAATTGTTTTGGGGGTTCTTTGCCAGATTCCCCAAGAGCTCCAACATCACAAGCTGGGTCTGTACTGTCTTGTTATCAGCAGACCTGAGAAGAAAGGTCTACGTGGAGAAAAACAGTTGAGGCACAAAAGCCCAGGTGAAGCAGTGTTTCCCTTCCATTGTGAACCTGGTTATCCAGAACCTACCTCAGTCAATAAAAAGGAGAGGAATTAACCCGCCCACTCATCTCTGGGTGGGTGTAGACCTTCTCTTCCCACTTCCCTGGCTTGCTTGCTTTAGGAACTGGCCCAGAAGATTGGTGTCAGGGTTGGTGAGTTACCATTCTTGCCAATTTGTTCATTTTGATTTTTAAAATCCTGTTATTTATGTTGTCACTGAAATTTTCCAATTCTCTCAGTTTTTTTTTCCACTCTGTTTTTTTTTTTTAACCAGAAACTCATGCTTGTGGCCTTACCATGGACACCATCCTTTTATTTAGTGACTGCAATGTTAGAAAGAGGATATTTTAAGGGTGAGCTATAGCTTCTCTACTCTGAGGGATCCTCAACTGTGTTCTAAGGCGCTGGCTCTCAATTTTGGCTGCGTGTGGAAGTTATTTGGGGGAATTGTAAGAAAAGATGGATTCCTGGGTCTTTCAAAGCTTCTTGTTTAACAGGCCTGGATATTTCTGGGCATTGGGAGTGTTAAAAAAAAAAGAAGAAGAAAGAAAAGAAAAGCAGACATAGCAAAATTAAAACCACCAAATTAGTAAAATAGATTTAGAAAGAGCTTATTGTGGATTTAAGAATGGTTTTCGAACTTGGTGCTCTCAAATTCAAAACTCATGAAGCTCAGGTGAATGACGTTACAGCGTATAAAATGAAAATGAGGAGTTATTTAACCTTTACAATGGTTGGTTATTCTGGAGAGGATCTCCAGATGGCAGGGAATGGTTTCAAAGTAATTATCTTACACGTTTTTAGGAAGATGGCTTAAGTTTCTTAAAAAAAAAAAAACTCTTGAATTTTTAAACCGATGTATGATTAACCTACAATGTTACATTAGTTTCAGGTGTACGACACAGTGATTCAACAACTCTATAACTCTGTGCTCTCCATAAGTGCTCACCATCGACGTTAAGTTTCTTCTATGGTTATCAGAGGTGTTTACAAGAAACAACTTCAGTTTCACTTATGTTCATGAAATAAAGTAGATTTAGTTTTGCTGATGTGGTTTAAGTGGTTTCTTCTGCCCAGGGAATTTTCTTCTTAAAAACATTTTTATTTTAAGACTTTTTACTCAAATTCCAGTTGATTAACATACAGCGTGATAGTAGTTTCAGGTGTACAATACAGTGATTTGACACTTGCCTCAGACACTCAGTGCTCATCATGGCAATTTCTCTCCTTAGTCTCCATCAGCTATTTAACCCATGCCAGCACCCTCTGCTACCCCTCAGTTTGTTCTCGATAGTTAAGTATCTGTTACTTGGCTTGCCTCTCTCTCTTTTCCTTGGCTCCTTTGTTTTGTTAAATTCCACGTACGAGTGAAATTGTATGGTATTTGACTTTCTCTGACTTATTTCACTTAGCATTATACTCTCTAGTTCCATTCATGTCCTTGCAAATGGCAAGACTTCTTTTTTTTTCTGGCTGAGTAATATTCTATTATATATATATATATCCATCATCTATATACATACACCACATCTTCTTTATCCAGTAATTGGTTGATAGACACTTGGGCTCTTTCCATAATTTGGCTATTGCTGATAATGCTTCTATAAACATCAAGGTACATGTGTCCCTTTGAATTAGTATTTTTGTATTCTTTAGGTAAGTACCTAGTAGTGCAATTGCTGGATCATTGGGTATTGTTGTTTTTAATTTCTTGAGGAATCTCCAAACTGTTCTCCACAGTGGCTGCACCAGGTTGTGTTCCCACCAACCATGCAAGAGGGTTCCCCTTTCTCTGCATCCTTGCCAACACCTGCCTTTTCTTGTGTTGTAGAATTTGCCCCAGGGAATTTTCAAGTTTGGTCTCCTTTTTCTTTAAAAAAAAAATTTTTTTTTATGAACTCCTCAAGTGATTCTTCTGGGCAAAAATTCTTGAGAAGGTCTGGTCTAAGGTGCTCAGTATGTAACTGTCGGGTCCTCAGTTATTCAGCCACATGATTCAGTCAGGATACTTCAATCCTTCTGCATCCATTTTCCTTGTTGAAACCTTGTGTGGGCATTGGACCCCATATCAACTGTTAAAAAGAATCTAAACCCCAAGGAGGAAGTTCAATGACAGAGGATGGTGTAAAACAGAAGTCAAAGGATGGAAATACGTTGGGATTCAGGGGGAAGAGTGGATTTCATGGGATTTAACTTTCTTCACTGCATAATAAACTTCTATTCATCGAAAAGCTCTTAGAACCAAGATTTAAAACCAGAAACAGTTATCCATGCTATACAAACGTAACCAATGTTAAGCAAATTTTACTTCCTTCTAGTGATGTTTGTCTAAGAAAGGAGACAGACTTTATAAACACTAGTCTCTTATGCGACTTTGATTTTCCTAAAACTCTAAGTAAGAGAACTTGTTAAGTATTCTTTGAAAGTCTGAATTTGAGTTTATAGTGCACAACATTGATACACTAGGTATATTTAGTCATGCTCTGTTGTCAATCTTCAGTTTCTGATTTTATACAATCCATTGGACAACTGAAAGAATTCTGTATTACATAAGATTGACACCTAGTGGTTCTACTTGATAGGCTCCTAGAAGAGGAACTGAGTCCAAGATAGTTAAATTGATGAAAAGCTTTTAATACTGTCTGCTTTCCTAAAGGGATATCACTGTTTGACACCAACAGTCTATATGCCCATCTGACCACACTGCAATGCTTCTTTTCAGATTACTTGAATAAACGTCTTTTTCTGAACCGTAAGGTACACTGCTCTGAATATTTCAGCTGTATCTCGCATATAACTATTTTTAATTTCTTATCTCTATTTCCAACTTCTATATATAATTGGCAGTGTTTTCCCACTGATTAACAGAGCTCCTGAAGTAAGGCTAATTTGGCTTATTTTGGTTGTTGGGTATTCTCTATTAGCTTATTGCTTCTATGTATACATTTTCCCCCTCAGAATACATGCCTGTGGTTTTTTTTTAAACTTTTATGCCTGTTTTTTTTTAAATGCCAATCTTATTTTTTCTTTAATGTGCACATCTTTATATTTGCAATCCACGAGCCTGGTGCTCACTCTGTCTTGGAACATTCTATGACAACACTGAATGAGGGACTCTTTACACGCAAAATCATAGGAAAACCTCAACAATAATTAAAATCTACAAAATAGAAGAACAATAACGTTAATTGTTTTCTATTAAATTAATGTTGGGGCGCCTGGGTGGCTCAGTCAGTTGGGTGTCCGACTTCAGCTGAGGTCATGATCTCACAGTCCATGAGTTGGAGCCCCGCATCGGGCTCTGTGCTGACAGCTCAGAGCCTGGAGCCATCTTCAGATTCTGTGTCTCCTTCTCTCTCTGCCCCTCCCCTGCTCATGCTCTGTCTCAAAAATAAATGACAACATTTTAAATTTTTTAAAAATAAATTAATAAAATGTTTAAAACATACTCATTGCTGGAGTTGGTGTACTAAAACTGGTACACATGTGCATTTCTTTTTTTATACATGTAATTTATTGTCAAATTGGTTTCCATAAAACACCCAGTGCTCATCCCAACATATGGAACTGGAGGGCATTATGCTAAGTGAAATAAGTCAGGCATAGAAAGACGGCTACCTATTTCTTACCTTTGTAAGTTTGAGAGTGAGTGTGTGTATGTGGGCAGGCAAGTGGCAGAGAGAGAATCTTTTTTTTTCACCTTTTAATTTATTTTTGAGAGACTGAGCACAAGTGAAGGAAGGGCATAAAGAGAGGAAGACACAGAAGCCAAAGCAGGCTCCAGGCTGTCAGCACAGAGGCTGATGCAGGGCTCTAACTCATGAGCTGTGAGATCATGACCTGAGCTGAAGTTGGACGCTTAACTGACTGAGCCACTAAGGCGCCCCAAGGGAGAGAGAGCATCTTAAGCACCCTCCACACTCAGCACGGAGCCAGTCACAGGACTTGATCCCATGAACCATGAGATCATCATCTTAACCAAAATCAAGAGTCTGATGTTGAACTGAGTCACCAAGGTGCCTCCCAATCCTATTTCTTAAAAATGCAGCTAACTAATCTGTTTACCTGGAGTTGGTGGTGGTGGTGGCTCCTATTTTCTCCTGAATGTTAGACAGCCTTATCAGCATCATTTAACGCATGCACCTTCATTTCAATATGAATTCATGATGGCATTGCAGATGGACACATGTCTACACCATGTACACAAAAACATTGGTGTTTTTATGGGCTATTAAGGACGATAGTCATAAAAGAAACACCATGTTACAGAAACTGATGTCTGCCTTCCCCCAGAGAGTGTTAGGACTGATACTCCACATTTATCTCAACTCAAAAGTTTACCAAGTCTGTTGTTAAGATCATTGTTCCAGAAAGAGTTCAGACCTATGATTAACAGATTATCAAACAGCAGCTCCTATCAGACCACAGGAATCTTCTATGTCAACTTTGAATGAATAGATGGTTCTGTGTAGTTTTTTAATGTTTATTTTTGAGAGAGCTTAAGCAGGGGAGGTGGAGAGAGAGAGAAAGAAAGGAAGAGAGAATCCCAAGCAGGTTCCCCGCTGTCAGTGCAGAGCCTGATGTGGGGCTCAATGTCACTAACTCTAAGATCATAACCTGAGGTGAAATCAAGAGTTGGATGCTTAATAAAGTGAGCCGCCCAGGTGCCCTGATGGTGCTGTGTAGTGTGAGTCCCTGATCCCATATTTATGTTCTAGATCCTATATTCCTTGGTCCTAAGATCCTAAGTCTGACCCTCCCTGAGACACAAGATGGTAGAGTTGGGTCCTACTGACTTTGACCTGTGGTATCAAGATAAACTCAATAAAAAGGAATCTCTAGGGGCGCCTGGGTGGCTCAGTCGGTTAAGCGTCCGACTTCGGCTCAGGTCATGATCTCATGGTCTGTGAGTTCGAGCCCCTCGTCGGGCTCTGTGCTGACAGCTCAGAGCCTGGAGCCTGCTTCGGATTCTGTGTGTGTCTCTCCCTGCTCCTCCCTCGTTCATGCTCTGTCTCTCTCTGTCTCAAAAATAAACATTAAAAAAAAAAAAAGGAATCTCTAGACGCTGAGTGGAGATTGGACTGCCACAGACCCCAAGGCTTGATCGATGGTAAGTCAAACAATATCTGGTTAACATGTTGACCACCTCTTATGAGGCATAGCACATCTGAAATAACAGAATCTTTCAAAAGCTCCATCACAAAGATCTGTGTGAGAAGACCGACATTAGATGAAACTGTGAGTAGTGGGTAAGGATGGGGGAAGTTTTTAGGAAGCCTGATTTTTCTAAGTGACTTCTCTATCCCCAAAGATCCAGTTTTCAGATCTGGAAGCTATAAGAAGACCGGTGATGGATTGGATGTGGGTCTGGTCTTCTGACTTTGATTCTTCAATCCTCCTCCATTTTCCTCCATCCTAAGTCTTATGAAAGTAGCCACCCAAGGGGATTATACCCACCCAAAGAAAGTGCTTAAACTAGACTAGATTATAAGCATGAAGCTTTATCATAAGATCTGGCCAAAGCAATCTGTAGACCAATGTAGATATTATGGGAAATTAACATACTAGGTATTCTGCTAGGCATATGTTCATTGACCCAGCTGATAGCACACATCTCTGAAATGGATGTCATTATTGATACCGATTGAAAGAAACAGAATATAAAGGGACACCTGGGGGCGCCTGTGTGACTGAGTTTGTTAAACATCCGACTTCAGGTCATGATCTCACAGCTCATGAGTTAGAACCCTGCCTCGAACTCTGGGCTGATAGCTCAGAGCCTGGATCCTGCTTTGGATTCTGTCTCCTCCCTCTCTCTGCCCCTCCTTCTCTCACACTCTGTCTCTATCTCAAAAGTAAACATTAAAAAGAAAAGAAAGAAACCACCTGAGAGGATAAGAGAAATTACCAAGACCATGAATCTTGTCCCAAGTCCCTTAGGTAGGGTGAAGACTACACACCACGATCTTTTCCATAGCTTTTCCTTCCCTTGTATATTCTTCATTTGTCTGGAGAGATTCCCATATTTACAGGGACCAGTGAACCAGGTAATACAGATATGCAAAGTAGTTGCCAATTCGAGATAAAATGTGTGTTCAGGTCGCTAGGATTCCTCAGCTCTTGTTACCTTCCAGATTTAACAAGTAGTCTCATGAAAGAGAGATTTCAGATCATCTTCGGTCTTAGCCCGAAATAAATTATTGGCCATCCTCTACTAAACTGATTTTTTTTTAATTAAAATACGGTTGATATACAAGATTACTTTCAGGTGTTCAACATAGTGATTTGGTAATTCTATATGTTACACAATGCTCACCATGGTAAGAGTAGTTACCATCTGTCACCATACAAAATTATTACAGTATTATTGACTATATTCTTGAATTTTCATCCCCATAATTTATTTATTTTTATAACTGGACATTCATACCTTGTAATTCCCTTCACCCATCTCCCCACTCCACCTCCCCTCTGGCAGCCAACAGTTTGTTCTCTGTATTTAGGAGTCTCCTTTTTTTTTTTTTAATTCAAGTTAGCTAACATACAGCATAGTCTTAGCTTCAGGACTAGAACCCAGTGATTCATCTCTTACATATGACACTCAGTGCTCATCTTGAAAAGTGCCCTCCTTAATGCCCAGCATCGATTTCACCCATCCCCCCACCCACCTCCCTTCAAGCAACCCTCAGTTTGTTTTCTGTATTTAAGAGTCTCTTATGGTTTGCCTCACTCTGTTTTTATCTTTTTTCCCTCCCTTCCCCTATGTTCATCTATTTGGTTTCTTAAATTCCACATATGCATGAAATCCTATGATACTTGTTTTTCCCTGACTTATTTCGCTTAGCATAAAACACTCTAGTTCCATCCACATTATTGCAATGGCAAGCTTTCATTCTTTTTGGTCGCCAAGTAATACTCCGTTGTGTGTGTGTGTACACACACACACACACACACAAACACCATGTCTTCTTGCTCCATTCAACAGTCCATGGACATTTGGGCTCTTTCCTTAATTTGGCTATTGTTGATAGTGCTGCTATAAACATTGGGGTGCCTGTGCCCCTTCGAATCAGCATTTTTGTATCCTTCAGGTAAATACCTAGTAGTGCAAGTGCTGGGTCGTAGGGTAGTTCTACTTTTAATTTTTTGAGGAACCTCCATACTGTTTTGCAGAATGACTGCACCAGTTTGCATTCCCATCAGCAGTGCAAAAGGGTTTGCCTTTCTCCATATCCTTGCCAATATCTGTTGCCTGGGTTGTTCATTTTAGCCATTCTGACAGGTGTGCAGTGGTATCTCATTGTGGTTTTGATTAGTATTTCCCTGATGAGTGAAGTTGAGCATCTTTTCATGTGTCTGTTAGCCATATGGATGTCTTCTTTGGAAAAATGTCTATTCATGTCTTCTGCCTATTTCTTCACCGGACTATTTTGTTTGGGGGGTGTTGAGTTTGATAAGTTGGTAGATTTCAGATACTAACCCTTTATCTGATAGGTCATTAGCAAATATCTTCTCCCATTCTGTTGGCTGCCTTTCAGTTTTGTTGATTATTTCATCCGCTGTGCAAAATAATTTTTATTTGAGAGCAAGAAAGTACACGAGTGGGGGAAAGAGGCAGAGAGAGACAGAATATTTGGGGGGGGGTGTCCGTGTATGTATTATTTATTTTTCTTTATTTAGATTTTATTTAGTTAACATACAGTGCAATCTTGGTTTCAGGAATAGAACTCAGTGATTCATCACCTACAAACAACACCCACTGCTTATCCCAACATGTGCCCACCTTAGTACCCATCACCCATCTAGCCCATCTCCCACCCACCTTCCTCCGTCAACCCTCAGTTTGTTCTCTATCCTTTAGAGTCTCTTGTGGTACGTTTCCCTCTCTCCTCCCCCCCATCCCACTTCCCATATGTTCATCTGTTTTGTTTCTTAAATTCTACATATTAGTGAAATTATATGGTATTTGTCTTTCTTTGACTAACTTATTTCACTTAGCATAGTACATTCTAACTCCATCCACATCGTTGCAGATGGAGATATTTTATTCTTTTTGATGGCTGAGTAATATTTCATTGTGTATGTGTATGCCACATTTTCTGTATCCTTCATCAATTGATGGACATTTTTCAAGGTTTGGCTATTGTTGATAATGCTGCTATAAACATTGGGGTGCATGGACCCCTTAAAATCTGTATTTTTGTATCCTTTGGGTAAATACCTACCTAATAGTGTAATTGCTGGATAATAAGGTAGTTCTATTTTCAGTTTTTAAAGGAACCTCCATACTGTTCTCCAGAGGGGCCACACCAGCTTTCATTTCCGCCAACAGTGCAAGAGGATTCCCCTTTCTCTGCATCCTCGCCAACACCTTTTTTTCCTTGCGTTGTTAATTTTAGCCATTCTGACAGATATGTGGTAATATCTCCTTGTGGTTTTGATTTGTATTTTCCTGATGATGAGTGATGTTGAGCATCTTTTCGTGTGTCTGTTGGCCATCTGGATGTCCTCTTTAGAAACGTGTCTATCATGTATTCTGCCCAGTTCTTAACTGAGTTATTTATTTTTTGGCTGTTGGGTTTGGGAAGTTCTTTATAGATTTTGGATACTAACCCTTTATCAGATATGTTGCTTGCAAATATCTTCTCCCATTCAGTAGGCTGCCTTTTAGTCTTATTGATTGTTTCTTTTGCTGTGCAAAAGCTTTTTACCTTGATGAGGTCCCAATAGTTCATACTTGATTTTGTTTCTCTTGCTTTCAGCAACGTGTCTAATAAGAAGTGGCTGCGGCCAAGGTCAAAGAGGTTGCTGCCTGTGTTCTCCTCTAGAATTTTGATGGCTTCCTGTATCACATTTAGATCTTCCATTCATTTGAATTTATTTTTGTGCATTGTGTTAAAAAGTGTTCCAGGTTCATTCTGCGTTTAGTTGTCCAGGTTCCCAACACCATTTGTTGAAGATACGGTCTTTTTTTTTCCATTGGATATTCTTCCCTGCTTTCTTGAAGATGAGTTTACCATATAGTTGTGAGTCCATTTATGGGCTTTCTATTATGTTCCATTGATCTATGTGTCTGGGTGTGTGTGTGTGTGTGTGTGTGTGTGTGTGTGTGTGTGTACACACCATACTGTCTTGATGACTACAGCTTTGCAATATAGCTTGAAATCTGGAATCATGATGCATCCAGCTTTGTTTTTCTTTTTCAGGATTGCTGTGGCTGTTTGGGGTCTTTTGTGGTTCCATGCGAATTTTAGGATTGTTTCTTCCAGCTTTGTGAAAAATGCTGGTAGTATTTTGATAGGGATTGCATTTAATGTGTAGATTGCTTTGGGTAGTATCGACATTTTAACAATGTTTGTTCTTCCAATGTATGAGCATGGAATGTTTTTCCATTTCTTCGTGTCTTCTTCAATTTCTTTCATAAGTCTTCTATAGTTTTCAGAATACAGATATTTTACCTATTAGGTTTATTCCTTAGGTATCTTATTGTTTTTGGTGCACTTGCAAATAGGATCAATTCCTTGATTTCTTTTTCTGCTGCTTCATCATTGGAGTATTGAAATGTCACAGGTTTCTGCTGATTTTTATATCCTGTGATTTTACTGAATTCATGTATTCCAGAAATTTTTTGGTCGAGTCTCTGGGGTTTTGTACTAGAGTATCATGTCATCTGCAAATAGTGAAAGTTTGATTTCTTAGTTGCTGATTTGGATGCCTTTTATTTCTTGTCTGATTGCTGAGCCTAAGACTTCCAGTACTATGTTAAATAGTAATGGTGATAGTGGGCATCTTTGTCTTGTTTCTGACCATAGGGGAAAGGCTCTCAGTTTTTCCCCATTGAGAATAGTAGTCATGGGTCTTTTGTATGTGGCCTTTAAAATGTTAAGGTACATTCTGTCTATCTCTAGTTTGTTGAGGGTTTTTATCAAGAATGACTGCTGTGTTTTGTCACATACTTTTCCTGCATATATTGACAGGATCCTATGGTTATTGTCCTTTTATTAATGTACTGTACAATACTGATTGATTTGCAAATACTGAACCAGCCCTGCAGCCCAGGAATAAATCCCACTTGATAATGGTGAATAATTCTTTTAAAATACTGTGGAATTCTATTTGCCAGTGTTTTATTGAGAATTTTTGCATCCATGTTCATCAGGGATATTGACCTGTAATTCTCCTTTTTAGTGGGGTCTTTGGTTTTGGAATAAAGGTCATGGTTTGTAGAATGAGTTTGGAAGCTTTTGTTCCATTTCTATTTGGGGGGAACAGTTTGAGAAGTACAGATATTAACTCTTTAAATGTCTGGTAGCATTTCCATTGGAAGCCATCTGGCCCAGGACTCTTGGTTTTTTGAGATATTTTTGAATAGTTATTGAATTTATTTGCTGTTACGGGTCTGATAAAATTTTCTATTTCTTCCTGTTTTAGTTTTGGTAGTTTGTGAGTTTCTAGGAAGTTCATTTCTTTGGGATTTCCCAGTTTGCTGGCATATAATTTTTCATAGTATTATTTGTGTTTCTGGGGTGTTGGTTGTGATCTCTCCTTTTTCATTCATGATTTTATCTGTTTGGGTCCTCTCTCTTTTTTATAAGTCTGGCTTAGGGGGTTATCAATTTTGTTAATTCTTTCAAAGAACGCGCTCTTAATTTCATCGATCTGTTCTACTGGTTTTTTGTTTCTATATCATTTATTTCTGCTCTAATCTTTATTATTTTCCTTCTGCTGGTTTTGGGATTTATTTGCTGTTCCTCTTCTAGCTCTTCTAGGTGTAAGGTTAGCTTACGTATTTGGGAGCTTTCTTGCTTCTTGAGATAAGCCTGAATTGCAATATACTTTACTTTCCTCTTAGGACTGCCTTTGCTGCATCCCAAACGGTTTGGGCTGTCAGGTTTTTGTGTTCATTTGCTTCCATGTATTTTTTAAATTTCTTCTTTAATTTCCTGGTTAACACCTTCATTCTTTAGTAGGATGTTCTTTAACCTCCATGTATTTGAGGGCTTTTCAATTTTTTTTCTTGTGGTAGATTTCAGGTTTCATAGCGTTGTGACCTAACAATACGCATAGTATGATCTCCATCTTTTTGTACGTGTTTAAGGTTGATTTGTCACCTGTTGCAGACTATGAGTCTTGAGTTCTCTCTCCTCCAGCAAGATAGTGGATTCAGAATTGAATATGAGAAAGGCTAATATCTGCGAGGAGACCAGAGCCCCAAACAGGGGTTTCCTCTCTGCATCTACTGAGCTCTCAAGATCTTACACACTTAGTGAATGTGAAGATAATAATCATTAACTTGCATGTGTAAGAAGCAAAGGGTTTTGGGGGCAAGTGGTGTTTGTGATCAAAGTATATTGGCGCCAGATGGAAAGTAATTTCCTCCAAGTTATATAACAAGTTACTCATGGCCCCATTATAATATCTTACTAGTTAACCCTGGGTGTTTTCGCCCTGTGGTGGGAGCTTTCTGCCCTAAGCTTTCTTAGCCCATTTATGTAAGTATAAGGAATTCTTGAACCTATTTCCCCACAGTGACCCAATATATGACCTATTCTGGAGAATGTTCCATGTGAACTTGAGAAGAATGTGTATTCTGCTTTAGAATGAAATGGTCTGAATATATCTGTAAAATCTGGTCCCATGTGTCATTCAAAGTCATTGTTTCCTTGTTGATTGTCTGCTTAGATGGTCTGCCCATTGTTTTAAGTGGGGTGTTGAAATCCCCTACTATTATTATATTATTATTAATGAGTTTCTTTGTCATTAACCTCTATATTTGGCTTTCAAGTTGGGGGCATAAATATTTACAATTGTTAGCTCTTCTTCATAGATAGACCCCTTACTTATGATATAATGCCCTTCTTCATTTCTTGTTACAGTCTTTGTTTTAAAACCTACTTTGTCAATATAAGTATGCCTTTCCCAACTTTCTTTTGACATCCATGACCATGATAGGTGGTTCTCAGTCCCCTCACTTTCAATCTGCAGGTGTCTTCAGGTTTAAAATGAGTCTCTTGTAGGGAGCATGTAGATGGATGTTGTTTTTTATCCATTCTGATACCCTGTCTCTTGACTGGAGCATTTAGTCCATTTACATTCAAAGTGATTGTTTTTGTTACAGAAAGAGAAATACAAACAAAAAACCAACAACAACAGTAACGAAGGGAGCTAGGCTTGGTATAGCAACTTCATTCTCCACTTGGTGGCACTGTTTAGTTCACTGGGGCCAATCAAGCTGGTGGGTGCAGAAAGAAAATGGCTTTCACCTATTCGCTTCTCTCCACATGGGGAAATAGGCACCATCCCTCCTCAGCAAGCCCTCACAGACCAGCAGTGAGCGTGACTGTGTCCCTGGTTTCTGTTAGATCCCCACCTCCAACCTGTCTGCGTCTGAGCTGTCTGCCTGCCAAACAGAATAGTGCTCTATGTTTTAACACGGGCAGAGCTGGGTTTCAAACCCTACACTTGAGAGACCCCCCCTCCTCATTGTAGACACACACTGATTTTCTGGAGGAGGGTATCCCTGCCTTGTGGCTGGTGACAGCTTGTTGAAGAAGACAGCCAGGCGACCACACAGCAGACCAGAGTTTATGGTAAATTGCAACACCTGGGGTACTTGGTCCGGGGAGAGGACATATTACTTCCACCAAATATACTTCGAGCAGAGGTATCAATTCTCCCTATGTGACCTCAGGTTATCCACTTCTGGGCTCGGCTCTGCTCTCCCACCAGGTCGAAACTGGAAAAATGACAGATCTCCGAATCTTTAGAGTCCATCCTCCGCTGTTTATAGAAAAGTGGCAGTATTATAACCCTCTCCTTTTTCCCTGTCAAAGGTTTTGGGGAATAGTTTTCTTGTGCAGTTCCTTGCCTGTGTTTTTGCTCTTTTTTTTTTCCCCTCACTTTTTCTCTCTCTTCTCTCCTCTTTGTCTGTCTCTGTCTCTCTCTCTTCCCCCTCCCTTCCATCCCTTTCTCCCTCCCTCCACCCACTGGTCAGGGCACCAACAGCTCTTTTCTCCCACAAACTCTACCCAATTCCTACCTTCCATGGGTTGTTTTTCTGGTTTGCAGACATGGAGCCTTGTTCTCCAAGACTTGATCTCTTGGGTGTTCAGAATGATTTGATATTTATCTAGCTGTTCTGAGGAAGGAGGCAAGCTTAGGGTTGCCCTACTCCTCCACCATCTTACTACCAACCACAAGAAAGAGAGAATCTTAATCAGGCTCCATGCTCCACTCAGAGCCCAATGCCAGGCTTGATCCCACAACCCTAGGATCATGACCTGAGCCAAAATCAAGAGTCGAACACTCAACTTACCAAGCCATCCAGCTATCCCAAAGCTTTTTATTTACACATATACAATGGAATATTACTTAGCCGAGAAAAGAATAAAATCTTGCCATTTGCAATGATGTTGATAGAGCTAGAAAGTATTGTATGAACTAAAATAAGTCAGAAAGACAGATACTATATGATATCATTCATGTGGAATTTAAGAAACAAAACAAATGAACACAAGGTGGGGAAAGAGGCAAACCAAGAAACAGACTCTTAACTATAGAAAACAAAATGAGGGGTTGATGCAGAGAGGTGGGTGGGAGATGGGTAAATGGTAATGGGCACTACTCATTGTTGGGATGAGCCCTGGGTTACATGTAAGTAATGAATCCCTAAATCCTACACCTGAAACTAACTGTATGTTAACTAACTGGAATTTAAATAAAAGCTTGGAGAAAGAAAATGAAACTCTTATTACAATTCTCAAAAAAAAAAAACCAAAAATACTGGCTTAATGACCTTCAAGTAGGTATAGTTTCATACCTACAGATTTTTGGTTTCCTGTTGGATTTTTTAGACAGATTTCAGAAATATATCATAAAATCTATCCATTTAAAGTGTACATTCAGTGGTTTTTAGTATGCTCAGAGTTGTTCAACCAACAGCACCATCTAATTTGATAATGTTTTCATCACCTAGAAAGTTGTTTGCATGCTGCTGCTCATAGATCACATGTATATTTAATAATCCAGATTTTTCTCTATTTTTGTATGGTTTTTTTTTATGTGGAAAAGGAATTTTAAGCCTAGGAGCTCTGCAGCAAGTAACACTAGCATAAAGAAAATACCAAGTTTATGGACACATATCTGACAATAATAAAGACAAAGTCTGATATCTGGGAAATAATTCCCAATGGGTTATTGGTGGTAGTTTCAGTGGCTTTTACAAAGACAACAGAAAATTTATTTAGCTTATGTTTTGCTTTTACATGCAATTAATGAATGCAAACTACTATGCCAATGAAAACCATCCATTTCACTAATATCAAGGAAAGCCAAATTAATATACCAACATGGTACCATTTTAAGAAATCTAATTAGGGGCGCCTGGGTGGCTCAGTCGGTTAAGCGGCCGACTTCGGCTCAGGTCATGATCTCGCGGTCCATGAGTTCAAGCCCCGCGTTGGGCTCTGTGCTGACAGCTCAGAGCCTGGAGCCTGTTTCAGATTCTGTGTCTCCCTCTCTCTGTGACCCTCCCCCATTCATGCTCTGTCTCTCTCTGTCTCAAAAATAAATAAACATTAAAAAAATTTAAAAAAAAAAGAAATCTAATTAGTAAACATAAAAAATAATCTATGTCTGGAATCCAGTGAACAGAGATGGAAGCAGATATTTGATATCTCACACAAATTCAATATACCACAAAACATGCATGACCAAATCTGCATTAACAATTTTAGGTGTAATAAAAATATTACATTGAAAATAAACCTTTGTGTTGCCCTATATGCTAACCAATTTGTATGTAAATTTAAAAAAAATAAAAAATAAAATTAAAAAATAAAAAATGAAAAAAATTTTATATGTAGTCAGGACAGACTAAGGTTAAAATAAATGCATTTTAAAAGTAAAAAAATAAAAAATAAAAATATACCTTAGGGCACCTGGGTGGCTCAGTCAGTTGGGTGTCCAACTTCAGCTCAGGTCATGATCTCATGGTTCAGAAGTTTGAGCTCTACGTAGGGCTCTGTGCTGACAGCTCAGAGCCTGGAGCCTACTTTGGATTCTGTGTCTCCCTTTCTTTCTGCCCCTCTCCCACTCACACTCTCTCTTTTCCTCAAAACTAAATAAAAGTTAAAAAAATTTTTAAGATATACCTTACTTTTTAGAGAAATTCAGAAATATTAAAAAAAGAAAAAATGTGATGTCTGTTACTTGTTTCCAAATACAGCTGGGGCAGAGGTATGTGAGGTATGAAAAAATAAGTCCATGAATTCATAATTTTTAAGGCTTGGTGATGGGTACTTGGTACTCATTACAGTATTGCCTGATTTTGTATATTTGAAATATTCTATCATGTTCACAATAATTTAAAACTCTTTCCCATGGCCAACAGGCACGTGAAAAGATGCTCAATGTCGCTCCTCATCAGGGAAATACAAATCAAAACCATACTCAGATACCACCTCACACCAGTCGGAGTGGCCAAAATGAACAAATCAGGAGACTATAGGTGCTGGAGAGGATGTGGAGAAACGGGAACCCTCTTGCACTGTTGGTGGGAATGCAAATTGGTGCAGCCACTCTGGAAAACAGTGTGGAGGTTCCTCAGAAAATTAAAAATAGACCTACCCTATGACCCAGCAGTAGCACTGCTAGGAATTTACCCAAAGGATACAGGAGTACTGATTCATAGGGGCACTTGTACCCCAATGTCTATAGCAGCACTCTCAACAATAGCCAAATTATGGAAAGAGCCTATATGTCCATCATCTGATGAATAGATAAAGAAATTGTGGTTTATATACATAATGGAGTACTACGTGGCAATGATAAAGATTGAAATATAGCCCTTTGTAGAAACGTGGATGGAACTGGAGAGTGTTATGCTAAGTGAAATAAGCCATACAGAGAAAGACAGATACCATATGGTTTCACTCTTATGTGGATCCTGAGAAACTTAACAGAAACCCATGGGGGAGGGGAAGGAAAAAAAAAGGTTATAGTGGAAGAGAGCCAAAGCATAAGAGACTTTTAAAAACTGAGAACAAACTGAGGGTTGATGGGGGTGGGAGGGAGGGGAGGATGGGTGATGGGTATTGAGGAGAGCACCTTTTGGGATGAGCACTGGGTGTTGTATGGAAACCAATTTGACAATAAACTTCATATATTGAAAAAATTAAAAAATTAAAAAATTAAAAATAAAACTCTTTCCCAGATAATCCATCATTAGGAAAATTTCCTAATGAAATAAGCAAATGGAAGAGCTTGATGACAAACATGGAATGCAACAGAAGTGAATATTATGTGTTAACAGAAACATTAACAATGGGGTAAATGTCGATGAAGCCTAGTGGTGCCATTTAGTCTAGTATTCAGAACAACTGAAGTGTTAATAGTTTCATTGATGTTATAAAACTTCATTGCTGTTTTTAAAATAACTGGAAGGTATGAAATCCTGATCTTCTGGTCTGATCAAAACTATGCATAGAAAAGTTTTAAAAAATGCATTAAAACAATAAGAGTAGTGAATTCAGGAGTGACTTCGATTTCTTTAAAAACACATGATGGGAAAGGTACGGACTTCAGGGAACAGACAGGTAGAATTAATTAATTAATTAATGACAGAGGTAAGTGGGAACTTGCAGCAGGATAGTATATGCAAGGCATAAAGGGAAAGGATGTGCCAACACTATAGCTGTTTGACATAGTTTTTCTCTATAAGATTAGATAGTAAATATTTTAGGTTTTATGGGCTGTGTGTTCCTGGTGTCTATAGAAGAGTCAACTCTGTTGTAGCAAGAAAACAAGCATAGACCATATGTAAACGAGTAGGTGTGGCTATGTGCCAGTGAAACTGAGAATTAAAAAATAAATTTCATCTAATGCATCATGAAATATTATTTCTCCTTAGATTTTTTTTCAACCAGCTGAAAGCATAAAAACCACTCAGGGCACCTGGGTGGCTCAGTTGGTTGAGTGTCGAACTTTGGCTCAGGTCATGATCTCATGGTTGGTGAGTTCGAGCCCCGCATAGGGCTGGCTGTTAGAGCAGAGCCCACTTCGGATCCTCCATCCTCCTCACTCTCTGCCCCTCCACTGTCCATGCTCATGCTGGCTCTCCCTCAAAAATAAATGTATTAAAAATATTTTTTCTATTTCTTCCCATTTGAGTATTGGTAGTGTGTGGGTGTCTAGGAATTTGTCCATTTCTTCCATGTTGTCCAGTTTGTTGGCATTTAATTTTTCATAGTATTCTGATAATTGTATTTCTGAGGGATTGGTTGTGATAAGTCCAATTTCATTCATGTTTTTTATCTATTTGGGTCCTCTTTTCTTTTTGAGAAGTCTGGCTAGGGGTTTATCAATTTTATGTTCAAAACGCCAGCTCAGTTCAATTGATCTCTTCTGGGTTTTTTAATTCTATATTGTCTCTTTCTGCTCTAATCTTTATTTTTCTCTCTTCAGAGATGTTGAGCTGTCCCTTGTCTGAAAAAAAAATAACATTTTTATTCTTTGAAAGTTTTCTACCTTAAATGACTATTATTTGGCTTATAAATAGGATACATCTAGACCATAAGAGTGTCTTCTGTTCATAAAATGGCAAGACTATAGTCGTTGAGCTCCTGAACTGAAACACTTAATAGACTTGTATCAGAAAGTAGCCGACATTATTATATATAACTGTTTATCTCAAACTTCTTCCTGGCTTGCAGTTATAATTTGAATCCATGGTTCTATTGACTTTACTTGTGTGGGGGTGGACAAGTCAAGGAAAACAAAATTCTGGGGAGAATATTTTATTCTAGAATCTTGTTTCCTCTGGCTCTGCAGGATATAAGAAAATGCCTTTGGGGAAATAACTTTTCTTTTTCTTTGACCCTTATTTTGCACTCAGTGGTTTGAGAAAATGAACTCAGTGTTGTAGACCAGGGGTACAGCAAACTTCTTCAATAAAGGGTTAGAGAGTAAATACTTTGGGCTTTGTTGGCTGTTTGATCTCTGTTGTAATACTAAGCCCAGCTTTATGTATCAAGGGCAGCTGTGGATGATACATAAACGAATGGGTGTGGCCATGTTCTAACAAAACTTTATTTAGAAGAGAAGGAAGTTGACTGGATTTGGCTGATATACTTTAGTTTGCTCTCCTCTGCTGTAGATTCCAAACATGGTTCAGTCATCCTTCAAAAATCACTTTGAGAATAACTTTCTATTCCTTTTTCGCCTACCCCAACCTGTGATGAGGCCTCTTCTCTGAGCACTTGTAGGGCATATAAAATACTGCATTGTTTATGTAATAAACTTTTACTCTAAGCTTGAAAGCATAGGCATATATTATAATTAATCTACAATTATCACAGTTATTGTCAGCATTGTTAATGCTCCACAACTACTGAATGAATAAGCTTGATTTTCTAGTATCTGCCTCAGTATCTAAGTATGCAACAGATGATTACTGAATGTATGCTGTCAGGTACTCTTCTAGATGGTTAGGATATATCAGTCAATAAAACAAATATTTATGTCCTAATGAATTTGCATTGGCTTTGGGGAAAATAGGAAAAAAAAAACCCAAACCAGGACATGAGTAAACTCATGTGTAAACGCATAGTGTTAGACCAGGTGCTAACAAACTATCTGGCCCTCTGCCTTTTTTTTTTTTTTTTTTTTTTTTTGTAAATTTTTTTGGGGACATAACCATTCATTTATATGTTGTCTATGAATACTTTTTTTAATTTTATTTTTTGTTTTTTAAAATTTACATCCAAATTAGTTAGCATATACTGAAACAATGATTTCAGGAGTAGACTCCTTAGTACCCCTTACCCATTTAGCCCATCCCCCCTCCCACAACCCCTCCAGCAACCCTCAGTTTGTTCTCCATATTTAAGAGTCTCTTCTGTTTTGTCCCCCTCCCTGTTTTTATATTATTTTTGTTTTCCTTCCCTTATGTTCGTCTGCTTTGTCTCTTAAAGTCTTCATATGTTTGTCTTTCTCTGACTAATTTCACTTAGCATAATACCCTCCGGTTCCATCTACGTAGTTGTAAATGGCAAGATTTCATTCTTTTTGATCGCCGAGTAATACTCCATTGTGTATACATACCACATCTTCTTTATCTATTCATCCATCGATGGACATTTAGGCTCTTTCCATACTTTGGCTATTGTTGATAGTGCTGCTATAAACATGGGGGTGCATGTGTCCCTTTGAAACAACACAACTGTATCCCTTGGATAAATGCCCAGTAGTGCAATTGCTGGGTCATAGGGTAGTTCTATTTTTAGTTTTTTGAGGAACCTCCATACTGTTTTCCAGAGTGGCTGCACCAGCTTGCATTCCCAGGACTTGTCGTTAATAATTAGAGAAGAAACAAAGGTCAATTCTCAGCCTGTCACTGTGTAGCTCCAAATCCTGGGTCCTTAAATTCCTTTTTGTAAAGCAAAGATTCTCTTCCTTTCTGTATTAGGTAACTATTGCTGCATGACAAATTACCACAGATGTAGGGCTTAAACAATACATGTTTATTAAGTTTATGTGGTGCAGGAGTCCAGCCACAAATTAACTGGTCGTCTTCAAGGTCTCTGACAAGGCTGCAGACAATGATGTCATCCATGGTTTGGGGACATATCTGAAGGCTCAACTGGGAACGAATCTGCTTTGAAGCTCACGTGGTTGTTGGAAAAATTCAGTTCCTGTTGGGCTGTGTTGGATATAGGATTTTAGTGTCTACAGGGCTGTTGGCTGTTGGCTGGAATGATCCTAATTCCTTGTCTTATGGGCCTTCAAAGATGGCAGCTCTCTTTATCAAATTCTGCAAGGCAATAGAATTTGTTAGCAAGGCAGAAATAACAGTCTTACATAAACTCCTCAAGAAAGTGGCATCTCATCATTTTGTCTAGGAGCAAATCACAGGTCCCACTTAACACTGAAGGGTATGACTGTCACGGATGAGGATCATTGAAAACCATCTTTGGGGCTGTCAATCACAATTTCCATTCACATTTTGTCCAGTATCTAGAAGCTTCTAACAACAGTTAGCATTCCATTTCCACCTACCTTGTTTTCTTTTTGTTTTCATTGGATCAAAATTACTTTTCCCAGATTTATGTAGATATAATATATAGAGATAGATAGATAGATATAACATCGTGTAACTTTAGGGTATACAATATAATGACTTGATTCACCTTGTACCTGAATTAGAGGAAAGCAGTTAAAACACCACTGGTGACAATGTTAGCTGTGGAGCTTTCATATATGTCCTTGATTGTGTGGATGTAAGTTCTTTCTACATTTTTAAAAACATTTTTATCATTAATGAATGCTGAATTTCTTTTTTCTTTTTCAAATGTATATATTGTAAATTATTTCCTCCCACTCTGTGGCTTGCTCTTTTATTTTTTAATTTATTTAAATTGGAGTTAGTTGACATACAGTATGGTATTGGTTTCAGGAGTAGAATCCAGTGATTCATCACTTACATATAATACCCAGTACTCATCACAACAGGTGCTCTCCTTAATGTGTATCACCCATTTAGCCCATCCCCCCCCACCTCTTCTCCAGAAACCTTCAGTTTGTTCTCTGTATTTATGAGTCTATTATGGTGTGCCTCCTTCTCTGATTTTATTTTCTGGATAAAGCGTTAGCATCCAAAATCTATAAAGAACTTCTCAGACTCCACACCCACAAAACAAATAATCCATTGAAGAAATGGGCAGAATACACGAATAGACACTTTTCCCAAGGAGACATCCAGATGGCCAACCAACACATGAGAAGATGCTCAACATCACTCATCAGAGAAATAAAAATCAAAACCACAGTAAGATACCACCTAACACCTGTCAGAGTGGATAAAATTAGTAACTGAGGCAACAACCGGTGTTGGCAAGGATGTGAAGAAGGGGAACTCTCTTGCACTGCTGGTGGGAATGCAAACTGGTACAGCCACTCTGGAAAACAGTATGGAGGCTCCTTGAAAAGTTAAAAACAGAAGTATCTTGGTGTGCCTGGGTGGCTCAGTCAGTTAAGCATCTGACTTTTTTTTTTTAATATGAAATTTATTATCAAATTGGTTTCCATACAACACCCAGTGCTCATCCCAAAAGTTGCCCTCCTCAATACCCATCACCCATCCTCCCCTCCCTCCCAACCCCCATCAACCCTTAGTTTGTTCTCAGTTTTTGAGAGTCTTTTATGTTTTGGCTCCCTCCCTTTCTAACCTCTTTTTTTTCCCACTACCCCCATGGCCTTCTGTTAAGTATCTCAGGATCCACATAAGAGTGAAAACGTATGGTATCTGTCTTTCTCTGTGTGACTTATTTCACTTAGCATAACACTCTCCAGTTCCATCCACGTTGCTACAAAAGGCCGTATTTCATTCTTTCTTATTGCCATGTAGTATTCCATTGTATATATAAACCACAATTTCTTTATCCGTTCGTCAGTTGATGGACGTTTAGTCTCTTTCCATAACTTGTCTATTGTCGAAAGCGCTGCTATAAACATTAGGGTGCAAGTGCCTCTATGCATCAGCACTCCTGTATCCCTTGGGTAAATTCCTAGCAGTGCTATTGCTGGGTCATAGGATAGATCTACTTTTAATTTTTTGAGGAACCTCCACACTGTTTTCCAGAGCGGCTGCACCAGTTTGCATTCCCACCAACAGTGCAAGAGGGTTCCCATTTCTCCACATCCTCGCCAGCATCTACAGTCTCCTGATATGTTCATTTTAGCCACTCTGACTGACGTGAGGTGGTATCTCAGTGTGGTTTTGATTTGCATTTCCCTGATGAGGAGCGGCGTTGAGCATCTTTTCATGTGCCTGTTGGCAATCTGGATGTCTTCTTTAGAGAAGGGTCTATTCATGTTTTCTGCCCATTTCTTCACTGGATTATTTGTTTCGGGGGTGTGGAGTTTGGTGAGTTCTTTATAGATTTTGGATACTAGTCCTTTGTCTGATATGTCATTTGCAAATATCGTTTCCCATTCCATTGGCTGCCTTTTAGTTTTGTTGATTGTTTCCTTTGCAGTGCAGAAGCTTTTTATCTTGATGAGATCCCAATAGTTCATTTTTGCTTTTAATTCCCTTGCTTTGCAGATGGGTCGAAAAAAATTGCTGCAGCTGAGGTCAAAGAAGTTGTTGCCTGCTTTCTCCTCTATGAGTATGATAGTTTCCTGTCTCACATTTAGGTCCTTCATCCATTTTGAGTTTATTTTTGTGAATGGTGTAAGAAAGTGGTCTAGTTTCATCCTTCTACATGTTGCTGTCCAGTTCTCCCAGCACCGTTTGTTAAAGAGAGTGTCTCTTTGCCATTCGATATTCTTTGCTGCTTAGTCAAAGATTAGTTGGCCATACTTTTGTGGGTCTAGTTCTGGAGTCTCTATTCTATTCCATTGGTCTATGTGTCTGTTTTTGTGCCAATACCATGCTGTCTTAATGATTACAGCTTTGTAGTAGAGGCTAAAGTCTGGGATTGTGATGCCTCCCGCTTTGGTCTTCTTCAATATTACTTTGGCTATTCAGGGTCTTTTGTGGTTCCATACAAATGTTAGGATTGCTTGTTCTAGCTTCGAGAAGAATGCTAGTGTAATTTTGATTGGGATTGCATTGAATGTGTAGATAGTTTTGGGTAGTATTGACATTTTAACAATACTTAGTCTTCCAATCCATGAGCACAGAATGTTTTTACATTTCT
Organism: Acinonyx jubatus; assembly: GCF_027475565.1. Taxonomy (NCBI): domain Eukaryota; kingdom Metazoa; phylum Chordata; class Mammalia; order Carnivora; family Felidae; genus Acinonyx; species Acinonyx jubatus. Next base: position 57,976,285 of record NC_069396.1, on the reverse strand, counting down.
TTATATCTTCTTCAATTTCCTTCATAAACTTTCTATAGTTTTCAGCATACAGATCTTTTACATATTTGGTTAGGTTTATTCCTAAATATTTTATGATTCTTGGTGCAATTGTGAATGGGATCAGTTTCTTTATTTGTCTTTCTGTTGCTTCATTATTAGTGTATAAGAATGCAACTGATTTCTGTACATTGATTTTTGTATCCTGTGACTTTGCTGAATTCATGTATCAGTTCTAGTAGACTTTTGGTGGGGTCTATCTGGTTTTCCATGTATATCATGTCACCTGCAAAGAGTGAAAGCTTGACATCATCTTTGCCAATTTTGATGCCTTTGATTACCTTTTGTTGTCTGATTGCTGATGCCAGAACTTCCAACACTATGTTAAACAACAGCGGTGAGAGTGGACATCCCTTGTAATGTTCCTGATCCCAGGGGGGGAAAGCTCTCAGTTTTTCCCCATTGAGGATGATATTAGCTGTGGTTTTTCATAAATGGCTTTTATGATGTTTAAGTATGTTCCTTCTATCCTGACTTTCTTGAGGGTTTTCATCAAGAAAAGATGCTGAATTTTGTCAAATGCTTTTTCTGCATCGATTGACAGGATCATATGGTTCTTCCTTTTATTAATGTGATGTATCACATTGATTTCTGAATGTTGAACCAGCCCTGCAGCCCAAGGATGAATCCCACTTGATCATGGTGTATAATTTTTTTTATATGCTGTTGAATTCGATTTGCTAGTATCTTATTGAGAATTTTTGCATCCATATTCATCAGGGATATTGGCCTGTAGTTCTCTTTTTTTGCTGGGCCTCTGTCTGGTTTAGGAATCAAAGTAATGCCGGCTTCATAGAATGAGTCTGGAAGTTTTCCTTCCCTTTCTATTTTTCTGAACAGCTTGAGAAGGATAGGCATTATCTCTGCTTTAAATGTCTGGTAGAATTCCCCTGGGAAGCCATCTGTTCCTGGACTCTTATTTGTTGGGAGATTTTTGATAACTGATTCAATTTCTTCACTGGTTATGGGTCTGTTCAAGTTTTCTGTTTCTTCCTGTTTCAGTTTCGGAAGTGCGTGGGTGCTTAGGAATTTGTTCATTTCTTCCAGGTTGTCCAGTTTGTTGGCATATAATTTTTCATAGTATTCCCTGATACTTGCTTGTATTTCTGAGGGATTGGTTGTAATAATTCCATTTTCATTCATGATTTTATATATTTGTGTCATCTCCCTTTTCTTTTTGAGAAGTCTGGCTAAGGTTTATCAATTTTGTTTGTTTTTTTCAAAAAAACCAACTCTTGGTTTTATTGATCTGCTCTACAGTTTTTTTTTAGAATCTATATTGTTTATTTCTGCTCTGATCTTTATTATTTCTCTTCTTCTGCTGGGTTTAGTGTATCTTTGCTGTTCTTCTATTTCCCTTAGGTGTGCTGTTAGATTTTGTATTTAGGATTTTTCTTGTTTCTTGAGATAGGCCTGGATTGCAATGTATTTTCCCCTCAGGACTGCCTTTGCTGCATCCCAAAGTGTTTGGATTGTTGTATTATCATTTTCATTTGTTTCCATATGTTTTTAATTTCTTCTCTAATTGCCTGGTTGACCCATTCATTCTTTAGTAGGGTGTTCTTTAACCTCCATGCTTTTGGAGGTTTTCCTGACGTTTTCTTTTATTATTTCTTTTATTATTTCCAGACGTTTTCCTGTGGTTGATTTCAGGTTTCATAGCATTGTGGTCTAAAAGTGTGCATGGTATGATCTTAATTCTTGTATACTTATGAAGGGCTGTTTTGTGACCCAGTATGTGATCTATCTTGGAGAATGTTCCATGTGCACTCGAGAAGAAAGTATATTCTGTTGCTTTGGGATGCAGAGTTCTAAATATATCTGTCAAGTCCATCTGATCCAATGTATCATTCAGGGCCTTTGTTTTTTTATTTATCCTGTGTCTAGATGATCTATCCATTGTTGTAAGTGGGGTATTAAATCCCCTGCAATTACTACATTCTTATCAATAAGGTTGCTTATGTTTGTGATTAATTGTTTTATATATTTGGGGGCTCCCATATTCAGTGCATAGACATTTATAATTGTTAGCTCTTCCTGATGGATAGACCCTGTAATTATTATATAATTCCCTTCTTCATCTCTTGTTACAGCCTTTAATTTAAAGTCTAGTTTGTCTGATATAAGTATGGCTACTCCAGCTTTCTTTTGACTTCCAGTAGCATGATAGGTAGTTCTCCATCCCCTCACTTTCAATCTGAAGGTGTCCTAAGGTCTAAAATGAGTCTCTTGTAGACAGCAAATAGATGGGTCTTGTTTTTTTATCCATTCTGATACTCTATCTTTTGGTTGGCGCATTTAGTCCATTTACATTCAATGTTATTATAGAAAGATATGAGTTTAGAGTCATTGTGATGTCTGTAGGTGTCATGCTTGTAGTGATATGTCTGGTACTTTGTGTTTATTGCAACATTTCACTCACAGAATTCCCCTTTAGGATCTCTTATAGGGCTGGTTTAGTGGTGATGAATTCCTTCAGTGTTTGTTTGGGAAGACCTTTATCTCTCCTTCTATTCTGAATGACAGACTTGCTGGATAAAGGATTCTCAGCTGCATATTTTTTCTGTTCATCACATTGAAGATTTCCTGCCATCCTTTCTGGCCTGCCAAGTTTCAGTAGATAGGTCTGCCACTAGTCTTATGGGTCTCCCTTTGTAGGTTAGAGCCTGTTAATTCCTAGCTGCTTTCAAAATTTTCTCTTTATCCTTGTATTTTGCCAGTTTCACTATGATATGTCATGCAGAAGATCGATTCAAGTTATGTCTGAGGGGAGTTCTCTGTGCCTCTTGGATTTCAATGCCTTTTTCCTTCCCCAGATTGGGGAAGTTCTCAGCTATTATTTGTTCAAGTACACCTTCAGCCCTTTTCTCCCCTCTCTTCTTCTTCGGGAATTTCTATTATACGGATATTGTTCCGTTTGATTGCATCACTTAGTTCTCTAATTCTCCCCTCATACTCCTGGGTTTTTTTTATCTCTCTTTTTCTCAGCTTCCTCTTTTTCCATAGTTTTATCTTCTAATTCACCTATGCTCTCTTCTTCCCCTTCAATCCATGCTGTGGTCGCCTCCATTTTATTTTGCACCTCATTTATAGCACTTTTTAGCTCCTTATGACTATTTCTTAGTCCCATGATCTCTGTAGCAATATAGTCTCTGCTGTCCTCTATATTTTTTTCAAGCCAAGCGATTAATTTTATGACTATTGTTCTAAATTCTTGTTCTGTTATATTACTTAAATTGTTTTTGATCAATTCGTTAGCTGTCACTGCTTCATGCAGTTTATTTTGAGGAGAATTCTTCTGTTTCATCATTTTGGGTAGTCCCTGGGGTGGCTCCAAACTGCAGGGCACTTCCCCTGTTCTGCCCAGAGTAACTTGTGGCCCCAGGCCACCTCTGGGGCCACAGTCAGACTGGTGTGTACCTTATCTTCCCCTCTCCCAGGGGCAGGATTCACTGTGGAGTGGTGTGGCCCTTGTCTGGGTTACTTGCACACTGCCAGGCTTGTGGTGCTGCTTTGATGGGATCTGGCGTTTTAGCCGGGGTGGATCTGCATGGTGCACAGGGGCAGGAGGGGCAGGCTTAGCTTGCTTTGCCATCAGTGGTCCACCACGGGAAGGGCCCTGCAGCACCAGGAGGGAGGCAGACCCGTTTGAGGGTCTGCATCCACAGAAGCACAGTGTTGGGTGTTTGCACAGTGCAATCAAGTGCAGTGAGGGGAACTGGTTCCCTTTGGAATGTTGGCTGGGGGATGGGAGAGGGAGATGGCGCTGGCCAGCGCCTTTGTTCCCCTGCTGAGCTGAGCTCTGTCTTTGGGGCTCAACACCTCTCCCTCCCAGTGTCCTCTTGTCCTCCCCTCTCCAAAAGCAGAGCTGTTGACTTTTAACATTCCAGATGTTAAGTCCCCCTGGCTGTCAGAACTCAAGCAGTTTGGCCCCTCTGCTTTTGCAAGCCAGACTCGGGGACTCTGTCTTGCCAGGCGGGCTGCCCCTCAGCGGCTCCAACTCCCTCCCACCAGTCCGTGTAGTGCGCACTGCCTCTCTGTCCTTCCTACCTTCTTCTGTGGGCCTCTTGTCTACGTTTGGCTCTGGAGAGTCTGTTCTGCCAGTCTTCTGGGTTGTTTAGGCAGATGTGGGTAGAATCTAAACGATCAGCAGGACAAGGTGAGCCCAGCATCCTCCTACACTGCCATCTTCTCTTCAACTCCCAAAGGTATTTTTTAATTCTCTTGATTTCCTCTTTGGCTCAATGGTTGTTCAAGAGGCTATTTAGTTTCCAAATGTCTGTGAGTTTTCTGATTTTTTTCCCTGTTATTGACTTCCAGTTTTTCTGTGTTTTGTTTTAAAGTTTTAATTTAAATTACAGTTAACATACACTGTAATGTTAGTTTCAGGTGTACAAAGTAGTGATTCAACACTTCCATACCATTGTGGTTGGAAAAGATATTTGGCATGATTTTGATCTTAAATTTAAGATCTGCTCTCTGCCCTAAAATTTGATCTATCCTGGGGACTGTTCCATGCACTTGAATATGTATTCTTCTGTTCTGGATAGAAAGCACTATGTCTATTAGGTCCATTTGGTCTATAGTGTTGGTCAAGTCTGCTATTTCATTACTGATTTTAAAAATGTGAGATATTTTAAAGCTGTGCTGTACAGATCACAGAAATTGAATCAAAGTCTTATTACAGTGTTTCAAAGAAGAAATTTTATTAGCATCTCATATAAATTGCATATAAATGCAAATTCATTGCATTTATAATTAAATTGAGGCTGGGGCACCTAGGTGGTTCAGTTGGTTGAGCGCCCAACTTTGGCTCAGGTCATGATCTCACAGTTCTGTGGGTTCATGCCCTGTGTCGGGCTCTGTGCTGTCAGCTCAGAGCCTGGAGCCTGCTTCGGATTCTGTGTCTCCCTCTCTCTCTGCCCCTCCCCTGTTCATGCTCTGTCTCTGTCTCTCAAAAATAAAAATGTTAAAAAATTTATAATGAAGTTGAGGCCAAACCAAGTTAAATCTCTTGTCTAAGAAGATCATGAAGGGACAAGAAATCAAGCTCACTTGTGTGGATGCAAAGCTTTTTCACTCTACCATGGTGCTTTCAGTGGGGGCATAATATGTTTTTGTGTACCTACTATGTATAGAAACTAAGAAATTAATGAGATATTTCCTCGCTATTTCCCCGTGTTAAGATTGACAAAATTGAATTGTAGAGTAGGTCACTTGTCCAAGGCCCATCATTATGGAGTGATGTAACAGATCTTTTTGTACTGGGAAAATTCTCAGTCCTGTTATGAGAACTTTAATGTACCTTTCAGGCAAAACAGTAACTGAGACCTTGTTTGTCAGATGTCTCACTAGCCAGAGTAGAGAATTGGAGATTCAAACTTGTATTTGTTGGTTCTTCTACACTACATACATTTATCCCTGATGTGTTTTGTTGGAAAGTATTATACACCATCATAGGGGCTTTAGTTGTCAGGTTACAACAGAGGAAATGTACTTTTAGTGTGAAGTCACCCTGAAAGTAGTTGAAACAAGCATTTCTAGGACTTAGAGACAATGTCTCTATTCGTTGTGAATCCCTCTAAGGCAAGAAGGTGGAATTGATTGTCTTAAAGATATGGATACATGGGGAAAAGGCTGCCTTCTCTGTGTGGAGGAATCCAGGCTTGATTTTGCTGATGAATCTCCCTGTCAAGGCACTATTTTCAGCGCTCTGCAGTTCTTGCCAACAAAGGCAATCTTTCTGTAGGCCACATTCTAGATATTCTGGTTTCAGGGCTTGACATCTCAATAGCAAAAAGAAGTCTTTGGACTGTAGCTTCCTGAGCTAGAAACAGACTTGGGGGGAGAGGTCCAGGAATTTGGGAATTCATTGCAAAGAGGCTTTCAGCTTGTAACTGTGGGATCTGATCAAGGTTTCTCAGCCTCAGTACTATTGACACTGGAGACAGGATCATTCTTTGCTGTGGGAGGATGTCCTATGCACCGTAGGATGTGAAGCAGCATCACTGCCTTGTACCCACTAGATGCCAGCAGCAGCAACACTTCCCCCCAGTTGTGACAACTAAAAATATCTCCAGACAGGGCCAAATGTTCCCTAGAGGATAAAATCAACCACTGACCTAGAAATGGCATTGCATACCCAGTGTCAGCAGTGTGAGCTGAGGTGCCTACTGTACACAGTGTTTTCTGTGGGTGTAATTTGGAAAGTATTTGCATAATTAGATGACTCTGGGCATAAGTGAGTGGAAAATGCCAACAAAATCTCAAAGGATTTCTCTCTCCGACCTTGTAAAAGAGTTATGTTAAACTAATTAGGTTTATTTAGTATATTATGTGAGAAGCATTGTTAAATAATAACTGATGATAACATGACTTTGGCTATTTGAAGTCTTTTTTGGTTCCATACAAATTTTAAGATGGTCTGTTCTAGTTCTGTGAAGAATGTTAGGTGTTATTTCGATAGGGAATACATTGAATGTGTAGAATGCTTTGGGGAGTAATGACATTTTAACAGTATTTGTTCTTCCAATCCATGGAATGTTCTTCCATTTCTTTCCGTCTTCAGTTTCTTTGATAAGCTTTCTATAGTTTTCAGCATACAGATCTTTTACCTCTTAGCTTAGGTTTATCCCTGGGTATCTTGCGGTTTTGGTGCAATTGTTAATGGAAGTGATTTCTTGATATCTTTCTGCTGCTTCATGATTTCACTCATATGTGGAATTTGAGAAATAAAACAGATGAACATAGGGGAAGGAAAGGGAAAATAAGATAAGAACAGAGAAGGAGACAAACGGTAAGAGACTCTTAACTATAGAGAACAATTTGAGGGTTTCTGGAGGAGAGACAGGTGGGAGGATGAGTCAGATGGGTGATGGGCATTGAGGAGGGCACTTGTTGGGATGAGTACTGGGTGTCACATGTAAGAGATAAATCACTGGGTTCTACACCGAAAGCAAAGGCTACCCTATAGGTTAACCAATTTTAATGTTTAAAAAAGTGATGATAAACCTTCTTAGGTTATATGTATATGGATATGTTACTAATATTTACTAATATAGATATTCCAGAAATTATGTGACATTCATGGAAGTTTATCAATACTCTTTCTGTCTGGTCATTATGTTAAAATGCTGTACATCACAGAAATAACTAAAGTTCCTTGTCAGCGGACTCTGGATCTTTAACCTTGCCATTTTACATCTTTGGTCATCTATAGACAGTTACTGCTTTACTGATTCTTCTCCAAAAGCATATACGATTGGCTCCAGGAAAATATGCTCTGTAATGGCATTGCTTGAATAACTTTGAGACCATGCCTCTGCACTAAGTTTCCAGAGCTAATGAAGAAGCTTACAGATTCAAAATAACTGCTAACCCAAGATCAAGCAGACAAGAATTAATTACATGGGACTGAATGAATTCATAAGGACAATTATAACTTTCATGACTTTGTATGTGAAACATTGCTGGTTATTTAATGTTTTGCTTTCCAGATTAAAAAAATCTTTCTCCTTTTTTTTAATTTTATTTTTTATTTTTAAAAATTTACATCCAAATTAGCATATAGTGCAACAATGATTTCAGGAGTAGATTTCTTAATGTCCCTTGCCCATTTAGCCCATCCCCCTCCCACAACCCCTCCAGCAACCCTCAGTTTGTTCTTCATATTTATGAGTCTCTTCTGTTGTGTCCCCCTCCCTGTTTTTATATTATTTTTGTTTCCCTTCCCTTAGGTTCATCTGTTTTGTCGCTTAAAGTCCTCATATGAGTGAAGTCATATGATTTTTGTCTTTCTCTAATGCTACAACTTAGAGCAATTTGGCAAATTATTTATTGTAAACAGAATTGAAGCATTGTGTTTTTCCCTATCCAATCCCTTCAGAATTTGGAAACTCTATTTTAATTTTCATGACAACATAGTTATTTGTATAAATTCAGTAAAAAAAAAAAAATCCATTCTCCTTGGAACCAGACACATTTGGAAATCAGTTGGTTAAAGTACCAAGGCTTTGATGAGGATGTCATCTTTTTTTTTTAATTTTTTTAATGTTTGTTTATTTCTGAGACAGAGCATGAGTGGGGGAGGGGCAGAGAGAGAGGGAGACACAAAATCAGAAGCAGGCTCCAGGCTCTGAGCTGTCAGCAAAGAGCCCGACGCGGGGCTCAAACCCACAAACTGTGAGATCATGACCTGAGCTGAAGTCGGTCGCTCAACCAACTGAGCCACCCAGGCGCCCCTAGGATGTCATCTTTGAGAATAATGTGCATCAAATACAAGATGCCCAGACAAGTTGAAGGAAGCAATACTTTCAAAGTCCTGCTTGGAAAAACCAGCCTCTGCCTGGTTTATGGGGTTCCCTGCCTTACAGGTCAGTAAGGAACCTCAGGATCTTTGGAGCCTTGAGAAGAGAGGAATTCGCCCAGATCTATTAAGTGTTGCAGGTAAAGTCAGGTGGCAAATGCTTGGCTTGGTTTCCTAGCCTTGAGAAGCTTAAAAAAAATTTTTTTTAATGTTTATTTTGAGAGAGAGAGAGATAGAGCATGAGGAGAGGAGGGGCAGAGAGAGAGGGAGACACAGAATCCAAAGCAGGATCCGGGCTCTGAGCTGTCAGCACAGAGCCCAACACTGGACTCAAGTCCACAAACCGTGAGATCATGACCTGAGCTGAAGTCAGATGCTTAACTGGCTGAGCCACCCAGGCACACTGCCTTAAGAAGCTTTTAAAAGTCCAATCTGAGATTCCTTAAAAAAAAGTTTCAACAAAGCAAACTAAAAACAAAAACAAAAAAACATATGATCAATCACTTAATCTTGCTGCACTTAGGTAAATAACCAGTTAAAGTTAACTGAAACCACACTTACTTTGCAAACAAACTAGACTAATATTATCTTTGGAAACAGGGATATTTGTAGAGTTGTATATTTTTGTTGGTTTTTAAATTTTTTTTTAATGTTTATTCATTTCTGAGAAAGCGAGAGAGAGAGAGAGACAGAGCATGAGCCAGGGGAGGGGCAGAGACAGAGGGAGACACAGAATCGGAAGCAGGCTCCAGGCTCTGATCTGTCAGCACAGAGCCCGACGTGGGGCTCAAACTCATGAACCATGATTTCGTGACCTGAGCCAAAGTCGGAAGCTTAACCGACTGAGCCACCGGGGCGCTCCCGTTTGTTTTTAATGGAAGGTGGTAAAGCATCCCTGTGGGTTCTGTCTGGAGCTTTCTGCTAGTCCTTAGAAAATCCTGAATTCTAGTTTTCTCCAGTATGTAGCTACAACTCCCCAAATTAACGTCTTGAACTTTTTCCTTTCTGCCTTGGAATCATGAGAACTAAAACTTCTTTTTTTGAAGCTCTGCAAGTTGAAGTTGAGGAAAAATTACCACAACAGGGGAAGCTGCCCGCTGTATGAACCGCTCAGAAAGTTCATCACAACATCCGATGCCATCATGAGAGACATTCTAAATTTTTTCAATGTTTATTCATTATTTTTGAGAGAGAGAGAGCGCAGGGGAGAGGCAGAGAGAGACGAAGACACAGAATTTGAAGCAGGCTCCAGGCTCTGAGCTGTCAGCACAGAGCCTGATGCTGTGAGATCATGACCTGAGCCAAAGTCAGATGCTTAACCAACTGAGCCACCCAGGTGACCCATGAGAGACATACTAAATACAAACCAGGAAAATTCCTTAGATGATCACTGCCCTTATTGCACCATTTGAAGATGTGTCAGACACATTTAAAAATCTCACTGGCTAGGGATGCCTGGATGGCTCAGTCGGTTGGGTGTCCAACTTCAGCTCAGGTCATGATCTTGTTGTCCATGAGTTCAAGCCCCGCACTGGGCTCTGTGCTGACAGCTCAGACCTTGGAGCCTGCTTCCGATTCTCTGTCGACCTCTCTCTGGCTCCCCGCTCACACTCTGTCTCATTCTCTCTCAAAAATAAATAAACATTAAAAAAATTAAAAAATCTCACTGGCTGACCTCTGGGCTCAGAAACTGGGTTTCTATCAATCTTTTGTTATGGAAAATCCCCTCATTAAAAATGTCTGACTGCTAGTATCATCCAGCAAATATCCTCTACTACCCAATCCCAACAGATAGTTCAGCTGGTCCTTAATGAACCGAATGACAAAATGGACTGTAGTTTTTCAGAGAAAAGAAGAATCTCTTTTTTCCTTGAATAAGATGGGGGCACTGACCAAGAATCTTTGCTTAACCTTCAGTCAGGCTCTTGAAGCTTCTATACTTATCTGTGCATGTCCTTGCAAAATGTGTTTTAGCAAGAATCCTGCTCAATTTAACCAAAATCCCTATTCTGGATATCTGTTCACCTTCCTATCTGATTGGGTACTTAACCCCCCACCATTTTCCAGGTGATGTCTGCTCAACCTTGCCTGCCTTCAACAAGAATCTTGCTAGGTAGGTTTAGCCAGAACCCCCCTGGCCACAGATATTTCCTCTTAGTAATTCCTACCTGCTGCCCCCCAATCCTGCCCTTTGTCTGTAAATACCCACTTGCTTGTGTTGTATTCAGAATTCAGATCAACCTCTCTCCTCCACTGCAGAATTCCATTCCAGTGGTACCTCTACTGACCATGATGGTTCTGATTAAAGTCTGTTTTACCATCTTTAATGTTATCAGATAAGTTTTTCTTTGACAGATCTGCTGGCCATGAATTCCCTCAGTTTCTGAGCAGTGGATGTTTACCAATGCCCTAAGATCAGGGGTGGTTCCTCTTCGTCCCAAGATTAAAGGTCCCCCCCCCCCCTTAGTGGAGCTAGAAAAGAAGGATAGGATTTTTCTGTGATAAAGCATTATGGTTCAAAGGGAAGTGAAAGAAAATAAACATCTCAGTAGTTGCTCACCTGAGCATGGACTTCCTGTCCTGAGCTACTACTTCCTGTCCACTTGCCACAGATGGCAAAGCTGGAAAAACTAGGAAGAGATGCTTCCCTTAACAGATGCTGCCAGCACCTGCTGTCCCTTCATCAGCCTTGTCTACCTTGGTCAGGGCCATTTTGGAGGGAGACAGGGGTTGATGAGGTGCATTCTGAATAAGAGGCAGCTGTCAGTCTCCCAACCATGTCTGAACAGCTGGGTCTTCCAAGATTCGATCTTTATCCAGGAGCCCCTCCTACATGACCACTGTTTCCACCTCCCAGGGTATACCAAGATGGACAACTTGTTAGGGCTCTCTTAGATATTTTCCATGGGTATCTGCTGGGCTTTGTGGAGAATAAGCCTGAAGCCAGGTCAGATTTCATTTGTGCAACTCGCAACCCTCCCTCTCCCACCCCCAGCAGGTTCACACCCTCCGACCAGTTCATACTCTACCTTCACGGGTTCAGCAGCTGCTCTAGCTTAGCTCTTCTAGAAGGTACCTGGTAGTGTTGACCCAGGTGAATGCACATTGACAATCCCCTCTTTGCTTTCAAACAAGGTCTCTCCTTAGATTTTGAGTTGTTTGTTCTGCAACCTCAGATCTCTGATGGGTTCCAAAAAAGAATTAAATTTGAAGTCAGTCCATCTCTTTATCACCATAAGGGAGGGGGTGGGAGCAATGCTCTTACTACATCTCCACAGTATAGAGCTGAATCCAGAAGTCCCAGAACTCCTTTTCTTGTGAGATAACAATCCTCCATTTTGATCTGGGTCTCCTCTTCCTACACCAGAACTATCCTATCGTGGGGGCAATTCAGTGAGGATCCTGATAAGTGAGATGGAATCAATGAGGCTCTGCCAATGTTACTAACCTGCAGAGACACCCAAGAGAGTCTTTCTTGAAGAGATCATTGCTTTCCTCTATTGGAAAACACAGTCTTTTCTCCCTCAGATGTTCTCCATCCTTAGTCCAGTTGCACACACCTTTGTTCACTGCTCTGGATGTCACACTCTTTCCATGTTTCCAAGTCTAAGTGCTTGGCTCTCTGTCAAGCTTCTCCCACCTTAACTCTCACTCTTGAGTTAAGACCTGCAGAAGAATGCACTTTACCCTGTATTAGTTGCTGAATTGAACTGTTCTGGCATCTTCTGTGGTTAATTTAAAGGGATCATTCCATCCAAATTAAAGACTTGAAGCCAGCAGTCCAGGAAGCTTCACTGAAAAACAGGACTGTGTCAAGATGTCTGGTCCACTCTTGGGTGAGGAGGTCCCAACATATTCCAGTTATACCAGTGTGGAGTCTTTGTGTTTTGCCTGGGATGAATTTTTGGTGAGATATGATGATTGCATCATGTCAAGCTACCCTAGATCAGGTAGGTAGAGTGTATATCTCTGAAGGTATGCACTTGTATGCTCTTGTGTGTGTTCTTGAAGTGAAGCTACTCCTAGAGGATGCTCTTGTGCATTTCATGTAGGAAAATATCGACAGAAACCAGAAGATGATGATCATGATAATAACAGGTGACACCTACCTAGAACTTAAAATGTATATAGTACTGTTTTGAGGGCTTTATATGCTTTAATTCAATATTCACGTGAAATGGATGAAATCATTAACAATAAGCTAAGAGGGGGAAAATTAAGACAAGAAGAAAGTTAATACTCTTCCAAATTCTAGAAAAGTAATAGGCATTTTCTATGATTACACTAATAATATAATAAATAAAATATTATTTACCTTTAATTTATAAAAATTTTTCTCCAGCAAATAAGAAAAAAAGATTATAATTCAATGTTTTCAAATGAGAGAATGACATTCATGAATTTATACAATGGCATTTGTTTGATATTACAATAATCATATGAATCAAAATTAAAACACTGCAGTATTCTTACATTAATTTTTGATAGGCCTTTCAGGACACAATTGCTTAAGTATCTGATACTGAAGACTGAGAACGCCAGTATCTGGAACACAGGTGTTGCATATGTTAAATTAATAAAAGTAAGGGTGGTCACCCATGGAAGGTATATGGAAAAAAAAGAATAAAATAACTGTTTCTCCTGTTATGAAAATCAGACCATTAAAGACAAGACCTGTGTCCTATTTATTTTTTATATTCAGCTCAGAAATGAAGGGATTAAGTAAACAGGAGAAGGGAATCAATTTGAGACATGTATAGGACATGTAATCTGGGAGAGCAGTTGGATGTGGATGGGGGTGAGGACTAAGAGGTGAGGATAATACATTGTTTAATAAATACTATATCTACTTAGATGGAGATTCAAAAAGGAGCAGCCACAGAGGAAAGCTGATTTTGATTCTACACATGTGACATAGTGGGGTCAGTCCCTGACCTGGAGATAGGGATTTCAGATTCTTGGACTTCCAATGTCTTTTTCAGCTAAAAACTCTATCACCCTAGAGGTGGAGTGTGCAGGGGAATAGGACAGAGAACAGATATTACAGAATTGATAGTCAAGATTATAGTGGCCTGCCTGAGATTAAAGAACTCTGGGCACTCAGCCCATGAAAAATTTTCCTTACAATGTTAATGTAACATATAAAAAACATGATTATCCCCTTTATTTCACAGCCATGAACACCTTGAGTGTCTGAGATTGTCCATTTGATGAATGCCATGGAGGAGCCTAGTTGGAAGTGTACTATCCCAAACTTTGCCAAGCCCCCATGGATAGAGTGTGCATCTTGGTAGAAAGTCCAAAGGGACCAGGACAGACCATATCTCATGACCATACAAATCTTCCCCAAGTCCTAGTTCACCTCTAATGCCAAGGTGAGTTGATGCTGGTCGCTTTGAAGGAATCTGAGGATGTCTTGTCATTTGATAAAATGATGAATCTGAGAAGTATCAGAGGGGTGCTTGGGTGGCTCAATTAAGTGTCCAACTCTTGCTTTCGGCTCAGGTCATGAGTTCAAGCTCTATATCAGCTCTGTGCTACCATGGCAGAGCCTGCTTGGGATTCTGTTTCCCGCTGTCTGTCTACAACCCCCCCCCCACTCCCATCTAGATAAATAAGTAAACATCTAAGAAGTATAAAAGGGGCGCCTGGGTGTTTCAGCTGGTTAAGTGTACAACTCTTGATCTTGGCTCAGGTCTTTTAATTTTTTGTTGTTTATTTACTTTTGAGAGACAGAAAGAGATAGAGCATGAGCAGGGGCAGAGAGAGTAACAGAGAATCTAAAGCAGACTCCAGGCTGTAAGCTGTCAGCACAGAGCCTGACAACGTGGGGCTCAAAACCATGAATCATGAGTTCATGAGCTGAGCCGAAGTCCACCGCTTAACCGACTGAACCACCCAGGCACCTCATCTCGGCTCACGTCTTGATCTCAGGGTCATGCGTTCAAGCTCCACATCAGGATCTGTGCTGACGGTGTAGAGCCTGCTTCGGATTCTGTCCCTCCTTTTCTCTATTCCTCCCTGCTTGTGTGTGCTAGAAGAAAAGGGAAGGGAAGTAAGGGAAAGAAAGGAGGGGGAGGAGGGAGGGGGAAGAGGGGAGAGGAAGGGGAGGAAGGAGAGGAGAGGAAGGGGAGGGGGGAGAGGAGAGGAGAGGAGGGGGAGGGGAGGGGGGAGAGGAGAGGAGAGGAAGGGGAGGGGGGAGAGGAGAGGAGAGGAAGGGGAGGGGGGAGAGGAGAGGAAGGGGAGGGGGGAGGGGAGAGGAGAGGAAGGGGAGGGGGGGAGAGGAGAGGAAGGGGAGGGGGAGGGGGGAGAGGAGAGGAAGGGGAGAGGGGAGAGGAGAGGAAGGGGAGAGGGGAGGGGAGAGGAGGGGAAGGGGAGAGGGGAGGGGAGAGGAGGGGAAGGGGAGAGGGGAGAGGGAGAGGAGAGGAGGGGGAGAGGGGAGAGGAGAGGAGAGGAGGGGAGAGGGGAGAGGGGAGAGGAGAGGAGGGGAGAGGGGAGAGGAGAGGAGGGGGAGAGGGGAGAGGAGAGGAGGGGGAGAGGGGAGAGGAGAGGAGGGGGAGAGGGGAGAGGAGAGGAGGGGGAGAGGGGAGAGGAGAGGAGGGGGAGAGGGGAGAGGAGAGGAGGGGGAGAGGGGAGAGGAGAGGAGGGGGAGAGGGGAGAGGAGAGGAGGGGAGAGGGGGAGGAGAGGAGGGGAGAGGGGAGAGGAGAGGAGGGGAGAGGGGAGAGGAGAGGAGGGGGAGGGGGAGGGGGAGGGGAGAGGAGAGGGGGGAGAGGGGAGAGGAGAGGAGGGGGAGGGGAGAGGAGAGGAGGGGGAGAGGAGAGGGGGGAGAGGGGAGAGGAGAGGAGGGGGAGGGGAGAGGAGAGGAGGGGGAGAGGAGAGGAGGGGGAGGGGAGAGGAGAGGAGGGGGAGGGGAGAGGGGAGAGGAGGGGAGGGGAGGGGAGAGGGGAGAGGAGGGAGGGGGAGGGGAGAGGGGGAGAGGAGAGGAGGGGGAGGGGAGGGGGAGGGGAGAGGGGAGAGGAGAGGAGGGGGAGGGAGAGGAGGGAGGGGAGAGGGGAGAGGAGAGGAGGGGGAGGGGGGAGGGGAGAGGGGAGAGGAGAGGAGGGGGAGGGGGAGGGGAGAGGGGAGAGGAGAGGAGGGGGAGGGGGAGGGGAGAGGAGGGAGAGGAGGGGAGGGGAGGGGGAGAGGAGGGGGGAGGGGAGGGGGAGAGGAGAGGAGGGGAGGGGAGGGGAGAGGAGAGGAGGGGGAGGGGAGGGGAGAGGAGAGGAGGGGGAGGGGAGGGGGAGAGGAGAGGAGGGGAGGGGGAGGGGAGAGGAGAGGAGAGGAGGGGGAGGGGAGAGGGGAGAGGAGAGGAGGGGGAGGGGGGAGGGGAGAGGGGAGAGGAGAGGAGGGGGAGGGGGAGGGGAGAGGGGAGAGGAGAGGAGGGGAGGGGAGAGGGGAGAGGAGAGGAGGGGAAGGGGAGAGGGGAGAGGAGAGGAGGGGAGGGGAGAGGGGAGGAGAGGAGGGGGAGGGGAGAGGGGAGAGGAGAGGAGGGGGAGGGGAGAGGGGAGAGGAGAGGAGGGGGAGGGGAGGGGAGAGGGGAGAGGAGAGGAGGGGGAGGGGAGAGGGGAGAGGAGAGGAGGGGAGAGGGGAGAGGGGAGAGGAGAGGGGAGGGGAGGGGAGAGGGGAGAGGAGGGGGAGGGGAGGGGAGAGGGAGAGGAGGGGGAGGGGAGAGGGGAGAGGGGAGAGGAGGGGAGGGGAGAGGAGGGGGAGAGGAGGGGGAGGGGAGGGGGGAGAGGAGAGGAGGGGGAGGGGAGGGGGAGAGGAGAGGAGGGGGAGGGGAGAGGGGGAGAGGAGAGGAGGGGGAGGGGAGAGGGGAGAGGAGAGGAGGGGGAGGGGAAGGGGGAGAGGAGAGGAGGGGGAGAGGGGGAGAGGGAGGAGGAGGGGAGAGGAGAGGAGGGGGAGGGAGAGGGGAGAGGAGAGGAGGGGAAGGGGAGAGGGGAGAGGAGAGGAGGGGAGGGGAGAGGGGAGAGGAGAGGAGGGGAAGGGGAGAGGGAGAGGAGGGGAGGGGAGAGGGGAGAGGAGGGGAGAGGAGGGGAAGGGGAGAGGGGAGAGGAGGGGAGAGGGGAGGGGGAGGGGAGAGGAGGGGAGGGGAGAGGGGAGGAGGGGAGAGGAGAGGAGGGGGAGGGGAGAGGGGAGAGGAGAGGAGGGGGAGGGGAGGGGGAGAGGAGAGGAGGGGGAGGGGAGAGGGGAGAGGAGAGGAGGGGAAGGGGGAGGGGAGAGGGGAGAGGAGGGGAAGGGGAGAGGGGAGAGGAGAGGAGGGGAAGGGGAGAGGGGAGAGGAGAGGAGGGGGAGGGAGAGGGGAGAGGAGAGGAGGGGAAGGGGAGAGGGAGAGGAGGGGGAGGGGAGAGGGGAGAGGAGAGGAGGGGAAGGGGAGAGGGGAGAGGAGAGGAGGGGAGGGGAGAGGGGAGAGGAGAGGAGGGAAGGGGGAGGGGAGAGGAGGGGGAGGGGAGGGGAGAGGAGGGGGAGAGGAGGGGGAGGGGAGAGGGGGAGGAGGGGGAGAGGAGAGGAGGGGAGGGGAGAGGGGAGAGGAGGGGAGGAGGGGAGGGGGAGGAGAGGAGGGGAAGGGGAGAGGGAGAGGAGGGGGAGGGGAGAGGGGAGAGGAGGGGGAGGGGAGAGGGGAGAGGAGGGGAGAGGAGGGGAGAGGAGGGGGAGGGGAGAGGGGAGAGGGGAGAGGAGAGGAGGGGGAGAGGAGGGGGAGGGAGGGGGAGGGGAGAGGGGAGAGGAGAGGAGGGGGAGGGGAGGGGGAGAGGAGAGGAGGGGGAGGGGAGAGGGGAGAGGAGAGGAGGGGAGAGGGGAGAGGAGAGGAGGGGAGGGGAGAGGGGAGAGGAGAGGAGGGAAGGGGAGAGGGGAGAGGAGAGGAGGGGGAGGGGAGAGGGGAGAGGAGAGGAGGGGAGGGGAGAGGGGAGAGGAGGGGGAGGGGAGAGGGGAGAGGGAGGGGAGAGGAGGGGGAGGGGAGAGGGGGAGGGGAGAGGAGAGGAGGGGAAGGGGAGAGGGGAGAGGAGAGGAGAGGAGGGGAAGGGGAGAGGAGAGGAGGGGAAGGGGAGAGGGAGAGGAGGGGAGGGGGAGAGGGGAGAGGAGGGGAGAGGAGAGGAGGGGAGGGGAGAGGGGAGAGGAGGGGGAGGGGAGAGGGGAGAGGAGAGGAGGGGAGGGGAGAGAGGAGAGGAGGGGGAGGGGAGAGGGGAGAGGAGAGGAGGGAGAGGGGAGAGGGGAGAGGAGAGGAGGGGAAGGGGAGAGGGGAGAGGGGAGAGGAGGGGAGGGGAGAGGGGAGAGGAGGGGGAGGGGAGAGGGGAGAGGAGGGAGGAGGGGGAGGGGAGAGGGGAGAGGAGGGGAGAGGAGGGAGAGGGGAGAGGGAGAGGAGGGGAGAGGGGGAGAGGAGAGGAGGGGAGGAGGAGAGGAGGGGGAGGGGAGAGGGGAGAGGAGAGGAGGGGGAGGGGGGAGGGAGAGGGGAGAGGAGAGGAGGGGAAGGGGAGAGGGGAGAGGAGAGGAGGGGAGGGGAGAGGGGAGAGGAGGGAGGAGGGGAGAGGGGAGAGGAGAGGAGGGGAGAGGGGAGAGGAGAGGAGGGGAGGGGAGGAGGGGAGAGGAGAGGAGGGGAAGGGGAGAGGGGAGAGGAGAGGAGAGGAGGGGAAGGGGAGAGGGGAGAGGAGAGGAGAGGAGGGGAGAGGGGAGAGGAGAGGAGGGGAGGGGAGAGGGGAGAGGAGGGGAGAGGGGAGAGGGGAGAGGAGGGGAGGGGAGAGGGGAGAGGAGGGGAGGGAGGGGAGAGGAGGGGAGGGGAGAGGGGAGAGGGAGAGGAGAGGAGGGGGAGAGGAGGGGGAGAGGAGGGGGAGGGGAGGGGGAGAGGAGAGGAGGAGGGGAGGGGAGGGGGAGAGGAGAGGAGGGGGAGGGGAGAGGGGAGAGGAGAGGAGGGGAAGGGGGAGAGGAGAGGAGGGGGAGGGGAGAGGGGAGAGGAGAGGAGGGGAAGGGGAGAGGGGAGAGGAGAGGAGGGGAGGGGAGAGGGGAGAGGAGAGGAGGGGAAGGGGAGAGGGGAGAGGAGGGGAGGGGGAGAGGGGAGAGGAGGGGGAGAGGAGGGGGAGGGGGAGAGGGGAGAGGAGGGGGAGAGGAGAGGAGGGGAAGGGGAGAGGGGAGAGGAGAGGAGAGGAGGGGAAGGGGAGAGGAGAGGAGGGGAAGGGGAGAGGGGAGAGGAGGGGGAGGGGAGAGGGGAGAGGAGGGGGAGAGGAGAGGAGGGGAAGGGAGAGGGGAGAGGAGGGGAGGGGAGAGGGGAGAGGAGGGGGAGGGGAGAGGGGAGAGGAGGGGGAGGGGAGAGGGAGAGGAGGGGAGGGAGAGGGGAGAGGAGAGGAGAGGAGGGGGAGGGGAGAGGGGAGAGGAGAGGAGGGGGAGGGGAGAGGGGAGAGGGGAGAGGAGGGGGAGGGGAGAGGGGAGAGGAGAGGAGGGGGAGGGGAGAGGGAGAGGAGGGGAGGGGAGAGGGGAGAGGAGAGGAGGGGGAGGGGAGAGGGGAGAGGGAGAGGGAGGAGGGGAGGGGGAGAGGGAGAGGGGGGAGGGGAGAGGGAGAGAGGAGAGGAGGGGGAGGGGAGAGGGGAGAGGGGAGGAGGGGAGAGGAGAGGAGGGGAGGGGAGGGGGGAGGGGAGGAGGAGGAGGGGGGAGGGGGGGAGGGGAGAGGAGGGGGAGGGGGGGAGGAGCGGAGAGGAGGGGGGAGGGGAGGGGGGAGAGGAGCGGAGAGGAGGGCAGGGGAGGGAGGGGGGAGAGGAGCGGAGGGAAGGGAGGGGAGAGGAGAGGAGGGGAGGGGGGAGGGGAGCGGAGGGGGAGGGGGGAGAGGAGCGGAGAGGAGGGGCAGGGGAGGGGAGGGGGGAGAGGAGCGGAGAGGAGGGGCAGGGGAGGGGAGGGGGGAGAGGAGCGGAGAGGAAGGATAGAGGGGAGAGGGGAGAGGAGCGGAGAGGAAGGGGAGGGGAGGGGAGAGGGGAGAGGAGAGGATGGAGAGGAGAGGATAGGAGAGGAGAAAAAGGGGAGAGGGGAGAGGAGAGGAGAGGAGAAGAAGGGGAGAGGGGAGAGGAGAGGAGGGGGAGAGGGGAGAGGAGAGGAGAGGAGAGAAGGGGAGAGGGGAGAGGAGTGGAGAGGAAGGGGAGAGGGGAGAGGAGCGGAGAGGAAGGGGAGAGGGGAGAGGAGAGGATAGGAGAGGAGAAGAAGGGGAGAGGGGAGAGGAGAGGATAGGAGAGGAGAAGAAGGGGAGAGGGGAGAGGAGAGGAGAAGAAGGGGAGAAGAAGGGGAGAGGGGAGAGGAGAGGAGGGGGAGAGGGGAGAGGAGAGGAGAGGAGAGGAAGGGGAGACGGGAGAGGAGAGGAGAGGAGAGGAGAGGAGAGGAGGGGGAGAGAGGAGAGGGAGAGAGGAGAGGGAGGAAGGGAAGGAAGGGGAGGAGAGGAGAGGAGGGAAGGAAAGGGAAAAAAGGAAAGGGAAGGGAGGAAAGGAAGGGAAGGAAGGGGAGGAGAGAGGAGGGAAGGAAAGGGAAGAAAGGAAAGGGAAGGGAGGGAAAGGAAGGGAAGGAAATTAACAACAACATAAAAAGGAGGTATCCAAAAGCATGGCACATACGCCGCTGTTCTCTGCTCCCACATCCATGGCTGCTATAGCGGACTGATCATAACACTTTCTGTGATGAACCCAGAGGGCAGCTCTGAATTTTTCTTGATGTAATCAAACATGACAGCTATTCTCAATCAACTAAACTTCCCTGAGGTTAGGATCAATTGACCATCCTTAAGAGTAAAGGAAATAGTGTGGGGGAGAGCTTGCGCTGAAAGAATAGATTGACAGTGAAGATTAATGTTTTCTAACCCCAACTGCCTCTGAACAAGTGAGCGATTTGAGTCTGGGATATGAGGAACTGTGCAGCCCCGAGAAGAGCAGACAGAGATAAATGTCTATATTGCTTGTTCATAAACTGTTTTTGTTTCATTGCATTTATATCTTAAGGAATCCGAGAGATTTCCTGACATCTTTAATCACTTATCTCAAGGATTGCTCGTTCAGAGGATTTTGAATGACTACTCGAACTGGTTTATCCAAGGTGATGGTGAGTGGAATCTAGACCTCTTTATTTTATTATTTTTTTGAAGAGGTAAACAACATTTTGCTGTCTTTATTCTTATTTATTTTTTTTGTTTCAGTAATCTCATGGACATTTTTTTTTCCTGTAACTTCTTTTGTTTTAATTTCTTAAACTTAAATTCAAGTTACTTAACATACAACATAGTCTTGGCTTTAGGAGTAGAACCCAGTGATTCATCTCTTAAATATGAAACCCAGTGCTCATCCCAAAAAGTGCCCTTTTAATGCCCATCACCCATTTAACCCATCCCCCCACCCACCTCCCCTCAGTTCTCTGTATTTAAGAGTCTCTTATGGTTTGCCTCCCTCTGTTTTTATCTTTTTTTTCCTTCCCTTTCCCTATCTTCATCTGTTTTGTTTCTTATTTTGAATAACAGGAGTTCCTGGGTGGCTCAGTTGGTTAAGCATCTGATTGTGTTTCAGCTCAGGTCATGATCTCACAGTTCATGAGTTTGAGCCCCATGTAGGGTTCTGTGTTGACAGCGTGAAGCCTGCTTGGGATTTTTTCTTTCCTCTCTCTCAGCCCTTCTGCCACTCATGCTATCTCTGTCTCTCTCAAAATAAGTAAAGTTTGGAATAACAATCAGGGTAATGTCAGAGATACAACTCATGTCCACATTTTTTTTTTAAGAGTAAATCTATCGTCCATGATTAGTTTAAATTTTCCCAATGTCATTGGGACTCCTGGGTGGTTCAGTTGGTTGAGCTTCGGACTCTTGGTATAAGCTCAGGTCATGATCCTAAGGGGGTGGGATCAAGCCCCATGGTAAGCTTCATGCTGACAGCATGGAACCTGCTTAAGATTCTTTCTCTCTCTGCCCCTCTCCCCTGCTTGCACCTGCTCTAAAATAAATAAAATTTGCCAATGTCATAAAGAGTTTAGTGGGAATGTAGAGATAATCTTGTTCTCAATTTTTGTCTGGGGCACCTGGGTGGCTCAGTTGGTTAAGCATCTGACTTCACCTCAAGTCATGATCTCATGGTTTCTGAGTAGTGAGCCCTGGGTCAGGCTCTGTGCATACAGCTAGGAACCTGGAGCTTGTTTCAGATTCAGTGGCTCCAGCTCTCTCAGCCCTTTCCCTGCTCATGCTCTCTCAAAATAAATAAATATTTTAAAAATTTTTTTAATTAATTTTTGTCGAAAGAATTTTTCCATATATGAAGGGTTGTTTTAAGTGGCTTAATGAACATACATTCTTTTATTTTTATTTTTTTCCTTCCTTTTTTTGTCTTACTAATAATTTATTTTTTAATTTACATCCAAGTTAGCATATGGTGCGACAATGATTTCAGGGATAGATTCCTTAATGGCCTTTACCCATTTAGCCCATCCCACCTCCACAACCCCTCCAGCAACCTTCTGTTCATTCTCTATATTTGAGTTTATGTTTGTCCCCCTCCCTATATTTATATTACCTTTGCTTCCCTTCCCTTATGCTCATCTGTTTTGTATCTTAAAGTCCTCATATGAGTGAAATCATAGGATATTTGGACATACATTCTTTTCTTTTCTTTCTTTCTTTTTTTTTTTTTTTTTTTGAGGGATGGCCGAGGAGTTCTTTTTTTTTTTTTTTTTTTATATCCAAGTTAGTATATAGTGCAACAATTTCAGGAGTAGATTCCTTAGTGCCCCTTACCCATTTATCCCCCCCCCCCCACAATCCCTCCTGTAATCCTCAGTTTGTTCTCCATCTTTGTGAGTCTCTTCTGTTTTGGACATATATTCTTTATTTCTATATTTTTCAATTCTTCGTGAGCTTGTCATCTTGTCCCTGAACTTTTATATGCCTAGCTTGAATTCTTGATAGATATCATTGTTTTTATAAAGTATGTTTTTATTCAGGACTTAATAAGTGTTGCCCTTCTCTTTGGCATTTTTCTGTTGAGACGTTGTCAGAGGCCATTTATTTTTAGTTCTCTGGTTTTCTTTATATTCTGGATAATTGTGTAGTTCCAGGGCTGTTGTGTTTTTGACCATTTGGTATGGAGAGGGGCTTTTTTTTTCATCGAGCTGTATCAGGTTTTTGGAAGGGACTGGAAGATACATTTTGGGAGATGTGTTCTTACAACTCAGGGATGTTTGTGAAAGTTGTTAGCCTTTATCTGCAACCAATGTCTTTGATGGGCAGTTAAAACTTCAATGGGACTCTTCTTGTTCACACAGTACCCCATGTACAGAGTGCTTCCTGCAAATATGATTGACCTGTGTTTCTTTGTTTAGCTAGGACTCCTTAGTTTTTTGGAATCAATATAGGGTGCCCCTACCACCATCAACCATGTTGCCTCTATTGCCAGCAATGTGTTTTGGCTTTGCTTTTCAGGGTGTGGATTTCACCCTCAATAAATGTAATTTGCTAATGTTCCTTATTTTTATTTTTGTACATATTTGGAATATTTTCAGATATAAAAATTTGTAATTGAACACCCAAATACAGCAAATACTGACATATTTCATAAGCATTGTATGATGATCAGAATCAGAAAATTTAACACTTAAATATTGATACCATACTATTATCTAAAGACTACTCAAATTTCACCATTCACATTGATGTTCTATTTCTAGTCCTGGATCCAATCCAAGATCCTACACTGCATTTAGTTATTCTCTTTAACATTCTTTAATCTGGAATAGGGCTTCTTTTTGAGCATCTTGAGTACCTATTTATTTTGTAGAATGTCCATCAATCTGGGTTTCTCTGACAAGTCCTCAACTAAATTCAAAATATGCCCTCTTGGCAAGATGTGAATATGTTCTCCATGAATCTCATCAGGTGTCACATGATTCTTATTTTACTCCTTGTAAGTAAAGTTAACTCTTTTTGTCAAGGTGTTACCTGTGAAGTTTCTACATCATTAAGATTTCCTGTCTTAAAATTAATATATATTGTGGAGAGTTGTTTTGAGATTATATCACCATCTGCTCATTATGAAAATCCACTGAGGATTCTTGTCTGAAATTAAGACCACGGTGGTGCCTAATGGTTCTATTTCTGTGATTCCTACTAAATTTATCTTATTATTTATATCAGTATGTACTTATGGACTCTTATTTTATAGGTTATAGTCCTTACTCTCATTAATTTTGTTTATAAATTTGTCTCAGATTTGGCATTCTCATCAGCAATGTATGAAAGTACTCATTTTCCCCATCATCTATCTTGCTACCTGAATGTTATTTTACTTATTATCAACCTGCTAGGTCAATGATGCTATCTGCTAGAAGGTAGAGGAGGGACAGTAAAGTGTCCTCCAGATTGAGAAGACACGTGGAAACTGAAAAGTGATGGAACAAGGGGCGAGGATGTCACTGTGGTGATGTCAAAGCGTAGTTATCTACAGGGGCGCCTTCTGAGCACCACTTTAGGAGAGATCAGAACAAGCCTTCAGGCATTCCTATCAGGACATACATTAACCCCCAAGAGGCTTGGAAATAGCCTCCTAAGCGAGGTCATTGCATGTGCATGAACAAGACAGAGGGCCAAAGATGGAGTCAGTATTGTTAGCACTCCTACAATATCTTGGTGTAATTTTAATTTGTATTTTTCTTTTTTAAAATGTTTATTTTTGAGAAAAAGGGAGGGAGAGAGAATTCCATACTGTCAGCGCAGAGCCCAACTCAGACTCAATCTCATGAATCATGAGATCATGACCTGAACTGAAATCAAGAGTCAGTTACTTAACCGACTGAGCCACCCAGGCACCCCTGTATTTTTCTAATTATGAATAAAGTTGAACATCTTCTCATATATTTAAGAATAATTTTGCAGGTTTCTTGTGACTTGTCCATTTTCTCATTTGTCTACTAAAATTTGATCTTTCCCCCATAATCTTTAAAAATTATTTCTATATTAACAATATTTATACTTGTGATATATACCCCAAATCTTCTAATTTGTCAAGTGTCTTTTTATTTTTTATTAAAATTTTTTAAATTTATTTTATGAGAGAAACGAGGCAGGGAGGGGCAGAGAGAGAGAGAGAGAGAGAGAGAGAGAGAGAGAGAGAGAGAGAAGCCCAAGCAGGCTCTGTGCTGTTAGTGCAGAGTCTGATGCAGGGCTCAAACTAAGAAACCATGAGACCATGACCTGGGCTGATATCAAGAATTGGATGCTTTAACTAACTGAGCCACCCAGAAGCCCCACCTGTCTTCTTAATTCTGTTTTTTTGCCATACCATGTTTTAAAACATACGTCAATATTTTGTGGGCAAGGAAAATTATTTCCTCTACTCTTCTCGGATTCTCAACTAGGGCTCTATAATAAATGACATATTAACAAGTAAAAATGAGTTTATTAACATGTATATCTCCCATGTACATGGGAGAAACTTGAGTGTGTAACCCAGAGGTGGCTTATAATTCAGGCATACATAGACTCTTTGATAAAGAACAATAAATTTATAGAGAAATAACAGGAGGATGGAAAGCATTTTCAGTTTCCAAGGATGACAAATTGTGGAAAGGCAAATATGAGGGAAAGTAAACATCAATAAACACTAATTTCTTAAGTAGACTACTCTAGTGCTGTCTCCAGGCTGACAAAACTTTGGTCCTTCCTGATAGAGACAAGAGAAGGGACACCTTTGAAAATTAATGTCCTGCCTTTAGGCAAACAAAGGATGGCAAAAAGCATTTCTTGCATCCACTTCTAGGTTGCCTTCAGCTCAAATTAATCCTTACTTCAAAGTGGCATATTTCAGGATGACATTTCCTTCCATCCCCCATTTGAAACTTCCAATGCATGGAACTTTCTGAACACAAAGCTGATTTAGTAGCTATGAAGTAATTCAGGTTAAATGGAATGAGTTAAGAGGATCTTGTAAAAAGTTATAAAAACACAGACTGGAAAAGTCAGGAAAGAACAAAAATCCACTGTCCTATAACTCATTGAATTAGCTTTGTGGTCCTGGGAACAGTTTAGTCGCATTAAATTAGTTGTGTCTTATTTAGTTCTGTGGTGCAAGCAATCAGGTATTTAATAAGAGGCATTTCTATGAAACAAAAGAAAAGCAACAGTTATTAGAACATGATCATAAAGTCATTTTTTGAGTCCACAGCAGGCAGCTGAGATTTTTGGATTTGCCCTTGAGGCATCTTGAGAGGAGATGAGGAGGACAATCTAGTTGCAACAGGTTGCAGTCAGTGAATTTGGAATGTACTGGTGAACTGTGTGTGTGCTCTATGGAGTGGCCCATCCCATAGTACATGGTTGTCTATACAAAAGCTATTGTAGAGATTGCTCTCAAGTTGTCCAGCTTCACCTTGGAGGTCAGGAAAATATTAATCTTTTATGACTCCAAGTAAGAGGGTGAGAGAAAAATTAAAACTGTTACTTTGGGGGCTTGTAGCCAGATACCCAAGAAAACTAGAAGAATTCAGAATCCAGTCCAGTACAGGCAAATAAAATCTTGTTATTTTGTTATTCTAATCCAGTCCTGGACTATAATGGGACTAGAATCTAACGTCTGCAAATGTGCCTATAGTTTTCCATTAAACCATTTTTTTTCTATCCTATGTAGTTAAAGTGAGTCTAATTTGTATATTTTGCAATACCCCAATTATTTGCATAAATACAAGAATAGTGATTGATTATATAGGCTCTTCTTGAGTTTTCTCTGCTGGAACTTGTCATAGGAATCTCAGATTGGACTTTTAATTTTTTTTTCAACGTTTATTTTTTGGGGGACAGAGAGAGACAGAGCATGAACGGGGGAGGGGCAGAGAGAGAGGGAGACACAGAATCGGAAACAGGCTCCGAGCCATCAGCCCAGAGCCTGAGGCGGGGCTCAAACTCACGGACCGCGAGCTCGTGACCTGGCTGAAGTCGGACGCTTAACCGACTGCGCCACCCAGGCGCCCCTCAGATTGGACTTTTAAAAGCTCCTCAAGGCTAGGAAGCCAACCCAAGTATTTGCCACCAGACTTTACCTGCAATACCTATAGATTTGGGTGAATTCCTCTTTGCTCAAGGTTCCAAATATCCTGAGGTTCCTCACTGACCTGTAAGGCAGGGAACCCCATGAACCAGGCAGAGTCTGGTTTTTCCCAGCAGGACTTTGAAAACATGGTTTCCTTCAAGCCAACCTTAGTTCCTTCAAGTTGTCTGGCCATCTCTGATTCAATGCATATCATTCTCAGAGATGACCTTCTAGTCAAAGCCTTGGTACTTTAGCCAATTGGTTTCCAATTGTATCTGGTTCCAAGGAGAATGAATTTTTTTTATTGAATTTATGCAAACAACTGTGTTGTCATGAAAATTAGAATACTCAGTTTCCAAATTCTGGAGGGATTGGGTAGGGAGAAAAGATAATGCTTCAATTCTGTTTACAATGAATAATTTACCAAATTGCTCTAAGTTGTAGATAGCTTAAAAGAGAAAAAGTGGTTTTTTTAATCTGTAAATCAAACCATTAAATAATAAGCAATGTTTCAAACACAAAGTCCTAGAATTAATAATTGCCCTTATAAATTCATCCAGTCCCATGTAATTAATTCTTATCTGCTTTATCCCTGGTTAACAGTTATTTTGAATCCATCAGTGTCTTCATTAGTTCTGAAAACTCTTACTGCAGTGGCATGGTCTCAAAGTTATCCAAGCGATGCCATTATGGAGTGTACATTCCTGGAGACAAAAGACATAAAATTTCCAAGGTTAAAGATCCAATGAGCATTCACTTGACAAGAAAATTTAGTTATTTCTCTAAAATAGAACATACTAAGATAATTACTAGAATTAAGACTAGTAACTTTATCACAACATATCAGATTTCTAAGAATTTTATACAGTGTCTAAAACACAATAATAACTTATATTCCTAAAAAAAACCTAAAAAAGTTTAAACATCATTTTATTTGACGATGTTTCCTATGTAATTTAGCATATCAAGTTAGTTTAGCATCTCTTTTACAAGGACAGAGAACAAGTTTTTCTAGGAACCCTATGAAAATCTTAAGTTAGTTTGAGGTCAAAAACACTTCATTAATTTTTTTATTGAATTCTAATTAACATAGTGTGATACCAGTTTCAGGTGTACAATGTAGAATTCAACAATTCTATACATTGCTCACTGCTCATTATACGTGCATCTATATACACATACACACACATATACATACATACACATACCACATCTTCCTTATCCATTTATCTATCAGTGGATACTTGGCTTGCTTCAATATCTTGTTTATTGTAAATACTTCAGTTAGCATAGGAGTGAATACATCTTTTTGAATTAGTCTTTTTGTTTCTTTGGGTAAATAGCCCGTAGTGGAATTACTGCATCATATGGTATTTCTAACTTTTTGAGGAACCTCCAAACTGTCCTCCTCAGTGGCTGCACCAGTTTGCATCCCTACCAACAGTGCAGGAGGGCTTCCCTTTTTCCACATCCTTGGCAACACTTCTTATCTCTTGTCTTTTTTTGATACTAGCCATTCTGACAGGTGTGAGGTGGTATCTCACTGTGGTTTTGATTTGTATTTGCCTGATGATGAGTGATGTTGATACTCTTTTCATGTGTCTGTTGGCCATCTTCATGTCTTTGGAAAAATGTCTATTCAGATACTCTGCCCATTTTTGAATTGGATTTTTTTTTTTGGTGTTGAGTTTTATGTTTTTTATAGATTTTGGATACTAACCCTTTATCTGATATGTCATTTGCAATTATCTTCTCCCATTCCGATGACTGGCTTTTAGTTTTGCTTATTGTTTCCTTCGCTGTGCAGAAGCTTTTTGTCTTGATGAGGTCCCAATAGTTCATTTATGCTTTTGTTTCCCTTGCCTCTGGAGACGTTTTGAGTAAGAAGTTGCTGCAGCCAAGATCAAAGAGGGTTTTGCCTGCTTTCCCCCTTCTAGGATTTTGATGGCTTCCTCTCTTACATTTAAGTCTTTCATCCATTTTGAGTTTATTTTTGTGTATGGTGTAATAAAGTTGTCTAGGTTCATTCTTCTTGTCACTGTCCAGTTTTCCCAACACCATTGGCTGAAGACACTGTCTTTATTCCACTGGATATTCTTTCCTGCTTTGTCAAAGATTAGTTGGCCATACATTGGTGGATCCACTTCTGAGTTCTCTATTTTGTTCCATTTATCTGAGCGTCTGGTTTTTGTGCCAGTACCATACTGTCTTCATGATTACAGCTTTGTAATATGTGAAGTCCAGGATTGTGATGCCTCCAGCTTTGGTTTTCTTTTTCAGGATTGCTTTGGCTATTTGGAGTATTTTCTGGTTCCAAACAAATTTTAGGACTGTTTGTTCAAGCTCTGTGAAGAACGCTGCTGCTATTTTGACAGGGATTGCCTTGAATAGGTAGATTGCTTTGGATAGTATCAATATTTTAACATTTTTTTCTTCCAATCCATGAACATGGAATATTTTTCCTTTTTTTTTATGTCTTATTCAATTTCTTTCGTAAGCTTTCTATAGTTATCAGTGTATTTCTCACCTCTTTGGTTAGGTTTATTCCTAGGTATTTTATAGTTTTGGGTGCAATTGTAAATGGGATCAATTCCTTGATTTCCCTTTCTGCTGCTTCATTATTGGTGTATAGAAATACAACCGATTTCTGTGCATTGATTTCATATGCTGTGACTTGGCTGAATTCATGGATCAGTTCTAACAGTTTTTTGGTGAAATCTTTTTGATTTTCCACATAGAGTATCATGTCATCTGTGAAGATTGAGTTACACTCCCTCCTTGCTGATTTGGATGCCTTTTATTTCTTTCTGTTGTCTGAGTGCTAAAGCTAGGACTTCAAACACTATGTTGAATAACAGTGGTGAAAGTGGACATCCTTGTCAAGTTTCTGACCTTAAGGAGACAGCTCTTAGTTTTTCCCCATTGAGGATGATATGAGTGGTGGGTCTTTTGTATCTGGCTTTATGATCTGGAATTATGATCCTTCTATTCCTACTTTCTTGAGGCTTTTTATCAAGAAAGGATGCTGTATTTTGTCAAATACTTCCTCTGCATCTATTGAAAGGATCATGTGGTTCTTGTCCTTTCTTTTATTAATGTGATGTATCACATTAATTTAGTTGCAGATATTGAACCAGCCCTGCATCCCAGGAATAAATCCCACTTGATTGCAGTGAATAGTTCTTTTAATGTATTGTTGGATCTGGTTGGCTAGTATCTTATTGAGAATTTTTGCAGCCATGTTCATTAGGGAAATTGGTCTGTTCTCCATTTTAGTGGGGTCTTTCTCTGGTTTTGGAATAAAGATAATGCTGACCTTGTAAAATGAGTTTGGAAGTTTTCCTTCTATTTTTTGGAACAGCTTCAAAATAATGAATGCTAACTGTTCTTTAAATGTTTGGTAGAATTCCCCTGGAAAGCCATCCAGGCCTGGATGCTTGTTTATTGGGAGATTTTTGATTACTGGTTTTATGGGTCTGTTCAAATTTTCTATTTCTTCCTGTTTCAGTTCTGGTAGATTATATGTTCCTAGGAATTTGTCCACTTCTTCTAGATTGCCCAATTCATTGGCATATAATTACTCATAGTATTCTCTTATTATTGTTTGTATTTCTGCAGTGTTGGTTATGACCTTTCCTCCCTCATTCTTGATTTATTGGGTTCCTTTTTCTTTTTGGTAAGTCTGACTAAGGGGTTATCAATTTTGTTAATTCTTTCAAAGAACCAGCTCCTTGTTTCATTGATCTGTTCTACGGTTTTTGGTTTTTATTTATTTTGCTAAATCAAATTTATTTGATTTCTGCTCTAATCTTTATTATTTCCCATCTTCTGTTGGTTTGGGGCTTTGTTTGCTGTTCTTTTTCTGTCTCTCTAAGGTGTAAAGTTAGGTTGTGTATCTAAGACCTTTCTTTCTTCTTTAGAAAGGCCTGGATTGCTACATACTTTCCTCTTATGACCACCTTTGCTGCGTCCCAGAGGTTTCGGGGTGTGGTGTTATCATTTTCTTTGGCTTCCATGTACTTTTTAATTTCCTCTTTAATTTCTTGGTTAACCCATTCATTCCTTAGGATGTTCTTTGATCTCCAAGTATTCGTGGTCTTTCCAAATATTTTTCTTGCGGTTGATTTCGAGTTTCATAGCACTGTGGTCTGAAAATATTCACTGAATGATCTCAATCTTTTTGAACTTGTTGAGGGCTGATTTGTGTCCCAGTATGTGATCTGTTCTGGAGAATGTTCCATGTGCACTGGAGAAGAATGTGTATTCTGTTGCTTTAGAATGAAATATTCTGAATGTATCTGTTAAGTCCATCCTGTCCAGTGTGTCAAAGTCTTTGTTTCTTTGTTGATTTTCTGCTTAGATCTGTGCATTGCTGTAAGTACAGTGTTGAAGTCCCCCACTATTATGGTAATATTATCAATGAGTTTGTTTGTGACTGATTTATATATTTGGGTGTTAAGGGAATAAATGTTTACAATTGTTAGATCTTCTTGATGGATAGACCCCTTAATTATGATATAATGCCCTTCTCTTCATCTCTTGTTACAGTCTTTATTTTTTAATGTTTTTACTTATTTTTGAGAGAGAGCATTAGCGGAGGAGGGGCAGAAAGGAGGAGACACAGAATCTGAAGCAGGCTCTAGGCTCTGAGCTGTCAGTACAGAGCCCAATGCAAGGCTCAAACTCATGAACATTGAGATCATGACCTGAGCCAAAGTCAGATGCCCCTACAGTCTTTATTTTAAAATCTAGTTTGATGTAAGTATGGCTAGTCTGACTTTGTTTTGTCACCTATTAGCAGATAGATGGTTCTCCATCCCCTTAGTTTCAATCTGAAGGGGTCTTTAGGTCTAAAATGGGTCTTTGTAAACAGTATGTAGATGGATCTTGTTTTCTTAACCATTCTGATACCCTAGATCTTCTGATTGAAGCATTTAGTCTATTGACGTTTAGAGTGGGTACTGAAATAATTTAGTGCCATTGTGTTACCTGTAGAGTTGGAGTTTCTGGTGGTGTTCTCTGGTCCTTTCTAGTCTTTGTTGCTTTTGGTCTTCTTTGTTTTGTTACACCTTTTCTCCCCTCAGAATTCCCCTTAAAATTTCTTGCAGTGCTGCTTTAAGTGATCATGAACTCCTTTAGTTTTTGTTTGTCTGGGAAACTTTTTCTCTCTCCTTCTATTTTGAAGGACAGCTTTGCTGGATAAAAATTTCTTGGCTGCAGATTTTTCCAATTCAGCATGTTGAATATATCCTGCCACTCCTTTCTGGTCTGCCAAGTTTCTGTGGATAGGTCTGCTGCAAACCTTATCTGTCTTCCCTTATAGGTTAAGGACTTTTTTCCCTTGCTACTTTCATAATTCTTTCCTTACCTGTGTATTTTGTGAATTTGACTAGGATATGCCTTGTCAGTGGTTGGTTTTTGTTGAATCTAATGGGAGTTCTCTGCGAATCTTGGATTTTGATGTCTTTGTCTTTCCCCAGGTTAGGAAAGTTTTCCACTATAATTTGCTCACATAAACCTTCTACCCTTTTTCTCTCTTTATCTTCTGGGACTCCTATGATTCAGATGTTATTCTTTTTTAGTAAGTCACTGAGTTCTCTAAGTCTTGTATCGTGCTCTCTTGCCTTAGTTTCCCTTTTTTTTCTGATTAGTCTCCATAATTTTGTCTTCTATATCACTGATTCGCTACTCTGCTTGGTCCATCCTTGCCAACCATAGCATCCATTCGAGATTGCATCTTGGTTATAACATTTTTTATTTCCTCCTGACTATATTTTACTTCATCTCTGCAGAAAGGGAGTCAATGCTTTTTTCAATGCCAGCTAGTATTCTTATTGTTGTGATTCTAAATTCTCGTTCAGACATCTTGCTTATATCTGTGTTGATTAAGCCCCTGGCTGTCATTTCTTCCTGTTCTTTCTTTTGGGGTGATTTCCTTTGTTTTGTCATTTTGGAGGAAGAATAAGAATATAATAAAATTAAAATTAAAAAACTAAAATCAACACAAAAAATCAAATGAAGCTGGATCCTAGGTGGGTTTTCATCTGGTTGTTGAAAGAAGCTTGATAGGATACAGAAAAGGGGGGGGGGGGAGAAAAGGAAAAAATAAGAAAAACCTTAAATTAAAAAAATAGAATAAAATGAAATGAAATAGAATTTAGAAATTTACCAAAAAAAACATAGTAAAAAGAACTAAAGAAAAAAATGTTTTCAGAAAATGAAACAAAATTTTTCTATTTTTGTGCCCAAGAAGAAAAAAACAATTTCAACAAAAGCAAAAAAGAAAAAAGACCAGCAAACAGAATGAAACCCGAATGAAATTACATCCAGTTTCCCCTAGAACTTAAACTATGAAGCACTTTATAATCTGTACACAAAGCAGGTGGAGGAATTTGTGGTGGTCTTCTAGGGCATGTGCTTGGTGGGCACAGTTGTAATGGCTTCATTCTCCACTAGGTGGCACTTCTTAGCTTACTGGAGTGGATCAGTGTGGTGCGTGTGTATGTGTATGCTCATGTGTGGGAGAGGTGAAAATGACTTCACCCAGCTTCCCAGCCTCTGGCACAGGACCTCTGCACTCTCACCAACCTGCAATCAAGCACCCCTCCTTTGTCTCTGGCTTCTGTCCATTCTCCACTTCTACGCTGTTTGCATCCAAGCCATCAGCCTGCCAGGCGGCACCTGCCTCCTGAATTTTATCTCAGACGGGGCTGTGTTTCCAAACCCCTCACTTTTGAGAACACTGTGGTTTGGACCTGCTCTGACCCTCTGGGGGAGGGTCTCTGAAGCAATCGCCAGGTGCCAGCTTGCCCCCGGGGAATGTTCCTGTGATCACCCTGTGGCAAAGGTTCAGAGATTGGGGCCAGTTGCCTGCTTGCCCCAGAAAAAAGGTTGTTCAATCAAGCAGTGGCAGTGGTTCAGAGATTATAGCAAATCATAACATACAATTGGCGCCAGGTTTCAATGCACCCTGGCTTCTTTGCTCCAATACCAGAAAACATGGCTGTTCTCCAGGGTCCACTGGGACTTTTGCTTGTGTGGAGGCCATGTGGCCTTTACCAAATGCCCTCCTAGCAGAAGAATGGCTTCTCCCCATGTAACCCACAGACTCCTGGGAACTTGCTCCATGCCCTTCCTCCCCACCAGAGTACCACCAGGTATGAAGCTCTGGAATTTACAACTCTGGGCTCCCCCATTTACAGAGTCCTAATGGTATTGAAACCCTCTCCTTGGGGCGCCTGGGTGGCTTGGTCGGTTAAGCATCCAACTTCGGCTCAGGTCATGATCTTGAAGTCCGTGAGTTTGAGCCCCACATCGGGCTCTGTGCTGACAGCTCAGAGCCTGGAGCCTGTTTCAGATTCTGTGTCTCCCTCTCTCTGTGACCCTCCCCCATTCATGCTCTGTCTCTCTCGGTCTCAAAAATAAATGTTTAAAAAAAAAAAAAGAAACCCTCTCCTTTCTCCCCATCAATGGTTTTGGGAAACAGATTTCTTGTCCAGTCCCTTGTTAGTGTTTCCACTCTTTCTCTTTCTCTCCAGCTACTTTCAGTGAGAGTGATTTTCTTGTAATCTTCCCCTTTCTCTGTCCTCTTTCCACAAAAACAGCTCCCTATCCTCCACAGCTTCTGTCTCCCCCAATTCACCTCTGTGCTGCACACCTGCTGAGTTCTGTAGCTCAAGTTATGCAGATTGTTGGGTTAAGCCTCAGATCAATTTCCTAGATGTGCAACTTGGTTTGGTGCTGATCTAGCTGCATTTCAGGAAGGAGAGAAGCTGAGAACATCCATGCTGTTCCACCATCTTGACTCTAATTTGATTTTAGAAACACCATGTCAATCCCTTATCACTTCTTTTGTTTTTATTTTTAATTTAAATTTTAATTCACTAATATACAGTGCAATATTGGTTTCAAAAGTAGAATCCAGTGATTCATCACTTCCATACAACACCCAGATATTATTACACCTTTTGCCACTGGAAGAGCACAGGTAAGTGCTATTAATTTAGCTTTTTGGGCAGAAGTATGTGTTGGAAAGGATTTTGCCTCAATGGTGTTAGTTAAGCTAACTATAGCATATCCAGCTTTTCTTTCTCCCTTATCCATGAAGTTACTGCCATCTATAAGCCAATTATTTGCATTTTCAACAAGGGAATCTCTTAAATCTGGTCTGCTGGAATAAATAAGATCGATAATCTCTGAGCAGTCATGTTCTAGCATAGAAGTATGATGGTCGGGCCCAGGCATAAGGGTAGCTGGGTTTAAAGTCTGACCAGTTGTAAGTATTATTTCAGGTATGTCTAAAGGCATAGCCTTGTATTAAGTAAGCCAGCCTCCAGTCATCCATTGGTGGCCTTTGGTCTCTCAGACACTTTGGACCTGATTTAGAGTCATCACTGTTAAGGACTGTCCGTATTAAATCTTGGAGCTTTTTCTACAAGGAGGACTGTTTCCACCACTGATCAGAGACAGACCAGCCACCCTTGTTCTACATTATCAAGTGGCTTTGAAAGCTAGCCCACTGTCTTATTTCATTTTCTAATTTCTGGGTAAGAAAATCCTGTCCCTGTTTTTCTCTCACCTATAAAGTGAAAGGTCTTTCTAAATTTGGTAAAGCCAAAGCTGGGGTTGATGAAAGCTTAGCTTTTAATGTTTGAAAGGCTTTCTTCTGGGCTTAGGCCAGAGTAAAGGTTTTTCATTAGGGCCTTGAACCGAGTCATGCAATGTTCGGGCCAACAGTCCAAATCCAGGAATCCATTAGTGGCAAAAACCCACCATACCTAGTGAAGTACAGAGTTGTTTTTTGGAGTTGGGGATCCAAGAACTAATAAAGCTTTTTTTCTGTCAGTAGACAGGGTACAATGACCTGAAGTTAGTTCATATCCCAGATACTGGACTTTTTGTTTAGATATTTGTGCCTTTTTGGGAAAGACAGGATACCCCCTGCCTGCCAAGAAATTAAAGTTACAAAATTACTATCAGATGTTTCTTTTGTGGGACTACAGATTAAAAGATCATCCTATAGTCCCTTGAGGCAAGGATATATCATGTATGTCTCTGCTAAGTGCAGCCCTGAATGGGTGAGGACTCTGCTAAATCCCTGCAGCAAGACCACCCACGTTAATTGAGCAGCCTGTGGGTTTAAAGGCTAGGCCCATTCAAAAGCAAATAGTGGCTGTGTTTCTTCACTTAGAGGGCTAGAATAGACAGCATCCTTTAAATCAATTGGCATCACCAGGGACTGAATAAGAATAGTATATGGATTTGGCACAATGCAATGGATAGATACATCTATTTCATTTATTGCTCTTAAGTCTTGTACCATTCAATATTCTCCATTTGCCTTCTTTACTGGTAAAATTTGAATGTTAAAAGGATAGTCACAAGGCCTTAACATACCGTGTTTGAGAAACTTACCAATGAGCTGCGTAGTCCAACTCTTGCCTCAGGGTTTAAAGGATATTTTTTATGAAGTATGGTGGTTGGATCTTTTAAGGTCACTTTAACTGGTTGGGCTTTAAGAGCCTATCCTGGAACATCACATTCCCAGACCTGTGGATTTGTTTCCTTCCAGGTATTAGAAGGGTTATCAGGGTAAGGTTTTAATTCTCTAGATGTTAAAGAGAACAAGCCATCTTCCTCAAGCAAATCTGCCCCCTAGTTTCTATATGAAGTCTCATCCAAGTAATGGAGTGACAGAAGGACTAGAAAAACATGAGTTTACTAGCTGACTTTTGTATTTGCAAATTAAAGCCATTCCCTGAAGGCGTCTTTGAGTTTGCCTCTCAATACCAGGAATTTTATGGTTAGAAATTCTGGTAGGACCAGAGTGCTGAATAAGAATAGTCTAAGCAGATCCTGTATCAATAAGGAAATTGATAAACTTACCTTCCACATCCAAAGTATTCAGGGCTCAGTCATCTTGATGTCAAAGGCAGCCCAACCAGCCTCAGAAGCCCCCTCATGCCAGATGCTCAGGTTCCTGCTCTCAGGTGGGGAAGTGAGTTCCTGTCTTCCTGTCTCTGGAGTGGGAACAGTCTTTCTTCCAATGTCCTTCTTCCTTACAGGCAGGATATGGCCCTGGTGGAAAGACTTCGTTTGGACATTGCTTGCTCCGATGTCCAATATGACCACACCTATAGTGTGGGGTCTTACCTGGTCCTTTATCTGATGATGCCTTTTTCTTTGGCCTATGGTTAGTCGGGCATTGTGGGGAATCCTCAATAGGGTCAGCTAATATATAAGCCTGTATTTTACCCTGCAATTTAGGTCTCCAGTCCTTCTCCTGTCCTAAAGCCATATCTCTATTATTAAAAAAAACTCCAGTAGCTATCTCTGGTAGGTGCTAGGCGGGGGGTTTGAGGGCCTAAAGCCATTTTAGTCCATTTTTGACAGATGTCACATGCCAATTCACTTATAAAATGTATGTTTGATATATAGTTCTAACCCAACTATATCAAAGTTGGGTCCAGATTTGTATATTTACATATGGCTTATATCAAGTGACCATGAGATAGAGCTGGATTCTCATCAGCTCATAGAGTAACTTTCTGAATTTTATCAAAGTTGACAGGTTTAGTCTTCTTTTTTCATTCCTTCTATAAAACTAGTGATTATATGGTCTTGTCTTTACCTTCCTATCTTCTGGATAATTTGAACATGGTTTGGTATTTGGAACAGCAGTGACCCCTACCACATAGAGATCTCTATCTTTGGCTGCTAGTCTGTCAGCAAATTCTTGAGCCCTTGTGTAGATATGGTTCTTTTCCTCAAGGGTGCAACAACAAGTTTATATAATGGATCTATCTTGCCTGGTCAAATCAAACATAATGGATAATTATTGAAAACCCTCAATAAATTGAGAAGTGTTTTTGGCATATTGTCCTAATTGTTTTATCTGAGCCAAGACTGCCATGGAGAACCCAACGTTGACTCTGATAGTGCCCATCTCTCTACTAACAACCCCCCTAAGAGGATGGAATCCAGATTTAGGTAGAACTCCCAGAAGATAGGGAGCCCTGCATCTGGCATGTCCAGCCCAGCAGGACCAAAGGGGTCTTGGGGCTTGTAAGGAGGAGGGACAGTAACAGAATCAATGTCCCCTTTGTTGAAACTGGCCAGTGGTTCCTCTGTGGTCCAGGTTTGTTAAGAGAAAGGTGCCTCTTTGGACAATCATCCAATATGTTGAGAGAGGGGTTATTAACCTGGTTTGTAGCTAGATACATTCTGCAAGAAGCCCTTAGCCCTTAGCCCTTAGAAGATCTCATTGGTATATAGTAATAACATTTATTGTCCCATTCATGGGCCATTTTTCCTTATCTAGGGAATACTGAGGCTATGCATTATTGCAGAAGATGAGCCTTCTTTTTTTTTTTTTCAATATATGAAGTTTACTGTCAAATTGGTTTCCATACAACACCCAGTGCTTATCCCAAAAGGTGCCCTCCTCAATACCCATCACCCACCCTCCCCGCCCTCCCATCCCCCATCAACCCTCAGTTTGTTCTCAGTTTTTAACAGTCTCTTATGCTTTGGCTCTCTCCCACTCTAACCTCTTTTTTTTTTCCTTCCCCTCCCCCATGGGTTTCTGTTAAGTTTCTCAGGATCCACATAAGAGTGAAACCATATGATATCTGTCTTTCTCTGTATGGCTTATTTTACTTAGCATAACACTCTCCAGTTCCATCCATGTTGCTACAAAGGGCCATATTTCATTTTCTCATTGCCACGTAGTACTCCATTGTGTATATAAACCACAATTTCTTTATCCATTCATCAGTTGATGGACATTTGAGCCTTCTTTAAATCTTACAACCCTAATTGGTTTCAATGGGTTAAGAGATACTTGGGGGGCTGAGGGGGATCTTTGGGGACTGAAGAGTAAAATCCCATGTTTCTATAAAAGTGGGCAAGTCCATTACCATAATACCCCCCAACTCCTGGGTGGCATCCCACTCAGGTTAATGTCAACTGTTCCCAGTGTTCCAAGCAACAGAGGCATCCCTCAAAAAGCCATAAGAACTGGTTTGTTTACTGAAGGGATATCAATGCTCCTTCACTTCCCTATTGTAGGTTCTGGTAGATGCACCTGCTGTTTTAAGCCATGGAGATGCCAAGAATTTTCAGGGAGAGATACCTAACGTTACAATTTACGTAGTCTGTAGAGGACATTTATGAAGAATAGTAAAGATGGAAATCCAGCATGGCCTAAGTGACATTCCAATACATGTAGTCTTTTGCAGCTGAGTTCCCCAGGAAACCATCCCTGGTTGGGTTTTAACTCAATCCAGTACTGGTGTCAGCTGGCTCTGAGCAGAGGTCTCACAGCCAGATGTAGCTTAGACCAGAGATGTGGAGGGGATCACATTAGACCAATGGGGAGGAAACCTTACATGAGAGTCTTAAGATTGACAGCCATCCTAGTGACTTAGGTGGCTGTCCTATGCTCAAGAAAAACAGCTGTATAAAAGAAAAGAAAGAGCAGACATCAAGTTTCTTGGTCCTATTACCATTCCATCCACGGTACTATCTCCCAGTCAAAAGGCAAACCTTTATTTTCTCCTCTAGGGTTTTGATGGTTTCCTGTATCACATTTAGGTCTTTTATCCATTTTGAGTTTCTTTTCGTGTATGGTGTAAGAAAGTGGTCTAGTTTCGTTCTTCTGCATGTTGCTGTCCAGTTCTCCCAGCACCATTTACCAAAGAGACTGTCTTTTCTCCATTGGATACTCTTTCCTGCTTTGTCAAAGATTAATTGGCCATACATTTGTGGGTCAAATACTGGTTTCTCTATTCTGTTCCATTAGTCTATGTGTCTGTTCTTGTGCCAGTACCATACTGTGTTGATGATTACAGCTTTGTAGTAGAGGCTAAAGTCTGGGATTGTGATGCCTCCCACTTTGGTTTTCTTTTTCAACATAACTTTGGCTATTCAGGGTCTTTTGTGGTTCCATACAAATTTTAGGATTGTTTGTTCTAGCTTCAAGAAGAATTCCAGTGCAATTTTGCTTGGGAATGCATTGAATGTGTAGATTGCTTTGGGTAGTATCAACCTTCTAACAATATTTGTTCTTCCAAACCATGAGTGTGGGGTGTTTTTCCACTTCTTTGGGTCTTCAATTTCCTTCATAAGTTTTCTATAGTTTTCAGAATACAGATCTTTTACAACTTTGGTTAGGTTTATTCCTAGGTATTTATGATTCTTGGTGCAATTATAAATGGGAATGATTTCTTGATTTCTCTTTCTGTTGCTTCATTATTGGTGTATAGAAATGCAACCGATTTCTGTGCATTGAATGTGTATCCTGTGACTTTGCTGAATT
Organism: Acinonyx jubatus; assembly: GCF_027475565.1. Taxonomy (NCBI): domain Eukaryota; kingdom Metazoa; phylum Chordata; class Mammalia; order Carnivora; family Felidae; genus Acinonyx; species Acinonyx jubatus. The sequence goes on along the minus strand of NC_069396.1, from coordinate 57,936,551 downwards.
CATGGATCAGTTCTAGCAGCTTTTTTGGTGGAATCTTTTCGGTTTTCCATATAGAGCATCATGTCCTCTGCAAAGAGGGAAAGTTTGACTTCCACCTTGCCAATTTGGATGCCTTTTATTCCTTTGTGTTGTCTGATTGCTGAGGCTAGGACTTCCAACACTATGTTAAACAACAATGGTAAGAGTGGACATCCCTGCTGTGCTCCTGATCTCAGGAGGAAAACTCTCAGTTTTTCCCCAATGAGGATGATATTAGCTGTGGCTTTTTCATATATGACTTCCTCAGCCACAGCAATTTCTTGTTTGACACATCTCCGAAGCCAATAGAAATAAAAACAAAAATGAACTACTGGGACCTCATCAAGATAAAAAGCTTCTGCACTGCAAAGGAAACAATCAACAAAACTAAAAGGCAACCGACAGAATGGGAGAAGATATTTGCAAATGACATGTCAGATAAAGGATTAGTATCCAAAATCTATAAAGAACTTGCCAAACTCAATACACAAAAAACAAATAACTCTGTGGAGAAATGGGCAGAAGACATGAATAGACACTTTTCCAAAGAAGACATCCAGATGGCCAACAGACACACGAAAAGATGTTCAACGTCACTCATCATCAGGGAAAAACAAATCACAAACAAACCACAGTGAGCTACCACCTCACATCAGTCATAGTGGCTAAAATTAACTCAGGAAACAACAGGTTTTGGCAAGGATGTGGAAAAAGGGGAACACTTTTGCACCACTGATGGGAATGCAAACTGGTGCAGCCACTCTGGAAAACAGTATGGAGGTTCCTCAAAAAATTAAAAATAGAACTACCCTATGACCCAGTAATTGTACTACTAGGAATTTATCTAAAGGATGCAAAAATGCTGATTCAAAGGGGCGCAGGCACCCCAATGTTCATAGCAGCACTATCAACAATAGCCAAAGTATGGAAAGAGCACAAATGTCCATTGATGGATGGATAAAGAAGATGTGGTATATAAATACAATGACTCATGATGTTAAGTACCTCTCATATACTTGTTGGCCATTTGTATGTTTACTTTAAAAAATTGTCTGGGGCCCCTGGGTGGCTCAGTAAGTTAAGCAACCAACTCTTGATTTCAGCTCAGGTCATGATCTCACAGTCCGTGGGATTGGGCTCAGTGCTGACAGCATGGAGCCTGCTTGGGATCTCTCTCTCCCTCTCTGCCCCTCCCCCTGCACTCATGCACTCTCATGTGCTCACTCTCTCTTAGATAAACATTTAAAAAATTAAAAAGAGCTCATCTGATCCTTTGCCATTTTTTTTTTGCTACTGAATTATAGGAGTGCCTTATATATTTTCAATATTTACCCACAATGAAATATATGGTTTGTAAATATTTTCTCCTATAGATTATGTTTTCATTTTGTTGATTATTTTTACCTTTTCTTCCTGTGCTTTTGTTGTCACATCCAAAAATTATTGCTGAGACCACTGCCTGTGCTCACTTCAGCACATACACTAAAATTGCCAAGAAAACTGCCAATAAGCTTTTCCCCTAGGTTTTCTTCTAAGAGTTTTATAGTTTTTAGTCTTACATTTAAATCTCTAATCTAAGTCAATTTTTGTGACTGGTATAGATAAGGATCCAATTTCATTCTTGAGCATGTAGATATTCAGTTTTCCCAACACCATTTATTGAAGATACTATCTTTTCATCATTTGTGTATTCTTGGTGCCCATGTTACAGATGAGCTGACATATGCATGGGTTTATTTCAGGGTTCTTCATCAGTTCCATTGGTGTATGTGTCTGCTCTTATACCAGTACCACACTGTTTTCATTACTGTAGCTTTGCAATGTAATTTGTAGTCAGAAAGTATGCTCCCTTCAATTTCGTTCTTTCTTAAGATTGCTTTGTCTATTAAGAGTCTTTGGCAGTTCCATATGAATTTTAGGATTGTTTTTTCTATTTCTGAAACATGTCTTTGGAATTTGATAGCAATCTACAGATTCAGTGCAATCCCTTTGGGTAGTATGAACATGTTTTCCAGTTTTATTGAAATATGAACATAATGTAAGTTTAAGGTGTACACCATGTTGACTTGATAATTTGCAAAATGATTACCACCACAGCCATGACTAATACCTCCATCCCATCACATAATTACTGTTTTTTGGTGGTTTTTTTTTTTTCTAGAGAAAGAGAGCATGAGCCAGGGAGGGACAGAGGGAGAGAATATTAAGCAGGCTGCACACCCAGTGAGAGCCTGATGGATCTCAAGACCATGAGACACAACCTGAGCCAAAATCAAGAGTCCGTTTCTTAACTGACTGAGCCACCCAGGCGCCCCAACTATTTCTTTTTTTATGGTGAGAACATCTACAATCTATTCTCCTAGCGACTTAGAGTATATAAAATACATTATTAGCTATACTCACCATGCTATATATTAGATCCCTAGAACTCATTAATCTTATAAGTGAAAGTTTGTACCCTTTGACCAAGATCTCTCCATTTCCTTCACTCCCCAGCCCCTGTTAACCACTTTACTCTGAGTTTGGATTTTTTATATTCCCCATATAAGTGATATCCCACAGTATTTGCCTTTCTCTAATTTATTTCACTTAGCATATACTCTCAGGTTTCATCCAATTTGGCGCAAATAGCAGAATGTACTTCTTTAACAGGGCTGAATATTTTATATATGTACATATGTGCATATTTATACACACACACATACATATTCAAATATAGAGCACACACAGCGCATCCTTATCCATTCATTGTTGACCCTTAGGTTGTTTCCATATCTTGCCTGCTGTGAATAATGCTGCAGTAAATAGGGGGATGCATATAGCTCTTCAAGATCCTGTTTTTCTTTTCGATGGCTATATACCCAGAAGTAGGATTGCTGGATTGTATGGTGGATTTTTTTGGTTGTTGGTTTTGTTTTGGTTTTTGGTTTTGTTTTTTAAGGAGCCTCTATACCAACTTCTATAGTGGTTCTATCAATTTACATTCCCACCAATTTTGCATAATGCCAACATTCGTTATCTCTTGTATTTTTGGTGGTAACCATTCTAGCAAGTGTGAGGTAAGATCTTTCTTGTGGTTTGGATTTGCATTTCCCTGGTGATAAGAATTGTTGAGCACTTTTTTATAAATCTGTTGGCTGTTTATAGATCTTCTTTGAAAAGAAGTCTATTCAGTTCCTCTGCCCAGTTTTATATCAGGTTGGTTGTTCAGTTGTGTGAGTTCTTTATATATTTTGGATATTAACCCCTGATCAGATACGTGATTTATGAATGTTTTCTTCCATTATGTAGGTTTTCTTTTCATTTTGTTGGTTGTATCTGTTGTTGTGCACAAACTTCTTAGTTTGGTGAAGTCCTTATTTTTGCCTTTGCTGCTTGTTTGTGGGAAAAGAAAAAACTCTGCTAAGACCAGTATCAAGGAGATGTTTCCCTATGTTTCCTTCTAGGAGTTTCATGGTTTCAAGTCTTAAGTCTTTAATGCATTTTGTGTTAATTTTTGAGTGATTTAAAATAAGTGTCCAGAGACTATCTTTTCCCCATTAAGATTCTTGGCTCCCTTGTTGAAAATTAGTTGACTCTATATGCTTGGGTTTATTTCTGGACTTTCTATTTTGTGCCATTGGTGTATGTGTCTCTTTTTATGCCAGTACCATAATATTTTAATATTTTTGCTGTTGGAAATGGGTTGTTTTTCTTTTTCAGACATTTTGTTGTTAATGTATAGAAACACAACTATGTTTGGTAGGTTGACTTTGATATCCTGCAACATTACTGAATTCATTGGTTGGGGGGTTTTTTTTGGTAGACTCTAGGAATTTTTATATATAAGATCATATTATCTGCAAACAGAAAATGATACTTCTTCTTGCCTAATTCCTCTGGCTAGGACTTATAGTACTATGTTGAATAAAAATGGTGAGGGCGGAAATCCTTGTTTTTTCCTGATCTTAGAGGAAAAGCTTCCAGCTATTGATCATTAAGTATGACAGCTGTGGGTCTGTCAAATGTGGCCTTTAGTATGACCAAGCACATTTCTTCTATATCCACTCTATTTTTTATCATGAAAGGAAGTTATATTTTGTCAAGTTTTTTTCTGTATTTATTAAAATGGTTATGATTTTATCTTCCATTCTATTAATGTGGTATATCACGTTTATTGATTTACATACTATATTGAACCATCCTTGCATCCCAGGGATGAATCCCACTTTATTATGATATATGATCCTTTTAATATGCTGTTGAATTTGGTTTGTGTGTCTATGTTTATCAGGAATATTGTCATGTAGGTTTTTTTTTAAATTTTTTTATTAGTTTTATTTTTGAGAGGCAGAGAGAGACAGAGTGCATGTGGGGGAGGGGCAGAGAGAGAGGGAGACACAGAATCTGAAGCAGGCTCCAGGCTCTGAGCTGTCAGCACAGAGCCCAATGTGGGGTTCAAACTCATGAACCGTGAGATCAAGACCTGAGCCGAAGTTGGATGCTTAACCCACTGAGTCACCCAGGCACCCCTCGAATTTTCTTTTCTTGCAATATGTTTATCTGGCTTTGGTATGAGGGTAATACTTGCCTTGTAAAAGGAGTTTAGAAGTATTCATCTGGTAAAATTCACCCATGAATGTTTCTTGTCCTGGGCTTTTCTTTGTTAGAAGGTTTTAGATTGTTGTCTTAATCTCATTAATTGTTACTGGTCTGTTTGTATTTTCCTTTTTCTTCATAATTTAGTCTTGGTAGATTGTACGCTTCTGAGAATTTATCCAGTTTTTCTAGGTTATCCAAATTGTTGTGTGTAACTGTCCAAAGTAGTCTCAAATAATGCTTTGTGTTTCCATTATTTGAGTTTCTTTTTCCTTATTTTCTTTCTTTAAAAAAATCAAATGTATACCTATTCCAAGTTAGTGAAAACCAATAAGTCTTGTATGGCTTAACCATGGTTCCAAGAGGCAGAAAAAAAAGGGGGGGGCTCTCTCAAGATCTAAAGCGGTATCTAAAAGCACCCAAAAGAAAGAGAAGCTGCCTCTAGGAATTGTCTATTATTGTAGGATGTTAGCTGCAACTATGGTACAACCACATTTTTGTTCAGACACATTCCTCAGGCTAACAACCTGATGTTTAGCCACTTACAGATGTAGGCCCAGCTGCAGGAGGCTGGAAGTCAAGCCAAGCCCCCACTCACTGAATGAGACAAACAAGAAAGTAATAGCTGTACCACGATGGGAAGGGATCACAACTAAGGGGCATCCAAAACCAAATTTACACAAGTCACAGTCCAAATGCTTTTTTCCCCTACCAAACTGAATTGGGAAGAAAGGGACAATTTTTACCTTCTTTTTCAATTGGACACTACAAGAAGAGATCTTGGAGAAGGATAATTTTCTCCTCTATTCATCTTGAGTTCTTGGTTGAAGTTCTGTAATAAATGACAGATTAACAAGAAAAAATAACACACATAATAACATGTATATCTCCCACACACATGGGAGAAGCTCAGGTATGAATGACTGAAAGAGAGTATTTAAAACTTAGGTTTATGTAGAATCTTCAACCAGAAACAATAAATTTGTAGAGGAATAACAGGAGAAAAAAATGGTTTTAGTGATCCAAGGGCAACAAACTATAGGAAGGTAAATATATAGGATACAAAGGTAGATAAATGTAGATTCCTCTAGTGCTGTCTCTAGGCAGATATAAGGGTCTAACGTTGACTCTGATGGTTAACTTTTGCCCTCCCTCATAGGGGATGAGGGACACCTTTGAACACTTATTTCCTGCTTTTAGGCAAATAGGGGAGGGTAGAATTTTGTATCTGATACTTAACTGTCTTTAGTTCAAATTAATCCTTATGTCAAATTGGTATAATTTGGGATGGCATATTCTGGTTTACTTCAGTTTTAGTCTTTGTTACCTCTAGATTTTGAATCCTACTGAACCAAGTCTTCTTCCAAGAGGAAGCTAAACAGGAATTTATTCATATTGTCTTCTCATACATGTACAGTTAGTTTTCATATACTTAGATCACTGATCCACTATTCTTAGGTATTGTGTAATAAATACAATTTTTCCAAATGCATACCAAGTTGTTATAGCACTTTTATGAATGAGTCTATTAAAAAAGTAAATCCCTCCCTCAAATAAGTAAGAAAGTAAATTCCTATCACATATTCTCTCGCTGGCAAAGATACCAGTACCATGTGGAAGGATGGGTATTAAAGTCCCTAGGTGGTAGCTACTTCAAAACTCACTGGACACAGGGGCTCCTGGGTGGCTCAGTCGGTTAAGCATCCAACTTTGGCTCAGGTCATGATTTCACCATTCATGGGTTTAAGCCCCGTGTTGGGCTCTGTGCTGACAGCTCAGAGCCTGGAGCCTGCTTCAGATTCTGTGTCTCCCTCTCTCTCTCTGCTCATCGACGCTTTCACTCTGTGCATTTCTCTCTCTTTCTCTCAAAAATAAACATTAAAATTTTTTTTAAAAACTGAATACTTAAAATTTAGGAGCATTTAAACATCTTAAATGTAAATGGCAAAAATGAGTTGTACCAGTGTTTCTTGGCACAGGGAAAAGTTCGTCTTAAAATGATTGCATAAATCATCAACTTCTGGAGGGATGGACTTGGTTTTATTCCTTTTGCCACAAAATAAAACTAATCCCCCCCCCCGAAGGAATGGCAATTAGTATTCCTGGAATATGGCTATGAAAAAATAATCCTTTTCATTTGTTCTCTTTTCTACCTATGACCACAGTAAATTGTGATCTTGGTTTGATGACACTCTTGCATGGATGGAAAGAGGCATGGAGTTCTTTGTACTAACATCCTATGAAGAACTCCAGATGGTAATTCTCTTTCTCTGCCCCTCTGAGAGTCAGCCATATTTCCCTCTCCTTTCCTAGACATCTCTTCCCTTCCTCATACCAAGACATTCTTGGGAGGTAGTGGTTAAGAGCTGGACTCTCAGAGTCGGGCTGCCTGCCATTGGCTGGGTAACCATTAACAGTTCTTAACCACATTTGCCTCAGTATCTTACTCATCAAACTGGGTAACATTAGTTACGGGCTTATTGAGCTGTGAGAATCAAGTGAAAAGAGTCTAGACTAGGGTCTAGCATGGTTTATGTGTTTAATAACGGTTAGCCACATCATTACTACAGATGTATATTTCTTCTGATGGTTTCTCCAATTTTAGGATAAGGCAATCTCAAGGATTTAGAATGGCATCCTAGCACTTCTTATTCTACTTCTGTATTTAGGCACATTCTTCAACAGCACAGTGTGTGCTTATTACATGGAAATTATTTCCACACAAAGCTGACTCCAACCCGACACCTCCCACATCTCACCATCATATACCATATGTACATAGACACCTTTACTCATTTCCAACTTGGGGACCATACACAAGTAGATTGACTCTAGGAGTGCCAATCTAGGCAAAAGCTATTCAACATAAACTTTGAGACATTGGTCCAGGTTAGATTTCTCAAACTAGAATTTCCAGAACAGGTGGTGTTGAGGGTATAGACAGGAATGAAGCCACTGTAGACTATATTACATGCAACCATTCTAGTGCCAATAACAGTAGCCAATGTACATCTAACCTTTCCCCGTATCATAGGTTCTTCTGTTAACCAATCTATACCAATCTACTTGAGTGGTAGGGTTGGACAATAGATCCCTGGAATTTCAAGTTCTCTTTCATAATGTAGAACTGTTGCTAGAAAGTAGCTGCACTTGTAGGCACTACATTTCCCAATCCCTCTGCCTCCATATGGGGTTATGTGGCTTGGTTTGGCCAATAGAATTTGTTTATGAAAATCTGGTGTCACTTCAAGGCAGAATGACACAAAAGCAGGATACTTCCCCCACCCACGAGTGGAAAAGAGAGAAGTGTCCATACATGGAGTATAGAGCCTCAAAATAGCGGGGGGTTGGACCATAAATCATATTAAGATGTATGCAATTAGCAGAACCCCCACTAGATTCTATGTGAGCCATGAAAAACAGTGCTAAATGTTAAGTTCACGGAAATTAATTATATAAGCTACCTTCCCTGATAACATCTTCATAACCACCTTATGTTGTAGGTACTTTTGTAACTTGAATTTTACAGATTTGAAAACGGGAAGCATATATAACATTAAAGAATTTCAGAGAGTTACCCAGATGTTAATTGTTCAAACTTAATTAGAACTAGAACACCACTTGCGTAATCAGTGCTTGTCACCACTATCTGCTGACCATGTTTTCTTTCTCCAGGACCTTGGGGGCAGTGTAGAGAAGAGTCATCAATTCCTTGGTTGAGAATGGAAACCTGAAGCACTACTGAGTCAGTCCTCCAAAAACAGTTCCTTCTCACAACAAAGAAGAACAAAATGTCCAGCTATGTCACAGCTTTTAGTGCTATATTGGGCTTCACTAAAACATCAATGCTGAGAAAGGGTGACAGGGGATGGTTCTGGGGCTCTAAGGTTGTATCAGAGAAATTGTTTGGTTCTATGTCTCGTGTTTTATAGGAATGTCAAAGATATGTCTTGACTGACCCATATTCAATGTTTGAGGCAGTTTCGTTACTTTCAGAATAAAGACAAATGGGCCTCACAGCACCATGGGAAGGAAGGATCAGGAAGTGCATAGCTCACCTTTTCCTCTGAATAGTAACTACCCCTGCTGAGGGCTCAGAGAACCCAGAGTATTAGGAACTTCCAGCCTATCTTAGTTAGTTAGGTGCTCTGGATTATCCATCTTCTTGTAACTTTTTTTATTTTGGAGTAATATATAACTGCTCCTTATCTACTTTTCCCCAAAGACTACATCCTTGTAGCTATAGTACAACATCAAATATAGGAACACAGTATCACAAATATCTATAGAGCTTGAAGATTTAACTTTACATGAATTCATTTTTTTAATATGAAATTTATTTTCAAATTGGTTTCCATAACACCCAGTACTCATCCCAACAGGTGCCCTCCTCAATACCCATCACCCACCCTCCATCAACCCTCAGTTTATTCTCAGTTTTTAAGAGTCTCATATGGTTTGGCTCCCTCCCTCTCTTTTTTTTCCTTCCCCTCCCCCATGGACTTCTGTTAAGTTTCTCAGGATCCACATACGAGTGAAAACATATGGTATGTGTCTTTCTATTTTTGACTTATTTCATTTAGCATAACACTCTCCAGTTCCATCCACGTTGCTACAAGGGGCCATATTTCATTCTTATTGCCATGTACTATTCCATTGTATATATAAACCACAACTTCTTTATCCATTCATCAGTTGATGGACATTTAGGCTCTTTCCGTAATTTGGCTATTGTTGAAAGTGCTGCTATAAACGTTGGGGTACAAGTGCCTCTATGCATCAGCACTCCTGTATCCCTTAGGTAAATTCCTAGCAGTGCTATTGCTGGGTCATATGGTAGATTTGTTTTTAATTTTTTGAGGAACCTCCCCACTGTTTTCCAGAGAGGCTGCACTAGTTTGCATTCCCACCAACAGTGCAAGAGGGTTCCTGTTTCTCCACATCCTCTCCAATATCTATAGTCTCCTGATGTGTTCATTTTAGCCACACTTACTGATGTGCGGTGGTAGCTCAGTGTGGTTTTGATTTGTGTTTCCCTGATGAGGAGTGACGGTGAGCATCTGTTCATGTGCCTGTTGGCTATCTGGATGCCTTCTTTGGAAAAGTGTCTATTCATGTCTTCTGCCCATTTCTTCACTGGATTATTTGTTTTTTGGGTGTGGAGTTTGGTGAGTTCTTTATAGATTTTGGATACTAGCCCTTTGTCTGATATGTCATTTGCAAATATCTTTTCCCATTCTGTTAGTTGCCTTTTAGTTTTGTTGATTGTTTCCTTTGCAGTGCAGAAGCTTTTTATCTTGATGAGGTCCCAATAGTTCATTTTTGCTTTTAATTCCCTTGCTTTTGGAGATGTGTCAAGTAAGAAATTTCTGTGGCTGAGGTCAGAGAGGTGTTTTCCTGCTTTCTCCTCTAGGGTTTTGATGGTTTCCTGTCTCACAATTAGGTCCTTCATCTATTTTGAGTTTATTTTTGTGAATGGATAAGAAAGTGGCCTAGTTTCATTCTTCTGCCTGTTGGTGTCCAGTTCTCCCAGCACCATTTGTTAAAGAGACTGTCTTTTTTCCATTGGATATTCTTTCCTGCTTTGTCAAAGATTAGTTGGCCATACTTTTGTGGGTCCAATTCAGGAGTCTCTATTCCATTGGTCTATGTGTCTGTTTTTGTGCCAATACCATGCTCTCTTGATGATTACCACTTTGTAGGAGGGGCTCAAGTCTGGGATTGTGATGCCTCCTGCTTTGGTCTTCTTCAATATTACTTTGGCTATTTGAGGTCTTTTGTGGTTCCATACAAATGTTAGGATTGCTTGTTCTAGCTTTGAGAAGAATTCTGGTGCAATTTTGATTGGGATTGCATTGAATGTGTTGATAGCTTTGGGCAGTATTGACATTTTAACAATATTTATTCTTCCAATCCATGAGCATGGAATGTTTTTCCATTTCTTTGTATAACTTTACATGAATTCAGATATTTGTGTATTTACATGAAATTTTATCACATATGTAGATTCTTATCACCACCAATGTCTTCCTTATGACACCTCTTCATATTCATACCCACATCTCTCCCAGCCCCATCCATAACTCAGTGATCACTAATGTATTCAACATACTTATTTTGTGATTGAGAATTTTATATAAATTAAGCAATGTATAATGTACCTTTTGATATTGGCTTTTTTCACTCAACATAATACCCTTGAGATGCTTCCAAATTTTTATGTATATCAATTGTTCAGTTTTTTAATTGCTGAGGAGGATCCCATGGTAAGGATGTATCACTCTTTATTGATCTATTAAAAGATATTTGGAGTGTTTACTCCTTTTTTTGCTATTACAAATAAAGCCACTATTAACAATCATACATGGTTATTTATTTAAACATGTATTTTTTAAAGTATTTAAGAGCGACTGAATCCCAAGCAGGCTGCATGCTGTCAGCACAGTGTGATGTGAGGATCCAACTCATGAACCATGAGATCATGACCAAAGTCGAAATCAAGAGTGAACTGCTTAACCAACCAAGCCACCCAGGCACCCCAATTTGGCCATGTATTTTTTTTCTCTGGGTAAGTGCCCAGGAATACAATTGCTAGTCATATGGTAAATGTATGTTTTTCAATTCTTCAAAAAGAATCTAAATATTTGGAGGGGCTATACCATTTTGTATTCCCACCAGACCTAGATGAGGGATGGTCTTCAGAGGTATCATTCATTCACCAAAAATATCTCATGTCCAGTGTCATGCTTTTGAGTACATGGGTATTTGGTTAAGAAGAATGCAAAACATGATATATATCATAAATGCTTATCATCTTAGAGTTCTCATCCTATTTTTGATGGCATTTTTGATGGCATCCTTGATCCTATCATCCAACCCAGATGTTATTGGCCATTCCTAGACTTCTTCCCATGTTCTTAAAAAAATTTAATGTTTATTTTTGAGAGAGCAGGGGGAAGGCGGGAGAGGAAGACATAAAATCTGAAGTAGGCTCTAGGCTCCAAGCTGTCCGCACAGAGCTCATTGCAGGGCTCGAGCCCATGAACAGCGATATCATGACCTGAGCAGAAGTCGGACACTTAACTAATGGAGCCACCCAGGTGCCCCAGTCCTTCCTGTATTTAACATTTACCTCCATTTTTGACTTATTAGTCCATTCCTGGACTACCTTCACACTAAAGATTCGTTCTTCTATCTCTACCAAGTTATTTCTCCTTTCCTAGATTAACTTAAGTGGTGACAATACCCTTGCGTAGTAAGTGCGATCCAGGTGATAGAGCCAGGTCATTTTCAGAAAATAAAGCCTGATTTACTCTTATTCATAAATCCAAATGTGGGGTTGAGGATATAGCTGCAACCTCTTCTAGCTCAATGGCTGTAGAATGAAATACAAATGCTTTCTCTCTTGATATAAAGCTTGCAATCCAAACCAGTCTTGAGAGAAAAAGAACAAAGCAGGAGGTGTCATGATCCTGGATTTCAAGCTATAATAATTAAAACAGCATGGTACAGGCACAAAAATAGATAAATGGAAGAGAATAAAGAGCCCCCAAATAAATACATGCTTATATAGTCAATTAACCTATGACAAAAGAACTATTTTTAAAGAATCACACAGAAATCCTACAGCTAAAGATTGAACTGAAAAATTCAACAGAGGGGGTCAACAGCAGACTAGAGAAATCATCTTCCAGCAAACTCCAAGACAGGTCATTTGAAATTATCCAGTCAGAGGAGTGAAGAGGGAGGGAAGGGAGAAAGAAAAGGAATAAAAAGAAAGGGAAGGAAGGAAGGAAAAAAAGGATGGTGAAGATTCCTTAAGGGACTTACAGAATACTTCAAGTGCACCAATATATGCATTATGGGAGCACCAGAAGGCACAAAGAGACAAAAAAAAGGACCTGAAGATTTATTCAAGGAAATAATGGCTTAACATCTCAAATCTAGAGAAAGAAATAGGTATCCAGATTCAGGAAGCCCAAAATACCCAAAGATACTCACAGTGAGACACATAGTAATCAAATTGTCAGAAGTTACAGGCAAAGGAAAATTTTGACAGTAGCAAGATCAAAGTGACTTGTCCCATAAAAAGGTAATACCAATAAAACCCTTAGTGAATTGTCAGCAGAAGCCTTGCAGGCCAGAAAAGAATGGGGTGATATATTCAAAGTATTGGATTAGGGTCAGGTCAGGTGGAGTCAAACAAGAATATTGTACATGGCAGCTGTGTATAGTGAAAACTATTAAGCACTGATGAAAGAAAAATTGAAGACATAAATAAGTGGAAAGCTATTCCACGTTCATGGATTAGAAAAATATTAAAATTTCCAAGCTACAGAAGACAGACTCAATGCAATCCCTATCAAACTTCCAATGTCTTTTTTTTCACAGAAATAGAAAAAACCCCAAAACAATTCTAGCATTTATATGGAACCACAGAAGACCCCAAATATCCAAAGACATTCTGAGTAAAAAGAACAATGCTGGAGGCATTTCACTTCCTGATTTCAAATTATAAAGCTACAGTTATCAAAACTGTATGGTACTGGCACAAAACAGAGCAATGGAACAAGATAGAGAACCTGGAGGGGGGGGGAGGCACCTAAGCATATACATTCAAATAATTTTCAACAAGTGAACTAAGAAAATTGGATATCCACATAGAAAATTAAACTGGACTCATATTTTACAGAATACACAAAAATCAAAGCAAAATGGATTAAAGACTTAATGAAACCCAACACCATAAAACTCCTAAGGGAAAACAGAGAAGAAGATCTTTGACAGTAGCCATAGCAATGATTTTTTGATGGGACACCAAAAGAACAGGCCAAAAAAGCAAAAATGAACAAATGGGACACAAACTAAAAAGCTTCTGCATGGTGAAGAAAATCAATTAATTGAAAAAGGCAATCTACAGATTGGGATGAAATATTTGTATACTGTATATGTGATAAGGGTTTAATATAAAAATATATAAGAAATCTAGAACTGAGTAGAAAAAACCTGATTGAAAAATAGACCAAGGAACTGAACAGATTTTTTTCCAAAGGAGACCTACAAATGCACAACATGTATATGCAAAGATGCACAATATAACTAAAAACCAGGCAAATGCAAATCAAAGCCACAACAAGGAATCATTTCATACCTGTTAAAGCCGCTGCTTTATAAAAATAAAAATAACAACTATTGATGAGGATGTAGAGAAATTGATACCCTTGTATATTATCTTTAGGAAGGTAAATTAATGCAGCCTCTATGGAAAACAGTATGAGGTTCGTTAAAAAATTAAAAATAGAATTTTCATATGATCCAGGAATCACAGTTGTGGGTATATATCCAAAAGAATTGAAATCAGGATCTCAAAATGATGCCTGCATTCCCATGTTCATTGAAGTAATATTGACAATAGCCAAGATATGGAAACAACTTAAACATCTTTCGACAGATAAATGGATAAAGAAAAAGTGGTATATACTTACAATGGATTATTCAGACTTAAAAAGGAAGGCAAGTCTGGATATGGGACAAGGTGGATGAATTGGAAGGACATTATGCTAGGTGAAAAAAGCCAGTCAGAGGAAGACAAATATCGTATGATTCCACTTTTATGAGGTATATAAAAGAGTAAAACTTGGAAAAACAAAGAATGGCAGTTACCAGGGCTGTGGGGATGGGCAAACTGGAAGTTACTGTGTAACAGATATAAACTTTTAGTTATGCAAGACAAATAAATTGTGCCTACAGCTAACGTACTATATTATACATTTTTAAGTCTGTTGAGGTTTTGGGGGGAGATACTGGAGTAAGAGGATCCTGAACTTACCTCATCCTATGGACACAATGACATAACCACATCTGTGCAACCGACTCTGAAAGTGACCTGAAAACTGCAGGACAGATCTTCCACAGCTAATCATGAATAGAAGGTCACATTGAAAAGGGTGGAGTGTCAGAGATTCCATTGGGAACTAAAACCCCAGCACAACTAGCCACAGGTGGGAGAGACATCACAAGCATGGAGGAGTGTATCCGACCCCCACCCCAGCTACCCCAGGCAGTGGGGACCCACACTGAGAAGCTAAATACCCATAACATTTGGCTATGAAGCCCAGCAGGCTTTTATTCAACATAGTACTTGAAGTCCTAGCCAGAGTAATCAGGTAAGAAAAAGAAATACACAATCCAGAGAGTGAAGGGGAGAGAATATTGTAAACCCTCTATCTGGTAAGAGGTTAATATTGCATATATATATATATATATATATATATATATATATACACACACATATACATATATGTATATATATATTGCACATATATATAAATATATATATTGCACATATAAAAGAACTATAATAGCAAAAAGAAAAAAATACCCAATTTAAAAATGAGCAAAGGAACTGGATAAATATTTCTTTAAATCATACACATGGCCACCATGTATCTGAAAAGATACTCAACTTCACTCATCATCAGGGAAATGCAAGTCAAAACCACAATGAGATATCACCTCACACCTGTTAGAATGACTATTATCAAAAAGACATGTGGGGCACCTGGGTGGCGCAGTCGGTTAAGCGTCCGACTTCAGCCAGGTCACGATCTCGCGGTCCGTGAGTTCGAGCCCCGCGTCAGGCTCTGGGCTGATGGCTCGGAGCCTGGAGCCTGTTTCCCATTCTGTGTCTCCCTCTCTCTCTGCCCCTCCCCCATTCATGCTCTGTCTCTCTCTGTCCCAAAAAATAAATAAAAAACGTTGAAAAAAAAAAAAGACATGTGTTGGCAAGGATGTGGAGAAAAGGGAACACGTGTGCACTGTCATTAAGGACATAAATTGGTTCAATCACTATGAAAAACAGCATGCAGGATCCTCAAAACATTAAAATTAGAACTACCCTATGGATTTACCAATTTCACTCCTGGGTTTCAATCCAAAAAAAAAAAAAAAATACTTAAAAAGAAATAAGTTCGAAGAACCCAGTCACAAGAGGTTGAGGAGAAGATGGAGGCGTAGGAGGACGCTGGGCTCATCGCGTCCTGCTGATCACTTAGATTCCACCCACATCTGCCTAAATAACCCAGAAAACTGCCATAAGACTAGCAGAAGGGACTCTCCGGAGCCAGGCATAGACAAGAGGCACACGTAAGAGGGTAGGAAGGGTGGGGAAGTGGTGCACACTACACCGACTGGCAGGAGGAAGCCGGAGCAGTGGAGGGGCAGCCCACTCTGCAAGGCAGAGCCCCCCGAGTCTGGTTTGCAAAAGCAGAGGGGCCAGACTCCATAAGTTCTGGCAGCCAGCAGGACTTAACATCTGGAACGTTAAAAGTCAACAGCTCTGCTCAGAGAGCGGGAGGGCAAGAAGACACCGGGAGGGAGAGTTGTTGAGCCCCTGAAGACAGAGCTCAGCTCAGCGGGGAACAAAGGCACTAGCCAGCACCATCTCCCTCACCCATCTCCCAGACAAAATCCCAAAGGGAACCAGTTCCCGTCAATGAACTTGCTTGCACCGCACAAACGCCCAGCGCTGTGCTTCTGTGGATCCATCACTCCGATGGGTCTGCCTGCCTCCCTCCCGGGGCTGCAGGGCCCCTCCTGCAGGGGACCACCACAGCAAAGCAAGCTGAACCTACCCATCCCGCCCCTGTGCACCTTGTGGATCCACCCCAGCTAATATGCCAGATCCCATCGAGTCAGCACCATGAGCCTGGCAGTGTGCAAGTAGCCCAGACAGGGGCCACACCACTCCACAGTGGGTGCTGCCCCTGGGAGAGGCAAAGATAAGGTACACCAGTCTGACTGTGGCCCCAGCGGTGGGATGGGGGCAGACATCACGTCTGACTGCGGCCTGCCCACCAACACAAGTTACTCCTGACAGCACAGGGGAAGTGCCCCCACAGTTCCGCGCCACTCAAGGGACTATCCAAGATGACGAAACGGAAGAATTCTCCTCAAAAGAAACTCCAGGAAGCAGTGACAGCTAAAGAATTGATCAAAAACAATTTAAGCAATATAATGGAACAAGAATTTAGAATAATAGTCATAAAATTAATCGCTGGGCTTGAAAAAAGTATAGAGGACAGCAGAGAATCTATTAATACAGAGATCAAGGGACTAAGAAACAGTCATGAGGAGATTTAAAAAATGCTATAAATGAGGTACAAAATAAAATGGAGGCGACCACAGCTCAGATTGAAGAGGCAGAGGAGAAAATAGGTGAATTAGAAGATAAAATTTTGGAAAAAGAGGAAGTTGAGAAAAAGAGATAAAAAAAAAAATCCAGGAGTATGAGGGGAGAATTAGAGAACTAAGTGATGCAATCAAGTGTAACAATATCCGTATAATAGGGATTCCAGAAGAGGAAGGGAGAGAAAAAGGGGCTGAAGGTGTATTTGAACAAATCATAGTTGAGAACTTCCCTGATCTGGGGAAGGAAACAGTCATTTGAAATCCAAGAGGCACAGAGAACTCCCTTCAGACATAACCTGAATCGATCTTCTGCACAACATATCATAGTGAAACTGGCAAAATACAAGGATAAAGAGAAAATTCTGAAAGCAGCTAGGGATAAACAGGCTCTAACCTACAAAGGGAGACCCATAAGACTAGTGGCAGACCTATCTACTGAAACTTGGCAGGCCAGAAAGGAATGGCAGGAAATCTTCAATGTGATGAACAGAAAAAATATGCAGCCAAGAATCCTTTATCAAGCAAGTCTGTCATTCAGAATAGAAGGAGAGATAAAGGTCTTCCCAAACAAACAAACACTGAAGAAATTCATCACCACTAAACCAGACCTACCAGAATTCCCCTAAGGGGGAATTCTGTGAGTGAAATGTTGCAATAAACACAAAGTACCAGACACATCACTACAAGCATGACACCTACAGACATCACAATGACTCTAAACCCGTATCTTCCTATAATAACAGTGAATGTAAATGGACTAAATGCGCCAACCAAAAAACATAGGGTATCAGAATGGATAAAAAAAAAAAAAAACACCCATCTATTTGCTGTCTACAAGTCATTCATTTTAGACCTGAGGACACCTTCAGATTGAAAGTGAGGGGATGGAGAACTACCTATCATGCTACTAGAAGTCAAAAGAAAGGTGGAGTAGCCATACTTATATCAGACAAACTAGACTTTAAATTAAAGGCTGTAACAAGAGATGGAGAAGGGCATTATATAATAATCACAGGGTCTATCCATCAGGAAGAGCTAACAATCATAAATGTCTATGTGCCGAATACGGGAGCCCCCAAATATATAAAACAATTAATCACAAACATAAACAACGTTATTGATAAGAATGTGGTAATTGCAGGGGACTTTAATACTCCACTTACAACAATGGATAGATCATCTAGACATAGGATCAATAAAGAAACAAGGGCCCTGAATGATACATTGGACCAGATGGACTTGACAGATATATTTAGAACTCTGCATCCCAAAGCAACAGAATATACTTTCTTCTCGAGTGCACAAGGAACATTCTCCAAAATAGATCACATACTGGGTCACAAAACAGACCTTCATAAGTATACAAGAATTAAGATCATACCATGCACACTTTCAGACCACAATGCTATGAAACTTGACATCAACCACAGGAAAACGTCTGGAAAACCTCCAAAACCATGAAAGTTAAGAACACCCTACTAAAGAATGAATGGGTCAACCAGGCAATTAGAGAAGAAATTAAAAAATACATGGAAACAAATGAAAATGAAAATACAACAATCCAAACACTTTGGGATGCAGCAAAGGCAATCCTGAGGGGAAAATACATTGCAATCCAGGCCTATCTCAAGAAACAAGAAAAATCCTAAATACAAAATCTAACAGCACACCTAAAGGAAATAGAAGCAGAACAGCAAAGACACCTCAAACCCAGCAGAAGAAGAGAAATAATAAAGATCAGAGCAGAAATAAACAATATAGAATCTAAAAAAACTGTAGAGCAGATCAATGAAACCAAGAGTTGGTTTTTTGAAAAAAATAAAATTGATAAACCTCTGGCCAGGCTTCTCAAAAAGAAAAGGGAGATGACCCAAATAGATAAAATCATGAATGAAAATGGAATTATTACAACCAATCCCTCAGAAATACAAGCAAGTATCAGGGAATACTATGAAAAATTATATGCCAACAAACTGGACAACCTGGAAGAAATGGACCAATTCCTAAGCACCCACACACTTCCAAAACTCAATCAGGAGGAAATAGAAAGCTTGAACAGACCCATAACCAGCGAAGAAATTGAATCAGTTATCAAAAATCTCCCAACAAATAACTGTCCAGGACCAGATGGCTTCCCTGGGGAATTCTACCAGACATTTAAAGCAGAGATAATACCTACCCTTCTCAAGCTGTCCAAAAAAATAGAAAGGGAAGGAAAACTTCCAGACTCATTCTATGAAGCCGGCATTACTTTGATTCCTAAACCAGACAGAGGCCCAGCAAAAAAAAGAGAACTACAGGCCAATATCCCTGATGAATATGGATGCAAAAATTCTCAATAAGATACTAGCAAATCGAATTCAACAGCATATAAAAAGAATTATTCATCATGATCAAGTGGGATTCATTCCTGGGCTGCAGGGCTGGTTCAGCATTCACAAATCAATGTGATACATCACATTAATAAAAGAAAAGAACCATATGATCCTGTCTATTGATGCAGAAAAAGCATTTGCCAAAATTCAGCATCCTTTCTTAATAAAAACCCTCGAGAAAGTCAGAATAGAAGGAACATACTTACACATCATAAAAGCCATTTATGAAAAGCCCACAGCTAACATCATCCTCAATGGGGAAAAACTGAGAGGTTTTTCCCTGAGATCAGGAACACCACAGGGATGTCCACTCTCACTGCTGTTGTTTAACATAGTGTTGGAAGTTCTAGCATCAGCAATCAGACAACAAAAGGAAATCAAAGGCATCAAAATTGGCAATGATAATGTCAAGCTTTCACTTTTTGCAGATAACATGATATTATACATGGAAAACCTGACAGACTCCACCAAAATTCTGCTAGAACTGATACATTAATTCAGCAAAATCTCAGGATACAAAATCAATGTACAGAAATCAGTTGCATTCTTATGCACTAATAATGAAGCAACAGAAAGACAAATAAAGAAACTGATCCCAATCACAATTGTACCAAGAATCATAAAATACCTAGGAATAAACCGAACCAAAGATGTAAAATATCTGTATGCTGAAAACTATAGAAAGCTTATGAAGAAAATTGAATAAAAATACAAAGAAATGGAAAAATACTCCATGCTCATGGATTGGAAGAATAAATATTGTTAAAATATCAATACTACCCAAAGCAATCTACACATTGAATGCAATCCCATTCAAAATTGCACCAGCATTCTTCTCAAAGCTAGAACAAGCAATCCTAACATTTGTATGGAACCACAAAAGACCCTGAATAGTTAAAGTAATATTGAAGAAAAAACCAAAGCGGGAGGCATCACAATCCCAGACTTTAGCCTCTACTACAAAGCTGTAATCATCAAGACAGCATGGTATTGGCACAAAAACAGATACATAGACCAATGGAATAGAATAGAGACTCCAGAATTGGACCCACCAAAGTATGGCCAACTAATCTTTGACAAGGCAGGAAAGAATACCCAATGGAAAAAAAGACAGTCTCTTTAACAAATGGTGCTGGGAGAACTGGACAGCAACATGAAGAAGAATGGAACTAGACGACTTTATTACACCATACACAAAAATAAACTCAAAATGGATGAAGGAACTGAACGTGAGACAGGAAACTATCATAACCATAGAGGAGAAAGCAGGCAACAACTTCTTTGACCTCAGCTGCATCAATTTTTTTTTCGACCCATCTCCAAAGACAAGGGGATTAAAAGCAAAAATGAACTATTGGGACCTCATCAAGATAAAAACATTCTGCACTGCCAAGGAAACAAACAACAAAACTAAAAGGCAACCAATGGAATGGGAAAAGATATTTGCAAATGATGTATCAGATAAAGGGCTACTATTTAAAATCTATAAAGAACTCACCAAACTACACACCCCAAAAACAATAATCCAGTGAAGAAATGGGCAGAAGACATGAATAGACACTTTTCTAAAAAGACATCCATATGGCCAACAAACACATGAAAAGATGCTCAATGCCACTCACCATCAGGGAAATACAAATCAAAACTACAATGAGATATCACCTCACACCAGTCAGAGTAACTATAATGAACAAATTGAGAGATTATAGATGCTGGTGAGGATGTGGAAAAATGGGAACCCTCTTGCACTGCTGGTGGGAATGCAAACTGATTCAGTCACTCTGGAAAATAGTGTGGAGGTTCCCTAAAAATTAAAAATAGAACTACCCTATGACCCAGCAATAGCACTGCTAGGAATCTACCCAAAGGATACAGGAGTGCTGATGCATAAGGGCACATGTATCCCAACGTTTATAGCAGCACTTTCAACAATAGCCAAATTATGGAAAGAGCCTAAATGTCCATCAACTGACGAATGGATAAAGAAGATGTGGTTTATGTATACAATGGAATACTACTTGGCAATGAGAAAGAGTGAAGTCTGGCCATTTGCAGCAACATATATGGAACTGGAGGGTATTATGCTTAGTGAAATAAGCCAGGCAGAGAAAGACAGACCTCCTATGTTTTCACTCATATGTGGATCTTGAGAAACTTAACCGAAGACCATGGGGGAGGGGAAGGGGGAAAAAAAGTTACAGAGAGGGAGGGAGTCAAACCATAAGAGACCCTTAAGGACTGAGAACAAACTGAGAGTTGATGGAGGGTAGGGGAGAGAGGAAAGTGGGTGATGGGCAGGAAGGAGGGCACTTGTTGGGATTAGCACTGGGTGTTGTATGGAAACCAATTTGACAATAAATTATATTAAAAAATAAATAAAATAAAAATAAATAAATAAATAAAATAAAAACAAAACAAATGAAAGAACAAAAGTTAAACCTGAGGAAATTTTCAAATATTTACTTATATCTTCAATAACTTTAAATTCATTCCATTTTAACATAAAAAATTTTGTGTAGAATAACTGTTTAAAAAAAATTCAGGGGTGCCTAGGTGGCTCAGTTGGTTAAGCATCCAACTTCAGCTCAAGTCACGATCTCATGGTTCATGGATTCAAGCCCCACATCAGGCTCTGTGCTGAAAGCTCAGAGCCTGGAGCCTGCTTTAGATTCCGTGCCTCTCTCTTTCTTTGCCTTTCCTCCACTCACCCTCTTTCTCCCTCCCTCCCCCCCATAAAAACCTTTTTTTAAATCATGGTAAATAGCATTATTTTATATTTTTACAAATCTCTTTAATGTCTAGCTAAATATAAGCCATGTGGATCCTGATATCTACTTCACATTCAATATATTGTGGTATTTTGTTTTGGTTGAAGTGAATGAAAAATTTCAAGCCTCACACAACTATGTAGCCAGTAAGACGAGGGGCATTTTAAATTTTCTTTTCAGGTAATTTTGGATAATCCTCTTTGCTATTACACCAACACTTGAAAAGTGGTAACTTCATCATGGTTACTTAAAATGTAGAATTGGAAATCAGATCAGTGATCTCTGTCAGGTAAAATCTATAGGGCTATCCTGTATTTGAATAGAATTTTTGCTCATGGACAATTATATAACATCTGTATTTGTCATTTGGAAAATATTATTTCACATAGTTATGCAGACCTTCTGAATGTTTTCATATTTTGTACAATATTTTTAAAGCTACTCATATTAATATCATCATTTTTCCCCTTAAAAAGTCAGTATTCAGAAAATACAAAGCACCAGACGGTAGATATAAGTTTTCCAGTTACCACTTTGGCTTGAAGGCTCCAATTTTACTATTGGCAAAATAATACTGTCCATCATTCTGCTTGAGATGACAGACTCCATTCATTTTCAAGTAAATGTGTGCCAAACACTTAACTCTGAATGACAATAGCCTGTTGGCAATTTATTCAAGTCAAAGTGATGTTCCATGAAAGTGACTAGCACTGTTCACAACTCAGTCATGAAGTGCTTTTCCTGCCTTTGAGAGACCAGGCTGACTAGCTATCTGGATAACCTTCCATGTATGCTTGTATGTCTCTCACCCCAACATTGTGTAGATGTCCTGTGCAAGCCAGGACCTTGTCCCTATCCCTGAAGAGCTCTGATCAATTATCTGCATCCATTTCTGGATCAGTTTTTCAATGGGGCATGCACAGAAGGATTATTTCCCCTCCTATGGGCTAGGTTTACCAGCTGTCTGAGGTGTGTGTGTGTGTGTCTCCATGTACTAGATGTTGGGGAGACGAGACTTTGTTCTAGGCCTCTGATCTTTATGTGGAATTGAAGTTTTCTTCCCACATGTAAGGACCTCAGATATGGCACTAGGTGGGTATGGGAACCTCAGGGGGCCTGGGTCAACCTTCTGTTCAATTCAGTCTCTGTCTTGTCTCTCTCCATTTCACTCTGTTTGCTCTCTCCATGTCTGTCTCTCCATGTCACTGTCTTACACGCTTGCTCAGTCTCTTTAGCTCTCAATCTCTCTCTCTCTATCGCTTTGTCTCTCCTCCCAATCTCTCTCTCCCTCCCTCCCCCCATCTCTCCCAATCTCTCTCCCTCTCTCAGTCTCTCCCTCTCTCATACTCACTCACAAGATGTTTTATGAGGCTCAAGTTGGTGACTCAGGTCACTGTTTGATGGTGACTTGGTTGTATTGTGAGAGGAAAATTTGCATCCAGTGCTAGGTGGGTGAGAAGGCCTAGTCTCTGTCTATGCAGCTCCAAGCATGCTCAATGACTAGACTCAAGAATTCACAAGATGATAAAACTGGGAAGTTGGTCAGATGCTAGTACTGGTGGGATGGCCAAATGTCCCAACTAGACTGTGCTTCTGAGGGCTGAATTGGCCACATAGTCATCCCAGCAGTGGGACTGATGGACCAGAGATAGCAGTAGGTATGTAAGGTTTGCTACAGGCAGACTTCAGACAAGTATGGTGAGGAGCACCCGGAACAGGAGTCCAACCAAGCAGGACTCCAGCATAGTGGATAACCATGGCCAGGGTAGGCACGGAGCCTCCCTCAGCTCTGAAATTCTGCGGCCCGGGAAGTGGGTGGGGTCTGGGTGGTAAGTAGGACGGGACAGGATTCCTGACTCTCCTCTTCAGAGTCCTCCCCTCACCCCACTGCCCCCCCCCCCCGCAAGATCTCCCTGGTACCTGAGTCCTGCATTCAGACATCTCCGCCCCTTCTCCCTCCATAACTTTTCTTCTTCTAAATCTTTTCATTATTAAACTTTTCACTTTCCACTCCAGAGCCATGAGAACATTATCAGTATGTGGTCATTCACTCAGGAGGCCCATATTCTATTCTCCCATCTCCTTACATTTGCCACTATTTTAACATTTAATAAAGTTTATCTATTCTTAAAGAGTGTTTGATTACTGAAAAGTCACAAGATGGTAAGTCACAGTCCCTGACAGGGTTGGGACACTGAAGGCCTGCCCTAAAATTTTTTCCAATTCCATCTGCTGGGAGATCCAGGGTACCCTCCATAGGCATCCCCTTTTGAATTAGGAGGTCCTCTGATCACCTGGGCACCAAGCTCTAGTTAAGAGTGTGGGAGATGGGTCCAGCTTTTTCCTATTGTTCTTCAGGTGTGCAAACAAGTGTTTTGTTTTTTTTTTTTAATGAATTCCTTCTTTTCTCCACTGATTTGAGATCTTTGGAAAGAAATTAAGTGCTCACAGAATAATTGGAAAAACTATAAAGAGGGCTACTTTTTAGTGTTCCAAGAATGATTTTCAGTGTAAAATGCAAATGAACAATCAGAACAAACTCTCCTCTGGGTCAGGTATTACAATAATTGACTCAATATCCTATTTACAGCTGTCTGTAAAAATTACAAAGATGGAATAAAAAATGGGATGCAAGCTGGTGCAGCCACTCTGGAAAACAGTATGGAGGTTCCTCAAAAAACTAAAAATAGAACTACCCTACCACCCAGCAATTGCACTACTAGGTATTAACCCAAGGGATACAGGTGTGCTGTTTCGAAGGGACACATGCACCCCCCTGTTTATAACAGCACTATCAACAATAGCCAAAGTATGGAAAGAGCCCAAATGTCCACCAATGGATGAATGGATAAAGAAGATGTGGTATATATATACAATGGAGTATTAGTGGGCAATCAAAAACAATGAAATCTTGCCATTTGCAAATATATGGATGGAACTGGAGGGAGTTATGCTAAGTGAAATTAGTGAGAGAAAGACAAAAATCATATGACTTCAATCATATGAGGACTTTAAGAGACAAAACAGATGAACATAAGGGAAAGGAAACAAAAATATACAAACAAGGAGGGGGACAAAACAGAAGAGACTCATAAATATGGAGAACTGGGGGTTACTGGAGGGGTTGTGGGAGGTGGGATGGACTAAATGGGTAAAGGGGCACTAAGGAATCTATTCCCGAAATGATTGTTGCACTATATGCTAACTAATTTGGATGTAATTTAAAAATAAAAATAAAAATAAATTTAAAAAGTACATGTAGGGTTTTTTCAAAAGTTTGTCTTCTGTATATCTCTTTTTAATATGTAAGTTGATTTGAAAATATTTTTTGGAGATGTTCTCTAACATAGACCTTGTAATTTGACTTGGAATAAATATGAAATTTTTAATATGAATACTTTTTTAAAGGCAAAAACTCTAGGGGCACCTGGGTGGCTCAGTCAGTTAATCATCTGACTTCAGCTCAAGTCATGATCTCACGGTTTGTGAGTTTGAGCCCCGCATCGGGCTCTGAGCTGACAGCTCGGAGCCTGGAGCCTGCTTCAGATTCTGTGTTTCCTTTTATCTGTGACCCTCCCCCACGTGTGCTCTGTCTCTCAAAATAAATAAAAATGTAAAAAAAAGTTTAAAAAAAAGGCAAAGACTCTATTAAATATATTTAGGCATTACCCAGCCTTGAAATTTTTTTTCTCTCTCATCATGAATAAGACATAAATGTGAAGGTTGTATTTTTAGTAGCAGCTGCATAATTTCATTACAGACAGGTTTTTGCTTTTCCCTTTTATTTAAAATAGAAGAGAATGTCTTCTTTCCAAGCTATGAGTACAGTTATTTTATAAAGTTATTTTTCTCCATGTTATGAAAATACAGTAAAAATACATACAATGAGTTATAGAGTGAATATCAAGTATCTTAGTTTTTAGTATAAAAATTTTATTGACGTATAACTTACATGTAATGATATGCTCAGATCTTAAATGTACCATGTAACCAACTTTTACAAATTTGTTACAAATGAATTCTTTCATGTAACCGACACCCCATCTACATAAAGAAATTTTCTCTGTCAAAACCAAAAAGATGGAATCAAAAAGCATTACTATCACTGATGCTGCACCCAGAGACCTTGGACTTGGACAAAGACATATTGCTGTAGGAAACACAACATCTTTTCATGGCTAAAACCTCAACAAATCAGGTATAGAAAGAACACGCCATAACATGAGTAAGTCCATATACAACAAACCAAGCTAACATTATACTCAATGGCGAAAAAGTGAAAGCTTTTCCTCTAAGATCAAGAGCTAGACAACTGGGGGCACCTGGATGGCTCAGACAGTTAAGCGTCCAACTCTTGGTTTTCGGCTCAGGTCTGCATCTCACGGTTTGTGAGGTTGAGCCCTGTATCAGGCTCTGGGCTGGCAGTGGAGCTTGCTTGGGATTCTCTCTCTCTGTCCTTTCCCCCCAGCTCGTGCACGCATGCTCTCTCTCTCTCTCAAAATAAATTAACATTTTAAAATTTATTTTTATTATTTTTTAACATTTATTTATTTTTGAGAGACTGAGAACGAGCAGGGGAGAGGCAGAAAGACAGGGAGACACAGATTCCAAAGCAGGCTCCAGGCTCCCAGCTGTCAGCACAGAGCTCAATGCAGGGCTCAAACCCACGAACTGTGAGCCAAAGTTGGACTCCCAACTGACTGAGCCACCAGGCGCCCCTAAAAATGCTTCAAAAAGAACAAGACAACTGTGCCCACTCTCACCACTGTTATTTAATATAGTCCCAGCTAGAGCAATTAGGCAAGACAAAGAAAGAAAGGCATCCAAATTGAAAAGGAAGAAGCAAAACAGTCATTATTTTCAGACGACATGATCTTTTATATAGAAAATCCTAAAGACTTAACAAAACTGTTGGAACTAATCAATGGATTCACTAAAGTTACAGGGTGTGAAAACAACAAACAGTTGCGCTTCTATACACTAAGAGTGAAACCTCTGAAAAAGAAAACTATCCCATTCACAACAGCATCAAAAATAAAATACTTAGGAATACATTTAACTAGGAAGTGAACAATCCATACAGTGAAAATTACAAGACCTTGATAAAAGAAATTGAAGACCTACACAAATGGAAATATATCCTATGTTCATGGAAAAATTAATAAAGTGTCCATACTACCCAAAGCCGTCTATAGAGTCAATGAAATCCTTATCAAATTTTTAATGGCATTTTCCCAGAAATAGAAAAAAATTCTTCAAGTATGTATGGAACCACAAAAGACCTTGAATAACCAAAGCAATCATGAGAACAAAAAAGCCAAAGGCATCACACTTCTGATTTCAAAATATACTACTAAGCTATAGAAATTTAAAAAGTACATTACTGGGGCACGTGGGTGGCTCAGTTGGCTAAGCATCCGACTTTAGCTATGGTCATGATCTTGTGGTTCGTGGGTTCAAGCCTCGCATCAGGCTCTGTACTGACAGCTCAGAACCTGGAACCTGCTTCAGATTCTGTGTCTCCCTCTCTCTCTGCCCCTCCCCTGCTCATGCTCTCTCTCTCAAAAATAAATAAACATTAAAAAAATGTTTTATGTACGTTGCTAGTATAAAAATATCCACATAGCCCAATGAGACAGAGTCCAAAAATAACCCCCCACATACATGGCCAGCCAATATTTGACAAGGAAGCCAAGAACACTCATTGAGGAAATAGTCTCTTCAGCAAATGAAAGATCGGGTAAAAGCATGCAGAAGAATGAAATTGGACCCCTTTTCCAATCACAAAAATCAACTCAAAATGAACTTTATGTTTAAAGACTTAAACATAAGACTTGATGCCATAAAACTTTCAGAAGAACATGTAGGGGAGAATCTCCTCAACATTGGTCTTATCAATATTTTTTTTGTTTTTTAATAAGACTCCAAGAGCAAAAGCAATAAAAGCATAATCAACAAATGGTACCACCAACTTAAAAGCTTCTGCACAGCAAAAGAAACAACAAAATGAAAAGGCATCCTATTTGCAAACCATACGGGTTAAGGGGTTAATACCCAAAATATATAAAGAATTCCTACATCTCAATAATTTTTTAAAAATCCAATTTAAAAAATGGACAGAGGAACTGAATAGACATTTTTCTCCCAAAGAGGACATCCAAATGGCCAACAGGTACATGAATGGATGCTTAATATCATTAATCATAAGGGTAATACAAATCAAACCCACAAGGGGATGTCACCTCACACCTGTTAGAATGGTTATTATCAAAAAGAGATAGCAAGTGTTGAGGATTTCGAGAATATGGAACCCTTGTGCACTATTGGTAGGAATGTAAACTGGTATAGCAACTATGAAAAACAATATGGAGTTTCTTCAAGATATTAAAAATAGAATGACAGTATGATCCAACAATTATGGGTGTGTGTGTATATACATATATATGTATATATACATAGGCATATATGTTTGTGTGTGTGTGTATCCAAAGGAAATAAAAAACAGGAACTTGAAAAGATATGCACTCCCATGTTTATTGCGGCATTATTCACAATCGACAAGACATGGAGACAACCTAAGTGTCCAACAGATGAATGGATAAACATGTTGTGATACATATACACATAATGGAGCATTTCTCAGCCATGATACAGAAGGGAATCCTGCCATTTTCAACAACATAGATGGATCTTAAGGGCATGAATGCTAAGTGAGATAAGTCAGACAGAGAATGATAAATACCATATGATGACACTTATATGTGAAATCTGAAAAAGCCAAACTTGTAAAAACATAGAATAGAATGGTGGTTAACAGAGGCTGGATGGTAGGGAAATTAGGGATATGTTATTTACAGGTACAAACTGAAAACACATAGATAAAGACGTCCTGGAGAGCTAACGCACAGCATAGTGATTATAATCAACAATCCTGTATTACAAATTTCAAAATTGCTGAGAGATTAGATCTTAATTGCTCCCACTATGAAGGAAGAAATGATCATTACATGATAGAGGTGTTAGCTAATGCTACCTTGGTAATCATATTGCAATATGTAAATATATCAAATTTACATGTTACACATCTTAGACTTGCATAATGTGTCAATTATATTTCAATTAAAGATATAACGATCATTGTGTATTTTATGTTAAAAAAAACTGGTAACTGGTGTTCAGGGAATGATTTTACTGAACAGTATAATCATGGCTATTGTTGAAGCTGACTTCTATAGACTTAGATTCTTAATAGCCATTTTCAACATTCAAGAGTGGAAATTCGGAACTGTAGAATCCCTAAGGGTCAGCAGTAAGAGACAAATAGTAGGAGAACATGAAGCCAAAGTATGAGAAGTATACATCAACCATAGGTAAGAGCCTACTAAAGTAATGATATCAAAAGCAAGAATAGAATTCAGCATGTAGAAGACAACAAAGATGGCCACCAGCATCACAATGGCATGGGCAGCTCTGGTCTCTGGTGGGCATTTGTGGTAGCCTTTGCAGTTATGAATATACTGTATTTTCTGGTGATGCCTGTGCAGGAGTGGCACCATGGAACCACTGGAACAGACCATGAGGCCAATACAGATGGCATCAGAGACGGACAACAAGAATTAAAAAACCTGGGGCGCCTGGGTGGCTCAGCCGGTTGGGTGTCTGACTTCGGCTCAGGTCATGATCTCACGGTTGGTGAGTTGGAGCCCCGTGTTGGGCTCTGTAGCCTGCTTCGGATTCTGCCTCTCTCTTTCTCTTTCTCTCTTTCTCTCTCTCTCTCTCTCTCTCTCTCTCTCTCTCTCTCTCTCTCTCTCTCAAAAATAAAACATTTAAGGGCGCCTGGGTGGCTCAGTCGGTTAAGCATCCGACTTCAGCTCAGGTCGCGATCTCGCTGTCCGCGAGTTCGAGCCCCACGTCGGGCTCTGGGCTGATGGCTCAGAGCCTGGAGCCTGCTTCTGATTCTGTGTCTCCCTCTCTCTCTGCCCCTCCCCTGTTCATCCTCTGTCTCTCTCTGTCTCAAAAATAAATAAATGTTAAAAAAATTTTTTTTAATAAATAAAACATTTAAAAAAAAAGACAACTCCTGTAGTAGGACCTATGGATGAACAAAACCATTTGCCTTGGGTATAGTTTTATGTGTCCTGTGAACCAGTGATTTTCACAGGAACGTAGATATTAATTAAGACACTGGAAATCCAGCAGATTCAAGAGTAAAGACCAAGGACCTTGGGGGCTCTTCCTCTGAGCATCATCCTCCCTGTTCTCCTAGGGAAGAGAGGGACACACTGAAAGGTGCTCAGGACCCAGGTGGAGCACAGGGAGGTGGTGCGAGCCATTTGGCGGGTGTAACAGACAAGTTTACACCCAAAGGTGGACAGGGGTTGCTTTAAGACAAAAGATGCCATAGCATGTGGAGTCCCAGTGGAAAGAAGAACCAAGAGATTGGCTATAGCCATGTGGGGGAGAATCATGTTGGGGAGCCTCCGCTGGTGTCCACGCAAGATTGAAGATATGTTATGACATTGGCAAAAGACCCAACTCCAATCTATACCACAAAGATGGTTTTCAGAGCCACTTCCCCTGTGGTTCTTAGGATATTGTTCTGAAAAGACATTGTGAGCACTTCAGAGTGGCCTGGAGTGAAGAGTAGGCTCATTGGTGGCTCTTCATAGTTCTATGACCTTATAAAGGGATCCTATGGCTTTTCTTCTTCTGACAAGGGAGATGTGACCATATTCCACAGGCAACTCAACCTGGATGACATACCACGGACACCAATTTCCCAATTTCACGTTATTACTTTGTAGTTATGTCTCTTTAGTTTCATGCTCCGACCCCCTGCCCAAATATAAAATCCATGAACATAAGAAGCATGCCTGTCTTGGTCAAAAATATGGTTGACACATAATGAGTATGAAATAAATGTGTACTTTGTAAATAAACATGTGAAAGGAGGCAACAAGAATGTTACTGTAGGGTCTTTATAATTCATTATCATCCTGTCTGCCATTATAACGCATTAATAAAGTTAAATGGAGGGGCACTTGGGTGGCTCAGTCAGTTAAGTCTAGGACTTCAGCTCAGGTTATGATCTTGCAGTCTGTGAGTTCGAGCCCTGCCTCGGTCTCTGTGCTGACAGATCAGAGCCTGGAGCCTGCTTCAGATTCTGTGTCTCCCTCTCTCTCTGACCCTTCCCCACTCATACTCTGTCTCTCCTTCTCTCTCAAAAATAAATAAACATTAAAAAAATAAAGTTAAGTGGAAATGCAAAAACAATACACAAATTATAAGATTATCTAAAAATTACAAGAATACACATTCAACTTCTGAGAACTCAGTATTATATATTAAAGCAATTTTCAAAAAATCAGTAGCCACCTGAATACACAACATGTCCCTAAAATGTCCTCAGATATGGTACTCAGTATAGAAAATATCCCTAGTGGCCAAAGAATTCTAGTTATTAATAATTCCACAGATTGTAACTTGTTGAGAAGTCTGTTCCTGGAGAGATTTTTCAGCACACCTCAGTCCACACCAAAAAGTAAACACTACTCAAAACAGCCGATCAAAACATCAAGTTGTACACCTTCAGTAGAGACAATTTTGTTACTCAATTATACCTCAGTAAAGCTAGTAAAAGAGTATCCTTAAACCGTTGCACACACAGATTGCTTTACATCTTCAGTAGTTTTTGAGTTCCTGCATTTTGTCTGACTCTTTAGTTGGTTCTGGATTTTTTTTTTAATTTTTTTTAAGAGAGAGAGCAGGAGGAGGGGAGGGGGAGCGAGGGGAGGGGAGGGGGGGAGGGGGAGCGAGGGGAGGGGAGGGGGGGAGGGGGAGCGAGGGGAGGGGAGGGGAGGGGAGGGGAGGGGGAGGGGAGGGGAGGGGAGGGGGAGGGGAGGGGGAGGGGAGGGGGAGGGGAGGGGGAGGGGAGGGGGAGGGGAGGGGAGGGGGAGGGGAGGGGGAGGGGAGGGGAGGGGGAGCGAGGGGAGGGGGAGCGAGGGGAGGGGGAGCGAGGGGAGGGGGAGCGAGGGGAGGGGAGGGGGAGCGAGGGGAGGGGAGGGGGAGCGAGGGGAGGGGAGGGGGAGCGAGGGGAGGGGAGGGGGAGCGAGGGGAGGGGAGGGGGAGCGAGGGGAGGGGAGGGGGAGCGAGGGGAGGGGAGGGGGAGCGAGGGGAGGGGAGGGGGAGCGAGGGGAGGGGAGGGGGAGCGAGGGGAGGGGAGGGGGAGCGAGGGGAGGGGAGGGGAGGGGGAGCGAGGGGAGGGGAGGGGAGGGGAGGGGGAGCGAGAGGAGGGGAGGGGAGGGGAGGGGAGGGGGAGCGAGGGGAGGGGAGGGGGAGGGGGGATGGAGATGATCTCAAGCCAACTTCACACTCCACACAGAGCCCAAGGAGGGGCATGACCCTGGGATCACGACCTGGGTTGGATGCACAACCGACTGAGCCACCCACGCGTCCTCGTTCTAGATATTATAAATGAGAATCAAAATAGGTACTTGAGCTCAAAAGCAACCATAGCACACATTAGGTGGTGCATTAAAATAAAGACTGATCTGAAGCTTTATGAGTGAAAAAGAAGACTCTGTTACCTACAACAGAAAAATGGATTTATTCCAAGAAAAGGTGTGAAGCCTTCTAAAAGCAATAATCCTAATTATTACTGCAGAGTTGAGAACCCACTGTCAGAAGATAAAATAAATTTTTAAAAATCCCTGAGGTACTAATCCTTCTTGCTCTAGGGGAAAATTGGGACCATGTTATGGAACTACTGTGTAAAAAAAAAAAAACAAACAAACAAACAAACAAACAAAAAAAAAACAAAAAACAAAAAACAGCACAAGAAGCCACACCATGAAAAGTTTGTTACCATCTGCTTTGGATTCACCCAGTTCAGGTCTTATCTCTTATTCCCCAGTCATCAATGGTAATTAATGGTGCTGGGACATTAGAACACAGCCTTGAGCTCTGAGAACCTGTTCCATCATTGGGGGTATGGGAATGACATAACCTTGGGTCAGAGGCTTAATCTCTGAGTAGAGGAAGATTCCAAACTCTGCATCCTGGAAGCTCTTATGGTGTGTTATAATTATCCACTTATGAGCTTAATCCCACCTGGGAGCATCACCCTCTGTGCATCTGTTTTCTCACTTAAAAGTAAAGTTTGGATGGGGCACTTGGGTGACTCCGTCAGTTGAGCATCCGATTACAGCTCAAATCATGATCTCATGGTCCATGGGTTTGAACCTTGCATTGAGATCTGAGAGCCTGGACCCTGCTTCCGATTCTGTGTCTCCCTCTCTCTCTGACCCTCCCCCACTTTGTGCTCTTTCTCTCAAAAATAAATAAGCATGAAAAAAAATTTTTAAAGACTATAGAAAAGTAAAGTCTGCATCAACACCAGACCAGCGTTCGTAAACCACATGTAGATATGCAAGGTCAATTTCATGTCTGAGATGACAACAGGTAGAACAAAGTTCTCAAGTGGTGGTAGGAACTATTTTTATAACAGGTGTTATTTGTTCCCTTGTTTTAATTTCCTGCCACAGCGAGGGATAGGAGGGAAGAATAATAACATGGAAAATGCAATGAACAGATCAACTATACTCCAACACTCACACTATTGTGTGAGACTTGAAAATGAACCAGAGGTCATCTCACTAAAATTTTCTCTCTCCTCTTCCTGCACCAAGTTAAAGGTAGAAGGGCCCTTTTCTACTCATTTAGAGTATGAGCAATGCCCCCACGTTCCTCAGTGGATAGGTCGCCAGACAGAGTCTCAATAGAAGCATTGCCCCCAGAGCTCAATATAGACCAGCTAGACCTACAGATATCCTGACCACCTGCCCACAGCAGCAGATACACGTACCTCCATGCACACATGCAGAGTATCTGCCCGGAGACGTCCTAGGTTGCCACCCAAAACACATCTTAACAGACTTGCAAAGACTGAAATCGCATCAACTATCTTTTCCAGCCACAACAATGACATGAAACTAATAATCGGTAACAGCAGGAAACCTGGAAAATCCACATTTATGTGCAGATTAAACCACACACTCCCGAACATCCAATGGAGCGAAGGAGAAACCAAAAGGGAAGCCAAAAAACGGTTGTGAGACCCACATAAACGCAAACACAATACACCAAACTTATGGGATTCAACAAAAACTGTTCTAAGGGGGCTATTTATAGGGATAAACGCCTACCTTAAGGAAAAAGAAAGAGCTCAATAAACCACCTCACTTTATACCTCAAGGAACTAAAAAAAAAAAAAAAAAAAGAGAGAGAGAACAAATGAAGCCCAAAGTATGTAGAAGGAAGCAAATAACAAACAGCAGAACATAAATAACGAAACAGAAGCCAGTAAAACAATAGAAAAGAGAAGTGCAGCCCAAAGCTGTCACTACTTACCGCTGGCAGGGACACACAGGAGGACAACTGCATTTCTGGCCAGGAAGCCGATTACATTTCCAACCTATCGCGCCCTCCATCCCTTTTCTTACAGGAGCCAGCTGAACTCACTTCCCTAGAAAGAACCAGAAACGTGTTTTCACTTCATCACGCAAGGAACCCACGTTCCTCCTTCTCCTCCTGGATGCCCCTCCGCCCCACACCCCAAACATCTCCCACCGCCTCTAGCTGCAACGCACTCTACTTCACCTGCTCAGACACCTGACGGTCCTTTTCCATCACCACACCTGCTTCTTCTCTTCATCTCAAAGTGGGGCATATCCCTTGCCTTATTTACTCCTTCATTCTCTCTCTACCCCTGCACTGAGCTTTGTGAGGGCATGAAGTATTCTCCTAATAGATGCTCCTGATAGATGCTCAAACCGTACCATCTGGACACGGTGAGCCACAATCGCAGGAGGGAAGACAGAACGCTTTCTGGTGTCTCCTTTGACTTACAATTAATTACCTGAAAATTCCCTGGCATGCCAGGGTGCTGGGTTTTACTGTAGCCTCAGTGACTCACTTGCCACATAACAGGACAAACTGCATGCCAGCCGGTCCTAAAAAGAAAGAAAAGACCCTGAAGCCCTATTTTTGCAACAACATTTCCGATGATACAGCTCCGCTTTCACTAAAACAAAGTTTAAAGGAAAAAAGAAAGAAAGAAAGAAAGAAAGAAAGAAAGAAAGAAAGAAAGAAAGAAAGAAAGAAAGAAAGAAATCTAAAGGCAGCTGTGTCTCTTGTGCCCACACTTTCTATTCCACTAGCTTCCTCGTATTTTCCAGAATCTTCTTGCTTCTGTGACTAGGTGCATACAGTATATGGAAGCAGCCAGAGTTAACTGTGGTGCTGAGCCAGCAGAGGGGTGTGCACCCCATCTCATCACAGATGAACGCAGACCCTAGAGCTGCTTTGTAGTAAAGTGATAACGTAGAGCCCAGAAGAGCCTCCTAGAGGCATCATCATGTGCTGTGGACAACAGGGAAAAAGGCCCTGGATAGAGAGACACTGAGAGCTGCTTCACATGCAAGCCTCAATCTGTTCAGGGCCAATAAAACAATACCTTTTTTAAAAAATGTTTTCTCAATGTCTATTTTTGAGAGAGAGAGAGAGACAGAGAGAGAGAGAGAGAGAGCATGAGCAGAGCAGAGGCAGAGAGAGAAAGAGACACAGAATTTAAAGCAGGTCCAGGCTCTGAGCTGTCAGCATAGAGCCGGACATGGGGTCAAACCCACAGACCACAAGACCGTGACCTAAGCCGAAGTCAGATGCTTAACTGACTGAGTCACCCAGGTGCCCCAAATAATTCCTTTTTAACAATGGGAAAGAGGGGCGCCTGGGTGGCTCAGTCGGTTAAGCATCCGACTTTGGCTCAGGTCATGATCTCGCGGTCCGTGGGTTTGAGCCCCGTGTCGGGCTCTGTGCTGACAGCTCAGAGCCTGGAGCCTGTTTCAGATTCTGTGTCTCCCTCTTTCTCTGACCCTCCCCTGTGCATGCTCTCTCTCTGTCTCAAAAATAAATAAATGTTAAAAAAAATTTTATTAAAAAAAAAAAACAATGGGAAAGAACTCAGTGACTCTGGTCATCAAGGGCTTGGCACAGATTCCAAAGAGACCAGGGCCTCCTCTCTCTTATGGTCAGGGACCCAAGGCACAGGATTTGCAATGAACCACACGAATCTGGTCCCACTCTGAGACACTCCCAACACACACACACACACACACCCTCCACCCAGCTGTGGCACAGACACAGACCCTCAGAGTGAGACACGGTGGGCATGTGTCCTGCCCAATGTTGGTGCACAACCACACCCTCAAGTACCTCTCTTGTTGGAGACCCTGCTCTCCTGGATTTTGCCCTGAACATAAGAAAGCATTCACCTGGCGGGTTTTTGCTCCAGAGTCTGTGCACAGAAGTGTCAGACAGGACTAGCCATAGTTATAGAGACAGATTCCTAGACCTGATCTCCCCACACAGATGTCACCTGCTGTCTCGGTAACACTACCTGCATAGAACATCAGGGGTGTCTCCAACAGAGCATAAATTTTATCCCCAGTGCAAATCACCACCATCCTCTTTTCATGATTAAGGACAAC
Organism: Acinonyx jubatus; assembly: GCF_027475565.1. NCBI lineage: Eukaryota > Metazoa > Chordata > Mammalia > Carnivora > Felidae > Acinonyx > Acinonyx jubatus. The sequence goes on along the minus strand of NC_069396.1, from coordinate 57,900,077 downwards.
TTCTGGCAATTAATGAGAAGATCCCCATGGGGGGGATGGGTAGCCAAACAGCTAGCCGGAAAATTTGTCTACATTCTCTGTGGAAAACTGTAGCTCAGAACCAGTTGTAACCTGGCATTAAAGGGATACCCAAAGGTGCATCAGGGAACATGATCAAGAAGATGTGACTAGTGACTTACCCATGAGCTGAACCCAGATACTCAGAGGCACTTCATTCTCTCCTCTGACCTTGGAATGTAGGATCCGCTTGGTTTTCCCACACCAGAGGCTGCTCCAAGGATGTAGCCTTGACAGAGTGATGTGATGTTCAAAACACCTGCACAGTACACATGCCTGAGCCCAGTTAATGCCTCTTTACAAACCTTTAAGGGTTGGAGAGCAGATGTGGGGATTCGTTAGTCTTGCTGCTGCCCAAGACAAGTCTCGTGTGTTAAGTTCCTTTTGCTGTTAAAATGGCCACCTACCAACCTGGAGGTGCTTGCGTCTTTCTCTGGTCTCTCACTGCCCTCTATGTATGGGGGCCAGTTTCAGATTACACTAGGAAAGTCTCTACAGGACTCCCTTTGCTGGATTTCCAAGGGGGCGTGCTCCTCGGTGCTTTTTCAGCTTTCCAAAATACTGACCGTGATCACTGGGTCAGGCCTCTGGTCTTAACATGACTTTAAATTCCATGCTTCTTGCTATTTATGACCCTATGGCTTTTCAGTCTGGAAAATAGCCCATTTTCAAACCGTCTTCCCCACGTCAAAATACGGGTATCCCTAATGCCCACATGACTCCAAAGGAAGATAATTTCCCTTCCAAGTACCCACTCAGCCCTGCCTCCTGAGCCTCTCATTGTGCAACCAGACTCCCTTCCTGGATCATTTGCACAGGGATAAAGCATTCCTTTATCTATGCATTGGGCTTAGGGCAAAGCCATATAGGAAATATAATATGATAACAAAAGAATTCAGACTTCCAGTGCCAGCAACCCACCCTGTATCTGAAAGCCTGTAGTGCCCCCAACCTCTGGGACAACCTTACACCCCCTCCATGGGTTTCCAACAGTCTTTTCACCCAGAAATTTTTCTTTTTTACCAGCTTTTGTTTACTATCGAGTATGTCTTCGTGTTTTTATTCTACTTTTAGGGCTAATTCTTTTTTAAATTTTATTTTAGAAAGAGAATGAGAGAAGACAAGAAGGGGAGAGGAGCAGAGGGGCAGAGGGAGACAGACAGAGAATCCCAAGGAGCCTCCACATTCAGTGTGACACCCAACACAGGTCCTGATCCCATGATCCTGGGATCACGACCCGAGCCAAAATTAAGAGTCCGATGCTCAAGTGACTGAGCCACCCAGGCACCCCTAATTTTTTAAAGTAAGCTTCACCCCCTGTGCAGAGCCCCACGTGGGACTTGAACTCACAACACTGAGATCAAGACCTACACTGCGATCAAGAGTCAGATGCTTAACAGACTGAGCCACCCAGGTGCCCCTAGGGCTAATTCTCTAACACTATGTTTCACCCACAATATTTTATACCAGTTTGAACATTTATCATTTCAAAGAGCACTATTTAACATTTGCTCATTAAAATAGAAATTTTAATGGATGTTTTCAAGCACACAAGCCTGTAGACTCATTAACCACAAGCATTATAATGAAGATAATGACTATATAAGAGCACGGATAGAGCAGAAATGTTAAAAATGGCACCGTGGTGGATGTGATTAGATGTCTGCTCTGATTCATAAAATGTTGAATGACCCAACAGGTTGCTAGGAGCATAAGATCTCATAGCCCAGAAGTAAATTTGTATGCTTTAATAGAAAGGATAAACAAGCCATCTGTGGCCCTGTTGGTTGAGCCTCTGAGTTAACCTTAGCTCAGGTCACGATCTCACAGTTCATGAGTGCAAGCCCCATGTCAGGCTCTGTGCTAACAGCGCAGAGCCTGTTTGGGATCCTCTCTCTCTCTCTCTCTCTCTCTCTCTCTCTCTGTCTCTCTTTCTCCCTCTGCCCCTCCCCTGCTTGCTCTCTCAAAAATAAATAAAACATTAAAAAATATATTAAAAAGATAAAAAGGATAAACAAGCAAGTAATTTGTTACAGTCACTGTAAAGAGAACAGTTTCCCCAACAATTGTAGACCTGTACTTATCTAAGTTGACAGCAATGATTTAGATTCTGCAGATGTTGATTTTCCTGTGGGAACATTTGATGTGTTCAGACCCTCTGCCTTCCCCCCTCAGTTCCCTTCACTTGCTTTCCACAGAGCTACTCCCATTTCATTTTCCTTCTTACAGAAATGATGAGTTTCAGAGAGAGGATTTGGTGTCAATTGCAGATACTTATATTATCCAAGTCATTTGCTTGTGCCACAGATTTGGTGACCTCCATGTATGCTTCCCCTGGTGCTTGAAGTGATGGATTCTTTCAAGAGTTAAGGCCTCTGGTTCCAGTAAAATTGTGTGTGGAATCAAGAGAGAGCCTGCCTGTCACAGCCACACAAAAATGCTAAGCCCAAGACCTGTCCTTGGATGGTTCAAAGCAGCATATTTTGTAGACTGGAAAGTGCAGGATATGCAAGAGGGTGGAAGTCAGGGCAGAAACTGTCATGACTTTGGGGGACTGAAATGAATTCCCACCAAAAACAACTTTGGGCTTAAGTAAAGTGGGATCCTTCTGGATCTGGCCACATGAAAATGCCAGAGAACTAAAAAAACAAAAACAAAAACAAAAGCAAAAAAGCAACTATCAAATAATCTTTCTCTATGGCAATTGCCAGTCAACAATACTCTAATTCCATCATTCTTCTACATTTCCAAGTTGCTGCCAGACCCATCTCTCTTTGATTGTAGCCTGTCCCACTCCAGCTCTGCAATCTTGGGCAAATGAAAGGAAAGAAGCCAAGGGTCAGTGTACAGTTTTGCATCCAGTGAGAAAGCCCTTCAGAAATTCGGGTGACACCTTCTTCTCTCCTCTTTCCCATGTTCATCCCCCTCTTGCCATGTCCTTCCCCTCTCGGGCTGCCGTGCAGTTGGCAGAACTGCAGAGGTAGTAGGTAGAATGAATAGAGTAGAGGTAGTAGAAGGAATCCTTCTAGAATGCAGGGCAGTGAGGGCAGGAGTAGGCAAAGCAACCATGTCATTGAGTGTTTTAGTCACCACCAATCCAGGGACGCAGGTGGTGAGGAGATAGGAGAGCCATGTCAGGAACAGTAGCAAGAAACCTGCATTGCATGAGAGTGCTGGGGGGATGGGAGAAAGCAGACAGAGGACGCAAGCAGAGTAGTTACGAGATTGGGATCCTCGAGCATGTAAATCACGGTTGAGCAAATAAGAAATATATTGAAGTGAATGTAGCACAGTTTTGTCACTGTTTATAAGCAGAGAACAGAGAGAAGCTAGAATTAATCCTGGGGGTTGGTTTTGATTTGGAGGAATTCAAATGTGAGTAACTCATAGTTCATTATGGACATGCATGTGTGCATGTGTATGAAACCTAATCATGAGCTTTTTGCTGGGAGATCCCATAAGGAATGGCATACTAGGAGCAATGTACAAAGCTAAAAACAGTTCTTAGTGTCTAGCAACCAACCTCCATTTGAAGGCATCGGTATTCTTTGGTGAAATGATGGATGCAAGGGCTACATGGAGAACAGCACAAGATGAGCCTACAACGACTCCTTTTGTTAAACCGTGCAGCTATACAGATCTTCTATTGGCCAATCTGGGACTACATGAACGTAAAAACAGATAAATGACTGTATCAGAATGCAATCTATTAAATCATACAAGAATTTAGGGATCTTTTTGAGGAATAGAAGTGAATGAATAAATGAATGAATGATTAAATAAATACATGGGGTGAAGGGAAGCCTCTTTCTTCAGTAGATTCCTACTAATGTTGAGGGCTGATATGAGAGAACCTTCCTATGGTTTATTGATTCCCATGGGAGCTGTGACAGCTAAGGCAGGTGAGTATAAGGTGACGAGGAACAGCATATTAGGATAGTCTCAAGATATCTCCCCATTGGGGCGCCTGGGTGGTTCAGTTGGTTAAGCATCCAACTCTTGATCTCAGCTCAGGTCTTGATCTCAGGGTCTTGAGCTCAAGCCACTGTTGGGCTCTGCTCTGGGTATGAAGCCTACTTAAAAAAAAATGGGCACCTGGGTGGCTCAGTCAGTTAAATGTCCAACTTCAGCTCAGGTTATCTCATAGTTCGTGAGTTTGAGCCCTGTATCAGTCTCTGTGCTGGCAATGTGGAGCCTGTTTGGGATTCTCTCTGCCTCTCTATCCCTTCCCCACTTGAGCTCTCTTGCTCTCTAAAAATAAATAAATAAACCTAAAAAAGGAAAGACATCTCCCCATAATGTGCCATGATGAGAAACATTGGGAAGAGGACAGCCTCTTTTCCAAGGTCCTGCTACCAAGGAAGTGTGAGCTGAGTTTGGTCGTAAGAAGCCCAGAGAGACCCAGGGGAGTGTCATTCAACAGAACAAAACAGGGTGAGAATATAAAAGAAAGGGAAAGTCATCCTAACAGTTTGAGCCTGGAGAAGAAGGAAGAGAGATGGGCAACGAAGCATAGCACACATTCCCAGTTGGGAATCCCAACCAGAAAGGAAAAGGAGATGTTTTTGGATCTCTTGGAAAATTTGAGTATGACCCGTGGACACAGCAGTGGTGGTGTATCTACATTGATTTTCTAAATCAAAGGACAGAATATTGTTATGTAGTCATGTCTTTGTTTGAGGGAAAACCACACTAGTGAGTTTGGGATGATGTACACCTTGTATGTACATTGCTCTCAAGTGAGTCAGAAAAAAAAAAGTGATAACAGAATATAACACACAGAAATTAGTTGATAAATAAGTGTGGTAAAATGTTAACTATTGGGATATCTGGGGAAGAAAGAAAATTATGTATATTTGAAATTATTTCAAATTAATAATTTTAAAAATAAAAATAATTCAAAGGCATTGAATTTCTCAATTTTTAAAATGAGATTGGATATTGCTAAATATTTTTATCATTGATCATATTTTATTACTTTTTTTCCAAATAGACATTTTGTACAATAGGAAAAACAGCAAGTGAAATAAATATATATTTAAATAAATAAACACTGAAACAATTCACAAAGAGCAAACCTGCATTCCAAAACAGCTGAAGGAGGTGCTTAATACTGAAGGAAAATTCTACCAGAGGAAAATACACACAAAAGGATTATTATCAGCAGAATTGGCAATCATATGGATACATGTGTAATCTGTACTATATTATAATTCCTTATTTTCTATAAGAGACAACTGGCTCGTGACAGCAAAAAATAATAGCATTAATTGTGGGTAATAACATATGTAGAATAAAAATTTATAAAAATAATATAAAAATTATAAGATACATGGAATTACACTATTGTAAAATTCTTACATATTCTATGAAATGGTCAATAGTAGTTCTAACTAGGATATAACATTTTGGAAAGCCACTTTATTTATTTTTATTTTTTTAATGCTCATTTATTTTTAAAAGAGAGGAGAGACAGAGTGTGAGTGGGGGAGGGGCAGAGAGAGAGGGAGACACAGAATCCGCAGCAGGCTCCAGGCTCTGAGCTGTCAGCACGGAGCCTGACACGGGGCTCGAACTCATGGACTGTGAGATCATGACCTGAGCTGAAGCCGGACACTTAATGACTGAACCACCCAGGTGCCCTGGAAAGCCGCTTTAAAACAGCTACAACAACCACTAAAAATAGTTATACCTTAACACCATTAATTTTTCAATCTTTATTTATTTTTGAGAGAGATAGAAAGTGAAAGTGGGAGGGGGCAGGGAGAAAGGGAGACAGAAGATCCCAAGCAGGCTCTGTGCTGTCAGAGCAGAACCCAGCATGGGGCTTGAACTCACAAACCATGAAATTATAACCTGAGCCGAAGTTGGACGCTTAACCAACTGAGCCACCCAGGCTCCCTGTCACCACTAATTTTTAAAGGGGACTATTAGAAATATCAGACATCCCAAAAAGAGGCAAAAGGAAAAACAAAGAAAAAAGCAGATGGGACAAAGACAAAATTAAGTCCCCAGTTTCTATATTTCAGTGGTAAACTAAAAAATCTGAATGACAAATCTACAAATGGTAGCTTTAACCCTCAATATTACTTTATCTTTTTTTAAGTGTATTTAATGTTTATTTATTTTTGAAGAGACAGAGTCCAAGCAGTGGACGGGCAGAGAGAGAGGGAGACACAGAATCTGAAGCAGGCACCAGGCTCTGAGCTGTCAGCAAAGAGCCTGACTCAGGGCTCAAACTCATGAACTGTGAGATCATTACCTCAGCTGAAGTCCGATGCTCAACCGACTGAGCCACCCAGGCACTCCTACTTTGTTTATCTGATCAATGAACTCAACCATGTAAAGAAAATCTGCAAGGTTCAAAGGCAAAGCAACGCATTGGACAACATTGATTTTCTGTGTAATACTACAGCATATTAGGGAAACAGGAGTGAAATACAGTAAGAAAGTCACATAGAAAACTCCTCCATCTGCCAGGTTTCTTACCTGCATCCATGAAATAAAGCCTCTGCCCTCTGCCCTCTGGAGTTGTATTTATCTACATAAACATTGGATTTATGTACCAATGTATGCCAGTGTGTCCGGCATGCCCACACTGAGATAAAATTTGCAGAAACACTTCGAATACTCCTGAAGAAAACAGATTCGTTTCAGCAGCTGCAGTGGTCAAGGGGAAGACATGTTTCCTCAACAACTTTGTGTGTCTGTTTCAAGCTCATAATTTGCATATTGACTTTGAGGTCTCTTGGTGCAACCCCAGTATCAAAGTCACCCTCTAAGATCACTGTGGATATTATGTAAAAAAAAACAGTGCTGAGTAAACGGTCACTGAATACAGTGATCATGGTAGTTATCAAAGCTGTCTTCTGCATATTTACATTTGATTTCTAACAACTCAAGAGTGGGACCTAGGAACCCCAGAATCCCGAAGGATCAGCAAGAAGGGGCTAAAAGTGGGGAAACATGAAGCCAAAATATTAGAAGTCTCTATCAACCATAGACGGAAATCTAAAAAGGCAGCAACATAAAACACAAAAATGGAATTCAGCACATAAAAGTTCACAAAGGTGGCCACCAGCATCAGGATGGTGTGGGCAGCTCTGGTCTCTGGGGAACATTTGCGGTAGCCATTGGGGGTGTGAATATACTGCATTCTCTGGTGGTGCCTGTACAGGAACAGCGCCATGGAGCCACTGGACCAGATCATGAGACCAATAAACATGGCATCGGAGACAAACCACAGAATGACAGTGCCTGCACTCAGAGTGGAGGATGAGCAGAACCACTTCCCGAGGATGTCACTACTGTTTCCTGTGTCCTGTGAACCAGTGAATTTCACAGGAACATAGATATTCATTAAGACACTGAACATCCAGCAGATACAGCAGGAAGGATCAATGATCTTGGGGGCTCTTCCTCTGAGCATCGTCCACACCGCCTTCTCTGGGATGAGTATGAAGAACTGATGGGTGCTCAGGACACAGGTGCAGCACATGGTGGTGCTGCGAGCTACTCTGTGTACATAATATACAAATTTACACCCAAGACTGGACAGGGGTTTCCTCAAAACAAAAGCCGCCATCTTGTGGGGAATCCCAGCAGAGAGAAGAACTAAGAGATTGGCTACAGCCTTGTGGGTGAGAATGGTGTTGGGGAGCCTCTGCTTGTGTCCACACAAGATTGGAGAAACATTAAAGAAGAAGAGGGTGACATTGGCCAGAGTCCCAATGCCCATCTGGAAAAGCAAGATGGTTGTCAGAGCCATTTCCCCTGTGGTTCTTTGGACATTGTTCTGAAAAGACATGGTGAATGCTTCAGGGCGGTCTGGAGTGAACAGCAGGCTGTGTTAGTGCTGGCATAAGGACTCTTCTTATACTTACATGACCTCATGAAGGGATCCTGGGCCTTTTCTCCTTCTGAAAAGGGAGACACAGTCATATCCTACAGGCAACTCAACCTTGAGAGCATGTCATGGACACCAATTCACAATTTCACATTATTACTTTGTATTTCTATTTACTTTTATAATCTGACTCTTCGCCAAAATGTAAGTTGCCATGAATCTAAGCACCATGCCTGCCTTGTTTAAAAAAAATGTGATTGACCCACAAAAAGTGTTAAATAAATATACATTTAGTGAATAAATGAGTGAGAGGAGACAGGCACACTGTACCCCTTTTAGAGTTCACAATTATCCTGTCACCACAATTCATTAACCTAAGATAATGAAGCAGGAAAATGCAAACCCATGTTCAAATGTATAAGATAATATAACTCATTAAAATTGCAAGAAAATCAACTGTCAGCTTTCAAGAACTCTTAACGTTATTCATCAGAGTGATTAGACAGAAGGAAAAAAATCAGTAGCCTTCTGAATATACAATATGACCCTAAAATGTCCTCAGAGTGAACACACAATGTGATTTCCATGTCAAGTGTTGATCACAGTGACCAGAGGAAAGTTAGTTCCCATATAGTGTTAAAAGTAGACAGGGTGCCTGGGTAGCTCAGTTGGTTAAGTGTCTGACCTTGGCTCATGTCATGATCTCGTGGTTTGTGAGTTTGAGCCCCACATTGGGCTCTGTGCTGACAGCTCAGAGCCTGGAGCCTGTTTCAGATTCTGTGTCTCCCTCTCTCTCTGTCCCTCCCCTGCCCATACTCTGTCTCTGTCTCTCTCTGTCTCCAAAATAAATAAACATTAAATAATTTTTTTAAAAGTGGTAAGAGTAGAAATTTTGATTATGGTAGGTAGTATTCTTTCCCTTGTTTTGAGTATCTACCACTACCAGGGATATGAAGAAAATGTATTACTATGTTAAATGGGAAGAACAGATCAGGTATGTTCCTCCAAACTACTTCTGAGAGTTGAAAATTAAATATAATTGATCTAACATTTTTTCTCTCTTGATGCCACACACACACACACACACACACACAATACAGAACAAAACCAAAAAAATGACCCCCCAAAAATCTCAAGAGGAATAAAAGAGGCAATTGCATCCTCTAGCAGTAGGATTTCAGAAAGAAAAAAAAATAGGGTCATTAAATCATACTATCATTACACCACAGACTGTTTTTCTCTCGGAATATCTGTTTGTACATGAATGTGTGTGTCAACGGATCTTATTAATGTCAGGATTTTGAAGTTATAACCTAAGCTCTACACATGAAGTTTCTACTTGTATATACACACAAGCCTAAAAATCTGTTAGGTCTGAGAAAATTAGCAGACTTTTGAACATGGCTAAGGTCAGTGGCTCTGCTCATCCAAAGCTTGGCTCAGAGCCCAACGAGATCCCCATCTTCTTTCTCTCTCCTTGGCAGGGACCCTAGCATACAGAGATCTGCAGTGAATCTCCCCACTGTAGTCCCCCCCAGGGACACTCCCCAGCACATATGCACTAGTCACCAGCCCAGCCAGAGCACCTCTACAACCTTACTACACAAACCCAGTTTTGAATTCTTGTCCTATTGCAGACTCCTTGTCTCCTGGTTATTGCCCTGAGACTGAACATAAAGAAGCACTCACCTGGCTTGTCTTTGCTCCAGAGCTTTGTGCAGAGAAGTGTCAACCAGGATGAGCCATAGTTATAGGGCCCCTAGACCTGATCTCCCCACAGAGATGCCATTACCATGTCATGTGTAGTCTAGGTGACACTGTCTGCATGGAGAGTCTGGGGCATCTCTAATGAGAGGATTTTATCCCCACTGCAAGTCTTTACAAGCCACTTCTGGTAATTAATGGTAATTTTTGGTAACTGATGGGAAGTTCCTGAAGAGTAGCTGTTTCTATGTTCCCTGTGGAAAAATCTAAGTTCAGAGTCAGCATTGCCATCCATAGTAGAATTGAAACTCAAGGCTGGGTCAAGGGTCTCTTTCATAATATCTCCAAATGGGTATTTTCCTCAATGCTCTCGTGTTTCCAGAATCGGGCCAACACCACAATTGGCTCATACTGAGCATCTCTCTTTGATCTGGTACCTAGTCTCTCCTCTGACTTAAATACCACAATTCTTACCATTTATGGCCCCATGTCTTTTACTCCTGGAGAATATCCCACTTGAAGCTAGTCTATCCTGCCTCAGAATCCATGGGCAGCCCCAATGTCCATGTACCTCCACAGGAGGTTGTGACCTGCTTCCCAAATCATCCAGAGGGCACTGCTCCCTCGTCTCTCATCAGTCAACCAGGCTGTCCTTTATTTTCAGACTTTGCCTTGGGAAGAAGTATTCCCAGATGTACACACAAGATTCAGGGAGAAGTAATATGTAGGACAGATGGTAGGGTAGCATGAGATTCTTTAAAATCAAGGAAAAGGCCATAAAGCAAATAGAAAATTGGGCAAAACATTAAAGAGAAAATTCACAAGATGAGAAGATGGCCCTCAATCCTATGAACGTTAATTATGGCAAGTCAATTAGTTGCTTTTCAAGATTGGTTTGGATATTCTACATTTTTTTGCATTTTAACATTTTTAGAATAAGCTTGCCAATTTCAACAATGGCAACAACAAATACAACACAAGTGGGAGAGAGTCAGGACTGAGATTTGTCAATTTATGGGGGCATAAATAGGGTCAAGGGATGTATGGGAAATCTCTGTACCTTCCTCTTGATTTTGCTGTGCACCTAAAACTGCTCTGAAAAATAAAGTTTGCTAAAAGTTTGTGGGAGGGGGGATGGGCTAAATGGGTAAGTGGCATCTACTCCTGAAATCATTGTTGCACCATATACAAACTAACTTGGATGTAAATTAAATAATAAATAAATTTTAGGGGCACCTGTGTGGCTCAGTTAAGTGACCGACTTCAGCTCAGGTCATGATCTTGCAGTTTGTAGGTTCAGGCCCCATGTCGGGCTCTGTGCTGAACACTTGCTCAGAGCCTGAAGCCTGCTTCAGATTCTGTGTCTCCTTCTCTCTCTGCCCCTCCCTTGCTTGTGCTCTGTCTCACTCTCTCAAAAATAAATAAATGAAAAAAAATTTTTTAATAAATTTGAAAAAAATTAAAAATAAATAAATTTTTAATATTCAACCAAAATTGAGTTCTATATAGGGTCAATAAGGCATGAATAATTTATGGTAGAGGCAACAGAAAACTAGGCCATATTTAATTAAGCAATGTATTTATGTATATTTGAAAAAGAAAACACTGAATTAAAGTCTGTAGATGCAAGTGAAAAAAAGAATACTGAATTTTCTTTTATGTTTATTATTTACTTTGAGAGGGAGGGAGAGGGTCAGAGAGAGAGAGGAAGAGAGAGAATCCCAATCAGGTTCCACACTATCAGTGCAGAGCCTGACACAGGGCTAGATCTCATGAACCGTGAGATCATGACCTGAGCTAAAATCAAGAGTCAGATTAACAAATTGAGTCACCCAGGCACCTGAAGAATATTGAATTTTTTTTAAAAGCTGTTGGAGTAGCATATTCTAAAGGATATGTAGAGGGGCACCTGAGTGGCTCAGTCAGTTGAGCATCCAACCTCAACTCAGGTCATGATCTCACAGTTCATGAGTTCAAGCCCCACATCAGGCTTGCTGTTGTCAACCTGTCAGCACAGAGCCCGCTTCAGATCCTCTGTTCCCCTCTCTCTGCCCTTCCCCTGCTTGCACTCTCCCCAAAAATAAAGAAATATTTGAAAAAATAAAAATAAAAGATATGTCGAGATTTGGAAATGTATTTTTATTATTTGACCACAAAACTGATCAAATTTCAATTTGTACAAACTAAAAATGGAAAGTTTGGGTGGATGCTGGATGTAGGGACAGCAAATAAAACCTAAAATCTATTGACACATTCTACCATCACTTCTAAGTCAAAATTGTCAGAGGATTATGGTTCCTTCAAATCCAAGCGCCTACCTCCATCCCAAGACACCCACTAAGAAAATAAAGTCATGCTTTCCAAAGTGTTTATCCATTTAATGTATTCCTCTAAATACTGCAAGGGAGGGTGGGAATTTTAAAGATGGGGGTGGGGACTTAGGCACAGTTGACACTTATAAACTGAGTCACATTCCACTGTCACATCGCTAGGACGCTGTAAAGGGACAGGTCTGAAATCACATCCCCCACAGCCATGAATTACAGTTTATAGGACAGGGTATGTCAGGATGAGAACACCCACTGTGACTAAGGAGAAGCCTTTGTGAGACATTTACTTGAGGTGCTCCCCATCAAGAGAGCACACCCCTGACCCTGTACTCTTCGTTGACCCAAAGTTGGTGGGAAATGGTCAGGTGGGGATTTTTCTCTTCCACAGCAGTCAGTAGCATCTGAGTCTCCTCATCAAACGCAGATTTGTCCAGCCTGGGAAAACAGAAAGCACATTTTCTTGACTTCATGCATCATCGTTTGCCTCTCTACATCCCAGTGCTGCTTCCCAATCCATTCTTTCCTAGAAGTGACTGGGAAAATCATTGTGAATGAGTGGAGAAAGGGTAGGAATGTGCAGAGTTGCATAGGTTGTGAATCATTCTGTTCCTCATCAGCATATCATGCAGGGGCCTGGCATATGGAGGGTACCCAAATATTCATTCTACAGATGCCAAATACATACACTGTACATGCAAATATCATGTTCAGAATAACACTGACTGCTACTCTTCTAGGAAAGTGCTTCTGGGTCAAAACTGCTCAGCCCTTTATAGACCCATCTGTCATGTCCATGATGAGGTTACATCTTTACGGGCAATACAAGCCAGGAGATGGTGTTTATAGGAAGGTGGCAGTTCTCACCTGGGCAATTTTGCCTCTCAGAGGACGTGTGACAAGGTCAGGAGACATTTGTGTTTTACTTCAAGGAACGGATGTCATAGCTATTCTTTTTTCATAAATTATTAATTTTCAAATTATTATTTTATTGAGATACGATGGATACATAACATTGGATAAGCTTAAAATGTACAACGTTGGTTTGATACATCTATATATTGCCAACTTAGTGTTAGCAACATCCATCATGTCACATTATTATAATTTCCTTTTTTGTGGTGAGAACAATTAAAATCTTGGCTCTCAGCAACCTCAACGTTTCCACTTTTTATCATCATGACCAGAGGAAGGTGCTACGGGCACGTAACGGGCAGGAAGAGGCCAGAGACACTGCTTAACATCCTGCAATGCACAGGATACCCCCATAGCAAAGAACCCTCCAACCCAAATGTCAGTCACGCCAAGAGTGAGAAAAACCTACCGTAGACTAACCTCACTCACTCTGAGGTGTCTCACCAACAAGGGAAATGGCGTCCACTCACCCAAGCCGCTGCAGGGTGCAGTCCAGGTGGCACATGGCTTCACAAAGCACCACTGCCCCATCATGGTCCAAGCTAATCCAATCCAGGTTCAGGTTCCTCAGTGATTTGCAGCCAGTGAGGGCCGAGGCCAGGGCCTCACAACAGGCAGTGGTGAGGTGACATATTTCCAGCCTGCAACAGGGAAACACAGCAGCTTTGGCAGGCCAGAAGGCACACCACCGTGAGATGCCAATTCCACGCCTCTGAGCAGGAAACTTTAGAGTCTAGACCACTGGTTCTCAACCAGGGCCATTGTGTCCCCTGGGGGACATGTGGCAACATGGGAAGACATCTGACACACCTGGACAGTGCTGCTGGCATCTCTCAGGTAGAAAGAAGCCAGGGATACAGCTGAACATCATACAGTGAACAGGACAGCCCCTTCCCCACCACAGCAAAGAACTACTCAGTCCCAAATGTCAATGGAGCCAAAGTTGAGTAAGCCCTGGCTTCACAGTACGGCATTTTGCTAATCAGATCATTCCAGACACACATGGTTTTAAACCTGCTTCCCCTAAGTACCACTAATCCTCAAGCCTTTCTTATTCTTGAAATGGGCAAGACTTCTCATAAAGATAATCAGTGACGCTCACCCAAGAGTCTCTACTTTACAGTTCGGATGCTTCAGAGCTTCACATAATTCCTTGACTCCGGCGTCTTGTATGTCATTGCTCCCTAGTTTCAGGGTCTTTAGTTTTTCATTGCAAACAAGAACAGCAGAGAGGTGCTTGCAACAAAGAGGAGTAAGGTAACAATCCGACAACCTGGGGAGAAAATACACACCAAGAGATACAATCATGAGGTCCCATCTTGCACAGCTTAGCTTATTTTCAATTATGCATATGAAGGAAGATGTCCCTGAGTATTTCTGAGATGACGATGGTGATGTTTCCTCCGCCTTCCTGCCCAATATGCTCGGCTGTGATTCTGCTGCCTGTCTCTGCTCTCCCAGGGCCTCTGTACCTGTTCTTGCTGGTTGAATGCTCCTGCCCAAGTATCAGTGGGGTTACTCCCTCACTGCCTTCAACTCCCTGCACTAACATCACCTTTGGTGAGGACCTTTCTCACTATTTTATATAGCATCATGTCCCCAGTCTCTGTCCTACCTCCAAGCTCTCCACAGTATTTATCACCCACAACATATGTATACATATGTTCATAAGTCTTATATAATGTATGCATATATTCATAAGTCTGTATGGACACATACACATGTATGGACATACCTAGACATACATATGTTATATATGTGTGTGTGTGTGTGTATGTATCTGTCTGATATATGTGTGTATGTGTTTCTGTGGTTCTCAAGCAGGAATGATTTTTGTCCCTCCCTCCTGCCCCAGGGGACTTTGGGCAATGTCCACAAACAATGTTGGTCTGCCATACTGGGAAAGAGGGTATAACAGCATCTAGTGGGTAGAAGCCAGGGATGGTGCTAAACATCCTATAAAAGATCCTACAGGACAGCTGGTCCCCACAATAAAGAATGATGCAGGTCAAATGTCATAGTGCTAAGATTGATAAACCATGATATATACACACATACTTGCAGCCCACACTCGTGTGTGCGTGTGTGTGTGTGTGTGTGTGAGAGAGAGAGAGAGAGAGAGAGAGAGAGAGACCCCATAAAATTGACTTCCATGGAAACAGAGATATTAGAGTGTTTCATTTACTAATTCATCATCTTATCTACCCAGAAGAGTTTCCAGTGCCCAGTAGAAGCAATAATGCTATGCCTCCTGCCATCATTTATTGATTGTTTATTTTGGGTAAGTCATTGGTAATAGTTCTTTATGTGCACTATTCCCGCTGGTCACCTCAATTCTTTGACATGGGAAACATAATTATCCTCACGTCACACTGGAGGAGAGGTGAGGCATCCTCACATGTTCATTGGCTAGCCTAAGGCACAGGAGATTCCATTTCTGGCCTTCCTGAGGTCAGAGACCCAACTCCAGAGCAGTGTGTCCTACCCAAGACCTGTCAAGCTCTTTGGTCAAGACACACGTGAGTACCACTGGACACCCCTGCAAGTATCAGGCAGGGCCTTGCTTTTTTCAGCACACCCCGTGATGTTCCCCCTTCCTGTTTCCTTTTCAGGGTGCTGATATCCAAAAAGGATACTCTGACATTCATGCAAATCATAGCCAGACCTACCACAGCTGCTCGATGTTGCAATTTGGATGCTTCAGTGCCTCACAAAGAGATGCCACTCCACTATCTTCCAGGAGATTTGACTCCAGATCGAGCACGGACAGGGATGTGTTGCACACAAGGGCTTGGGAGAGGTAGTCGCAAGCCACAGAGGTGAGGCCACAGCACATCAGCCTGCAAAGACACACACACACACACACACACATTCAACTTGTCAACCCGCTCAGGCTCCAACTGGTAACCTTTTCATGAAGCCACATGCAAGTTATTCCTCATACTCCAGAGTCACTTGAGAAAAGTAAGAGAATTAGAACACCCGACAGCTGCACAAACACAGAAGCAAGAATGTGGGATCTGGAATGGGGCGTCCCAAACTGGACAACAGAATCTCAGATTCCAGCTTCAACTCAGGTCACCACCGGCTAGGTGACCTTAGCCAAAGTCATCCCTTCTAGGGACTTGTTGTGCTTATCATGTGGTGGAATGTGCTGGATGACATCGTATTTAACATGATTTCTCTGGTTATACCCACTGTTGGAAATTTGGAAAGCAGCGGGAAGCGTAAGACACCAGCAGCTCACGAGTGAATGTTACCCCTGGATGTAGTGAATTTAGTTGCTATTATGTTTGACATGTTTTGTTTTGTTTTTAATTAGCGGTCAACATGTAAGAACCAAGAGATTTCACAGGGAATTTCCTACCTCTACCTCCCACAGACAAGCCAGCTACCTGAAACTCCGTGGCAGGTGGTCACGCAGCAAAAGACACACGGCGGGGAACAGAAACAGCGGGGAACAGAAACTCCCATGTGGCAGGGGCAGGCACTGTCCAACTCACCAGCACCTCCACCCAGCCCCTCACTCACTCTGGTTGTTTGCCTGGGCTTCAGGGGACCCCTGAGCATGACCTCTGGCAGGAAGCAAGCACAAGTCTCTGATAAACAAACACTGCTCATCTATGATGGATTTTTCTTCCCATCTTCTCGTGTTTAAGATCAGCCAATGGCACGTACTTCATACTTTTTTCGATGAAATAAGTATTTTGAATTTTGAAACTTCACTGATACGTATTTTGAAAATTCATTAATACGTTAATGGTTGCATAAGATAATCTCCAGTGGCTTCACTACTGTATATATTTCCTAAATATCTCCACTTGTATTCTTTATACTTTCTGCCATTTTAAGTTATATTGAATTACTACCTTGCCTCTAATTTTTTTTAGTGCTTTTTTAAGGCTTTCTATTAAGACTTTTCATTTCACTTTATTTGCTAACATACTTTGCAAAAAACTTCAACAAATGAATACTCCCAATCATTGTATAAATTTGTCCATTTGGCAGAATCCTGGCCAAGTGGAATATATTTAAAATTTTTGAGCATTCATTATAAAGAGCATTATTTTGTTGAACATTTTTACTTTTAAAATTACTAGTGACATTTGTACATGTTCAGCAGTCTTTCATTAAAAAAGTTTTTTTTTATTGAAGTATAATTAACATACAGGGTTATAATAGCCTCAGATGTACAATAAAATGATTCAACAATTCTGTATATTAATTACTCAGTGAGCATCACGGTAAATGTATTCTTCATCCCCATCACATAATTCATTATTTCACCCATCCCGCCACCTACCTCCCTTCTGGCAACCACCAATTTGTTCTCGGTATTTAAGAATCTGGGGGCACCTGGGTGGCTCAGTCAGTTAAGCATCCAACCTTGGCTCAGGTCATAAATTCATGATTTGTGAGTTCAAGCGCTCTGTCGGGCTCTGTGCTAACAGCTCGGAGCCTGGAGCCTGCTTTGGATTCTGTGTCTCCCTCTCTCTCTGCCCCTTCTCTACTCACTTGTGTGCATGCTCTCACTCTTTCTCAAAAATAAACAAATATTTTTTTAAGAGTCTGGCATTTTCTCTCTGTTTTCATTCAGTTGTTTGTTTGCTTTGTTTCTTAACTTCCACTTTTTCTTTCTTAAATAGGCTTCACGCTCAGCATGGAGCCCAGCACAGGGCCTGAACTCACAACCCTGAGATCAAGACCAGAGCTGAGATCAAAAGTCAGATGCTCAATCAAATGAGCCACCCAGACGGCCCAAATTCCACCTATTTTTAAGGAATACTGATTATGATGTAAAAACAAACAAATAAACAAAAAAACCATGTTAAGTGATGGATCTGGAAGAACCCTTTAGAAAACTACAGCCCATTTGAGAGGCACCTGGGTGGCTCAGTCTGTTAAGCATCAAACTTCGGCTCAGGTCATGACCTCACAGTTTGTGAGTTCAAGCCCTGCATTGGGCTCTGCGCCGATAGCTCAGGGCCTGGAACCTACTTCAGATTCTGTGTCTCCCTCTCTCTCTGCCCCTCTCCCACTCACACCCCATCTCTGTCTGTCTCTCTCTCGAGAATAAATAAACATTAAAAAAAATTTTTTTAAGAAAGAAAAATACAGCCCATTTTAATTGCTGGTCATCAAGTACATGTTAATTCTATTCATTGTATAACATCAGCCACTTATTTCACAGCCAAATCTTTCCACCTTCCAATATGTCATTTCTTTTGTACCCCCAATGGTTTTTCATTCTAATCTTTATAGATCAAAGTTGGGGGGGGGTGGTTCTTTCTTTCATGGTTTGGTTTTAGTGTTTAATGTTCCTGGAACATATTTCACTGTTGATTTTCCTATACAGTCTAGAATGTCATCTCAGTGGTAGTATTCTTTCCCTTTCCTGTCTTAGATGCCACTGTGTGTGTGTGTGTGTGTGTGTGTGTGTGAGTGTGTGATGCACAGACCTATGGGCACACATACATGCATGTGTGTGCACACACAACACAGCTGTTTCTGGGTTGCTCATGCACACCCACGGATTTGGCGTTCTTGCACCTGCCCCCACGTGGAAGCACCACGACATTCCACCTGATTTAACACTAAGTTTCCCATGTGGCCTCACTGGGCAAACAGGGGTCCCACTCTACCGCTGCCCTGGCCAACCGCCCACCACAGAGGAAGAACTCCACTGTGCATATTTGCAGCATGAGAGAAATGGCAGCTCTGGAGGGCCCCAGTAATAACCTAGAACGTGCAAACCTTGCTCCTAAAACAGACCAAATGAATGCCTTGTCTTAGATGTTTACACGCTCCCTCTCCCCAGCACCAATTGTATCTAAAGCATGGTCCTTGTTCACAATAACCAGGATTTACTGGGCTCTCAAGTAGACATGAGGTACCTAAGGGTGGGTCTCCAACTCTCGAATTCAACCTCATGGTGCCGCTATGGAGGAGGTGTTGTACTAGCTCCATTTTACTGACAGGGCAACTGAGGCATGGAAAGGCAGGTCTGACTATAGACTCTGCGTTCTGCAGTCTCCCTCAGTGAGCAGTTGATTACCTCCACTATTGATGGGTCCACAGGTACATGTCGACAGTCTCCCCAGAGCCCACTTTCCCCAGATGGACTCACAGCAGTGTCTCCAGGGCACAGTCTGGGTGCTTCAGGGCATCACACAGCATCAGCATGCCTTCATTCCTCAGAGGGTTTTCCACCAGGGAGAGAAGCTTCAGATTCTTGTTGCAGACCAGGACCGAGGCAATATCGTTGCAAGCTTTTGCTGTGATGTCACACCTCCCCAGCCTGCATGTGAGACACATGTTGCAGGATGTGACCACAGGCTTTGAGCGGCCACGGACCATATCCCAGCTTCCAGTCTTACACCAGCAAATCCACCATCTACATTCCAGACTTGAAAAGCACAAATGTGGCAGGACCCCTGCTTGGCTCAGTCGGTTAAGCATCCGACTTTGACTCAGGTCATGATCTCACTGTTCATGAGTTCGAGCCCCACATGGGGCCCTGTACTGACAGCTCAGAGTCTGCAGGCTGCTTCAGATTCTGTGTCTCCCTCTCTCTCTGCCCCTCCCCAATCAAATTCTGTGTGTCTCTCTCTCAAAAATAAAGAAGTATTTAAATTTTTTTTAAATAAAATAAAAATAAAAGCACAAATGTAATTACATGACTCTATTTATTTATCCCTATTGCTTTCCACTGAAGTTAGGAAAAAATCTGGAAACAATCAGCAAAACTAAAAGGCAACCAATGGAATGGGAGAAGATATTTGCAAATGACATATCAGATAAAGGGTTAGCATCCAAAATCTATAAAGAATTTATCAAACTCAACACCCAAAAAACAAATAATCCAGTGAAGAAATGGACAAAAGACATGAACAGACACTTCTCCAAAGAAGACATCCAGATGGGCAACCGACACATGAAAAACTGCTCAACATCACTCATCATCAGGGAAATACAAATCAAAATCGCATTGAGATACCACCTCACACCTGTCAGAATGCCTAACATTAACAACTCAGACAACAACAGATGTTGGCGAGGATGCAGAGAAAGAGGATCTCTTTTCCAAGAGAATGCAAGGGAATGCAAACTGGTGCAGCCACTCTGAAAAACAGAATGGAGGTTCCTCAAAAAATTAAAAATAGAACTACCCTATGACCCAGCAATTGCACTACTAGGTATTTACCCAAGGGGTACAGAAATGTTTCAGAGGGACACACGCACCCCAATGTTTTTATCAACACCATCAACAATAGCCAAAGTATGGAAAGAGTCCAAATGTCCATCAATGGATGAATGGATAAAGAAGATGTGGTATGTATATACAATGGAGTATTACTCAGCAATCAATAAGAGTGAAATCTTGCCATTTGCAACTACATGGACGGAACTGGAGGGTATTATGCTAAGCGAAATTAGTCAGTCAGAGAAAGACAAACATCATATGAATTCACTCATATGAGGACTTTAAGACACAGAACAGATGAACATAAGGGAAGGGAAGCAAAAATAATACTGAAAGAGGGAGGGGGACAAAACAGAAGAGACTCTCAAATATGGAGAACAAACAGAGGGTTACTGAGGGGTTGTGGGAGGGAGGATGGGCTAAATGGATAAGGGGCATTAAGGAATCTACTCCTGAAATCATTGTTGTACTATATGCTAACTAATTTGGATGTAAATTAAAAAAAAAAAATCAGAGCCAGTGGTTCTCAACAGGGGGATGATTTTTTACCCCAGGGGGACATTTGTCAGTGTCTGGAGAAATTGTTGGTTGTCACAACTAGGAAGAGGGGTGCTACTAGCATCTAGTAGATGGAGGCCAGGGATGCTGTTCAACATCCTACGTTGTTGTGGACAGCCCCTCCCCCCACAGCAAAGAATGATCTGGAGCTCAATAAATCTGATTATCTGTCAATAGTTCTAAGGTTGAGAAGCCTTAATACAGCTGAAAAGAGCATCTTGTGGGGTCACCTGGTTGGCTCAATTGGTGGAGAATGCAATTGTTGATCTCAGGGGTGTGAATTCAAGCCCCCTGGTGGGTGTAGAGATGACTTAAAAATAAAAAATATTTTTTAAGAAAATAGGACATATCATAGGCTAGAGCAGCTTTCTCAATCTCAGCACTATTGACATTTTGAACTGGAAAACTCTTTGTTGTGGGACCTGTCCTGGATGTTATTGGATGCTAAGAGTAGCACCCCTGACCTCCACTCACTACATGCCTGTAGCATCCTTCCAAGGCAATGATGACCATTAAAAACGTCCAGATGCTGACATTTCCTAAGAGAAAAAACTGCCCTCTGTTGAGAACTAATGGTCTGGGGGGAACCTGATTTGGGGGACTTCCCACCCCTAATACCAAACTGAAGTCAAGATTACAATTGGTCTGCCCCAAAGAGGCAAAGTTTCCCTCAGTAAATGTCTACAAATGACCCCTGGTTTCCTAGATCTGTTCCCCAATTCTTATGCTAATGTGGAATATTAAAACCCTGTGCAAATGGCCTAACATGAAATGGAGCAAAATACTCAGGAATTTTCTAAGTTCCCCATCACTAGAGAGAGCTAGAGTTGAAAAAAAAAAAGTCATGATATGGAAAGAGTTCAAATGAGGAAAAGGATCTACAGAAAGCCTGTGTGTTCAAACAACTCATGCACGGAATGCACCTCTCTCTCCTGATGGATCTCAGCCAAGTTACAGTTAACCAAGTGTATGTGAATCTGTCAATTACATTTGCAACTTTTCCAGCAAAGAAGAGACTCTGAAGCAGGGGAGAGAAGAGCATATTCTCCAGGTGGGTTTAATGAGTTGTTTCTCAGTTACACCCCCCTTTTTCTTTCTGCTAAAAAGATGGATCAATCCTGTCTAGAAACCACCCAACTATGGTAGGTAGAGGCATCCCAGATAATTTTCAAGAGGAAGAAATGATCTGAGGCAAAATGCTTTCCCTCTGGCTTCCATGTTGTCACCTACCAGATTGACATAAGTACACTTGTGGTCATTGATATGATTTCTCATTTTAAGTGTCTATGAATATCTTCAGGGGAAAAAATGGAGTTTTGGTTTTGGCACAGGTGGTTGAGGACAGAACCAAGAAGAGGAAGGTAAGGTGTCCACGAGAAGTAATCCAAGTGACTACCAAAGGAGGGAAAGCTGTAACAAGCCTTCTGAGAGGTCTGAAGATCACTCTTCTGAGATCTGGAGAGGCTGAGATGGAAAATGTACCATGTAAGAGACAAAAGACTGATGCAGGAAAGAAATGGGCACATTCCACGGAAAATTCCATGCTGGACAAGAAACATCACTGAGTGCGGACAAGCCAAGACTCACATCAGCTGTTCCACGATGCACACGGGGTGCTTCAGCGTCTCACACAGCTGCCTGACGTTCACAAGGGAGAGTCTAGTGCCGTGCAGGTTCAGGCATTTCAGATAAGGGTTGTGAAGAATGGCCTCAAAGAAATCTGGGCCATTTCCAACATAAGATGCAAAATTATACCTAGAAAAAATGTGGAAACTCATGCAGCAGAGTCCAAGCACAAAGGAAGATACATCTTACACAATTCCTCCCACCTGTCTACCATGCTTAGGCTCACAACACTGTTTGTAGATATCCCGTTACTGCCACCTGTAAATTCTCTCTACCCGGGGTTTTCAGACAGCAGACAAACACAGAGGCTCAGCTGCTCGGTTCTCTCCTTTCTTGCTAGTCCCTGCATGGCCACACACCACCGTCCATACTGGAAGGGAGTGAACCATACTGGAAGGGGTGCTTAAATTCTAAGCACCGTCAGGATGGGGACATGATGCTTGTGCATCTTTGCACCCACAGGTCCAGGCCGGAGCTTAACATACAATGGGGATGCACGTATTTGAGTTAACTCTCCAAGAAGAACCATGTTTCCCAAGGAAAGGATCCATTTGTTTAAAAACTAAGGTTTTGGGGCGCCTGGGTGGCTCAGTCGGTTAAGTGTCTGACTTCAGCTCAGGTCATGATCTCGCTGTCCATGAGTTCAAGCCCCACATCGGTCTCTGTGCTGACAGCTCAGAGCCTGGAGCCTACTTGTAAGTAATTCTGTGTCTCCCTCTCTCTCTCTGCGCCCTCCACTCACTCACGGTCTCTCTCTCTCTCTCTCTCAAGTAAATAAACATTAAAAAAAGAAGGGGGAACCAATGTTGGCCACCCACCCCAGAAAACAAAGCACTTCCCCATTTGTGCATAGAAACTGACCTATAGTGGCTGGGGACCTACCCTGTTGACCATGTTCAATCCTAAAGTCCCCCAGTTTGCTCACAGTTGCTTCTCGTCAATAAAATATTGGTATCAAGGAAAGTGCTCCCCAAATTTTTCTTGAGCCATTGGACTGCAGCTCTGTGCATTGGTATTTCCCAAAAAATCCAGAGGAGAAAGGATGAAACTCAGTTGTTTACAGGTCAACATCCAACCTACCCGAACTTTTGGAGTTTACAAACAGGATGAGCCAGGGCTTTCCAGAGAATTTCCAGGGAGGGCTCGTCAAACATACAATTGTCCAGATCTAACATCTGAAAGTTCTTGTTGGCCGTGAACACAGAACAAAGGTCCTTCCAGAAGGAGAGCTTCTCCTCGTCACTGTGGGAGAACAAAGACCATGACTCTCCAGTGGCTCAGTGCAACTCAACACATTCTCAAAACAGGCAGAACACCATCCCCAGAGCCTCCAAAGCTCCCCAAAAGACACCTGGGCCCGAATAAGGAGAGGGAAGGCCAGGTTGGCTGAGCTAACAGGTCAAGTGGCTAAGGAAAGGACCCTGAGGCCAGAGCAGTGGGAATCAAACCCCAGTTGAACCACTTAGCTAAGTGACCCTAGACAAGTTATTCAGGCTTATTCAGCCTCCTTTTCTTCCAGTTTTAGGCAACAATACCTGACTGTTGTATGAATGAAGGTTGAGATTTGGTGATCCATCAGTAAAACAGGAAACTACATCCAAAAATATGAACATATAGGTACAAAATAAAGTCATGGAGATGTAATGTACAGCATGGGTGTGACTACACTTAATAATACTGTATTACATTTTTGGAAGTTGCTAAGAGAGCAGATCTTAAAAGTTCTCATCATGGGGCGCCTGGCTGGCTCATTCCATAGAGCGTGCGACTCTTGACCTTGGGACTGAGTTTGAGCCCCATGTGAGGTGTAGAGTTCACTTTTAAAAAGCAGTTCTCAGGGCACCTGGGTGGCACAGTAGGTTAAACGTCTCTTAGTTTCAGCTCAGATCATGATCTCGAGGTTGGGGAGTCCAAGCCCCGCATCAGGCTTTGTGCTGACAGTGCAGAACCTGCTTGGGATTCTCTCTCTCTCCTCTCTCTCTCTCTCTTTCAAAAATAAATAAACTTTAAAAAATAAAAATAAGAATAAGTTGTGCCTAGGTGGCTCAGTCAGTTAAGCATCCAACTTCAGCTCAGGTTATGATCTCAGAGTTCACGGGTTCAAGCCCCACATCAGGCTCTGTGCTGACAGCTTGGAGCCTGGAGCCTTCTTCGGATTCTGTGTCTCCCTCTCTCTCTGTCCCTCCCCTGCTCTCACTTTTGCTCTCTCTCTCAAAAATAGATAAATATTTTTTTATTTATTGTTTAAAAAATAAGAAATTTAAAAATTAAAAAGTTCTCATCACAAGAAAAATTTTTGTAACTATGTGTGGTGACAGCTGTTAACTAGACATATTGAGGTGATCATTTTGCAACATAAAAAATTACTGAGGGTCCCCTGATGGCTCAGTGGGTTAAGCGTCTGACTTCAGCTCAGGTCATGATCTTGTGGTTTGTAGTTCGAGCCCTGTGTCAGACTATCTGCTGTCAGTGCAGAGCCTGTTTTGGATATCTGTCACCCTCTTTCTCTGCCCCTCCCCTGCTTGTGCCCTCTCTCTCTCAAAAATAAACAAACATTTAAAATGTTTTTTAAAGGGGCGCCTGGGTGGCGCAGTCGGTTAAGCGTCTGACTTCAGCCAGGTCACGATCTCGCGGTCCGGGAGTTCGAGCCCCGCGTCAGGCTCTGGGCTGATGGCTCAGAGCCTGGAGCCTGTTTCCGATTCTGTGTCTCCCTCTCTCTCTGCCCCTCCCCCGTTCATGCTCTGTCTCTCT
Organism: Acinonyx jubatus; assembly: GCF_027475565.1. Taxonomy (NCBI): domain Eukaryota; kingdom Metazoa; phylum Chordata; class Mammalia; order Carnivora; family Felidae; genus Acinonyx; species Acinonyx jubatus. Next base: position 57,875,089 of record NC_069396.1, on the reverse strand, counting down.
CTGTCCCAAAAATAAATAAACGTTGAAAAAAAAATTTTTTTTTAATAAAATAAAATGTTTTTTTAAAAATACTGAATTATGGGGTGCCTGGGTGGCTCAGTTGGTTAAGCATCTGACTCTTGATTCAGGCTCTGGTCACGATGTTGCAGTTCATGTGTTTGAGCCCCGTGTTGGTCTCTGTGCTGACAGTGCGAGCCTGCTTGGGATTCTCTCTCCCCCTCTCTCTCTCTGCCCTCCCGCCCCCAACTCTCTCTCTCTCTCTCAGTAAATAAATAAACTTAAAAAAATAAAAATAAAAAAATACTGAATCATGAAGTTGTTCACTTGACACTAATATAATGTTATATGTCAATTATACCTCAATTTAAAAACTAAAAACCAAAACTGTGACCGTGAAAAATCTGATTGCAAAAGCCATGTTTTTTCAATGTAAACATCCATGGAGGACCCATTGGGAACTAAAACAAGATACAAGTATGGTGTGTGTAGGGTGGGGACAGGGGTGATTAATAGAGGGACTCACTTTGTGATGGATCCAGAGTCATCTGAAAAGACATTTTCTATAGACAGGTGAAGTTTCTGCAAATTCTGGCAATGTTTCATACAGAATGCTGATATTACCAATTCTTCAATGTTACCAATGTAAATATCAACTTCCTCGAAGAAATCCATCACTTGCCTTACAAACTCTTTCTCATGGGTCTCAAACAAACCGCTGAACAATTCCTGGAAATTCACCACAACCTGATTGGTGTCACACTGACTTAAACTTTTAAGGCACTGGGTTATTTCCTGCCTTATCTCTTTGGACAGGAGAAAACCAAAGGCCGTCTCCAGCATGTTGGTTATTTTTCCAGTTGAAACTCCAAACAAGAATGTTATCATCTGGGACAAGTGGCTCTGGACCCGACTCACACCTGCTGTTACAAGCTGGGTCACACTCCCAATGGCCGGGTCAGGATTGTCCTCGGGTTGTCTGAGCAGATAGAACATGGCGGCACAAAACTCTTGGAGGCACAAATGCATGAAGATAAAACAGTCGCCATTCCTGAGAAGGAGTCTCATGCCCACCCACATCAAGGTATCGGACTCAGATACCCCACTCCTCCTGAGGTCCCCGTGGCGAAACACAAATGTGCGCGTCCATATCCCCTCTGCAGCCAAGGTACACAGGCCTCTCAGTCGGGCTCTGCTCTGCTTGGGGGGACAGTTTTCATTTCTTGACTTGAACACGTTCATTAAAAAGGATGCATACAAAGAAGTGGTGCTTTCGGACGCAACCTCAAGCTCTTTTCCTTTGTCCAGCTGCCATTTCATACAAGTACAGACCAGCCAGCATACAAGAGGATTATGGCAGAACATACAGAGCGGGACGTTGTCCCTCACGAAACTGAAGGCTTTCATGGCTTTGCTCCTCTCGCGGAAGAAATGGTAGAAATACAGCTTCCTTTCATGATGAGAGAATCCTGGGAGGACTATGTATTTTGGATGCTGCAACAGGAAATAATATCTTCTCATGCCCACTGTTCCCAATGCGACAAGCAGAGAAGACTTTGGAAGCATTTTTCTCTGCAGCAAACTCCTCACGATAATCTGCATTGGCTTCCGCTGCTTCTGGTCATCGCACAGCTGAGTCGTAATCTCCAAATCAAACTTGAGTTCCTCAAAGCCGTCCATGATGAACAGGATTCTCTCTGGCTGGGAAAAAATGTCCTCGACCGGCTCTGAAGACTGAGGCCAGTCCCTGGAGATGAGCTCCACTAAGCTGGTCTCTGCAATGGCGTTCATTTCACAGCCATTGAGGAAGAAGATAAATGTAAATCTGTCCTTCCAAAGGTTGCCCTCTGCCCATTCCAGTACGACTTTCCTCAAAAGGGTTGTTTTGCCAATCCCTTCTGGACCTTGCAAGACCACCGTGGGTGTGGGCTCTCCAGCCTGGCTGGCAGGATATGCAGCCTTCAGGGTTTCATACTCATTCTTTGTGGTTTCTTTATAGAAATCACTGGGAACTGGAAGGCAGGTTTCTTTCTCCCATATGAGACGGAATTTTTCTCTCATGTGATTTCTGTATGGGTTTGGTTTATCTGAGTAGACAGGGGTAGAATACCAGATAGTTAAAAAAATTTTTTTAAAAAGTGCACTCATTCTTTGACACCCAGAATGATCCCTAGAGATTTACTTGAGCACCTGTATGAAGACTACGGTATGTCCATGGATGGCCAGGCTAATTAACTTAGTTTTTATTAGGACCATAAGCTATCTCAAATCACATCCATGTAAGCACCTAGCCCAAACCAGAAGCCTATCTCAGAGCTACAAGGCAATATATTGTGTGAATGCTTCAGAGTCACATTCAAAATCTCCCCGGTGAAGAATCCCATAACCACTATCATTTACCGAGTGTCCGCCAGGAACCAGGGCTGAGAATGTTACTATGGTTACTATGTCTTTCATGTCAACAACCCATCGAGATTTGTTCTACTCCCACTTTACCCAAAAAAATCAGAGAGGCAGAATGTGTCTCTTGATTAATTTGCGCACAGTGAATAACTATTAGGGTCAGGTGCCTGTCGCACATCTGTCTGATTTGAAACCATAAGGTCTAAGCTATTTCTGTTCTGCCATGCTGACTGCAGGTTAATTTCAGAAACGCACCCCGGAATCATCATTCTTCCAACCCACCCTTACGATGTACCTTCCATGTTCAAGGCAACACATTACAGGAGGTTAAATAAAATGACAAATGTGGTCAAGGACCATAGCCTGCATCGGAGAAATCTACACCACAGTAGGGGAGGTTCTTCTGCATGTTTTCCAAGCAAAGGGCACTGATGGTTTTGTCCAAGGATGTAGGACTAGATAACATTCTTGGAATGTAGCGACGGCCCTTCCTCTCTCTGGGGCAAAGGAAGATTTGTTTCTAAAATCAGGTGTTTCAGGGCATGTGGGTAGCTCAGTCGGTTAAGGATCTGACTCTTTCTATGCCCCTACTCAGCAGGAAGAAGCTATGGAAGATGAGAGCTTCTACCTTCAACAACCTTAAAGATTTAAAGGTCGAGAGAGTGTAAAGCAGGCTGAGGGAAAACACAAGATAGCACTGCCCTCCCCCAGGTGGGACATATGTGATATTCCTTGGACACTCCCAGCTACCCAAAAACAAGAAAGGACAAAAAAACAAATGGTGAAACTGATAACAAGTCTCCACCAGCTTACCAGAAAAAGGCAATCCCATCATAGCCTAAAGTCCAGGAACTCCCTACTGTCTCAATGTCAATGCCTTGCTAGAGAGAAAAACAACCTTAGCTTGACAACAGCTAGGCCTCCAGGAAGTCTGTAGCATGTGAAAGTCTCTTTGGAAACTCCCCCTAGACTTTATCTCCCTGGACTCCATCAACAGTGCCCCCCACACTTATAGTGCAGCTCTTCCTGCCCATGGGTCCTGTCCGCGTGCTTTAATAAAATCACCTTTTTGCACGAAAAGAAAAAAGAAGGGATCGGACTCTTGATTTCGGCTCAGGTCATGATCTCACAGTTAGTGAGTTCAAGCCCCATATCAGGCTCTGCACTGACATTGCGGAATCTGCTTGGGATTCTCTCTCCACCCACTCCCCTCTCTTCTCCCCCTCTGCTTGCACTCTCTCTCTCTCTCAAAATCAACAAACTTTAAAAAGTGATAATTAAAAATGTTTTCACAATAAAAACGGATGTTTCTTTCCCCTCTGGAGAAATTTAGACATGTCTCTCGCTCCCTGGAGACTTGCCAGGGTAATAAAGCTAGTGTCAGTCCCTGGAGGGCAGAGGGCAGGGCTGTCAACGGGTGTTAGGTAAGGTCGGGATGTCTGACTCTCCAGGTTCCTCAACTATGTCTCAGATCTATCTGAGCCCACCTCCAAACCCTCCCTCCGCACCCCCAGGGAGACTCAAAGGACAAGAAGAACTAATGTGAACATAAATCTCATTTCCTGTTATTCAGGGAGCAATGAATCTTCTAAATCCATCTGGGCTTATTCTGTCCTCACGGACCACATTTATGGACATGTGGCACTCTGGCCCAACAGCAGCTTGCTGCCTAGGAATTGCCGTGGCAATTGACAGTCCAGCCACTGCGTGATGGGTCCGCAACCCAGCAGACATGCCTTGGTTCAACTACTTTGCGTCGTGAGACTTTAGGACTATTATAATCCATCTGAATCTTGGCTTACTTACCAGAATAGGAAGTCTACTCCCACAAGTAGATAAAAATCAATGAGAGAATAACATGTAAAATTGGGCAAAGCATCCTGCAACTTTGAGTTACTGTATCAAAGGTAAATTTTTAAAAAATGACTTTTCCGGCAATAGCCAAAGTATGGAAAGAGCCCAAATGTCCATCAGTGGATGAATGGATAAAGAAAATGTGGTGTGTGTATATGTGTGTGTGTGTGTGTGTATACACACACACACACACACATATACACACACAATGGAGTATTATTCAGCAACCAAAAAGAATGAAATCTTGCCATTTGCAAAAACATGGATGGAAGTAAAGTGGATTATGCTAAGCAAAATTAGTCACTCAGAGAAAGATACATATCATATGATTTCACTCATATGTGGGATTTAAGAAATACAACAGATGGGGCGCCTGGGTGGCTCAGTCGGTTAAGCGTCCGACTTCAGCTCAGGTCATGATCTCACGGTCCGTGGGTTCGAGCCCTGCGTCGGGCTCTGTGCTGACCGCTCAGAGCCTGGAGCCTGCTTCCGATTCTGTGTCTCCCTCTCTCTGTGACCCTCCCCCATTCATGCTCTGTCTCTCTCTGTCTCAAAAATAAATAAACGTTAAAAAAATTTTTTTTAAAAAAAGAAATACAACAGATGAACATAAGGGAAGGGAAGCAAAAATAATATAAAAACAGGGAGGAGGACAAACCATAAGAGACTCTTAAATACAGAAAACAAACTGAGGGTTGCTGGAGGAGGGGTGAGTGGGGAGATGGGCTAATTGAGTGATGGGCATTAAGGAGAGCACTTGAGGGGCGCCTGAGTGGCTCAGTCGGTTGAGCATCTGGCTTCAGCTCAGGTCATGATCTCACAGTTTGTGACTTCAAGCCCCGCATCGGGCTCTGTGCTAACCGCTCAGAGCCTGGAGCCTGCTTCAAATTCTGTGTCTCCCTCTCTCTCTGCTCCTCCCCCACTCATGCTCTGTCTCTGTCCTTCAAAAACAAATAAAAACATTTTTTTAGAAATTTAAAAATAAAAAAAAGGAGGGCACTGATGTGATGAGCACTGGGTATTATATGTAGGTAGCGAATCAATGGATTCTACTCCTGAAGTCATTATTGCACTATATATTAACTAGCTTCGATGTAAATTTTAAAAAAATAAATTTTTTAAAAATGAAAAAAAAAATTACTTGTCTGGAGGCACCTGGGTGGCTCAGTTAAGCAACTGATTCTTGGTTTTGGTTCAGGTCATGATTTCATGGTTTGTGAGTTCAAGTCCCACGAGGGGCCCTGCACTGATGGTGCGAAACCTGCTTGGGATTCTCTCTCTCCCTCTGCCCCTTCTTCGCACGTGCTGTCTCAGTCTCTCTCAAAATAAATAAATAAACTTTTTTTAAAAAAAGAAATACTGGGGCGCCTGGGTGGCGCAGTCGGTTAAGCGTCCAACTTCAGCCAGGTCACGATCTCGCGGTCCGTGAGTTCGAGCCCCGCGTCAGGCTCTAGGCTGATGGCTCGGAGCCTGGAGCCTGTTTCCGATTCTGTGTCTCCCTCTCTCTCTGCCCCTCCCCCGTTCATGCTCTGTCTCTCTCTGTCCCAAAAATAAATAAACGTTGAAAAAAAATTTTAAAAAAAAGAAATACTTTTTTTTTGAAATGTCTGACATTTTGTCTCTCTCTCTCTTTTTTTTTTTTAAGGAGTATCCTTCCAGCAGAGGGTGTAAATGAGCCATCAATGAGTCAAAAAATAACTGATTTGGAAAAGTGTCTGTTCATGTCTTCTGCCCATTTCTTCACTGGATTATTTGCTTTTCAGGCGTGGAGTTTGGTGAGTTCTTTATAGATAAATTATGGAAAGAGCCTAAATGTCCATCAACTGATGAATGGATAAAGATGTGATTTATATATACAATGGAATACTACTTGGCAATGAGAAAGAATGAAATCTGGCCATTTGCAGCAACATGGATGGAACTGAAGGGTATTATGCTAAGTGAAATAAGTCAGAGAAAGACAGATATCACATGTTTTCATTCATATGTGGATCTTGAGAAACTTAACAGAAGACCATGGGGGAGGAAAAGGGGGAAAAAAAGTTACAGAGAGGGAGGGAGACAAACCATAAGAGACTCTTAAAGACAGAGAACAAACTGAGGGTGAATGGGGGGTGCTGGTGGGGAAGAGGGGAAAGTGGGTGAAGGGCATTGAGGAGGGCACCTGTTGGGATGAGCACTGAGTGTTGTATGGAAACCAATTTGACAAATTATATTTTTTTAAAAAATAACTGATTTGGGGGCACATGGGTGGCTCAGTCGATTAAGCATCCAACTTTGGCTCAGGTCATGATCTCGAGGTTCATGAGTTCAAGCCCCATGTCGGGCTCTGTGCTGACAGCTCGGAGCCTGGAGCCTGCTTCGGATTCTGTGTCTCCCTCTCTGTCTGCCCCTCCCCTGCTCGCGCCCTGTCTCTCAAGTCTCTCCCTGTCTCTCAAAAATGAATAAATGTTAACAAATAAAAATAAAAAAGAATTAAAAAAAAATAACTGATGTCAAGTCAGACCTGTCCCTGCTGAAAAAGACATCTAACATGAGGAAATGCTGTTGGGACCATGGTTTTTCCATTTGTAAACCTCAGGATAGTGGTGGGAATAAAAAGATATTAGGCATCAATGGCACTTACTGTAGTGCCGGGGACATAAGCTGTCTCTGATTATTTCCTAATGTTAGGATTCTGCCTCATCCCTGGAGCAGGTCTAGTCAAAAGGACAGTCAACTACCATAATGCAACTCTATCTCAGCACACCTGGTGATGAACACCCGACCCGGAGCATCCCTTGTAAGAGCACGGGCTCAGCTCCTGACAGGAAAATGGGGAGACACCCCTTAGATGAACAGGACACTACCCGCCCACAGGCCATCACTGGCCCATGCATGGCCAGAGTTGCCTTACAATTCCATGACCTCCAAGGCTCCCTTGACCCACAATGCATTCTCAACTGATGGAGAGTAGCCACTAATTTAATACTATCCCCTTCATTCTCACAAGGTTCCAGTGAACCAAGCTTCTTCCACGGGTCCCTGCCCCCTTTATCCTCCTACACTTACTTCTGATCTCTTCCTGAGCCTTTGTCCAGAGGTCACGCCGCTCAATCTGTAGAAACAGGTTCAGTGTCAGCTCCCATGCCTGCTTTCCTGGGTAGTGTTTGCCCAACAGCTTTGCTACATCTTCTCTTGAAGCCTTCTTTAACTCGGTCCATGGGATTGGCTTGAGCTCAAGTTGCAGAGGTTCTTGCTTGAGGAGTTCCTTAAATTTCCAGAACTCTTCCTTTCTGAGCTCCTCCAGGTACCACAATAAGCCAAAGTCCGAAAAAAAGGATTCAGCCATCTTGCCCTGGGGTTGTGAACTTGGAAATCTCCAGAGAGAAAAAAATTCTTCAAAAACAAGGAATAAGTAGTACCTGAGGGAGAATGATGTGATTACAGAGATAAATCTGCAGTTGAGAGTGGCTTAAAATTATTGCTAATCCTGCTGGGGCACCTGGGTGGCTCAGTGGGTTAAGCATACGACTATGTCAGACTCTTGATTTCGGCTCAGGTCATGATCTCACAGTTTCTGAGATCAAGCGATGAGTCAGGCTCTGCACTGACTCCCAAGAGTCTGCTTGGGATTCTCTCTCCCGCTCTCTGCCCCGCCCCTGCTCGCTTTCTCTTTCTCAAAATAAATTAAAAACATAAAATAAAATAAACTCTGGGGCACCCAGAGTTTCCTCCCTCTTTCATAAATCCCCCTTGTTAAAATTCTGTTTTTCATATCTCTCCCCAGGTCATGTGCATCTCACAAGTCAGAACCGACAGACCAACCGAGTCTGAGAAATAGCTCTCTGGTGTTTTCACCCTTTCTCCTTAGTTATCTGATACGTGAGGTTCTCCAATTCTCCATGTCCCCAGTTACATTTTAGAAATACAGGGGGCCCCGGGTCAGCCTGAAGAGCCCCGTTCTGTCACCTAGAGTTGGGGGGGGATAGACAACCTGTCTGTGACCTAAAATGCTTGTCACATTGGTACATCCTTGCCAAAACTAGGGGGCAGGGCTTGAGCATTTCTGGTACCCCTCTACCTGGCTCTTTATGCATACCAGATCTACACTAAGTGCTGAAAGGGGCAAACTAAGGAAAAAAGAAAGATCAAGGAGAAGACGTCCTCACCCAATCTGGCCCCTGGTCCTCCTGGCTGGTCTCCATCAAAGAACAGCTGTGGAAGCCACACTAAAAGTCTGTGCCTGAACTTTGATTGGCCATAAAATCTCTCCTTCCCCATTGGCTGGCATGACTCTTGATCACCTACACTCTGGAGGTGATGGGAAACCATTTAGGCATGTTCTCTCCACCTCAGGTGTGAGCAATCTTCCTTCAGGCATTGCTGACGGCTGCTTACTGATGGATTTTCTGATGACACTACTAATTACATCCCCCTGTATGATATAACCGCCGGGCTTTTGTGGGCAATCTTCTCCCACAGGAGCCACTCTCTCCTGATCTGAATATCTGACTTCTGCTGTCCCATCATCTTGTGCAAGTTCTTAAACTTCCACAACAGCACCTACAATGAGGAGCATCTATAGATGAGGAAACCGATGAGTATTCTCAAATAACTCGCCAGGGATGGAAAAGGCAGAAGTTAGATCTTAGGAATGTCTTTCTTTTTATTACTGTGATAAGAACACTTAAGATGACACCTGTACCCTTAACAAAGTCTTCAGTGCACAATACAGTGTTGTTAACTGTAGACACAACATTGCACAGCATAGCCCTAGAACTCACTCATCCTGCATAACCACACGTTTATATCCCCGGAACAGTAACGCCATCCTTGCCCTTCCCCCAACCCTCAGAAACCACCAATCTACTCTGCTTCCTTGGGTCTCTTTTAGATACCCCATTCAAGTGGAATCATGCAGTGTTTGTCCTCAGTCAGTCAACCGACTGAGCCACCCAGGCGCCCCCAAAGACATCTTCTATCTGGACTTTCATAGAGGGTGTTGGCCAACCATGCTTGGAGTATCAGACTATGCTTTATTTTACGTAAACACATGACTCCAGTCTGGGTACTGAAGATCAAGTCTACCAGCCCTCCTACAGGGGAGAGTTGACTTGTAACAAAAGTGTTCTGGGGCGCCTGGGTGGCTCAGTAGGTTAAGTGTCCAACTTTGGCTCAGGTCATGATCTCACGGTTTGTGGGTTCGAGTCCCCCATTGGGCTCTGTGCTGACAGCTCAGTGCCTGGAGCCTGCTTTGGATTCTGTGTCTCCCTCTCTCTCTGCCCCTCCCCTGCTCGTGCTCTCTCTCTCTCTCTCTCTCTCTCTCTTTCGAAAAATAAACATTAAAAAAATTTAGAGGGGCACCTGGGTGGCTCAGTCGGTTAAGTGTCTGACTTTGGCTCAGGTCATGATCTCACGGTTCGTGGGTTCGAGTCCCCCATTGGGCTCTGTGCTGACAGCTCAGTGCCTGGAGCCTGCTTTGGATTCTGTGTCTCCCTCTCTCTCTGCCCCTCCCCTGCTCGTGCTCTCTCTCTCTCTCTCTCTCTTTCGAAAAATAAACATTAAAAAAATTTAGAGGGGCACCTGGGTGGCTCAGTCGGTTAAGTGTCTGACTTTGGCTCAGGTCATGATCTCACGGTTCGTGGGTTCGAGCCCCCCATTGGGCTCTGTGCTGACAGCCCAGAGCCTGGAGCCTGCTTCGGATTCTGTGTCTCCCTCTCTCTCTGCCCCTCCTCCATTTGCAGTGTCTCTCTCAAAAAAAAAAAAGCATTTTTAAAAAAGTGTGTAGATAATCAAAGCAGATAGTCAAAGCTCTGCCAATGACAGCTCAATGAGTGAGTAAACTCTCTCCCTCTAGCTACCTCCAGCCATCCTTTCTAGAACTCTGCAGAAGTTCGAAAGCAAAGCCATTGTTGGGTTCCAGATTCACCTCTCCTGTTGGCTGCTTCTGTCTTTGGGCCTCCAAAGGTTACAAAGGACGCCCCCTTCTGGTGGGAAATGCACAAACACCTGGCCCTCCACTGGACACTCTCTCCTACCCTCACCCCTTGGGCACACCCACCATGCCTCTCTGATCTGGTTTATTTTTATTTCATCCGAGCAGAAGTTGGAATTTCCCACCCAGGCAGAGGTTATATTACTCAGACCACACCTATTAAGGGTGTGGGTGAGAACTGAGAAACTATGTCCTACCCCCATGTAACAAACTTATTTAGTTGTAAGCTCTTTTGATACCTAAAGTGATAAAATGCCTTATATTCAGACAAAGAAAATGAATAAAGCCTACTCAGAACATTCTGTAAAGCCTCGTCAGTGAACAGAATCATTTCCTCAGACATGTTTTTCTCTATGTTTGCAGAAATTTATTTTTAGTGGTTAATTAAACAAACTAGAAACTATCTGGGATGCCTTGTTAGGTCAATGAGAACATTCCTTTGATTCTTTTTTGCCATAAATATTGCTCCAAATAAAAGATATTTAAAGTTTTTTGTTCTTACTTATTTTGAGGGGAGGAGGGGTAGAGAGAGACAAAGAGAGAGAATCCCAAGAAGGCTCACACTGAGCCCCGAGGCGGGGCTCGATCTCATGAACCGTGAGATCATGACCTGAGTGGAAATCAAGAGTCAGGTGCTTAGCCAACTGAGCCACCAGGCACCCCAAAAGATATTTAAATTTTTTTAACATTTATTTTTGAGAGACAGAGAGAGAGAGACAGAGCGTGAGCAGGGGAGGGGCAGAGAGGGAGACACAGAATCCGAGCTGTCAGCACAGAGCCTAATTTGGAGTTCAAACCTACAAACCGTGAGATCATGACCTGAGCCGAAGTCGGACGCTCAACCAACGGAACCACCCAGGCACCCCTTAACTTTACAAAATTATAAAACTCATGTATCTATAATAGATTGAAATGATATTCCACTGTGACCATTTTTTTTTTTCCTGTTTGATATTTTATTTGTCTGTTTCGCATTTTCTATTTGCTTATCTTGGGTTTGGAAACTTTCACAAATGAACAATTATTATTTATATAAGGAGGAAAACGGAGGCATTAAAATAAAGAACAAAGCTCAGTGGCAGTAAGCACCTTACAGAACAGTGAGATTCAACACAGGATAAAGTAAGACCTTGATTCTCCTGGGCTTCGGGCTGTCAGAAGCCTGGTGAGTATCCTTCAATGACATTGTACTACGTGCAGTTTGTGACATCCCCAAATCTGTTTTTCAAAGCTCTCCTTCCTTTTCCTCATGTGAAATGTAATCTTTACACCCGAGACATGTATCAAAAATACCTTCCATGTACTCTTAATGTTTCCTTTTTACCATGCCTTACCAAACTCAGAGGAATTTCCCATGCTTTTACATGTGATTTAAGAAGCCATTTTTCTGGGGCACCTGGGTGGCTCAGTCAGTTGAGTGTCCATCTGTCTTCAGCTCAGGTCATGATCTTGTGGTTCGTGGGTTCGAGCCCCACGTCGGGCTCTGGGCTGACGGCTCAGAGCCTGGAGCCTGCTTCAGATTCTGTGTCTCCCTCTCTCTCTGCCCCTCCCCCACTCACTGTCTCTGTCAGAAATAAACATTAAAAAAAATTTTTTTTAATCCAGGGAAAAAAAATGAAAAAGACAAGATTGACTTTAAAAGTTAGACTTTAGGGGCGCCTGGGTGGCGCAGTCGGTTAAGCGTCCAACTTCAGCCAGGTCAGGATCTCACGGTCCGTGGGTTCGAGCCCCGCGTCAGGCTCTGGGCTGATGGCTCGGAGCCTGGAGCCTGTTTCCGATTCTGTGTCTCCCTCTCTTTCTGCCGCTCCCCTGTTCATGCTCTGTCTCTCTCTCTCCCAAAAATAAATAAACGTTGAAAAAAAATTTTTTTTAAATAATAAAAAAAAATTTAGACTTTAAAGTTTAGACTTTAAAGTCATTTAAAGTTTAAGTGACTAAATCAAGTGTAAATGATCACAGTTCAAGCATTAAATGACATTGTGCGTCATTCCTATGCAATGATGTGCCAATACTCTGCTATTTAATGTCAAAGATCAAGGCCACGGTACCAGCTTTCACGAGCGGCTGTCTCAACAAAGAAACCTGAAGATCAACACACGAGTCTGCGGAGAACGATTCTAGGAGTGTTGCATCCACACGACTCCTGAAACAGACTGCTACAGGCACCAGTGACAGTCACAACAAAGTTTATTACAATGAGAGGCAAGGCCGACTGATCGGGACCAACACTCTTGATAAGAGTGCAGCCCGGAACAGCTGGGGTACAGAGTTTTTAAAGCCAATCACATCGTTTTATCATTACCTGGGAACAGAACAGAGAAACAGTTCCCAGATGAGTTAGAAACAGTTACCAGATGAGTTAGAAACAGTTGCCAGATGAGTTAGAAACAGTTGCCGAATGAGGTGTTTATTTTAGACTTTCTGCCCCTAAGTTGCAACCAGTGGATCTCCTTGACCTTGTCTCTGATGCTCTTTTCTTTGAGCTTTTGTTTCCTTCCTTGGTGAAGCCTGATTTACAAGAGTATGAAGCGTTGATTTACCAGAGTAAAAACAAGGCTGTTATCTTTTGACCTTCAGTGTCAGAACAAAGCTGTTATTTTTCAAGCTAAGCGTTAGCCCTACACTACAATTTAACCCTTACAGGAGAAGGGTTTACAAACTGTCCTGGGAACACAAGGTAGAGGAAAGATTTGTCTTGGGACCAGAGGAAAGGTCCCGATAGGAAGGAACAACCAAGGGGCTGTGACTTTCTTGGAGTTTCGCCAGATCAAACATGCTGAAGTATTTCCACGCTGAAAGAAAGATGGGACATCATGTACCTGTGAGTTTACACTGCGGTGATTTTAAAGAGTCTTGTGAAGAGCAGGTAGTCAAGGTGTCCCGAGGCAGCAGGAGGCATAGACGTTTGCTAAACGGAGCCGCCTGGCAGCAGGGGAGTCCCGGGCCTCTCCAGGTTGTCTGGGAAAGTAGGGTGGAGGCAGGAAGCCTGCACCAGGGGGCCTCCTGGGGGGTGGCGGCGAGCTGACCCGAGTCAGATTTTAGAATTACTTCATTTATCAGAGGTTGTTAGAAGCCTAAGACACTCACAAAGCAAATCTTGCCCAGGCTTTTTATATATGGAGAATCAAGGACGAAATAAGTAGGAGAATATTTAACAAAAACCAAACCCCAAATTTCATTGCGAAAATATATGTTTTATATTTATGTTTATATTTATATTTATGAGCTATTTGTTATGACTCATCTTTATTTTTTTTATTTTTTTTAATGTTTATTCATCTTTGAGAGAGAGACAGAGAGACAGAGCGTGACTAGGGGAGGGGCAGAGAGAGAGGGTGACACAGAATCCGAAGGAGGCTCCAGGCTCTGAGCTGTCAGCACAGAGCCTGACATGGGGCTCAAACTCACAGACGGCAAGATCCCGACCTGAGCCGAAGTCGGTCGCTTAACCGACCGAGCCACCCAGGTGCCCCATGACTCATCTTTAATTTCAAAAATATTTTAAATGATTTTTCACACAATTTACTTTTTTTTTTTTTTTTTTACTTAATTAAATGTGCAGTAGGGAGCCTGGGTGGCGCAGTCAGTTAAGCGTCCGACTTCAGCTCAGGTCATGATCTCACTGCTCGTGGGTTGGAGCCCGGCTTTGGGCTCTGTGCTGACAGCTCTGAGCCTGTTTTGTCCAGATTCTGTCTCCCTCTGTGTCTGCCCCTCCCCTGTTCATGCTCTGTCTCTCTCTCTCTGTCTGTCTCTCTCCTTCTCTCTCTCTCAAAACTAAATAAACATTTAAAAAATGTTTTTAATGTGCATTAAAGACAGATGACAAGAAGGGATTTCTTTTCTCTAGTCAGTGATTGGCTGTAATACGGGGGGTCGGGGGGGAGGAGGGGATCTCCTACGAGGGGATAATGTGCAGCGAAATTCCATTTCACCTTGCTCTGGACCACAGTACAACGTGACTACTTAGCGACTATGTTGTTCCTCTGTCAGCTTGGACCTATATCTCCTCAGGAGCAGAAAATGCGGTCAAGGTGAAGGTATGAGATCCATTGCTAATGTTGAAATAAAATAATGATTTCCAAAGGAGAAGCCTCACCAGGCGCAGGTTGGGGTCCCCGTCCAGGACAGTCCCCGTCACCGCCCAGAGTCCCAACTCCCAAAGACGCGTTGACTTTCACACGTGGGGAAACATGTTATTTGCAAAGGCCACAATCCCACTCATGGCTGGTCCCCACCTCCCCGGTGGTGTCTGAGATGAACCCAGCAAAGTCCAGGGCACAGAGTACAATACTGAAGTCTCGCGTGCTTTATTGGAATCGGGAGGAGATGCCCGCGTGGCACACTCCTGGGCCATCAGAGATGACCCGGTGGGGGTTTCTGTGCCCCAGGCAGGGTCGTATCCACTGTGGACAGAAGGAAGCACTTCCACGAGTGGGCAGACCCCATGGCCCAAATGCCCCCGATGCACTTCATCTGGTCTGCCGTCTGTCTGGCTGTGGTTGCCAAAGCTTTGCCGCAGCAATCTTTCCTGGCTCCGGAGCCAGGACTGAGTTAACGGCTCGTGTTAACTGGACTGAATTGTTTCCCAAATCAGACGCTTAACCACGAATTAGAATTACAGAGATTTCTTTTCCCCGCGAGTCTAAGAAAAAGAGACAAGATAATGTTAATGACGTCAAGTATCTTGTGAGGAAACAAAGAGCAGACATGGGGGCCTTGCTGCCCCGCCCCCCCCCCCCCCCCCCCGTCATCTGCACGGGTCTCCCTTCAGGCTGGGTCCCCGGGACCCTGAGGAGGAGGGATGGCAAACGTGGGCTGGGGGACGTGCCTCAGTTTCCATGAGAAGCGGTAGGGACGCCCAGTAGGTGCCAGCAAGGGATTCTGTGGAAGTGAGCAACTGAATGATACTTAACGTAACCACATAGACACAGTCTAACCCCCTCCCACCCCCGCTGTCTCCCACTTTCTCATCCTGCCCCTTAATCTGTGATCAACACAGAGTCCTCTAAACTGCAAGGGACAGCTTTTGCACGTGATTGAAAAGAAAAGCCTCCTCCTATGTATCTCATCTCTGTTGTGATGGAGCACATCCCATGGTAATAATTGTAAAACATCTTCAGTCTTTGATTCTGTAAAGAACGTGAAGCCAGACCTTCACGGGCTCACTTGTCTTCAGGGATGAGCTTTGGGGTTTGTTTACAGAACTTTTTTTTTTTAATGTTTATTTATTTTTGAGACAGAGAGAGACAGAGCATGAACGGGGGAGGGGCAGAGAGAGAGGGAGACACAGAATCGGAAGCAGGCTCCAGGCTCTGAGCTGTCAGCACAGAGCCCCATGCAGGGCTTGAACCCATGAACCGTGAGATCATGACCTGAGCCCAAGTCGGACGCTCAACCGACTGAGCCACTCAGGTGCCCCTGTTTACCGAATTTTTTTTTTTAATTTTTTTAACGTTTATTTATTTCTGAGACAGAGAGAGACAGAGCATGAACAGGGGAGGGTCAGAGAGAGGGAGACACAGAAGCAGAAACAGGCTCCAGGTTCTGAGCTGTCAGCACAGAGCCCAATGAGGGGCTTGAACCCACAAACCATGAGATCATGACCTGAGTCGAAGTTGGACGCTCAACCGACTGAGCCACCCAGGTGCCCCATGTTTACCGAACTTCTAAGCAAGGGTCCTCACGTTTGTGGAGAAAACACTTGTGGAGAAGTGGCCGTGACCTAGTCCGTGTGATTTGGGGAGAGACTTCTGAGTGGGCTTAACCATTTGTGTGGACCAAAATGGGGGAATTCACCTTCATGACCAAAACTATTTGATGGGGTGCCTGGGTGACTCAGTCAGTTGAGCATCCGACTTTGGCTCAGGTCATGGTCTCACAGTTTGTGAGTTTGAGCCCCGCGTCCGGCTCTGTGCTGACAGCTCAGAGCCTGGAGCCTGCTTCCATTCTGTCTCCCTCTCTCTCTGCCCCTCCCCCACTCCAGCTCTGTCTCTCTCTCTCAAAAATAAATAAACATTACAAAAAAAAAAAAAGAAAATGTTTAAAAAAAAACTATTTGAAACTAGCCTCATTCATGTATAGGGATCAATAAGGACGATGTATCTTTAAAAAATGTTAACCCTAACCCCAATTCTTATCACCCACAGAGGAAAGATGCAACATTTGTCTAGAATGATCCCTAGGCAACCTTGTGGTCTTATCACATTAAAAGTAACACTTTGAAGTTAACCTCCTTTGTTTTCGGTGGCCTCTCTAACAGAGAAAAGTCCCAGGGATGCTAGAACTCATCCAATTCTGAGTGGATTAGAGGGGAGGAAATGGGTGGGATGGGCGGGGAGCAGTGCTAATAAAAGCCCCTCCTGGGAGATCTCACTTCAGGACTGCTGCTGGGACAAGACCTGGGGCCAGAGCAGAAGAGGTGCGTACAACTTTCTTATTTCCCAAGTGTCTACACAGACCTATAACTACGGAGGACAAACGGGCGGTTGCCAGGGGGGTTGGGGTGGAGGTGGGAGGCACGGGTGAAGGGCAGACGGGGGTCCCGGCTTCCAGTTAGGGAGTGAGTCACGGGGAGGAAAGGCAGGTGCAGGGAACATGGTCAGTGAGCTTCTGACAGTGTGGTCGGGGGACCCTCGTGCTGAGCCCAGCGTAACTACAGACCCGTCCAATCACTATGTTGTACGCCTGAAACTAACATAACTTTGCGTGCCAACTGTAGCCAATTTTTTTAATTTTTTCAAACTTTGGGGGCACCCGGGTTTCAGCTCAGGTCAGACCTCACGGTCTGGGAGTTCGAGCCCCGCATCGGGCTCTGTGCTGACAGTGCGGAGCCCGCTGGGGATTCTCTCTCTGCCTCTGTCTCTGCCCCTCCCTTGCTCACGCTGTCTCAAAATAAATTTAAAAAAAAAAAAACTTGAAAAATGTTAAATATCTACAAGAGCTCATAGGAGAAAGCAAAGTCTCAGAAGGGAGCGATCGATAAATGCAGCCAGTGCCGTCTGATGCCAACTCAGGGCAGGCACAGCGTGTGCTCCTGGGGTCCTGGGCCCCTCTGAAGGGAGCAGCAGGCAGAAGGTAGGTTCCCCACACCGGCTTGCAGATTCGGGACGGTCGCCCCGTGCTGGGCCAGAACGGAGCTTGGCCAACGCAGACGTGGTGAGCAAAGCCCCAGCCACTGACATCCTACCTCTCACGCTGGGCTGCAGCTTCTGTCCTGTGCAGGTGGGGTAGCTGCTGGGGGGGTGTTGAGGGGGGTGGGGTGGGGGTGGGGGGTGGGGAGGGTAGGGGGGGTGGGAGTGGGGGGGTGGAGGGTGGGGGGGGTGGGGGGGTTGAGGGGGGTGGGAGTGGGGGGGGTTGAGGGGGGTGGGGGTGGGAGTTGGGGGGGAGCGGGGTTCGGTCCTGGCTGCCCAGGAGCTGACCCACCTGTGGAACGGCAAGCTCCTTCTCTGGCAGCCTCACAGACAGACAATGAGGCAAATCTAATCGACCTCAGCAAAATGCAAGCCTCCCAGCATGAACTGGTTTCTGGAAGTTCTGCATGAGATGGTATACACGCTCTGTGTGTCTCGTCGGGTCTTCCCCGCTACACGCGTGCGTGTCTCACGCTCGCGGCACTGTTCTGTGTGGACAAGCCCCACCCCGGGTGCTCCTAGCCAGGGGTGGCTGGCCGGCCACCAGCTGGGACAGCTCGGGTGCGGTAGGGCCCCTCTCACCACGCACTTAGGGCCTGAGGGCGAATATTGTCCTTCATCCCATCTAGCATCTTAAACCTCAGAACCCAAGGGCCGCGAGTCCCGTATGTTTGTACGTGTGCGGGACCTTTGCCGCCGGTTAGTAGTGACTGCAAAGCACCGCGGGTGTAAGGGGGAGAGTGGCCCAAGGCCTCATGGAAAATTCCAACGTGCACGTCTCTCCCCAGACAGGGGCCATGGCCGAACACTTTAAAGAAGTAAGCAGGTGTCTCGTGTGCCTGGCCTACCTCAAAACGCCCATGTACCTGAAATGTGGCTACGTCTGCTGCCTGCGGTGCCTGGATTCGCTGCAGAGAGAGCCCGACGGGGTGGGCCTACTGTGCCCCTCCTGCTCTGTGGTCTCTCAGAAGGAGGACATCAGGCCCGGAAGCCAGCTTGGGAGGCTGGTTGCAAAGATCAAGGAGTTAGAGCCCCAGCTGCGAGCTGTTCTACGGATGAACCCAAAGATACGCAAGTTCCAAGGTACAGCCTGTCCCCACACGTAAATGCCCTGGAAGACGCAGCCTCCCTACCCGTTTCTTCTAATGTTTTTTTTTTTTTTAAGGTTTATTTATTTTTGAGACAGAGGGAGAGAGAGCACGAATGGGGGAGGGGCAGAGAAAGAGGGAGACACAGAATCTGAAACAGGTTCCAGGCTCCGAGCTGTCAGCACAGAGCCCGACGCGGGGCCCGAACTCACAAACCATGAGATCATGACCCGAGCCGAAGTCGGACGTTTAACCCGACTGAGCCACCCAGGCGCCCCCTGCCTACCCATTTCTTAAGGGGATGAGCTGAAACATAGCTTTCCAAGGCCCGGTCGTGCTCTCCTGGAAGTACAGATTAGCGCCATCTATGAGAAAACAATTTCAGCTTCCGGCCGTGGCCTGCACCCGAGAGGAGTCACGCCTGACTCTCTCCCAAGTCAGGGTTACCATGGATTCTCACGGCTCAGCTGCGCGTCTAACGTGCTCAAGGATGCCAGGAGGGACCTCCCAGGCTCCTTGGAGCTCGCAGAGCCCTTGCTCCTCCTGGCTCTGTCCCGACTCTGTCCCGGCTCCCCTGTGCTGGGTCCTGAGGGGTGGCGGGTCCCGTGGGTGTGGATGGGCTGTGAGGAGGGTGCTGGGGTGGGCACACCAGCCCACAGTGTCGTGCCAAGGACACGGGTCTCTGTGTTCCCGGAGTTTACTTCCAGCTCCTTGCAACCTGAATCTGAGACGGTGAGCCGTGTCCCAGAAACGTGACCGGTCTCAACACGTCCCCTGTGACGGTCGGAGGGTCTGGGCATCTTCCAAACACCTGTGTGCTGGGACGCCAAGTGCAGCCGTTGGTGTTTGGTCCAGAGGGTTTATTTCCAAGGCTGCTGGCTCCACCCACACGGTCACCTGGCCTCCCTACAGGGCGGCACCCACAGTCCATTTCCTCCCACCCCCTGCCCCTCTGGCACCGCCCTGTGTCTCTGTCACTGCCAGAGCCCAGCACGTCCCCACTGGTGTCCACAGGGGTCCCTTCCTCTGCCTGGACTGTCCAGAGTTCACCCGTCTCCTTCGGGACCCCCGGCCTTACTCCTCTGTGTGACTACAACTCCAGGGAGCAAGGGCCCAGGATGCACTTGTCTGCTCAACATCGGTAGACGAGGAAGGTACTGGCCAAGACAACGAAATATGTGAAAAACGTGCATATTTACTGTTATTCTGCACTAAGTGCACTAGTTTCCGTCCTTCACACATTCACCCGATGCCTGCAGGTCAGCAGGGCCCACACTACTTTGCATGATAATTTGAGACCATGCTGCCCGGCGTCTTCGGTCGGATCACTTGGTGTGAAGAGAACACACGCTAGGAGTCAGAGGGACTAGTTCTGACTCTGTCACCCACTCTGTCACCCACTCTGTCTATAAAGTCGACCTCCTCAGGGGCCAGGGAAGTTTCCCCGGGGAAATTCCGAGCAGCACGGAGCGGAGGGTGGAGGGGTGACCACGGCCGAGACGTCTGGGCCTTTGCAGCAGACGTGCAGAGGGCCGCCGGGCGCGTGTGCTTGCTGACTGGCTTCTCTCTCTCCCACAGTGGACGTGACCTTGGACGTTGACACGGCCAACGGCTACCTCGTCATTTCTGAGGACCTGAAGAGTGTCCACTGCGGGTATTCCAGACAGAACCGGACGCCCCGGGCCGAGAGATTCGACTATGCCCTCTGTGTGCTGGGCTCCCCTGGGTTCTCCTCTGGCCGCCACTACTGGGAGGTGGACGTGGGGACCAGCAAGGAATGGGACGTGGGTGTTTGCAGAGACTCTGCTCATCGGCAAGGGCCGGTTCTGCTGTCCTCAGAGTTTGGCTTCTGGACGGTGGGTCTGAGGACAGATCTCTTCCAAGCCGGCACCATGCCTGTGACTGTTCTCTCGGTGAGCCCCCGGTTACACCGCGTAGGGGTCTTCCTGGATAGGAATTTTGGCACCGTTTCCTTTTACCACGTTAGCGACGGATCCCACATTTTCACATTCACTGAAATTCCTGCCGCGGAGACGCTGCGTCCGTTTTTTGCTCCTGGGAATCCGACCACGGACGGGCAAGAAGTCCTGAGAATCTGCCCTGTGAGGAGCCCAGGCGTTGCCAGCAACCCCGCGGGTTCTGGGCAGAGCAAACGAACCTCCGATGCAGAACATTTGTAGAGAATTCCCGTGTGCTCACAGCTGGAGCCGGGAACTCTCCTGCGGGTTACGTGCGTGGTGCAGACGTGGCAGGAAAACACGCAACGGCTGGTGACTCGTGAACGCTAATTACATGAAAGCATTTAAGCGTCAGCACAGTTGTTTCTCTGGGGACTCGTTCCTATTTCGGTTCCGATGACTGGGTTCTGGGTTTTCACATCAGTTTCTGAGTGTTTTTTATTTTCTGCAGTATTAACTTAGTGTGCAATGGAGGTTATAAACGAAGTAAAAACTTGGATGTGACCCAACGGGTTAATTGACTTTCTAGGTGATATGTGGGCCAAGACCTATGTAAACAGTAAAAATGTGTGTGTGTATTTTCGGTTTTAGTCAACCGCTGAAAGGCACACATTCCTTTCAAGTGCACACCAGTCCGGGAACGCGGGAAGGAGGCAGACAGGGCCGTCCAGGAGGTGGCAGCCTGGCATCACGGGGGCTCGGATGCACTTGGTACCACCGGAGTGCCAGCTTAAAGCAAGAGGTTCGCCCCTGGTCACTCTGCATTGGGCTGCAGCACCCCCCCCCCCCCCCCCCCCCCGGGTTTCCACACACAGCAAACATACCACTGTCAGCCCAGGGAGGTTCTTTGCGGGCAGGGGGCGGGGCTGTGCCACCCCGGCAGGATCCACCCCTTTCCAATACAGCGCCATTTTTAACATTTCCTTTTTGTGTGCCGAAGTCATCCTACTTTATTTTCTAATGTTCAGTTATCGCTGCCTAGTTAGGGCTAGGCTTGGAGTGACGGTAAGTGAACCGGTGAGAACACCCCACACAGGGCCTCTCCCCCTGCAGTCCACTCCCCTTGGAGAGCACGGGACTGGGGTTAACTGTTACAGGGCCCCACATCAACGCAGGCTAGCACATCCCCCGGCAGTAGAGGGGGCCACCCGTGTGCAGTTCTCAGGAGGGGCCTCCAGGGTGCCGAGGATGAGGGGGGCCGGCCCTCAGCACGGATGGTACAGCCAGGCCGGCATCAAAGGGTTGGCAAGCAGGTTAGAGCACCGTTGTCTAGAGTCGTGTTTGCTCGAAAGTGTCCAGAAGACGCGTTTAAGAAGGAATCATTAAATAGAACTCTGAAATTACAAATGTGCAAACTAAAATACATAAGTGATGAAAAAGAATTAGCCTTACACACAGAATGAAAAAACAGAAATACTCAGTAGGAAGCAACAGAGGGCAGAGACCGGCCCACGGCAGGCGTGTCCTTGTCCCAGGGGCTGGGGCCCGACGGGCCTGCAGGGCTGGAAGTCACTCAAAGCACAAGGCCGTGCAGGGAGCTAACTTTCCTCAGTCGGCAGTGAGTACACTAGGCTCGCGGGCCACGTGGTGTCGCCCACACGTACGGAAGGCTGCCTGTGTAAGTGGCAGCTGCCACAGACAATAGGAAAACAACAGCGGCTGTGTTCCAATAAAACTTTATTTACAAAAATAAGCAGCGGCCGGGGCCGTAGTTTGCCCACCTGAGTTGGGGCGTCATGCGCTGACTGCACATGGGTCCCGTGCAGCACAGAGCGGGGCGTGTGCACACTGAGAGCGTGGAAGGGGTGCGGGGTCCCGTGTGCCGGGCCGGGCGGCATGGGGGGCCAAGTAGGTCAGGATTCTGCATCGAGGGCAGACAAGTTCTGAAGGGAAGGTGAGGCAGAGGCTGGCCGAGGCAAGGCTCTGGGTCGTGCTTCTAGGACACAGGTGAGAGGCGGGGACACCGAACGCAAGGGAGCCTGAGCGCTAGCAGCTAGCGCAGTGGGCCGGGCGAGCACACGTCCTGAGACGCGGGGGCAGGCTTGCGAGTAGGCGGGGCCTCTGCCTCCATCTTGGCCTCCGGTGCCCGGGCGGGTCACAGACCCACACACTCACCCCCCAGACAAGCCCCGGCCGGCCTGTCCCCTCCGGCCCTGGCACAGGTGGCCCAAAGCCCCTGCAGACACACCCACAGGGACTTTCATTAGCCCCCACAACATTGGGGCCGGAGTCCGAGCGACTCACAGGAGGAGGAGGAGGAGGAGGAGGAGGAGGAGGAGGAGCGAGCCAGTGAGGCAGGAACGGCCGGCTGGGCTCCTCAGCGCTCAGGTGGGGGCCGGTCTCTACAAACCCGGCGCGCAGGCCTAATCAGGGCTCGGGGCTCTTAGAGGGACGAGGCGGGGGCACCGGGGCTTTGGAGCTGACGTGCGTTCATACCGAGGGAACGAAAGGGGACGTGCTAAGTGCTGCGGCCGCCGTCTGGGGACAGACCCTCAGGGCTTCTGGACAACAAACCCAGGTCGTGTTTCTATCTCCCCCCGCCCCTCCCCGCCCCATGGAAGGAGGGTCCAGCCCGCCGGGTCCCTGGAGCCCCGGGAAGACCAAGACCGGGGCTCGCCCACCTGCCCCCGTGCTCCCAGCACCCCAGGCCCTCCCTTCTCTGGGTGCGGAAGCTGCCGCTGTCCCATGCATTCAGCCACCGCACCCCTCGACAGCAAGGACAGAAGTCCAGCCGCCCTGCCGGCAAGGTCACTCCCGCTCCGCCATCTGTCTCTGACCTGCCGTCCCCGTGGCTGTCCCTGGGGCTCATAAGCCATCCCCTCATGTCGGCCGCCTCCTTGGAGTGTGAGACACAGACAGCCCTCACCACCATGGGAGAGGGACCCACGGCAGGGCGGGGGGCGGAAGAGCAAGAGCTCAGACCCGGTGTCCCTCTGCTCCGGTAGCAGCATAGACCACTGCCGGCTGTACCCGGATGGGCATGTGCACTGGTCACAGCACGGCAGCACCGCCGCGTGTCAAGTGCACCCCGCCATCGTCTCAGGAACCCTCACCTGCTCATCCACAGCTCACCCAGCCCTACACGACCCCCGACCCCCACGTGGGGTCCACTGGCCACAAGCATGTGTGAAGCACCCACACCCAAGAACCTCATTAAGCTCTCCAGCCCCGAGTGGGCTGCCGCCCACGGGGACTCAGGCACCCCCCACGCCCCAACACGGCTGCCCACCGGAACTGAAGCCTCCGGAACCGACACTTCTGAGACGCACCGGCTCTCAGCTGCCCCAAGGGGCAACAAAGAGGCCCGGAGCCCTGGGTCCCTCGGGGGAGGAGGTTGTGTGAACCACGGATGGGAACTTGGGGGAATGACACCCATGAGAATTGCCATTTATTCCCGAAGTTGCCAAAATGATCACCAAGGATTCACCAAGGGGTGCGCATAGGGACGAGGAGGCTCAAACACTGATTGAGGGGCCAGTCAGGAGTTGGGAGGGAGAGGAATGGGTGGGGGACCCCCAGCTGTCCCTCCCCTTTCTAATGCCACAGGAAAGGGGTCCTCCTCCGGCCAGCACCCCTCCCCATCCCCCATGTCACGTC
Source organism: Acinonyx jubatus (assembly GCF_027475565.1). Taxonomy (NCBI): domain Eukaryota; kingdom Metazoa; phylum Chordata; class Mammalia; order Carnivora; family Felidae; genus Acinonyx; species Acinonyx jubatus. Next base: position 57,851,085 of record NC_069396.1, on the reverse strand, counting down.
CAGTTTCTCTCCGGGGAGGTGGGGTGGGGGACATGGAAGAGGGTGTAGTGTGAGTGGGCCCCAGGAGGGGAGGGTGCTGGGGTGGGGGCAGGGGTCCCCCGCTTCACATGCACTCACAACACTGGTCTCCCAGGGAGCAGAAATGGGGGAAGCCCGGCCAGGCCAAATCCCCCTCCCTCCTGGATTATAGGAGGAAGGGGTTAGTGTTGGGGGCTGGGGGGCCTGGGGGCATCATGGGGGGCAGGCCAGGGCCCCCACCAAGGGGAGAGATGTATGTCGGTGGTGCTCCGGGGACTGGGGGCACAGGGCTGAGCCGGAGCTGGTTCAGGGTGAGCGTCGCAGGGGGCGCGGGCTGGAAGGGGTTGGTGATGGAGGGGCCGGTGGTCGGGGCTCCTACAGGGAGAGAAGAGAAGAGGAGACAGCAGAGCAGAGTCAGGGGCCTGCCCGGGTAGGAGGTCAACGGGTGGGATCCGTCCGGGAGGCTGGCACTCACCGCTTGGCAGGAAGGGGTTGGAGGCCTTGGCTCCTGGCGGCGTGGGGCCCGGCCGGCTCACCAGTGAGTCGAGGTCCACGAGGGCTGCATTAGGCCCCAGGAATGACTCTGGCGTCTTCCGCGTGGGCGGCGGCGGGGTGGGGGCAACCGCCGGCGGGGGGCTCCCCACAGCCTCGGCCAGAGAGCCTCCGACCCCACTCATGTCGAACGCCCCGGGACTGCGTGCGGGTACCTCTCCAGCGAGCAGCTCCAGCTCCCCTACAAGGAGCCAGAGAGGGGTCAGGGGAGGGCGGGCAGCGGGGGGCCTCAAATTGGGAGGCCCAGCCTACCGCCCAGCCAGGGGGACCCACTCAGGGAACTCCGGCCGACAGCCTCCAGGGCAGAAGACTACCAAGGGACGTTCACGCAATCCCACAAAACCCCACTGGCTCCAGCGTCCGTCCCCAACAGAAACATCACGGCGGAGAAGCACAATGGCCCCGCAGACGGGAGAGCATCTGTGAGCCTGACTGCTTGTTTCTGAGATCTGAGAATCCCTCCTGCTGCTGGGAAATGCACGAAACCGGCAGGGAGAGAGGAAAACAGACCTGGGAAGGTAGCAAACCACGGACGGATGGGGGACTGGACAATAACCTCAGGGGGCCCAAGGGGAGGAGGGGATCCCTGGTGCCCGGCCTGCCCAGTCAGTCCCAAGAATTCCTGCTTCTGCTTCCCGGGAAGCATCGGCGCCTCCTGGGGACAGGCTCAGTGCCCTCCCAACACCTCGCACAGACGGCATGTTCTCCAGACACAAGCCAGTCCAGTCCGTGCCGGGAAGGGAGGGACCCAAGAGCCAGGACGCCCAAACGCAAGGTGCCCCGAAGACGGGACGCCAGGTGGGGAAGGCGCTGGGCGCTGAGGCACCAGCGGGCAGGCCAGGGGGGCGGGCCCCCGCAGTCACCACACTGCTGGTAATGCAGGACACAGCCGGCCGGGCCCCCAGAAACACCAGAGGAACATTCCAGGGACACAGAAGTCAGAGTTTGGAATCTAGGGAAGCTGCAAAAACACAGTTCCTTATGCTACTTCTGCAGCTCTTCTGAGTATGAAATTATTCAAAACCAAGATCAAACTTTCTTTTGAAGATGTTCAGGATCAGTTATAACCACAATGAGAGGGTCTGGGTGCCGGCCCACACAGCCCAGAGGGTGGCTCACCCGTGCTGCTCCCGGAGGTTGGCAGGGCCGAACGCAGGCGGTCAAAGTCCGAGAACTCGTCTGGCTCCGCGTCAAACCCGACGGCTGTGGGGGTCCAGGATGCCCACTCAGCTCCCCATGGGGACCCACCTCCCACTCCCCAGCCCCCGGCACTCCAGAGACCAGATACCCCCAAGCTCCCCCACACACCCGCCACACCCTTGGGCCCCGTCAGCCTGACCCCAGCACCCACCCAGTACCTGTGGTGCCATTGGTGCTGGGCTTGGCAGGTGACCCTCCCCAGGGGTCCGAGAAGGCCGGGGCTGGAGCCCAGGGATCAGAGGCTGGGGGTCCGCCTACCGGAGCCCCACCTGAGTGAGGAAGGAGGCATGTACGCGGCTGCTGGGTGGAGGGTTTACCTCTGAGAACCTGTGCCCACTCCCTCCAGCCTCACTCCTAGGCCCGTACCTCCCCAAAGCCTCACCCTGCCCTGCCGTGTCCTGGGACGCAGCTGGGCACCCCAGCGTGGGCCCACCCCCAGCCTTTCCCGCCTCGTCCCCACGAATGAGCCATGGCTACACACACTGCGGGGCCTCTGCCCACACGTCCCTCCTCGGCCGTGAGGCCTCTGGGAAGCCCCCAAAGAGCACCCCAGCTGGGTAAGGCGGTATGGCTCACCCAGACCTGCCCAAACCCCATGGCTCCCTTGAGACCCCCCAGGGCGTCCAGCCCCGTCCCAGCCCTCCTGCACCCAGCCTCACCAGCCACCCGCCCTGGTTCCACTGCAGCAACCTCTCTACCCCGCGCCCCTTGGCACCCCGCCACGGTCCTGCAGGCGCCCTCACGCCGGTTCCTCTGGGCTGTTCTATCTGACCCCCACAGCCACCCACTGTACTGCATCTGTCCCAATCCCTAAGGCAAGCCCGGGATCACACACTGGATGTGGGGCCAGAGCAGGCAGGCAGCCAGCACTCACCATCAGAGCTCCCCCACGGGTCAGGCGTGGGCCCCTCTCCAGCTGCAGGGGCCTGGGTCCCACCCCAAGGGTCAACCGGGGGCCCTGCAGGGGCAGCAGGCCTCCAAGGGTCCCCAGAGGCTGGTGTAGGGGCCGGACCACCCCAGGGATCAGCAGCTGGAGGAACGGGGGCCCCTCCCCAAGGGTCCGAGGTGGGGGCAGTCATGGGTGCCGCCTGGGGGCCTCCCCAGGGGTCCGTGGCTGGTGGTGGAGCCGGGGCCGTGAAGACGTCAGCAAGATCCATGAGGGAGGACTGCAGGGTACAGAGGAAAGAAAGTACATGAGGCCCGAGCAGGCTGGGCCAGGGGACCCCAGGGGTCCGGGAGGAGGGCCCTGGGGCGGGGAACGGCTGCAGCGCAAGAGAGAAGCAAGAGCCAGGTGCTGTGGTCATGAGACCAAAGAAGGCAGTCTCCCCATCTCCCACCCACTACACCCCTGCTGTCCGCCACCCCCCACCACTCAGCCCTCCCCAGTTCCCGCCAGAACAAGGAAAGCGACCAGAGCCCAGAGGAGCCCCCCCAGCCCTGCCCATGGGAGGCCCACTGGGGTCGCCCACTGAGTGCTAGGTGATTATGGGTCACCCTGAACAGTCCTGGCCTCAAGCCCAGCACACGACCCACGTCACCTGGAGCATGCTCCAGGCTTCCAGGGCCGTGTGTGTGTGAGTGTGCACACACGCTCACAGGCGCTCACCCATAGCCCTGGAAGCCTGGAGCACCTGTGAGCACGCACATGCGCGCGCGCGCGCGCACACACACACACGCGCGTGCGCGCACTCTCACACAATGACCCTGTGTCCCAAGAGCACACGCCTCTCTCGACAAGGAGGTGCCCCACCTCCCCCACAGGACAGCGGGCGCAGGCCTGGCGCCCCCGTCCTCCAGGCTCTCGAGAAGTGGGGCATCAGGGAGACCCTCCGGCTGAGGCTAGCCCAAGCAGGCTCCTCTATCCAGTGCCCTGTTGTGGCTGCGGGGCCAGCCCTGGCCACCTGGCCACCCGCCCTCCGCCTGCCCATCAGGAAGGCAGCTACCCTCCCAGGCCACCATCCTTGAGGCCGGTCCCACAGTGAAGACGCTCGGGACAGCAACCCGAGTGAGGCCACGGAACGAGGCCGGCTTGGATGCCCGGCCACGCGAGGGACCCTGGCCACTCAATGTGCACGGCCACGCCTCATTCACCCGTGAGGCCAAGAGAGGCGGGATCAAGAGCACAAGCTGAACTGCCAGCAAACATCACGTCTGCACTGGGGGACTGGGGCCCCCGGAGGCCAGGGACCAGCCCTGTGTCGCTTGCCCGCTGACCCTCGGTGTCCCGGGCGCAGGCGGATGCTCAGGAGGTGCCTGGGCACACGTGAGCCACCCCCTTCCTGCCCGATCAGACCGGTGCTCTCACTGTATCTCGCTCTGGTCTCACTCAGCTACAGGCACCGACCGCCACTCGAAACATCTCCGTGGCGGGGTCACACTCGAGCGCCCTCCAGCCCCCACACGTCTCCACGAGAAAACGGTTCCCTGCAGCTACAGCCACAGCCGCCTAGGGCCCTGCCCAAGGCCCCGGGCGCCTGAGGGCAGGACGGCCTCCCGTGCTCACCTCCTCCTGGCCACCAGTCTCCCTCCTGCTCTCCTCTATGGCCATCTGAAGCCTCAGGTCGTCGCCACGGCGGATCCGCTCTTCCTGTTTGGGTCATGGAGGCAGGCGACAAGGGAGGGTCAGAATACGAGCGGCACGGCTGCCCCCCACCCCCGACCCGACAAAGGTGACTGAAAATTAAAATGGGATGTGGACGATGTGGGAGGGGAGGATGGGGAGGCGCGTGCAGTCTGGGCTGGGGACACGGGCCTGGCCAGGCACTGCTCTGACAGGCTCGGGAAGCGGGGGCCAGGCGTCTGACTCTGCAGTGTCTGCTGCGCTGGGTGGAGGTGACCAAGGCCTGGGCTGTGGCAGAGGGGACAGAGTGGCCACAAGGCATCTGCTTCCCATGCTGCGACTGCACCGTCAGAGAACCCACCTGACACGTGTGTACGGCAGGGGCAGGGCTGCTGTGGGGCGGGCAAGGGGGTGCAAGGAGTCGGGGACCTGAGGAGGGTCTGAGGGGAGCCCTAGGGAGGGGAGGGGGCTCTTCTGACCTTGTCGTGTTCCTCACGGCTCAAACTAAGGGCCAGCTGGAGCTGGACGTCGTCCTCAGGGCCGCAGGATGGGGGCTGGGGGAGAGAGAGCGTGAGGGGTCCAGGGCAGGACACGAGGTGGGGGGTGGGAGAGAAAGAGAAGGAGGGAAGGAGAGAGAGGAGGAGGAAAGGACAGAGAGAGAGAGAGAGGAGAAGAGAGACGGAGAGAGTGTGAGGGTTCCAGGACAGGACATGAGGTGGGGGGGGGGGGGTGGGAAAGAGAATGAGGGAAGGAGAGAGAGAGAAGCAGGGAAGGAGAAAGAAAAGGAGGGAAAGAAAGAGAGAGAAGAAGACAGAGACGGAGAGAGAGGAAAAGAGAGACAGAGACAGTGTGAGGGGTCCAGGGCAGGACATGAGGTGAGGGGTGGGAAGGAGGGAGAGAGAGAAGGAGGAAAGGAGAGAGAAAAGGAGAGAAGGAAAGAGAAAAGGAGAGAAGGAGAGAGAGAGAGAGAGAGGAGGAGAGAGACAGAGAGTGTGAGAGGTCCACGACAGGACACAAGGTGGGGGTGGAAGAGATAAAGAAGGAGGGAAAGAGACTGAGAAAAGGAGGGAAGGAGAGAAAAGGAGGCGAGGGGGCGGGAGAGAGAGAGAGAGGAAGAAAGAGACGGAAAGAGTGTGAGGGGTCCAGGGCAAGACACAAGGTGGGGGGCGGGTGAAAGAAGGAGGGAAGGAGAGAGAGGAGGAGGGAAGGGGAGAGAGAGAAGGAGAAGAGGAAAGGAAACAGAAACAGAGCCAGGACGGACAGAACCAAAGGCACAGACATGGTCACCCAAACCGGTGAGGGACGGGCAGAGACAGAGCAGAAAGACTAGCAGGGAAGGAGCCACTCAGGACAAACACCCGAGTAAAGGGGACGAAAGCGGTCAGGACGAGGACACAGGAAGACCAGGTGGGAGGGCCAGCAGAGAGAGGGCTGGGGGTGGGGAGAGAGAGGGCACAGGCCCTCAGGAGGTGGGGGGGCGGGGGCTGAGGCATGAGATGGGATGAGAACGGAAGTCAAACCCCCAGAGTCAAACTGGTGCGCCCGGCCGGGCCCAGTACCTGGTCGGCCTCCTCCTTGCTCATGGCCAAGGCCAGCTGGAGCTGGAGCTCCTCCTCCCCGCTGCTCTGTGGCCACGCCTGCTCTGCCTCAGGTGGGGGCCCCGAGCCCACGGCTGCTGAGGACGCTGCGGTGGGGAGGGGCAGTGAGACCCGGCTGGACAAAGAGAAGGGACCACACAGCCCAGGCGGGGGTGGGGGGAGGCGGGGAAGGCTTCCTTTCTGGGGGGGGGGGGGGGCAGACTGTGAGAGCCGGGTTTGTCCAGCCTCCCCTCCCCCCGCCCCGGGGAGAACAGGGAATAAGGAGCGGGGGGGTCCAAGGAAGGACAGCCCCGTGGGCCCAAGAACAAAAGCCAGCAGCAGAGGGAGGACGTGCAGGAGCCTCAGAGCCCACGACCTTGGTTCCCGAGCTGCATGCCCGGGGTCTGCTCAGAGCCCCAGGGCACACCGGTCTCCAGGCCCACATGCTCCCACTGGTCCAGGGCTGCGTGGCTGGGACCAGCTGGGTGTCGGGGGAAGAAGAGAACCTGCACCCTCGGCCCCCACCCCCACCGTGGGTGTGGCGGAGACAAGACGTGACCCGGAAGGGGGTGACTACCCGGAAGGAGGCACAGACAGGGTGCAGGGCCTAATGCTGAGCCAGGGGAAGCGCCCACCTGCCTGCTGCTCGCAGCTGGCCCCTCACTGTCGGCAGGCCCCCCAGAGTGCCTGCCGTCCCTGACCTCAGACCTCCGGCAACCCCCTCCAGGTCACTCCTCTCCGTCTTCGGCACTGCCCGCTCTCAGGCAGGGGCACACCTGGGCCCTCAGGCGGCCCTCGGTTAGTATTTGCAGGTGAACAGGGTATCTCCCAGCTCTAGGGTCCCACAGCAAGAGGGAAGGGACACAGGAGTGCAGAGGAGGCTCATGGCCCGTCACCCCTCAGATGAGGACACAGAAAGGATGGCACGGGGCGGGGAGAGCCCAGCAGCTGGGCACAGGGTGCCTGGCAACGACAGGAAGCTTCAAGACGGAGGGGGGTGGGCCTGGAGGGAGCAGTGAGGGCACAGAGGCGCGGGGGGCTCCCGAGGCAGGCCTCACCCGTGGCGGTCTGCGCCAGCTTCTCCTTGGTCTTGAGCGCGTGGGCGCGCTCCTCCCGTAGCCGGTCCTCGTCACGGAGCAGGGCCACCAGCTGCTTGGCCTTCTCACGCACATTCACGCCCTGGTCCTTGCCGTCACGGTCCACGTACTGGAAGTCCTTGAGCGTCTGCACCGCGTACATGTTCTCCTTGCACTGCTGGGACACGCGCTCCGAGCCGGTCTTGATGAGGTACTCCATCAGCGTCATGGCCTTCAGGGCGGGGGGCACACCGGTCACGCACACGGCGGCCAGGATCCCAGTCCCGGCGCCAACCCTCACGTCAGCCGCACACGGACAGACACGCGCAGCCCAGCAGGTGACTACGTGGCCGCGAGAGAGGACACAGCGCGGCCACGTGCAGCCACTTGGAGGGACCCCACAGACACCAATGAGCATGCGAGGCGGGCGTCCCCGACAGGCACATCCACGGAGGATGTGGTTCACAGGAGATTCGGGGCTGCCGGGGCTGGGAGGCTCTCGGTGGACACGGGATCTGTGTGCAGGTGACGAAGATACTCCACACCCAGGCAGTGGTGGTGGTCGCCCAACCCCGGGCCGGTGCTCTGTGCCACTGAACCGCACACTTTACAAGGGTGAACCGTACGGCACGGGATCTGTGTGCAGGTCAGTAAAAAACCAGAAACGGGGAAAAGGCAGGTATGGTCGCTGCAGCCCCTCCCAGGCTTCCCCGAGCCAAGCAGACCCCACTCTATTTCTCTGAAACCACAAAAATACGCCTGTTCAGTCACGTTCGACAGCACCCAGTGCTCGGACGGCCAGACTGGTTTCTCTCCCGTCCTGTCCATCTGGAACGTGTGTCATTACCACCCGTGTAGAGCTTTGTGCCTCTGCAGACAAGGAAGCGACTTGCTCCTCGAGGTGGGAGGGAGGGAAGGAGGGAGGGAGGGAGGGAGGGAGGGAGGGAGGGAAGGAGGCACCGGGCCCGAGGGGCCTGTTGAGGCAGGGCTCTCTGCAGGGCACTCGTGCACTGGGACAGCAGGAACAAAGGGACAGGGAGGAGGAAACACCCTGTGGCAGCTTCTGCATTTAAGAGGTAAGAACAAATTCTCTTTCCAACAAGTTAAAACAAAACGGGGGAAGAGACTCCGGTCGTCAGACAACAGGGCACCTTATGGTTTGCAGGGGACTCCGGGGGCTTCCCGGAGCCCCTGAAGGTCACCCAGACCACTGCAAAGCAACAGAGAGAGGACCTTCTGCTTCGGCTGAGCTGTCTGAAGAGCTACGCGATTTGCCAGGGAACCCCCGCTGTGGGGGCCTGACGTCTCCCCAACCTTCCTGGGGAGCCAAACCTGAATCTCACAGGCTTCCTGAAGGTGTGTGAACGGTATTTACGCCAGTAATCAGAGGTTAGTCTTTAACCAGCCCTCGAGGTGTTTACGCATCACAGTAGGAGGGACAGGGTGGAAAGCAGGTTCCCAAGGTCCTGGGCCAGCCGTGCTCTGGAATTCAGCTTTCCTGGGTTCAGACCAGAAAGGCCACACGACACATAAAACAGGATCTTCCAGCAGAAGGTCCCACCAACAGTCAAGCTACCCGAGACCCACAGATGGCAGACAGACCACCTCCCCTCAGCCTGGGATGGGACTTGCACCCAACAACTCACGAAAACTCGTTTTCAAAGCTCTGGAGCTGCAGTTGAATGGCCTGTGAACCCAGAAAGAATCCAAACACCCCACGGGTAACACGCATACGTGTGAAGCACAGCGGGCCTGTGGTGCGGGAGCAGCACACGCACAGCAACGTAACGTAAACACGTAAGCGGATGCCGCACACGCCAACCTCCCAGATGCGGCCGTGAGCAACATACGCAGGTGCAAAGAACCAGGAGCATGGGTCCGTGGAAAGTTCTAGAACAAACGTGGCAGACAGAAGGCAGGACAGGATGCTGCTGGGGGAGGCGGGGACATCCTCTCTCTCTCTCCATCGGGATGGTGGCTACACAGGTGAGCGTACACGTGAGCACTAACCAGGCTGCACGCTCGTGACACGTGTCACAACAGAAAACGTGAACCTATTCTTAAAAGTAAGCAACTGGACAGCCCAATAGTCCCTGCTAATTTTTGAAACAGCTTGCTCCTGGATCCCCCAGGACACCAGAACACGCATCAGGGAGCCACACGGGGCACCTGGGCACTCAGTTGGTTGAGCGTCTGACTCTTGGCTTCGCCTCAGATCATCACCTCGCGGTTTGTGGGTTCGAGCCCCGTGTCGGGCTCTGCACTGACAGCATGGAGCCTGCTTAGGATTCTCTTTCCCCCCCTTTCTCTGCTCCTCCTCCTCCCCTGCCTGGTCACATGCGCCTGCATTCTTGGGCTCTCTTTCTCTCTCAAAATAAATAAACTTAAATAAAAAATCAATGTTTACAAAAGTAAAAAAACAAAAAAACGGGAATCCACAAATAACTTCTCAAAGGGCCAGGTGCTAGATAACCCAGCTTTTCAGGCCACATGGCCCCCATGCTATAGGGGAAGCAGCCGCAGATGAGCGGGCCTGGCCATGACGGACAGAGCTTCACCCACCAACACAGGTGGCTGCCCAGATTCAACCTCTGGCCCACAGTTTGTTGACCTCTTGTTTTAAAAGATAAAAACTGAGAGGCACCTGGGTAGCTCAGTCGGTTAAACGTCCAACTTCAGCTTAGGTCACAATCTTGCAGTTTGTGGGTTCGAGCCCCACGTTGGGCTCTGTGCTGACAGCTCAGAGCCCGAAGCCTGCTTCAGATTCTGTGTCTCCCTCCTCTGCCCCTCCCATGCTCGCGCTCTCTCTCATAAACATTAAAAGATAAGTAAACATTTAAAAGATAAAAATTGAGACCCTGCATTCCTCGGAGCAGGGAGGTGACACAACCCAGTCAAGAGAACAGGTTCCAAGGCTCCCCTCCCACCCCTTGCCCCCGGGTGGCCCCGAGCCTCTTTGTGCCTCAGTTTCCTCACCTAAAAAGTGGGGACAGGAAAAGTACTCCGTGGTTCTCTGCATACAGCAGTGTTTCTCCGGCTGCACTTGGTCCATGAGCCCCAGTGAGCTTCCCTTGCAGTTTCAAGAGGCCCTCCAAATCCCATCCCCTCCCTTCACCTCCACACAAGGGCTCACCCAGACCCCCCACCCCTTCCCCAATTCTCAGCTAGACAAATATGCCACCCAGTCCTTCACAACAAACCACCAAATATCGGACCCAACATCGGGTCCATGGGATTGAGGCCCCAGTCCGGGTTTGTCAGGGTGGGTGTGAGAAAGAACACAGTATTTCCAGGTCTGAGAAACGAGGGAGCACCGTGCCCTGGGGCACAGCGCAGGTCCCAGCCGGAGTCCATGAGACCGGGGACCTCGGCCGCCTCATCCACCACCACAGATACAGCAGGCCCTTGGCCAACGGTCCCCAAACAAACGTCGACAAGAGGACTTGCCTGAACCTCGCTCTCCGGCTCCCACCCCAGCAGCCGGACCCTCACACGCAAGAACGTCCACAGGCCGCCCCGAGCCCCACTGCTGGGAGTGGGGGCCGGCCACCTGTGTCAGCCTGTGCCCACCACCGCTTCTTGGCCCAAGGGGAAGATGCCAGGCCCCAGACCAGTAAGCTGAAAAACCGCTCACGGGCACTCCCCAAAGACACGTTCCCTTTGACCAAAGCCTCCAATCTGTCTGTTCGCTGGGTGAAGACGCACACATCCGCCACCAGGAACCAGTCAACAAACCACTTCTGTGGTGGGCACTGTGTCCACGTTTCTCAACGTGACACTTGCGTGTGTCCTTCCGCCCAAAAGTTCCAGTTCTAGAAAATGGTGAACATACAAGGGGATTCGCGGCAGTCTTGTTCACAAAAGCAAAACGTCACAGATCACTTAACGATCCGTCACCAGGTAGCACTTGTTGAAAAAGTAAAAAAAGGAAGAAAATAAAGTAACGAATCTTTTATACCCTAAAGAGGAATGACCTCTGAGATGTGGCTTCACCTTCCTTTTTAAAACTGGGGTACGATTTACACTTGCTACAACCCACCGTCCTCCACTGCAGTCCTGAGCCCTGATAATTGCACACAGCCACGTATCCAGTGCTGCAGTGGTACTGCGGCTCCACGGCCCCCCAAACTCCCTGGTGCCAGGGGACATGTGCACACAGATTGTTCCGGAGGAAAAACAGAAGCGGGGGACACCAGCTGCCTCTGAGAGGGACCTGGGCTCTGGGCACACAGAGGGACGCACACCGTGCACCTGCTTAGGCCTTCTGTGCGGATGAATCTTGCAACTGTGCCACGTTTTCAAGAAGTTTAAACCCTATGACTCAAAACTCCTAAGACCCTTACCCGTTTGCTGCCTTCGTTAGGTGAAAAGGAGGGCGGGAGGGAGAGAGGTTCACATAAACACCCAGAACTCCAAGTCCTCGGGCACACCCCCACCGGAGCCCCGCGCGCACACCCGCCCGCCCTCGAGCACGCGTGCATGTGGGGGCCGGGCTGCAGGCCCGGGCACTGACCTTGTAGACATGCCGCCAGTTCTTGCCATGGTCATTGAGCCGCTTCCAGATCATGCTCATGATCTCGGAGAAGGCGACAACGTTGTAGGTGAGGTCAGCGATCTCAGACATGAGGGAGCTGGACGGGCCCCAGGGGTCGTTGCTCGTGGCTTCTCGGACCTTGATCTCGGCCTCCGAGTAGTTGTGGACTATGTTCTTCATCTGGCGCCGCAGCGACGAGGTCGACATGGCGGCGGGTGATGGTGAGGGGGGTGGGCCCCCCGGGATGTGGCGAGACAGGGGCGACTGGAGGAAAAGACAGCAGCAGGGGCTGGGGGTCACCGCATCTGAGGAAGAAAGGCCCTTCAGAAACACAATTGGGACCTGGGGCTGTCCAGCCTGCAGCTCCGCCCTCGTGGCCCCCCACCCCCGCCCTGGAGTCAAGGATGAGGTCCTAACCATAGCCTAGAAGGCTCTGGCCCTCGTTAACCCCCGTCTTAGTCACCCGGTCCGTCTTTCAGTTCCTCAAACATGCCCAGCTCCTTCCTGCTTGGGGGCCCTGCTCGGTGAGGCAGGGTGTGCAGTGATGGATCACAGACGGGACACCGCAGCTCGGTACTTCCGAGCCCGCTGCCCTGGGTGGGCCAGGAACTTCCACACCTGTTTTCTCCCCTGTAGAGTGGGGTTTTGTTCCCCAACCCAGGGGGCTAAGAACCCGGCGCGTGGGCAGTGCACTATAAACGTGGGTGGTGTCACGAGATGGTCATCCTGCTCTTCCTCAGCACCCAGGTCACTCCTCGTCACCCCCAGGGCTCTGCTTAAGCTTCCCAGATGTTACACACCCAAATGCCACAGTCATGGTTCCCCAGGGGCCCCATCAGTATTTTATACCCGTGGGTCTGATTCTGTGGCTGAGGCCAACCCAATAGCCCCATGGGGACAGAGACCACGTCTCTGGGGACAGCCGTCCCGGAAGAGCCATTCAATGAACAGCTAGGGAGAAGGGAAGGAGGGAGGGCTGGAGTGGAAGGAGCAGAATCTGTGGCAGAAACAAGGACACACAGGGAGACCACTAAAGGGAATGGAGCAAGAGGCAGGGAACGCCAGGGGGACAGGCGTACCGGGGGGGGGGGGGGGGGGGGGGCGGGGGCTCGGGGAGGAGAGATAAGGATGAGCCCGGCTGCCCGCTGGGTCTGAGCCGCATGCCAGGTGCTCGCTGACCAGGAGATACCCACTATCTCAACACCACCAGCGGGGCTTTCGGAGGCCAAACAATTCAGCCCAGGTCACACACTAAGCGCAGCAGCACAGACTCAACCTCTGGCTGCTTGGACACCAAAACCTACACTTTTAAACTAACCTGTGTTGAGAGCAAGATGACGGGAAGGAACAGAAGGGCGGGAACCAGGTGGAAGGTGACTATCACAGCAAGCGGTGGCACGAGCCTTACCCCGTGCTAGGCATTCTTCTCCATGCTTTACACACAGTGACTCAATTAATCCTCCCAACTCCGTGATTCACAGCACCTCACGGGGGGAGGAAACTGAGGCACAGAAAGAGACTCCCCTGCCCTGGGACACAGGCCTCACCCTGGCTGCAGAGCAGACTGAGCACCTCGGTCCACATCCACTCCAATAAGCCCTCCCACAACCTACCTACGTCCTGGGACGGCCAGCTGGCCCCAGCTTTGAATTCCAGCTGGAGAGCCCAGGCACAGGGAGGCAGATGTGAGGCGGTCAGGGGGCCCAGCAGGCCAGCTGGATGCACCAGGACAAAGAGCTGATGTGACCAGCACAGAAGAGACAGAGGGAAGGGAACAAGACCAACAAGAAGAGAAAGAGGCACAGAGAAACCCAGGCAGAGACAGTACTCAGAGACCAAATCACAACCAGAGACAGTGAGGCGAGACAACGAAGAGAAAGGATCAAGGCCCTAGAAAGAAAAGAGACAACGACCCAGCACTACAAACTCATCAGAGAAAGAAAAACCAACGTGTGAAACAAAGAACAAGTAACTTGGGCCCAAATCCTGGCCATGAGCTACCAGCAGAACAACCTCCTTGAGACTCAGTTTGCTCAACTCTGAAAAGAAGGAAAGAATTCCTACCTGGCAGGCTTGCTGATTAAATAAGATGGGTACATAAAGTGCTTGGCGCCCTGCCCACAGATAGTAGGGGCTCATTAACGCTGCCTGCTCTTATCAGAAAAAAAGAACATTTCCAAAGGGCCGGTAAAGGAAAACGCACTAGTTTAACGCCGGGTAATTATACTAAGCTGTATTAGAAAAAATAGTCCACGAAAGTGCACGCATGCTGCTCAGAATGAGAGCAAGTTTTTCAACACAAACGGACTCACAAAGAGAAGTACTAGATCGAGTAGAGAACGAACGATATGGCAAAACCCTCAAGGGGTACTCAAATGACTGATGTCAAACATGTGCTGCGCGGAGCTGAAAACCTGTAAGAGCGGAATGCAGGGGTCCCAGCAGTTGACTGCGGGGCGAGCAGCTTCACCGCTACCGCCTCCAGGAACACGCACAGCGACGCCAGGATGCAGGAACTGTGAACGACCCTAACTTTAAACACTAGGAAGCGAAGGTTTGGAAATGAAAGAAGTCACCTGATAACCAGTACAGGCTGGCCAAGGAGTGGGCCTCGATTCTACAGCCCGGCTCTCGACCTCCCACCCCTCTGGAGACTCCAGGACCTGGGGGAGGGGGCAGACTCCAGACCAAGCAGCAGACGTGCAGAGGGACCTCGGGGTTGGGGATGTGCGCGAGGACGATGAATGGGAAAACGGAGGGGAGGAAGATGCACAGAGACGGGGACTAGGGTCACCGGGAAATGCAGACACGGAGGCCCAGAGGAAGAGAGGAGGCAGAGAGGAGAGGGAGAGGGAAAGAGAGAGAGAGGGAGAGGGAGAAAGAGACAGCGGCACGACCACCAATCCTGAACACCACACACCGACACTGACAGGGGTCGACACACGGGGACCGGCGCCCAGTGGAAGCGCCACAGCGGACGCGGGCAGCGCCGAGGCCCGGGCGGAGGCCGGCGGGATACGGACCAACACAGACACCGCGGGGTGGAAAGGCGCGGGCGCCGACACACAAAGGCCGCGGTGATGAGCCAGGGGCCGCACGCGACGGACGCCCGAGCGCCCCCGTACCGCCGTACCCCGGCCCGCGCTCACCTCGGCCTCTCACGCCGGGCTCCGGGGGGTCATGGCGGGCAGCCCCCTGCCCCGCTTGGCCTCGGTGTCGCGGGGCGCGCGCCTGGCCGCGGGCGGCGGACACGGAGGCGCACTCGGGCGCACGCGCGAACACACGGAGGGCCGCACGCCGACGGCCCCGCCGCCCCGGCGCCCGGGAGGGGCGCAGAGAGCCGGGCGGGGGAGGGGAGCCGCCGAGCGGACGGGAAGCAACCGAAGGAGGCGACGGACCGGAAGCGGAAGTGGCGGCGCGCCCCGCCCTCCGCGCCGCATTTGGCCCCGGCGACTCGGCCGCAGGGAGCTTGCGCAGTCGCCGCTTCCGCGGCCCCGCCCGCCCTTCTACGTCACTTCCGGCGCGCGAGCGCCGTGGCCAGACGCGGCTGCGAGGCCTTGGGGACGCCCTTGAAAGAGTAGAGGCCTCAGAGAGGCCCGGCCGGCAAACTCGGCCGAGGGAGGTGGGGGAGGCGAGGAAGGGGCCGCGCCGTGCCGGGCCCGCGAGGCCACAACCCCGGCACCCCGCGGTGCTCTAGGCGCCCCCTCTCCTTGCCCAGCGGGCGCACACGCGGAGCCCCGCCCCCAAGCGCCTGCCCCGGGCAACCGGCCACGCAGGCGGGGGTGTGCCCGGCAGGGCGCGCCAAGGGCGCCGCGGCCGGAGGGCAGGGACAGCCAGGCGCCCGCAGCCTAGGGCCAATGACCGGGGTGGGGGCGCGGGGTACACACACCGGACACAGAGTAGCTCCGTAAAGTAAAATACAACAAAATGTTTAATGAGCAAATTCGTCTTAGCAAATATGAAACTGCCACAGAGAGGAGAGGGACGGGGCCACGGGGCTGGGGCACAGGTCGGGGAAGACTAAGGAGAAGAGAATCAACTACGTAAGAAACCGGGGAGGGCGGGCACCAGGGAGAGGACCAGAGGCCAAGAGGACGGGAGCTGTGGTCCTGGAAAGGGAGAAGGCAGGGCTCTGGGGGTCGGACAACAAAATTCAAAATAGTTTGGCCATAAAATATAAACACACTATGTTTCTACGGTGGGGAAGGGGAGAAAGAGGGTAAAAGGGAGGAGAGGCTGTTTTGGGGAGGGGCTCTGGGGGTCCTACCCCGCCCTGCTGTGCACCCCCTCCCCATCCCGACCCCTTCCCTCTGTGTCTGGGTGCATGTGTCTGTGTGGGCCTGTGCGCGCACTTCCCCAATTCCCCTCCCCACCCCAACCCCCACCCCACCCTAATTGCTGCCATTCCAGTTGCTGCCGGCTGTCATTCGGCTGTCACTCCTCTGCCCATCTTCTTCAGAGGGAGAAAAGAGGGGGGGTGGGAGGGGGAGCAGCCCCCAGCCAGCCCTTCCCCCACCCTCCCCCTCCACCTCTACCAGAAGTCCCGGCGGTGGTAAGAGTCGGGGTCACAGTATTTTGTGACAACCACTCTGTTGGCGAACTTGCGACCCGTCAGGCCCTGCATGGCTTTCTGGCAGTCAAACACAGAGGTGAACTCCACGAAGATCTGCGGGGATAAGAGACCGGTTGTGAAGGCAAGGTGGCCTTTCAGCCTCCAAGGACAAACTGGCTCAGTCAGAGCAACCAGCCAGCATCTACCCAAAACCCAGAACTCCACAGGAGGGAGAGGCCCTCGCTACAGGTTTGGGAGCATTTGGCCAACGTCCTGCAGAACCCCAGGATCAAAGAGGCATGCAGAGTGAGAAAGAACAGAGGGGAGCTAGAGTCAAGAGTCACATGGGACACCTGCACACTCACCAAGGAAAGAGGTCACTTGTGTGGAATGTCTTCCCTGTACCGGGCATTGTGCCGGGTGCTCCCCAAGCTCCCCCCAAGGGCCATGTTCTCCCCAGAGGACAGATGAAGGGAAGCTCAGAAATTAAGATTCAAACCGAAGGTGATAAAAAAAAAAAAATCCCAGATATTTGACCCAATGAAGTTTCTCATCTTGTTTAAACCAGCAGTTTACAGGAAGTGGAGGGAGGGAGAGGATAATACCAGCCTAGTTCTCAATATGGGATTCTGTTAATACAAATCTGACCTATTGCTTCAACAAAATGGCTGGGGGAGGGGGGGCAGAGACAATTATGTAGAACTGATAAATTTCGATAAAGTTTTATTAAACAAAATGGCATGGATCCTTAATATAAAAAGTCTTTTGAAACGTAAAGGAAATCTGAACACAAACTTAAATACATAGTCAGGATAATTTTGTTACTGTAATAACAGTATTGTAGCTTCATTAAGATTTTTTTTAGAAATGATCTGTTAAAACGTTTAGAGCAGCACTCCTCAAAACCAGCTTGTGTGTCCCCGGGCGACATTCTGCAATGTCTGGAGACGTTTTTGGTGGTCACAAAGGGGGATCCGATGCTACCATCTAGGAGGTGCTTCCATTTACTGGGTGGAGGCTGGGAATGGAGCTTAACATCCAAAAAGCACACAGCACAAAACCCAAAGCAAGTTTTACCAGGCCCCAAATATTAATAAGTTCAGATATTATAGAAACGCCCTTGTTTGTCACAGGTAAAATTTGGAAATCTGCTTTAAATTATTTTAGGAAAAAAAAGGGAAACTGGGAAGCTAAATATAGAAATTAAGAATGACTAGATGTGGATAACCTGAAGCTAGGTGATGGGGCATCACAACGCTGCTATGTATGCTCAATACAACTTAAATGATGTACTGTAATACACCACTACGATAACTCTACTCTTATAAATGTTTGAAAAGAATGAAAAGTTTCAAAACAAAAGAGGCAGGATGATCCCAGAGACCAGCCAGGTCTTCCCATTCATCCTTCCCTCAAGTATTTACTCCGCCCCTCAAGAGCCAGCCTCCATTCCAGCATCTGCCATAGCACTGACTGCAAAGGACATGCGGGGAGTGGGTGTTTCTGCCACACAGTGAGGACTGGGCAGGAAAATGGGAGAGGACATAATGCCCATCCGCCCCCTCCCCTCACCCAAGCCCTGTCGTCCCTTGGCCCCCGATGCTCTTTCCACTGCTTCCTGGGCAAGTTCATCCAGCTGACACCAAAACAGGGATCAGTATGTTGACGACACCTACACTTCTATCAGACCTCATGACTGGGACGCAGCTCTGTCCTGCTCACGGCTTCCTACACATCGCTGCTGAGGTGTCAACCTGCCCATCGACACTGACCCCCTCCCCCACAAACCTGCTCAACTCCCTCGCTTCCTTCTCATCTGCCAGTTCCACCCAATCACCAAAGCCACAAGTGTGAGCATTTTACTGGACTCCTCTTCCCCCTGCAGCATAACTCAAATCAGTGGGCATTTACAGGTAATGTGTTTCTCAGATCCATGGACTTATTTCTCTCCGTCTGCCTGATCACCATCTTTCACCGAGCTGATCACAAGCTGTTATTTGCCAAAGCTCCAGAGATCTTACCACTATCCCCTCTGCCCCCTCCAAATTCCCAGGCTGCGGAGTCCAGCCCTGCAGGGTAGAGGAGGTACCGGCTCTGTAATCCCTGGCCACCCCTACCTTATTCTAACGAACCGTCTCCATGTGCCAGGCCACAGACCACAGTTGGGACCTTTCAAAGGCTTCCTGCTCACTGCAGAGAACACCCAACATTCCTCTGGGGCTGATTTGCCACCCTGGGCCTCAGCCCCCAATCCCATCTGCTTTATTCTGCTCAGGCTACACCAGCCTGGTCACTGTCCCCAAAGATACCAGGAGATCTATGCTCACTGGGCTCCCTGGCTGGGACCCTACCTGCCTGCTGGGATAACCTGGTGTCACTTGGGCCTGCTTAATACCGCCTCTTGGCCTCCAATCTCAACACTGCATCCAGAGCATTCCTCCTCCCTTCCCAGGTACCACCTAAGGTGGCAGATATGTTGTCTAACAAGGCTGGCCCCAGGACTTGGCCAGCTAAAGCCTGAATCACTAGGTGAGTGGCTGGATGAACCTAAGTCACCCCCTCTTTCATGCCTCCCAAGGGGAGCGGAAGGTGCAGACTCCTGGCAGGGGGCCAGAAGTGACATGCCTCAGTGGGCTGGGAAATGTGACTGTATGGCCTGTGTCCTCTGAGGTAGGGCCCAGAAGGCTGCTGTGGGAGTCCAGAGTCGCACAGGGAAGCTTAGTGAGTACCTGGCACCCAGGAGACACAAGCGTGCTTGCGGCCATCGAGACCAATGGTCAGCACTTTTCTCCCCACTGCACAGACAAGACCAAACCACTTGCGAGAGGTCATGAGACAGACCGAAGCTAGGACAGTTGCGGGGCCACACTCCCTGGGGACACCACACCATGCGGGGAAAGGTGAGGGGGAAGGGTGGGCACGCACGCATGCACACGCACACACACGCACGCACCTTTCCACAGCCGGGCACCTCGACGCCATCCACAGGCCGGGGGATCTCAATGGACTTGACGAGCCCGTACTTGCTGCACTCATCCCGCACGTCCTCCACAATCTCCTCGTACTCCTCGTCGTCCAGCAGCTCCTCAGGCAGCACCATGTTCATGAGGCACAGGACCTCAGTCGGGTGGCCGCCCATCTGCACCTGGGAGCTCATCAGGCCTGGCACTTGCAGGGTCACGGGGGTCTGGTTGATGGTGCTCTGTGGGGCAAAGGGCAGAGCAGTCACAGCCAAGGCCACACCAGCTGCCCAGAGGCCTACCCAGGGAAAACCAGGCCCTGCCCCTGTAAGGCTCAGGTGCCCACTCAGCACCACCAAAAAGCCAGAGCCAAAGACTTAGAAGGACCTCCTCCCAACCCCACCCACCCCACCCCACCCCCAGGTGTCCCTCTAGCCAATGGAAAATGACGTGCCGGGGGGCTCACCAGCGTGGCATTCTTGGCTCCCACACTTGCCCTCTGCACGAGCAGTTTCTTATCCCCCAGCTGCATCCCGTTCAGCCCTGCGATGGCCTGTGTTTGAAGGGTGAGGGGTGGGGGGGGGTGCGGCGAAGAGGTGCGGGTTAGGGGCCAGGAGCTTGACACCTCCCCACAAGCCCCAATACCCCAGAGCCGGGCATTGGTGGGGGAGAGGGGAAGGCAAAGGGGTCAGAGCTTGGAAAGAGCCAGAACCGAGGGAAAGGGCTCAAGTCCCCCACGCAGGGCCCCACTGCAGGCCGGCCTCCTCCCGCCCATCCAGAGGAGGGGAGACCAGTGTGGACACAGAGCAAGGTGCAGGGCAAGGACAGACGCAGCAGCACCAGGGGCCCGGGGCTCACCTGATCTGTAACGTTGATGTCCACGTACTCACAGAAGGCATAGCCCTTGGAGAGCCCCGTGGCACTGTCCTTGACCAGGTTGAAGGCCTTGAGAGGCCCGAACGATGTCAGCAGCTCTTTTACCTGAGACAGGGCCACAACTCTGTCAGGGCTGGTTTGGGTAAAGCCTGGGAGGGGAGCAGTCAGGAGGAGGTGAGGGGTCTACCTGGTCATCATTCAGGTAATTGGGTAAGCCCCCGATGAACAGCTTGTGGGCAGAGTCCGGGACCACGGTGGACACAACTCCTGGGGGAAAAGGGGAGTAAGTAGGCTTTGGTCCCCAAGGCAGGAGCTTTACCCAGCACACAGGGACAGGCCCATTACGCCTGCTGTGGTGACAAGAGGCCCACATCCCGCCATCCACAAGCTTACCCCAGGCATAGCAGCCCAGCCACGGCTGACAGAAACGGGTCTCCCAAACCTGCCCAGCCTCCGAGCACCCCAATAGCAGCTCTCCTTGGGGCGCATGGCGGCACGACAGCAGACAGCCCCGGTGGGAGCCCCAAAGACGCAAGCTCATGTCCCAAACCCGCCAACCACGGCAGGTCATGTCTGCGCTCATCCCACGGGCACACCCACCCCCCTTCCACATCTCTCAGGCCACAGCTCCACCCCCTTTCCCTACCACCCGATGTCTAGCTCAGGTCTCGGGCTGACCCTCGGTCCCTTCCTCTGTGGTCCTGCACATTTCACGACTACAACAGCCCAGCACTGTCACACACAGCAGACCAGGGAGTGCCTCGGAGAGGCCGGCTGCTCAGGGTCCAGGGTCCACGAGGGCAGGGACGTGCCCAGTTCACTCAGTACCCAGACCCTGGAGCCCAGGAGGGCTGTCACAGTGCAGTCACACCAGCAGAGTGCCTTTAACGACCACTCTGCGTCTACCCCAACCCTACCGTCTCCACTCGTCTTTGGATTCAGGGGCCTGCCAGGTGGCTCAGCCCAGTGTCCTAACACCTCCCAGAGGCTCCCATCAGGTGTGAGCTACCCAGGGCTCGAAGGAAGGGAAACACCACCCACCCAGCCTGACCAGTTCCTGACTTTCCAAGTCCAGACCCTCCCTCAATGGCTGCATGACCTGGCCCTCCTCTGCAGTCCGCACCAAGTGGCTGCGCCCCACTTCCTCCTGACCTGGGGAGGGACAGGGGGGCCTCAGACCCAAAGCAGGGTATGCCCTCTCCCACCACCCCAGCCACTCTGACCACCAGAGCCGAGCACCACCAGGGTGTCCGAACAAGGATAAGCAGAGGCCACAGGCCAGGCCCTGCACATCAAACTCGTGAAACCCGATGCCTTGATGCACTCCAAAGCCGTATCGCAGCAAGACGCAACAGACTAAGGCACAGGAAGGAGTTAGTCCCCTGCACTCGCCCAGACAGAAAAAGGGGCCTCCAAGCACCCGCCCCCCGCCCCCATCAATCACGACCCCACAGGTAGCTCTCAGCAAGCTACGGGCTTTGCCTACACAAGCACCACCGCTCTGACCGACGGCAGACAAGCACACGGGCAGGAGTCTCATCACCCCAACAGGGCAGCGCCAGAGCCAGGGGCGCCTCAGCCATCAGGCCCAGGCTGGGCCAGGCACCCCAAGGAAGCACACAGTGCCGAGGGCATCGGGGACGGAGGCTCAAACCCAGGATGCAGCCCCAAGTGAGCCTCCCTGAGCCTCAGTGTTCTCATCTGTGAACCAGGGAGAAACCTCACACCTACAACAGAGAATGACTCACAAGACCCACACCTAAAACGGGGCCTGAGGCAAGGCTGGCCAAGACCAGAGAGATGCCAAGGCCCCAGTGGCTTGCAGACCCCGTGTGGACAATAGTTCTGAAGCTGGGCAGAAGGACTCACGCGAGGGTGATGCCAACTGGGAGCCCAGGTCAGTCCTGGTGCCCAAAATCAAGCCCTCGGCAACATCCCCTCCCAACACAACGGGCAGGCTCCTCCCTGATCACACAACCTCTTCCCTCAGAGGGGCCACGGGGCACTCCCCTCTCATCCTCAATCTTGAAGCCTCACCTCCTCCCAAAGGCCATGCTGTACCCCCAACGACCAAGCAATCCTTTCTCGTGCACTTCCTCCTCAGCAGAGGGACCCTGCTACATGCGCTAACCACAGAGCCTGGCAGAGCAGGGCCCTGCTGAGGGAGCAGGTGCAGAGGCGAAGCCCCACTGGCAGGAGTCCAGTGGGGGAGAGCACCAAGCACAAAGCCTGGCAGCGGGAAGGTGTGGAGGGCCAAACTAAATTCACAAACTCAAAGGGTTCTGTGCTTTCCTGCCTCCAAAGACAGCTCTGGCTCTCCCTGCCTTCCCCCTTCTTATCTTAAAGGACAGTCAGGACCCCCACATCAGCACTGAACAGCTGGGCCTGACTTTGGTGGGAACGAATTTAAGGTTTCATGACTCCAGGTGATGCATATTTACTTTGAAGTCAACACAATTCCATCAAGACAAGGAAGTCACTTTCCAGGTTCCTGAATTGTTTCTCTTCCAACCACAAATACCTGAACTTTATCAAACACTTTCCCCTTTAGCCTCTTTACATAGTAAGATTGACTTACTTTTTTCTGAAAAGCAAAGATCAAAACGTGAACTTCACCATGGAAAAAGCCCGAGCGGAGGATGCTTAACCTGAAGACAGATTCACACTTCCTGCGACATCCCACTACCTGCCCAGGCCCCTCTGGACAGGCAAACCTCATGTGAGAAGATCCACGAGTGACCCTTCTGCTGTTTAATCACAGCAACAGCCCCTCCATCAAGGGGAAGACCACCCCGAGCCGCTGTCCCTGGATGGGACATATCCACTCCCACAGGGTGAAGGACACGCGCAGAAGGCAGCACAAGAAGATGGCAGAGTGACGACTCTGGACACGAGCCAGGTCCCCTGGGAGACCGCTAATCATGCCCTTGCCTTGCTGGCCTTCTGAGATGGGCTCACAGTCTCCACAATGGCAGCAGGCAAACCTTTCAATGAAAAACCAGGCGGCAAATATTTTCAGTCTGTCACACAGTCCTGACACAGGATCTCTGTCACCCAACTTGGCCACTCCAACACAAAAACACAGATAATAAGCAATGAGTGGGCTAAGCTATGTGCCAATAAATCGTTAAAAAACAGGCAAGGGGCACCTGGCTAGCTCAGTTGGTAGAGCATGTGCCTCTTGATTTCAGGTGCATGAGTTTGTGCTCCACGTTGGGTTTGAAGCCCACTTTAAAATTTTTTTCCTTGTTAGTATTTATTCATTTTTTTTGATAAAGACAGATCGTGAGTTGGGGAGGGGCAGAGAAAGAGACACAGAATCCAAAGCAGGCTCCAGGCTCTGCACAGAGCCCAACGTGGGGCTCGAACTCACGGACCGTGAGATCATGACCTGAGCCAAAGTCAGATGCTCAACCGACTGAGCCACCCAGGTGCCCCAGGAGCCCACTTTAAAGAAACAAACAGAAAGCTACGTGTGGCCTCCTACCTGTCACCTGCTGACCATGTACTTACTATAGGGCTGTCACAAATATTAACATGATCCACAGCCCGCTTGGGGCAGAGCCTGACGCAGCAGGCTCCAGCAACCGGTTATAAAAACATAACATCCTGAATTTACTTAACAAAAAACAATATTCCATAGCTCCACCTGGGAAACGGTCCCACAGATGCGTGCACAAAAAGAAGGTCATCAGGCTGTGCATTTAGAGTGCGTCAGCGTGTGTCACGCGTCGTTTCTTGAAAGAATTAAAGAAATCCACTGAATTTACCAAATTATTACAGCGGAAGACACTGGAGACAAGCTGGGGAACCAGCCTCCAGTCCTGAGGCGCCTGCCAGACTCCCTGGGACTCCACGTCCCTGACTCTACCAAGGGTGGACTCAATTTCTAAGAGGTGTCCTTCGGTGCAAAGCCTCGGCCAGCTGCTTACTTGCTCCCCACCCAGAGCACCAGTGCTCACCCACCTTTCCTGGGAGAACTCCAGGGGCCTGGGATGACAGAACTGGCTCCCCCAAGCCCACAACACTCCCACAGAGGCCCCAATTCTCACTTACACCCGTCTGCCCACAGGGGCCCGCAAACAACCTGGAGGTCGAGTCAGGCCTGCTGTCTGTTTCTGTACTTCCCGCTACTGCAGGACCCGTGGGTATTTTATGAAACCAAAACGTTGCCGAGCGTAACTGATAAAGGATGTGGCGCACAGCCAGACCCGTTCAATTAGGTATCACAGGAGACTGCGTGCAGACTACACCATCGCCACAGAACAGTCGTGACCAAAACGTACGGCTCACGAAACCAAAAACATTCACTCTCCGACCCTCTGCAGAATAAGCTTGCTGGCCCCAGGTCTGCCATGCTCTCTACTGACCAGGACCGGACACAGCTATGGGGCACGGCCCGGAGCACGAGACTGAAGAGAAACTAGGACCAAAATAGGAGGGAACACCCAGATGCCGACCTCACACTGGGAACTCAATTGCAAACCGCTGACCTGCTTGTGTTCACACTGACTTCCCAGGTCCCAGAAAAGGAACGACAGGCAGGCTGCAAGCCCCTCACCTCCCTCGACGCCTCCCACGACCCTGGCTCTGCCACTTATGAGCTGTGCATCCTCAAGCGGGGAGGACAGCAAGCTCTAAAGGTTTGGGGAAACGGATGAGAAGCACTCACACCACTTCCCAAGCAGCTCTAGCTGGGTTGGGGAGAGAAGGGCGGACGAGTCCCCTACTCACCAGGCACGTAGACAGAGGGGTTCTCCGACATGCCAGGCAGGGGCTGGTAGTCATGAGGCCTGCGGATCTTCAGCGACTGGCCTTGGAAGATGATGCCATCAAAAGCCATGGCCTGGGTGGTCTCATCCACGGAGCGAAACTGCAAGAGAAGCTGGTGGTGAGGGTCAGGGAACCCAGCAGACAACAGCCTGCAAAAGGGCCTAGGGCAAACAAGAGCTGCTACAGAGCCACAGGGACCAGGAGGAACACACACTTCCCTGAGCCCACTGTGCAACCCAGCTCACCTCCAAGAAAGCAAAGTTCTTGTCCTGGTTAATCTGCACAGCCAAGACGGGGTTGCCAGGGGCCTGGGTCAGCCCCCCAAGGCGCATCTGGGCGTTGAAGAAATCCATCATGGCCTCCTGCAGAGGGAATAGGAGACAGGGGGGGGCGGGGGAAGGGAGGTGGAGAGAGGAGGGGAGGGTGAGAGAGGGAGACACAGACGGGTTTGGGGGTGAGGGGAAGGGAGGGGGTGGGGAAGGGTGGAAGAAGGGAGGGAACAGTGAAATAGAGATGGGGGCAGAGAGATCAATAGTAGGAACAGAAGCAGTAGAAAAATGGGAGAACAGGGAGGAAGGAGGCAGAAGCAAGAGACAGCCAATGGCCAGGAGCGTGGGGCAGGCCACAGGGGCCCCAACCAGAGAAGAGACGTCATTCAAGAAAAGTGCAGGGAGACAGTGACAACAAAAAGACAGCGAAAAGCACGAGACAGAACAGAAAACGAAACGTAAAAAAAAAAAACATCCAATAGCGACAAGAAAGCAGTAGGAGAGCAAGAAAGAAAAACCCAGCAGGGACACAGAGCACCAAGTCAGAGAAAAAGAGGAGTGAAGGGACAGGGAAGGTGGAGGAGAGGAGGGCAAGGGTGGGAGGGCGGGCGGGAGGGGAGGAGAAAAGAGTGATGTGGCGGGATCTGGCCCTGGAGTCCGGGGGCTGCTTTATCAAACGTAGCAAAGTGCAGGTTGAGAAAGTCAGAATGGACCTTACTTGCCTTCGACGACGGTAGCAAACTTTTTGTTGCTACGAGGGATCTCAGCCCCACAATATTTCACTTTAAAGAGAAATGGAAACAACTCTTTGATCTCGGGATTCTCGGGGTGCCATGGGAAGGGGTTGGGGAGAGGGGGAGGGGAGAGGAGCGGTGGGGAAGGTAGGGGAGGTCAGGGCCATCAAAAACAAAAGAGCAGCGACCATGGGAGGGACGTGGGGAGAGGATGGGAACAGGCGGCAGAGAACCAGAGACGTGTCAGAGAAAACCGAGGGGAGCGTGCGTCTGTGTGTGTGTGTGTGTGTGTGTGTGTGTGTATGCGCGCGTGCGAGTCTCCCTCTCTGTCTCTCTCGAAACGGACTCGTGGATTTTCGTAGGTTCGTTATGTGTGTGCTTGATCCCTGGGTTGCTGGAGGAGGTTGGGAGAAGGGAGACGGGAGAGGGGAAGAGGAGGGAGGGAGAGGGCCACCCCCAGCCCGGCCCCTGGCTGGCTCAACTCCATCGGTCCATCTGGGAGGGGGCCGGGGGGCCTTGCAGGAGCAGAATCTGACCCGTGCAGGTAGGGGGAGGGAAGGGGGGGAGGGGAGGAATGGGTAGGGGAATCGGGGAGAGGGTAGGGGCAGGGAAAAGGCAGGGGGCGGGCAGTACCTCAGTGATGCCAAAGGGGATGTTGCCCACGTAGAGACGCCGGGCCTGTCTGGTCATCTGGCTCCCGACCACGGGCACCGGCGTCGGGGTCACAGCCAGGCCGTCAGGGGTCATGGTGGGAAGAAGGGCGGTGGCTGGAATCTGACCCGCGGCTTCAAGAGGGGAACAACAGGATTAGATGGCAACAGGGCAATCCCCTACACCCCCCACCCCGTTCAGGGACCACCGCACACCTGGGAGGGCGGCTCCACATGGACCAGTCCCACCGAGGCCTCATCCAGGCCCCCAGCACCTACTCCATGGGAGGCTTCAGAAAGGCAGAAGCCAGAGAGCCCAGGGCACGAACCTCATCGTCCCTCACCACCCCACCCACCGAGAACAGGGTCTGTTCCCTCAACCACCCAGCAAGTTAAAGTAAGGAGGCGGCGGCCCCAGCCCACCTTGCATGGCCTTGTACTGCATGGGGGTGATGTGCTCAAAGCCAGGTGGCGGTACATCCCAGTATTTACGGACCTTCTTCTTCTTTTCGTGGCGGGGGGAGCGACTGGGAGGGCGGGAGGGGAGAGTGGGGCAGGACAACCTCAGTCTGACCAAAGGTGGGCCTGTGAGCCCCCCCAGGCCCCCCAGCCCCCCACCAGCAGTGCAGCACTCTCCAGAAGGGAGAGGATCTGGGTCAGGGCCGTGCCCAGGCCTGGGGGAGGTGCCGGTCTCAAGGCAGTGCTTGGGCCAGGGCTGGACAAGGACAGGGCAGGGTGCAGGGAGGAGAGGGCAAAGGGAGGGGACGTCGGAGTGGAAGGGGCAGGAAGAGAAGCTCACATCAATCCACCGTGCTCCTCTTTAGCGCCTCTGGTCAAAGGTTTGCTGGGGGGTGGGAGGGAAAGGTATGGGGAGGGGTGACTGGGGACCCTTGTCTTCCCCACACGCCACACCTCCCCGAGGGCTCCGAGCCCCAGGGCTGGGGGCAGGGCCGAGGTGAACAAGCAACAAGCAGGCCCCCTCGGCCCTGCCATTCCCCCCAACCCCCCCATCCCAGGAAAGAGGAACTACGCGAGAAGGGCCACACAGACCACTTTCTACTTGGAGAAACTGAGATGGAACGAAGCAGAACTTCCACCTGCCCACCCTTCCTCACCTAAGGGGACAGAGAACAAACAGGGGACCCTGGGAAGGGAAAAGGCATTAGAAGAGCAGAAGGCAGCTAAAGGTGGGGGGCGGGGGGGAGACACTGCCCCCCCCCCCCCCAAGAACTCCCTGTTCTCAGAAGGCAGAGCACAGGCCTCAGAAGACCATCCCGAGAGAACCACAGAAAGACAGCAGAGGGCGAAAAAGGAAGGAGCCCTAAGAGACGGGCTGGGGCAGCCCTCACGAAGAAGGAAACAGTCGATGCCCTGACGCTAGACTCACCTCCAAGAACCTACTGCCCCCACCGACCCATCAGAAACTAAACTCTAGAAACAACTGAACTCAAGACAGACAAGCCCCAGACCCCTCCCCCAGACACAGAGAAGAGCCACAGAGGCCCAGGCACACCAGGTACTTGTGCAGGGACACCCTACACCCACGCTGGCTCACCCCCACCTGTGCCCAGCCAGGGGACCCCAGCCCTGGTACCTTCGCCGCCGCCTGTCCCGGGAGGCGCTGCGCTGGTCCCGGTTGCGCCGGTCGCGGCTCCGGCTCCGGCGCTTGCGGTCCCGGCTTCGAGAGCGGCTGTGACTACGCTTCCGGTGCCGGTTCTCCTTGTCTCTCTCTGGGCCAGGGGGAGGGGGAGGAGACTGAGCTGAGGGAGGACACGGCCCAGCCCACCCGCTCACTGGTGGCTATGCCCCAAGCCCCAGGGAAGCCACCCCCAAGGGGAAGGGATTCGATGGAGGAGGGGAGATAGCAGGCTTCCTGGGTCCACAAGCGAATCCAGGGACCTTAGGGGACCAAGGGGACGGGAGCTGGTTACCTGAGGGGAGAGGGCCTGGAAATGCCCCCGGGGTGTAAGATACCTGAGGACGCTCAGGAGGAGCTGGGGAGCCAGAGAAGACAGAGGAGGCTGGCTCCTGGTCCCCCTCGAGGGCTGAGGGGCCTGACCCCAGGGTCGTCCCTGAGAGGGGCAGGGCTAGAGGCTGGGGAATCAAGAGACCCAATGATGTTTTCCTGAATGAAGGAAACTGGCGACCCCTCAGGAAAGACCTCCTCAACCAGCTGGCACCCACAGCCCCACCATCAGGCCCCAGGCACCAGACAGAGATCTGATAGCCCCAGAAAGCCAAGACACCCAACAGTCCCTTCCCAACCAGGTGAAGAATACAAGAGTCCCTCCTCTAGGGAGGTGCCCCTTCCTGAATTTGGGCTAAAGAGGAGGTGCCAGGAGGAGTGTGCCCTGCCCACTCCGGCCCACTGCCCCTCGCAGGCTGGCATCCCAAACCACCCCTACCTGCCCATCGTCCCTCAAAGCCAGTACAAGAGAAACCAGGGTCCAGCCCCCAGTTGGCTCATACTTTTCAGGTGGCGCCTAGAACAGAGCACAGCCTTGCCTGTAAAACCAGACACCTCTGCTCAACAGACCTCTCACCTGGGAAGGAGATGCAGGCCCTGTCACAGTATATTTCCTCACCCTTAGTTCAAAGACACCCCGGACTCCCCAACTACCCATTTCCAGGGACAGAAAAAGGAAGAGGCAATAAGGACAGGGCGTTAAAGTGGACTTTGGCCTCACCCGTACTACTTTATACTATACGCTTCTTCAGACAATTAAATGTGAACTTCCTGTAGATTGAGTCTCAATTCCTGAACCACTCAGGAAAGGTGCTCCTTCCAAGCACCTCAGAAGAAAACACACAGCAGCAAACACCAGAATGCTCCTGAGAGCAGGCTCCGTACTTAGTCCCACTTGCTCTCGATCCTCACCACTGCTTTGAAAAAACACTGTGGCCGCTCAATAGGAAAAACGCGGCACAAGGAGCTCGTGTAACTTGCCTGTGGCCAAAAAGCAGCAGAAGAGTGAAGCCTGAATGTGAACAACGTAACATCAGCAAGTACAGTTATCAACACCTGGGCACACATCTTAACACAAAGCAGGCAGAACTCACTAGGGTCTGCCTAGAACCACTAACGACAACATCATTATCTCCTTGAAAACTAAAGAAGTAAAAAAAAAAAAAAAAAAAAAAAAAAGACTGGAAGCAACACGAAGTAGAAGACAAACACGGAGGCCTGGCACTGGGCACAGGGAGGAGCTGTGGCCTTGGACCGCTGGCTTCACGCTTGTAAGAGGAGCAGGGTGTGAGCCCCAAGCACTTTTCCTGCGGCTGAGGCTCCGAAACAGACAAGCAGGCAGAGGGACCAACAGGAAATGGTGATGCCTGCAGGGGTGGCGGCTGAGATCAGACAAGGAACTTAATGCCCTGGAGACACAGGTGCGGCACACACAGGCAGGGGCTGAAGCTCAGAGGCCGGCCCACAAAGACAAAGATCCACAGGCAAGGCAACACGTGGACAGAGTTTCCTGCCTCCAACACGAGAAAAGGAGCTTCGCCGCTCAAAATGCTGTGGGCACATTGTGGGAACAGCTCCACTAACCCAGGGGACACGCCAGGGCTGCGAGCGTGGCCTCCCAGTGCCAGTGGGGACACCCAGGGAGAACCCAGGCAACACACGCGCCAGCACCTCGTGGAAGAACTCAATCAGCTCCACCTGGCAGCCCGGCCTACTGCAACTTGGCCTCGCAGCCAGCCAGACTCAGGAGGGTTTCAGCTTTTTGCCTTACCAACGTGTATAAAACCCCGGAAAAAACCAACCTTTCCTTAGACAAAGGTTGTACCTACCCCAAGTGCGTGAGCACCTGGCAGAAAACACCTGAAAAACACCTTTCCCTGACGGTGCCAGTTAGGAGAGTGAAGACACGCCTCTCTCCTCAGTATTACACTAAGGACATTTGCACAATAGAACAGGCGTCACTTACTAGGCACTTCACACATGCCAAGCCACACGCCACACGTTCGTACACGTTACCCCCATTTAACCTCAGCTCTGCCTCTCACCAGCTGAAACCTGGGAGAAGCGTTTAAACTCTTTGAGCCACTTTTCTCGTCTGCAAAAGGAAGGAAATCATCAGCATCACATGGCGATTACAAGGATCCACTTAGAAAAATTACAAAGGGCTTAACAAAGTGCCTGGCACTTGACAAGCACCCAGAGTTTAACTATCAAGGATTGCTACTACCATCCTCGTTAATTCTAAAATCGCAGTGACAAAACAAAGAGTCAACGTACAAACCCCGACGAGACTAACACAGAAATACGGAGGCAGCACAGCTGCTGGGCAACAAAGGAGGTGTCCGAACCCAGGAACGCCCAACTCCAAAGCCCACATCACGTAGAAACAGACACCCCATGTGCGCTCTCCCCAGACGCTGTCTCCTAGGCCAGCCACCCCCGACCGACTTCTGGACAGGGTTCGCTGCGCCCCCCGTTCAGGCCTCCCAACGCGGGCAGCTTCTGCCTCAAGCCCCCCACCTTCGCTCTCAAAACGACCTAAAGACAGGACGAATTTTTGCAGCGCCTAACGACTGTCGTCGTCCGGACGTTCTTGCAGCCCCTGTGCTGCTTCGCACCAGCACGACCCCACGCCTTGCTAACTCGGTACCACCGGGGGTAACGTCCCCCGCCCTCATCTCCACGGCGACCAGATTTAGGAGGCTTAATCTGTGCCCTGAGACTGGACCGGACACGGGGGCCGCTCTCTAGCTGGGAGGGGACAAGACGCAAACACCCCGCGACCGTCGGGACTCCCAGAAGTCCCGTGTCGGAAGGACACACGCGTGTCCTCTCTCACGAGCCACACCGCGTCACGCTTGCCGATACCCGGGCGGGGACCCAGCCGGGGCCCACGTGAAGGGGGTTAGCAACCGCCATTTTGGAACAAAGGGGGCGTGGAGACCCGGGCCGCTGGCCCGGCCGGAAGCGGAAGTGCCGGGGCAGCGGGAAAGAAAGGAGGCTTTGCGGGATCTGATACCTGTAATCTTTCAGTTAAAAAAAAAAAAAAAAAAAAAAAGAACGGAAAAGAAAAGAGAATGGGGAGTCCGCGAGGGAACACCCGGCGGGTCCGCGCCGCCTCCGCCGCGGACCACGTGGGGTGTAGAACGACGCGCGCCGCGCATGCGTCCAGGACCCGCGCCCGCCGCCCCCTCCTCTCTCCTCCCCTCCCCTCCCGCGCGCGGCGGCACGCCGGGTGGTCACGTGAACCAGGCGCGCGCCACGGAGCGGTGGGGGGTGCGCAGCGCGGCCCTGAAAGGAGGGGGAAGAGAGGGGGGGAAAATGGCGGGGGACACGGAGAGAGGCCCGGAGCCGCCCCGCCCGCCGCCCCGTGCCCCCAGCGCCCTCACCTTGCTTATTTTCGTTGAGCTGCCGCTCGAACTCGTCGAAGTCCGACATGCTGAGGCGGCCGCGTAAGGGCCCTGTGCAGCTCTGGCCTCGCCTTGCCGCCCGCCCGCTCTGGCCGCTTCGGCTACTTCCGCCGCTCGCTTCGGCTACTTCCGGCCGCCGCCGGCGCTCCGCCGCCTCCTACCTAATCAAGCCCGGGCCGCCCGCCCCGCCCCGCCCCGGCTCCGCCCCTCACCCCGCCCGCCCGCCCGCCCACGAGGTGTCCCTCCCCCCTGCCCGAGCCTGGCTCCAAATAGCGTCGGCTATTTCCGGACCGTAGAAGAAATCGGGAGCGGCTGCTTCGGCTGATTCCGGAAACACCCGAAGCGAGGATTTCACCGGCTTCCCAGGCTATCGTAACTTTTCGGAAACTAGCTCCTCAACGTTCGGGTGTTTCCGTAGGTCCGCGCGTTCCTCTGCGCCCAGCCCCCCCACCCCAAGGGTTCGGCTTCTTCCGACAATTCAAACCGTCCCAGTCTTTGGCTGCTCCAGCAGATTTCCCCCGCTCTTCTCCGCTGACCCTATCGAGCTACTTCCAACAATCAATCCTAACCGTGCGGAACTTCTGCACTTTCTGTAGATTTCCAGCACTCGCTCTCGGACCCAGCCAGAGGATTAAATCCGATGCCAAGGTTCGGCTCTTTCCGGACACTGCACTCACTCGCTCCTCCCCGGCCGGAGAATTTCGGCTCCTTCCGCCACCACTTCGGGAAGGCCTCACTCCCGGGAGACAGCTTCGGTTTTTTCCGGCGGCGCTTCGGCTCCTTCCGGCTTCGGGAAGAGAAAAGGGAGGGAGGACAGAAGCGAGGTTGGTCAGGAGAAGGGATACAGAAAAAGGGCGGAGTCCCGGCTCTCTGCACCTGGCTCTCCGGGTGGGGAGAGTGGAGGAAAAGAAGGACCGATCTCGCGGAGGGCCTCAGAAGGTTGCGCGAGACAAAAGCTGCCAGCGAGGTGAAGGGTGCGCGCGGCCGCTGCGGAGGTTGCCAGCGCGGCTTTGTGCGCCTGCGCAGGTGGAAGAGGAGGGGAGCGAGATGGCCTTCTGCGCCTGCGTAGAGATCAGTCTGAGGCGAGGTTTCTCACTGTTCCGGGAGGCAAGTGGGTTCCAGAGCCCCTAGCACGCGTGCGCGAGGCTTTCCCTTCCTCCGAGAAGGGTACCGAACTCCAGACCGCTAAGCAAAGCCGCTCGCTGCTGGTTGCTGTGGCAACCGCGTCAGCGCACTTGCCCCCTCCCGCAGCGCAGGCGCAGCAGGCAACTTGGGGGCACTTCCGGAAAGCAGTAATCTAGCACTACCGCCTCCTGGCGGGCGGACGCAGGAGCCTCCGCCCGGATGTGCAGTTTCCCCCTTCTGCGGTCGCTCCTGCCAGCCGTCATTGAGTCCACGTCTCCTGCCCCAGCGCCTCTAGTCGAGACAGGCCCGCGGGTGGTGTTGACGCCTCCCTTCCCGAGCTCTGCCCCTCCAAGTTCCCTGGGGCACAGCTGCTTTTGCTCCTCCCGGCCCTCCCTCCGGGGGTGCTAATTACACCCTGTCTCCCCAACCTCCGGGTTCCTGCCTGACCGCCCGCTCCTCGGAGCTCCCCGGAGCCCCCGTCACGGTCTCCGAGGCAACGGCCACCCCCTCCAAGAAGAGACCGGGCCTCCTTTATTCCAAATTTTATCTTCTCTCTTTAATTTAAATTCTCTGAATAATTCTTTCTCACGTAGACTCGGGGCAGTCCGGGATGCGGATGGGGAGCTCCTGGCAGAGTGGGCCAGCCTCTCCTCGGGGCTGAGGGTTGACACGGCGTATGTACAGGGCCCGGCCCCGCAGAGTCTCGCAGTCCTCCCACCCCCTCCTCCACGAGGAAGGGCCCGGTGAGGGCAGGACGGTGCAGCTCACGGGGGAGGAGTGCCCACGTTCAGGAAAGCGCAGACACCGACCCCCTGGGCAGTAGCTCTTGGGAGACTGGCTAACTGGAACTCCTCCCCAGGGGATGCAGAGGAAGGGGAGGATGCTAGGAACGTGAGAGGCAAGGAGGGAGTCAGATCTATACACAAGGGACCCGGGGCAGGAGTGGGGATCTGCAGGACGAGGGGAGGCGAACGCAGAAACACGCCGCCCACCCCCCAGGCCCTCTGGAGGAGCACACCACTCATGCACACGCTTGCCACTGCCACGAGGGGCAGAGGAGGGAGGGACGTGGGGGCCGAAGGGCGTGTCCCGGGCCAGGTGGGGCAGAATCACCGCTTGAAGCGGTAGGTGATGGGAAGCAGCAGCTTGCTCTTCTTGAGGGCCTGCACCTTCTTAAGGGTTTCGTCGTCCAGGGCCAGGAAGCAGCGGCGCGAGTACTCGAGCAGGCGCTCCTTGGAGGGGTCGAACTCGCCCACCTCAGCCAGCTTCTCGGGGGCTACAATGAGAAGCTCTGCGATGGGTGTGGTCAGCGCCACCGTGTTGCGATCTACTCGGTGGTGCTCGAAGGCCCGAGACATGCTCTTCAGCTTCTGGAAGGTGCCCAGGATCTTCTTGTATCGGCAAAGGACACCGTCTGCATCCTTTACTGCAGGGCCGGGCCGGGGCACAGAGACAGACATGAGAGGGACAGAGGCGGACACAGGAGGCAGATGGGGCAAGGGCAGATGGGGAGCCCAATACAGGAAGAACTGCAGAACAAAATGGGAATCAGGATGAGGAGCAGCTGGGAGCCATGGTGAGACAGTGGCACCAGGGGAAAAGGAGGAGCCTTCTCCCCTCCCCATGTTACTGATGAGGAGCCTGAGGCTCAGGGCAGGGTGACCCCAGGAGGCAAAGCCGGTGAGGAGGGACCGCAGAGCAGGACCCCACGGGCAGGCTGGGACAACCAGGCTAGGGGAGAAGGGAGGGCCTCCTGGGGCATCACAGCAGGCCCCTCCCCCCATCCCTGCTCCTTGCTCACCCCGCTGCCTCTCCCGGGCCTTGGGCTTCCCGAAGCGCCTCCGGCCAGCACTTCCCTTCTGCTTCTGCCTCTTCCTCTCCACGGCACTGCCTTCTTCAGATGCTCCGCTGAGCGAGGAGGCCGCAGACTCAGGGTCTGAGGCCTCACCCCCAGCCCCACCCCGGCCATCCCCTTCAGCCCGCCTGGGCCCAGGCTTCACCCGGCAGTGGTCCTCTGGAGAGAGGTAGAGAGAGAGGGACACATACACATGAACTTCCAGAACAGGGGAGAGGAGGCAGGAAGTCCATCTGCAAGGTGGAGACAGATGTCACACCACACACAGGTCCACAGGAGAGGGGGGGGGCCTCAACCAGGGCTGGAATCCCCAAAGAGACAGTGCATATAGATGTTGCAGTCTCCACCAAGATGGCTGAGTACAGTGCGGGCGGTTGGATTTGGGGGCAGAGATCTTGAGTGGGGCATGGGTTCATGCTCCTCTGACTCCAACTTGACAGCAAGAAGTCTGGAGGAGGAGCTGAGAGGACCAAGACAGGAACTCAGGAGAGTCTCTGTGGGACCTCCAGAAGAGTAGACTCTAGAAATCCAAGAAGCAAGACCCTGGTTGGGGAAGAGGTTTCAGACCCTGAGAGAAATCCCAGGCTCTGGGTCTAGTGCGCTGGGAAAGTCAGGCACCCACCTTCACCTGGACAGTGTGAGCATCTGAGGCTCTGATGAAGGGGCCACCACCACAAGGTGGGCTGGGGGACATCCGGTATTGGGGTTCTCACCAAGAAAATTCAGAGGCCCTTGGGCCAAACATCCTGGATAGGTTCCCATCAGCAACCCAGGCCACAGGGAGTTCCAAACCAGAGAGATCCTCAATAACACAGGTATTGGGGGGGGGGGGGGGGGGGGAGGGACCAGACCCCTTGCCCAAAGTGTCAGGTGTGAATCACAGGGGAATACGGGGTCCTGCGAGGAAGCCAGTCAGGAGCTGAACATCATGAGGAAAGGAACAGAGTTGTACTCTCCAAAAATAGGAGCTAAATTTTGGGAAAGGAAAGCACTGACTATCTGGGGCAAGGGATGGCCACAGGGTCTTGCCCATCAGCAGAAGCAGGAATCAAGCATGAAAGAAGCTGGGCTTGGGGTCCTGGAGACCACCATGAAGTAAGAAGGAGATAACGATGCCAGGTCCCCACTGGGCCACCAAAAGGAAGGGTGTAGGTGAGGAGGGTCCCATATCCCCAGGAAGGGCCGGAGTTGGGTGTCAGGGCCTGGGTATGGGCCAAGGGACTAGATCATCAGGCGCCTCACCTGCATCCATGCGGGCAGATGAGATAAACTTGTCCAGCTGACAACGCAAGAAATCCCTCTCTTCCTCCAGGTCCTCGATGCGTTTCTGTAGCCAGGAGTTCCTTTCCAGGGCCATATGCAGCTGGGCCCTGACCCCATTCATCAGGGCCACAGTCGGGGACGCGGCTTCCGGAGGCTCTAGGGACAGCGGGGAGGCTTGGTCACACCCCAGGCCTCAAGGGCCCTGCACCCCAGCTGCCTGGGGTCCCTCCGAGCCTGCCCCCCAGCTCACCCTCGAAGTTTCCCCGAGAGGGGCTCAGACTGTAAAAGATCTGTGGGTCTAGGTGGGGCGTCTCATCGAAGGGGATGGAGATCTCGAAGGCCTCATCGTCTTTCTTCACTGGAGGGGAGAGGCCAGGGGTCACCCCAGGGAAGGCCCCAGGCGCCTCGGACCAGCCCCCAACCACAGCAGCCCTGGGGAGGAAAGGGCAGGGATGGGTAGGGCAGCAGTGGGACCAGGGTCGGGGCAGGGTCCCAGCTTCCTCACGTGTCCTCCTCCGGCTGTTTCGGTCATTCATGGCGCGACCTCCGGCGGACCCGGGCAGCTAAGCGCCTCAGGGGCACTGGACAGAAACGGCAGCCACAGATGGAGGGACATCCCGCGGGAGGTGGGGCCCAACTCCTTAGGACTGGGGAAATGGGGGTGCTGAAGGCTGGGACTCCTGGGTCTGAGGGAGGAGGGGACCCATACCCTCAGGACCGAGCGGGGACACCCGGGGTTTCAAACTCCAGGGCTCCCAGGGAATGAGGGGGCTGGGGACCCAGACCCCGGGCTACTGAGGGAAGGAGTGGGTTCCCCGCGGGGTCGACAGAGCGGACACATCCTGGCCCGAATGGGTCGGACCCTCATCACGGGTCACCTCGGGGCCAAAAGAGGCGAGAGGTGCGGGGGGGGAGGAGACCGTGCCCCAACTTCCAGGCATAGGGTGGGGGTCCGGCCCACGCGAGCGCCTTCCCACGCCCCTCCCCCGCACTCGTGTGGGCGAACAGGGCCCCTCCCCCGTGGTGGAGGGGGCGGGGCGCGTGCGCAGTGCGGGGGAAGGTCACGCGTGGGGATGCGCCCCCGCCCCCGCCCTTTGTCCCCCGGGTGGGAGGGGGAGCGATGTTGCCAGGGGGTCCCAGCGGGAGATGCGCTAGGCCGCGGGTGCTGATGTGGCCACCATCCCCCCGCCCGCAGGTGCCCGGGGTCGGAGGGGCCAGGCCCCGCGCTCACCCACCCGCGCGCGGAATCCGGCCAGGGGACCGACGGCGGCGGCGCCCATGCCCGGCGCCGGGGAGCGTCTGCAAAGTGTCGCGGGGAGTGGAGGGAAGCGCCCACCCGCCGCGGGCGGGGCGGCAGAGGCCCCGAGTGTAGGGGCGGGGTGGCGAGTCGGAGGGGCGGGCAGGGACGCCGGCGCTCGCTCGGTCCGCGGGTCGTTGCGCTTCTGCGGGAGTCTCCGGCCCCAGGTGAGGCCCGCCGTTTGCGGCAAAGGCCCGGGCTGCACTTGCGCGACGGCCCCTTGTCGCGCTACCCCGCCCTCCGCGAAGCCTGAGCAGGGAACGTCAAGAAACTCCCAATTCCTGGAGAGCAGCAGGCTCCGGGGGTCCCCGGAGTGGATGGCGACGCACGGAGTGGGGCACGGGAAAGGGAAGGAGACAACCAGGAAAGTTGAATTGCCGGGAGAATCCTTTTAAACGAAACCCTGGGAACTGGCCATATGGATCCCCGCAACCCGCCACTTCTCCCACCGTGTGTGCACCACCATTACAGCCCGACCACACGGTTCCCAGGCCGGGAGGAGGGGGGCGGGGATCTGGAACACCACCACCACTAGCCCTGTGGTAGTCATTACGAGCTGGTTTTGGAACATTCCCACCCAATCTTGGCCGCTCCTCCCCCAAACCCCACTCAGTTTACTCACCTGCAAAGTGGGGAGATTATGATCCCTTTTAGGTTCCTTGTGAGGATGTACTGATATGGTGCTGGCAAAACGCTCAGCCCAGCGCCTGGCCATAGTCTAGGCCCAACAGCGGGGCGCTGTTAGTGTTATTTGAGGTCAGACAGTGGGAGGCTCTTTCCCTCTCTGGGGAGTGGAGATGGCTAATTTATTCTTCCACCCAAAAAGAGGTCGGAAGAAGAAATGAGGCCCAGCACAGTGCCTGGCACAAAACAGACGCGCAAAGAAAATTCATTAAGAAGGCAGATGTTTATTCGGCTTCCAGCCTCTCCTCCCAGTCACCAGTTGCTACTGGACTTTTCATTTCCTTTTTCTTTCTTTTCTTTTTTTTTTTTTTTTTTTTTTTTTTGCTACTGGAATTTTGGCCAGCTCTATGAGAGCAGGGCTGTAACCTTGCAGAAGGAGAATTTAAAGGTCTGCACCATTTAGAAAGCTGTGGCCACACTCCTCTCCTACCTGCTTCACATCATAGATAAACTGTAGCCTGGGTCAAAACGTCCAGGGGGAGTTACCTGCCCTAGATAGGTATTTTGCAAACTACAGGTTCATGGGCAGGGAATTCAATATAGTAGAATGGAATTAGCAAAAAGGAAAAAAGTTAATTGCATGTGGCAGAGATTTAAGTACTGCTGAACTTTTGTTGCACATATATTTTGTGTATGTTTACTGGGTTGCCATATAAAATGTGTTTCTTACAGGAGATCCTAGCTTTAAGGAAAAAAAGGTTTAACAACACTCTACCTAGATGACACCCTTTGTGAGGGGTCAAGCTAGGACTGATCCCAGTGCAGAAGGCCAACCTTCCCATCCCCAGCCAGCCAAGCCAAGCACTGTGCGGATGCACTTGGGATGACCCAGGTGAAATGCTCAGCCCAGCACCTGGCCACAGGCGGCGCTCAAGATCCAGGGCGCTGTTAGTGTTATTTGAGGTCAGGCAGTGGGAAGCTCTTTCCCTCTCCGGAGAGTAGACATGGCCGATTTGTTCTTCTGCCCAAGAAGAGGTGGGCCAGGCACTTGCTGAGTCTCCCTGCTGGGCAGCAGGCAGGCCAAACCGCTGTGCCCAAAAACAAATCTCAAGTGCTCAAAATGGGAAAGGTGTTTATTGGGTGTCCAGTCTCAAGTCCTGGCTGGGGGGTGCAAGGCAGGTCTGGGGCCCCTTCCCCCAGCATCAACAAGGGGGCGTCAGGAAGGTGGTGCAGATGCTTGATGGCTCCCAACCACGATTTTCAGGCTGGAGGATTTTCACACATAGCACTGTCTCCTGGGCACCTGGTCAGGCTCAGCCTGAGGCTCCACCCTAGGAAGGTAAGGTCTCCTTTCCACCTTTATCTCCAAAGTATCCAAAGGCTACTCAGGGGCTCCTCCTTCAGGCAGGGCTTGGCCTTTGCAGGAAGTGTGTCTGTGTCTGTGTCCAGGGCTGCAACCCAGCCTTCCGCACTGGCCACGTGTCTGAGGGCCACAAGAGTCCGGGCTCCCCCCAGAACCCCATGGCACCTGGGGTACCCGGCAGCCCGGCTCATGGGTGCTTCCACCGAGTGTGCTTCTGCAGGGTGTTCTGCTCCATAAATCGGCGCGGGCAGTGTGGGCACTGAAACGGGCGCTCCCCCGAGTGGACCCGGCTGTGCTGGGCCAGCTCACCGGCCTCACGGAAGCGTCGAGGGCAGAGCGGGCAGCCATGGGGTCGCCCGCCACCAGCCCGGTGAATGGAGTGGTGCCGAGCCAGGTGGCTGGCCCGCTTGAATGCCTTCCCACAGGTGTCACACTCGAAGGGCTTCACCTCCGAGTGGGTGATGCTGTGTCGCTGCAGGTATGACATGTACTCGAAGACCCGGGAGCACACGGGGCAGCTGTAGCACTTTTTCTGAGCTGAAGCCCCATCTGCCCCGGGCTCTCTCTCAGACTCCTGGTCCACCAGCACGGTGTACGGGATGCCCTGGGTGTCAATAAGCAGGTAGTGGTTGGGCCTCGGAGGGGAGGAAGGCTGGGGAGGTCCTGTGGAGGAGGAAGGTCCGGGCTCTGGGGACCTGCCTGTCCGAGAAGGAGGGGCCTCCATGGCCTCTGCGGAGGGAAGCGCCAGGGGCTGCGGGCAGGGGGGCGACGGCAACACCAGCATCCGGAGGGGTGGCTGAGGCCTGGGGGACGGGAGACAGGATGAGATAACACAGACGAGGGAAGCTCAAGGGCACCAGCTCCGTTCCTTCACCTTCTGTGTGCCCGGCCCAGAACTTCTGCACCCCCCGACCTCCGTCACTTCTCCAGTCCTTCTGCCCTGGACTCTACGACCTTCTGTGAACCTTCTACCGTCTCCGTCGTAGGAAAGCCTCTTCTGTCCTGTTCCATCACCCACTGTAAACACAGGCACAAGCAGGTCCTCGCTCTAACTTCCCTAGTCGTACCCTCCTCCGGTCACTAGGTGCCCCTCTACTCTGGCCACCAGCAGGGCTTCTCTACTACCCCCCACCCCCCACCCCGTAGACCTGCAGGTCTCTCCTTCTCTACGCTCCTGACCCAGGTCTGGGTGTTAGCCCATCCTATCACTCCGCCCAGGAGTGTTTTCTACCCATTCTGTATTCGCCTAAGCTCGGAGGCCCCCTGGTCCTGACTCACCGTCCAACAACCTCCCTGGACACCCCTGAGCCCCCCTTCCTAGCTCGGCTACCGGCAGATTCTCTCCAGTCCACGCCCATCCACTGCCTCCCCCCCCCCCCCCCCACCAGGTTCTCTCTAGATCCCAGCGCTCTCTAGGGCTCCACCCCCGACCCGCGGCCCGGCCTCCGAGCCTTTCTCGGCGAGCTCGCGGCCATGCCCTCCCGAGCCCCCGCGGCGGCCCCGCCCCGTTCGGCGCACAGGTCCCCGCTCCTGGCCCCGCCCCTCTCCGCGGCCCGCTCCCTCCCGCCTCCCGGCCCCCGTACCCGGTGCAGCAGCCTCTCGGGTCCGGGCGACTCCGGAACGGCCCCGGGCTACCCCCGTGGTCGCAAGTGATGGCGGGGCGGGCGCCTCTGGGTGTCCCCCGGGAGCTGGTAGCACCGGTAACAAGAGAGAGGACCGGGGCCCAGAGAAGAGGGTCCAGGGGAGGAAGGTGGGGGCGGGGCGCCTGGGCCTTCGGGAAACGGATCCGGCCAGAAACACACGCCGAGAGGAAGGTTCCCGGGTGCTAACGGTCCGGGCCGCCCCCTCCCACCCTGCCGCCCACCCGCCGCCCCTCCACACACACACGCAAATAAAAGCCCTAAAGTGGAGTGTGGAATGTTTATTGAGTAAGGGGTGAGGGTTGTGGGTGGGAAGGAGGATATACAGAAATGAGCCAGACCGCGCCGTGCTCTTTTGTCAAATCTTCCGCGCAGACAACCGTTCACCGCCTCGGAGGAGCGGAAGCCCAAGCCTCAGGGAGGTCGCGTCACTTGCAGAGGCTCACACAGCACAGCTGGGCCGGAACCCAGCTCAGAGGCTGGTTCCCAGGCCCAGGGAGGGGCAACGACTTGGTCTACATCACACAGCTAGACAGGAAGGTAAGGAAGGAACGGTGTTTCTCCCCTTGGACAGATGGAGAAACTGAGGCCCAGGGTAAGGCAGTAACCTCAGAGAGGCAGGGAGCGTGTGTGGGAGCGACGCTGTGTGGCTCGCGAGGCCCAGGGGCCCGGGTCGGGGCCTCAGTGCAGGCGCACGTGCTGCGCCAGCTCCGCGGCGTCCTGGAAGCGGCGCGGGCACAGCGGGCAGGTGTGCGGCGGGCCTGCGCGCGCGCGGTGCGTGGCGCGGTGCCGCGACAGGTGGCTGGAGCGCTTGAAGGCCTTGCCGCAGGCGCCACACGTGAAGGGCTTGAGGTCCGAGTGCGACACGCGGTGGCTCTGCAGCCGCAGAGGGCTGGCAAAGACACGAGCGCACTCCGGGCAGCTGTAGCCCTTGCGCGGGCCGGGTTCTCCCGGCGCCGCCTCGCGCTGGGGCGGGCCCCGGGGCTCCTCCTCCAGCTGCACCGTGTAAGTGTAGGGGACCCCGTTGGCGTCGATGAGCAGGTGGCGGCCGAGCCGCGGGGGTCGGGGCCCTGCCGCCGAGGATGGAGTGGAGGAAGGGCCTTCCGTCTTGGGGAAAGGGGGAGCCTTGGGGGGCGGTGGGTCCATGGCCTCTGGGGAGGAGGACCGAGGGTGGGGCGGCCGAGGCGGCAGCAGCAGCATCTGGGGTGTCAGCTGGGAGCAGTGGAGGGGAGAGAAATTAAAATCGCCGCTTCCTGGAGGAAGTGTCCCCATTATTACTGCTTGTCATGCCCTCTGCACCACTGACCTACCTCTCCTGCAAAACAGAAACCGACTCTAGGCCAGACCGCGTGTTCCATCAAGCCGCTTCCAGGACACCTCCAACTGGGCCGGGCACATCCCTGCCTCTCTCCTCCTGCTGCTTCCTCTCAGCCCCCGAGCCGCACCAGAGGCCTCCATCCCGCCCCTTGCCTTCCCCCCAACTCCCCCACAGCCTGCCGGTCTCCAAGTCGGCCTCCTGTCTTCACACCTCCGTGGCCTCTTTTATTTCTAACGGGTCCTCCCTCCTCTTCCCAGGCCCAGGTGGGGGCACCAGGGTCCCTGGAAGGCCTGCCCACCTCTGGACACGCCCGTGGCCTCGCTTCGCTCCCTTTCTTGGTGCGGGTCCAGAACGCCACTAACACAGTTCCCGCTTTCCACTCTGGGCTTCTCTACGGTCCTGCACTTAACCCTGCACATAATCCCCCCCACCCCCAAGTCTCAACGCCCTCACCCCTGCCTAACCCATTGTCTGCAGCTCGTGTACACATCCCTAGGACGCCTCGACCGCCTGCCTCCTGTGCGCCCCACACCCTGAGCCCTCCTACCATCTAACCCCCCACCCCCACGCCCCATCCTTGTTTGTTCTGTCTTTACCCTTCAGGGCCTCCTCCTACTCCCCGCTGCTCTGACCTGGGCCCCCGAGCCCCCTTCCCCCTCCTCTCCGTGAGCATCTGGCACCTCTGT
This sequence comes from Acinonyx jubatus, assembly GCF_027475565.1. Lineage (NCBI taxonomy): Eukaryota > Metazoa > Chordata > Mammalia > Carnivora > Felidae > Acinonyx > Acinonyx jubatus. Next base: position 57,808,207 of record NC_069396.1, on the reverse strand, counting down.
TACTACATCCCTGCAGCCCGCTCCTCTGCAGCCCCAGCGCCCAGGCCCTCCGTCCCCCTCGTCGCCGCACCCTCGGGGCCCCTCTCTCCCTCCGGTCCTCCCGCCCCGGGCTCCTTCCCGGCCGCGCCCCACCCCCACTCCACCCCACCCCCGGCGCGCCTGCCCCTCCCCCAGCCTCGCGCCGTCCCGGAGCCAGGCTCCTCCCTCCGTCCCGGCCCCCGTACCCGATGCGGCGGCCTCTCGGGACCGGAGGAGCGGGCCGAGGTCCCGGGCGGCCCGGGCTTCCCCTCGCGAGTGCCGGCGGCGGCGGGACCGAGACTTCCGGGAGCTCCGGGCCGGCGGCGCCGGGGACGCGGGCGCGGGGGGCGCGGGCGCGGGGGCGCGAGGGGCGGCGGCGTCGCTGGAAAAGGGCACCCTCCGGAAACGCGCACACCGCAACGAAGGTTCCGCTGGCCGTGAGCCGGCGGCTCCCACGGCCCGCTTGCCGTGAGCCCCGCGGCTGCGGGCGGAGGGCGCGGGCTCCACGGAGACAGCCCCGCCCCTGCCCCGGCTCCCCTCCGCACCCGACAGGAACTGTCCGGCTGCTGCGACAGAGATCAACTCATAAACCGTCTAGGCGGTCTGTCTTTGCCCGATGTCCCTGAAGGAAGGGGCGCGCCCAGGTCTGTCCTGTTGCCACTGGGCCGTCCCGCCTGCGCCCCCGGCCCGGTGATGCAGGAAGTGGAAGGAGGGGGTTTCTGTCCATCGGGTAAACGGGGAGACCGAGGTCCAGAGGCCAGCCATCAGAATGTGCCACAAGCCACTACTCTCCCACCCAGCAAATGGGGGAAACCGAGGCCCACAGAAGACCAGATGTCACTAGTGACAGAGATGAGGAGCTGGGGCATTCCCCACTGGGCAGATGGGGAAACCGAGAGCCAGAAGGCCAGAAGTTGCTGAATGTGGAGTTGGAGAAAGGTGGCTCTTCGCGTCAAGTTGAAGGGAAGTTGAGGATTGATGGCGCCTGAACAAAGCGTGGTGCCAAGGGGGAAACCGAGGCCAGGCGGCAGGGCCCCGGTGCATGTGCGCTTCGCCACGGAGAGGGGCCGGGCAGCACAGGCCGCATCTGGAGCTTCATGCGGTGGCACGATAGCCGCATGTGGGGCACCCACAGCTCGTCCTACAGTTATGCAGGGAATTGTCAAAGAGCAGGGAAGCGGTGCGGGAGACAGGAGACAGCAGCAGCAGGGCGGGGTAGGGCACAGTGGAGAAAGGGGTGTTATTGCTGGGCCCAGCCCCAGGACCTGAAGGAGGTGGAAAGCAGGCAGAGCTATCAAAAAAGAAATTCCTGACCTTCGCGCTGCCCAATGGGACAGACACTAGCCGAGTGGAGCTAGTGTGCCCTTGGTGTGGCCATTGTGGCTGAAGACCTGAATTTTAAATGGTATTTCTCTCAATTTGAATCTAAATAACCACACGTGGCTAGTGGCTGCCTAGTATGAGACAGCCCCTGAGCCACCCTCAACCAGTTGGAAACTGGAGACCAGAGGGCCAGAAAGGACTCACAGTAGTATTCGGTTTGGACCACATGCTATTTTTCAGTGTTTTACTGGGGGCAACATTTAAGAAGCCAGAAAACGTACACACAAATTCATAATTCCAGGCACACTTGGAAAAAAAAAAAATATCTAGGTGTGGCAACAAGCTGGAACTGAGAAAGTATTCTTCAGAAAACCTTCCAGAAACCCCCAAATGCCCCAACATTTGTGATATTAGGTTAAAATTAAAGACCCTCTAGAACTGTGCTGTCCAAAACAGCAGCCACCTGCGACACATAGCTTTTGGAGGCTTGACAAGTGTCCGGGCTGAATTGAGGTGTGCTGTAAATAAATGCAAGGCATCCAACAAATTCTTAAGACCTAATTCCAAAAGAAAAGATTATCAACTCTTGCACAAATGACTTTTATATTGATTGCATTTGGACATGAGAATACTTTGGACATACTGGTTTAAGTAAGGTATGTTATTAAAATTGATCTCACCGGTTTCATGATTTTTAACGTGGCTCACATTCTGTTTCTACGGGACAGCGCTGTCCTGGAGATTCTTCCCCTTGTGATTTCACAAGGAGCCAGGTGGTAGGGACAGTGGAGACCCTGAACTGAGGGCATGTCTGGTTCAAAGGGCAACGACACTGTCTATCTACACCAGGGTTTCTCAACACTACTGATATTTGGGGGCTGGATCATCCTTTAGTGTCAGGGGCTGTCTTCTGCATTGCAGGCCAACATGCCTGGCCTCTGCCCTCCAGAAGCCGGTGGCCCCCTCCCTCATTCCCACCCCCCTCTTGTGAGGGCAGACATGCCACATGTCCCCCAGGGCAACACTGATTCTGGTCTACACAGACAACCACCCAGTGAGTCTCCTGCCCAGATCACCTTTCTGAGTTTTAGACCTATATAGTACCTGCGTCCATGAGAACCGCACCACCCCACCCCACGCCCATCCCTGGAAATGACAATGACCAACATTTACTGAGCCAGGACTGCGGCGCTGGCCTTTGCTAAGTGTACTGCATCCTCGGAGCAGACCTACGAGGTAGGGGTTGTGAAGATGCCTTTCATAGATGGGGTAACTGAAGCTGGGCAAGATCATGTGATTGGCCTGGGTTCATACTGTCCTCAGGACAGTTCCTGCTTCTGCCTGACTCCACCAGTCAGAGCTCATGACCATTGTCTGCAAGGAGTTCACACCTCCCCACCACCACCACCACTACAGCACTGCAAACCAGTTTGCCCCCTGCTTACAGTGAAAGCCCCCCACCCACCCTCTGCCTCCTCCAGCACCCTCTTTTTATGGCAATAGTGCAACAATATATATTCTTTAAACCTACAGAATCATGTCATTCCCTGACTTAAGGCCCCCCTCACTGCACTCAGAAAACCCAGAAACCCATTAAGCACAGTGCAGCCCCCAGCCTCTCCCATGTCCAGGACCTTTGTTTGCTGTTCTTTCTCTCTGGAGTGTTATTTTTAGCCCCTGACGAGGATGGACCCTTTCTGGTCTCTGCTCAGATATTTCTTCATGGAAGCTTTGCTGTGTTTGAGGTCAAACTTGATGACCACATCCCTCACGCTGGCATTTGAGGCCCTTCATGAAGTGGCCCAGCCACCTCACCTCACCCTCCAGAGCTCCAACTGCACACAGCACCTCGCAGCCCTCCGACCAGACCCCGAGCTTTTGTGGCTCCAGGTGCAAAGGCTCATGTGTTTTCTTGACCTAGAACTCTTCCCCTTCCCTCTGCTGGCAGCCTCCTCCTCGGTCTTCCAGAATCCTGTGTGTCCTGACCTCCTATACGCCCTGCTTGTCAGCTCCAGGAGACTTCTTATACCTCGTCTGCTCAGGACCTTCCCTGGTTCCACCCGGCGTTCCAGGCCTCTCCCCATGTGCCCCAGCCACCCTGACCAGTCGGCTGCACCGAACCATTCTTGGTCCACGCTTCACATTTTGGAACGTTGTGTCTCTGCTCGTGCTGACTGTCTGGCATTTTCACCCCCCTTCTGTTAGCAAGTAAATCCCTGGCGCTCAGCAATCTCTCCCATTTCATCTGCAACCGATTCCTCGCGTCCCCAAACTTCCATTCACACAGCACATATGGGGCCTTGCTAAATCCTCTTAGTAATCTGGTCAGGCAGGCCCTCCACTGAGCCTCAGGAAGGGCAAGAGGCTTGCATCACGTCTCCAGCCCAAGTGACAGAGCCGGCACTCACACCCGGTGTCCAGTATCCCCACTTCCCTCCCCAGCCTGCAGTCTGAGCCCTGCCTCCTGCAGGAACTGTTCCTGGACCAATCTCTTCTCAACGTCTACCATCCATTCCACATTATCTTGCATTCCCTCGCGACAAGCCCTTCTCCCCTTTAGGAATAAAGTGACTGCCGAGCCTGTGCCTCTGGGCCAATTTGGGTCTTAGCAATTCACTCACCAGGCTTCCTGCCCTCCTCTCTGCACCCCATCCCAGGTCCCCACACCCTCCCTCACAAGGCTTCTCAATTTCCAAGGCCCACTGCCCTTGGGGCAACTCTGTCCCACGCCCCAAGACCATTATGTCGCCCGCTCCATTGGGCAGGATCCTAACAATGCCACATCTCCTGCCCCGACCCACTGCTCCGAGCCTTGGCCCAGCCATCCTACCCTGGTGTAGTCAACAGTGTGGGCTGCAACGATGAGTTCCAGGATGCTTCCAACCTCCCAAGCAGAAGGAGGTGTGCGTAAGAAAGCTCTCTGGCCAAGAACTCACACCCACAAAGGAAATGTTCCTACACCATTTGGGTTCCAGCCCGACCCCAGCAACTTAAGAAGACTCAAAATTCACACTGATTTGAGTCTGTCTCGGCAGGCCCCATGAGTTGCCACAAATAAGTAATGGAGCAGTACTTGCTGCCTTTGAACGGTACCTCACACTTGTAGCTCGCCTATGAGACTTCCATCCCATTTACAGATTGGGAAACTGAGTTCCTGAGCGGGACAGTGATCGATCCCAGGCGACAAAGGGGGGTTGTGGCGGAGTCCGGGATCCAACAAGAGGCTCCCGCCTGTCACCCCTGACCAGAGCTGGCTGGGGGCCACAAGCCATTCCGTATTTCAGGAATTTGGAAACTGAGGCTCAGGTCACACAGCAAGCCTCTACCATATGTACCAAAAACAAGAGGTGCTATGGAGCCTCCGTGGCCTCTCCACCGTCCCGGAAGTTCCTTTCGGCCTAGTCGTCCCGGACGTACGGGGCCGGCTGCCGGGCATCCTTCACACTCGCGGACAGAGCCGGCAGAGCCGGGCGAGCGAGCGCGACGCCGCCCGAGTGGATGCGCGACGAAGGCTTTGACGCGCCGTGGCTCCTCGGGTGCGCGCAGCTCTGGAAGAGCCGGATCACGCTGGCGGGGCCTGGGCTGTGGCTTGGGGGGCTCCTCCCTGCGTTCGCGTAGGGCGCACCCCGGCGGTCCGAGAGGGTCCGAGGCCGCCGGGGGGGGCAGGAGGAGGAGAGAACCCGCTGAGCGGCGGGGACCACCCCGAGGAGAGCCGGGGCAGGCCGACCTCCGGGCGCCGAACCCGGGGCAGGACGGACGGAGTTCGGAGAGTTCTCCCTTCGCAACTCACCGCCTCTGAGCCTGTGCGGCCCGCGGCCCCGGGCTCGGCGCCCCGAGCCCGGCCGCGCGCCACCCGGTGCCACACAGGTTCCTCTGCACCGCCCGGCGCCCCGGACGGCGGGACGAGCTGCGGGGGCCGCCCAAAACTGCCCGCCGCGCGGGGGGGGGGGGGGGGGGGACGCGCCGGCAGCGCCGGGCCCGCTCCCGCCGCCATGTGGCCGGATGGCGCCCCGGAAATCCGCCCCGACCGGAAATGATCTCGCCAAACAACGGTTCCGGCGGCGCAGTGGGAAACGGCCTGAGAAAAGGGGTGTTAGTGTCTCTGTTGCCGCACAGCGAAGACCGAGGGCCGGAATTATTCATGCCCCGCGGCGGCTGAGGAAACCCAGGCCTTGACACTTAACACCTCACACGGCAAGAAAATAGTATTCCCCCTGTGCAGCTGGTAAAACCAAGGCCGGAGAGAGGTCGTCACTGGCCCTGGGTCACACGCTACTCAGGGCCAGTTAGGGTAATGCCAGCTCCTCCATAGGTCTGGAGCGCTGGAGGCAAACGACCCCCAGATCTAGAGCACACCTGAACTCTGGGCCTCCACCCGCACAACCAGCAGGGAAGCCCTTCCCTGAGGAATACTCCCGGATCTGCTGGGCCACTTCCTGGGAAGGTCAGGGGTGGGCAGAGGGGGCCTGTAGTCCCACCCCAGCTGGGTGAGTCAGTGCTGGCAGAGGTTGCTGGAGCGCTTGAAGGTCTTTACACAGGGGCCACACACTTAGGGCCAGAATTCCGAGTGTGAGACATGTGCTGGTGGCATGGAATGCGTTCTTACAGGTTTGCAAGCACACCAGAACCCTGGGGGAACTTGGCCCATCTCCCTTTGCATCCTGAGCTGCTTCCTACAGCCACAAGACATGGGGAGTACCTCATGGAAGTCAATAAGTAAAGGACTCCTTGGGTGTGGGGGCACAAGTGAGGACAGAATAGGTGACCCACTTGCTCTGGTTTGGGATGGGTCCCAGGACTTTCCCAGTTTCAAAACTGAGAGGAAGAAACAAAGACCAAGACAATAAAATACATGTCCTAACAGACTTGGCAAAACATTACCATCTGGTTGAGGACAGGGAGTAGAGAATTCATTGGTGACTTACAGAGGGATTATTGAAGCCAGAGAGTGAACTCCCCTGTCATAAATTGCACCCGATACAGAGTGAAAACCCAGGGTCCCTCCCTCTTGGGTGAGGCCTATGGGAAAAAGAAGATCATTCATCACCTTACGAGGTGAAAGCATCTTTTTCATTATTTCTCCTGCTTTCACTACCTATAGACGGCCAGCACACCTCAAGGTTGGAGATCATTCAGTTTGGGATAGAACAACTCAGAAAAGGATGCTGCCTTTTCTATTAGAGATGCCAGAGCCAAGCTCTGCAACTGACATCTCTCAAGCTGGATGTGGAAGAGCTGGGGAAAGATTCCCGGCACACTGCTCACTGAAGACATCAGTTTTAAGAAACAATCATCCAAACTAAAAGGCAGCCTATGGAATGGGAGAAAGATATTTGCAAATGACATATTTGGTAAAAGGTTAGTATCCAAAATCTATAAAGAATGTATCAAACTCAACACCCAAAAAACAGATAATCCAGTGAAGAAATGGGCAGAAGACATGAATAGGCACTTTTCCAAAGAAGACATCCAGCTGGCTAACAGACACATGAAAGATGCTCAACATCACGCATCATCAAGGAAATACAAATCAAAACCACACTGAGATTCCACCTCACACCTGTCAGAATGACTAAAATTAACAACTCAAGAAACAACAGGTGTTGGCAAGGATGCAGAGAGAGGGAACCCTCTAACACTATTGGTGGGAATGCAAATTGGTGCAGCTACTCTGGAAAACAGTATGGATGTCCCTCAAAAAATTAAAAATAGAGCTACCCTATGACCTGGCAACTGCACTACTAGGTAATTACCCAAAGAACACAAAAATACAGATGTGAAGGGGCACATGCACCCCAATATTTATAGCAGCATTATCAACAATACCCAAGCTATGGGGAGAGTCCGTATACCCACTGATGGAGGACGAGAAAAGATTTGGTGTGTATATATGTATGTGTATATATGTATGTATATATATATACATACATACATATATACACACAACAGAATATTACTCAGCCATCAAAAAAAAAAAAAGTGAGGGGCACCTTGATGGCTCAACTGGCTAAGCATCCGGCTCTTGATTTCAGCTCAAGTCATGATCTCATGGTTCATGAGATCAAGCCCCACTTGGGCTCTGTACTATCAGCCCAGAGCTCGCTTGGGATTCTCTCTCCCTCTCTCTGTCCCTCTCTGGCTCGTGCTCTTTCTCTCAAAATAAATAAACATAAAAAAAAAAAAAACATTGAAATCTTGCCATTTGCAATGACATGACTGGAGCTAGAGTGTATTATGCCAAGTGAAATAACTCAGAAAAAGACAAATACCATATGACTTCACTCATATGTGGAATTTAAGAAACAATACAGATGAGCATATGAGAGGGGTGGGGAGAAGAGAAAGGGAAACAAACCACAAGAGACTCTTAACAATAGGGAACAAACTGAGGGTTGATGGGGGGGGGGGGGGAATGGGTTAGACGGGTGATGGGATTTAAGGAGGGAACTTGTTGGGATGAGCACTGGGTGTTGTATGTAAGTGATGAATCACTAAATTCTACTCCTGAAACCAAGATTGCATTGTATGTTCACTGACTAGGATTTAATTAAAAATTTGAAGATAAAGGCATCAGTTTTCTGTCCCTGTCGATAATAGAGACTCAGCTTCCCCTAATGCACCAGAATGTGCTGAGCCTGCTCCCTAGTAATCCTGAACCACCAGCGGCAGAAGGAACACTTATAGGAAGCCTGATTACTTGAAGGCCTTGCCACGAGCCTCACAGATGAAGTTCCAGACACCCAAGAGGGAGAGGCCATGAGCCTGGAGACAGAGAGCATTCTTGAAAACCTGCAGGCACTTAGGATAGCTGAAAACCAGGTGGGAGTCAGCTCCCTTACTTCCAGGCTGTCATCAGGCTTCTCCACTCCCACTGTGTATATGTAGGTGTATGGTATGCCCTTCTGGTCACTGAACAGGTACTGGCCTTGACTCAGAGCAGGGAACGAGCCTGAAAGCCTAGAGAGAGGGGAGAAGGGTGTGGAGGAGGAGGAGGGGGGGAGGGGGAGGGGGAGGAGGGGAGGGGGGGGAGGAGGGGCAAACTCAGGGGACGGGTACTGGTTGAGGACATAAGCCTCCGCGATGAAAACAAAGCCATGGGCATCACTGAATCCAGGGGAGAAGCTAAAGGAGGAAAAACTGCATTAAGTGAAGGCACGGAGAATTAAGCTAAGGGTTGTGGTGACCAAAGACCTTCTCTGCATCCCCCCAATCTTGGCTTACCCATGTCATCCTCCATCCTCTAGTCCTTAAACCCCCCATCTTGACAAGGGGCTGGGGGGTTTTCCGTGGCCCTATGTGCGCCAAACGCTAGGCTAACTGTACCACTTCTCCGCGCTGCCAGGACTCACACGGGCCTCCTGCATCTATCAACCGATTCCTACCGGTGTCCTTATGCTTCGGGGCCCCTGCTCCGGGGAAGGGAGAGGGGTGCTCCCAGGTTCTCGGGAGGCGGCCCAACTGAGTCTTTTAGGAGCAAGGAGCCATCGACTCAGACCGGAAAGGAGGGGAGCGGTGTTCACATGAAAACCGTCCGGGCGGAAACACACGCCCTCCAAGGAAAGGTTCCAAACGCCTTTTGTTCGATCAATCGCTCACCAAATACTTGTCAAGTGTCTCTTTCATGCCAGCTTCTGGGGATAAAAGTGAGCAAACCAGATCGAAGTAGCCCGTGCCTTCGTTCCCTTTAGAGGCGACAAATCTTATTTTTATCGGGCACCTGCTGCAGCAAGGCGCTCTCGTGGGCCTCGTGGGGGCGACAAAGACCAAAACATTGAACCTGTCACCGCCCGCCCCCCAAGCGACGTAAGCACACGGAAGCAGTTACGGATGACAATCAGGACACTGAAAGCATCACTAATGAATCTTATGTACGGGAGACTGGAATTTCAAAGGTCCTTTAGTGTCTCAAACTCAGCCCTACCGTTTTGCAGAGAATACTGAAGCCCGGAGAGGTTAAGTGAAATGTTGGTCACACAGCAAGTGGACGCCAGAGCTGGGATGGCAACTCAAAGTTGGGAGTCCATACAATTTTTCATCCCATTATGTTCATTATAGGGAAATTGTTTCATGGCCCCTGAGAGGTACAAGGGGTGAAACTAGAAAGTTCAGATTGTAAATGGGAGCTTCCTCCGGGAAAGAATTCCCTGAGTGTGACGCAGAGAGGTGGATCCTGGCCAAATACATGCCAGCTGTGGGTGTTGGCAAGGAAAAAACAGAAGGCGGGACCTAGACTCAATGCTAAGTGTTTTGAAGGATTAAGCATTCCATCATGATTTTGTGGCAAACTTCAGATTTTAATCAAGCAGTTTAGCAATGATAGGATCCCAATTGAGTCTCCAAACAATCAGACTCCAAGTCTCTCCGGGTGAATCTGAGAAGCATTGTGTGACAGCATTGGCCATATGGTGACTCCGTTTCCCCCTTTGTCATGTAGAGGCCACCATTCTTTGTTGTTGTTGTTTTAATACATATAAGACATAAATTACACAAAGTACACAAGCCTTAAGGTTACAGATCAGTGGATTTTTACATGTATTCGTAGCAGTATAACCAGCAACCCAGAGAGAGCTCCCCAAAATGCTTCCTATCAGCCATTAATCCCCAGGGAGGGTAACCACTTTTTGTTTTTCTTTTGTAAATATGTATTTTTGAGAGAGAGAGAGAAGGGGAGGGCAGAAAGACAGGGACACACAGAATCCAAAGCAGACTCTGTCTCTGAGCTGTCCCCACAGAGCCCAATGCAAGGCTCAAACTCACAAGCCATGAGATCATGACCTGAGTCAAAGTTGGTCACCCAACCAAATGAGCCACCCAGACGCCTCCACTTTTTCTGATTTCAATTCCCAAAGACTGCGTTGGCCTGTTTTTAAACCTCATATAAACAGTGGTACGTGGGTAGTTTGGTCGGTTGAGCATCTGACTCTTCATTTTGGCTCAGGTCATGATCCCAGGGTCGTGAGATCAAGCCCTGAGTCAGGCTCCATAATGATCGTGGGACCTGCTTAAGATTCTCTCTCCCTCTCCTGCCTCTCCCCTGCTTGCACATGTTTTCTCTATAACTTAATTTTTTTTAACACTTATTTATTTTTGAGAGACAGAGAGAGATAGAGCACAAGCAGGGGAGGAGTAGAGACAGAGGGAGACACAGAATCCAAAGCAGGCTCCAGGCCCTAGGCTGTCAGCACAGAGCCCTACGCGGGGCTCAAACTCACAGACCGCGAGATCATGACCTGAGCTGAAGTCAGCTACTTAACCAAATGAGCCACCCAGGTGCCACTCTCTCTAGAATTTAAACCTCACGTAAATATAATTGCATTGTACCTTTTTGTGACTGATTCTTTCACTCATCAATATCTCAGCCACACTGTTGTTGTTTTCAATAGTCCCCCCCCCCACCAATGTTGTGTAAGTTCTGCTATATGGCTATCCCACAATTTCCTTTTTTTTTTCTTTTTTAATATATATATATATATATTTTTTTTTTTGAGAGGGAGACAGAGTGTGAATGGGGGAGGGGCAGAGAGACAGGGAGACACAGAATCCAAAGCAGGCTCCGGGCTCTGAGCTGTCGGCATGGAGCCCGATGCGGGGCTCGAACTCACAAACCATGAGATCATGACCTGAGCTGAAGTCGGAAGGATGCCCAACCGACTGAGCCACCCAGGTGCCCCTCTTCTTTTTTCTCTTTAACTGTCAATGGACATTTGTTTTGGCCTATCATGTATAAAGCTCCTAAGAATACACCCACTCCTGCACGTGTCGTTTGGTGGATATAAGGACTTGTTTCTTCTGGTGTGTATCTGGGACCAGAAGTGTTGGGACCTGGAGTAAATGTACGCTTAGCATCAGTAGGTATTAATAGTCTTCTAAGTGGCTGCAGCAACTTACATTCCTGTCAGCAGCATACGTGGGTTCCAGCTGCCTCACACCCTCCCCAACACTTGATACCGAAAGTCCTTTTAACCTCAGCCTAAGGGGTGGGAAGAGTGTCACATTTCATACTTTCCTGATGCCAAACGATGCTGAGCACTTCTGCCTGTGTTTACTGGTCACTTTCATAGCTTCTTCTCTGAAATGTCTTTTGAAATATTTGGCCCATTTTAAGTTGAGGGATCTCTCTCGATGGCCAGGAAGGAGGCCCAGAGGGTTGAAGAAACCAAGGTCTGGAAAAGCTGAACAATTTGTTCGTGTGACACAACATTCCTAGTCCAGCAGGCTGCCATCACAGAATACCAGACACCTGGTGGGAGAAATGTACTCACAGTCCTGGAGGTCTGCCAGCAGATTCAGTGTCCGCGGAGGGGCTCCCTCCAGATTCACAGAAGCACCTTCACACATGGAAGGGGTGGGGAAGCTCTCTGGAGTCTCTTTTATAAGATCACTAAACCCATTCATGAAGCCTCCACCCTCATGACCCAGTCAATTTCCAAAGGCCCCCTCTCCTAACACCATCGCATTGGGGATTAGGTTGCAATATGTTAAATGCGGACAGGGAGACACAAACATTCAGTCTATGGAAACAGTAAAGCAGGCACTTACACGCTAGGTCCTGAGTCTCTGATGGTCTCTGAATATGGCCAGATACTGCCCCATCTAAGTGTTCCCCAACTGAAGGCACTTACCAAGAATCTGGGAAGCAGATGTGCTCCAAAGGGCAAGAATGAAAAAGAAGCAGGACAGATGACAGTGGGTACTTCCAGAGCACTTGGACTTGCGTAGTTCAAGTCCAAGTGGGAGGTGCTGCAGGACTTAAAGGAAAAGTGTTTGGTAAACCCAAAGACACTAGAGCTTGATGAGGATGTAGGGAAACTGGAACCCTCAGATGCTGCTCATGGGAATAAGAAGTGGTGTGTTTCCTCCAAAAGTTAAAGATGAAAGTTACCATATGACCCAGCAATTCCATTTGCAGATAAATCCTCAACAAAACTGAAAACACAGGGGGGCACCTGGCTGGCTCTGTCGGTAGAGCATACAACTCTTGATCTCAGGGTTGTTGTGTTCGAGCCCAACTCTGAGTGTAGAGAGATTACTTAAAGACAAAATCTTTTTTTTATTTTTTATTTTTTTTTCAACGTTTATTTATTTTTGGGACAGAGAGAGACAGAGCATGAACGGAGGAGGGGCAGAGAGAGAGGGAGACACAGAATCGGAAACAGGCTCCAGGCTCTGAGCCATCAGCCCAGAGCCTGATGCGGGGCTCGAACTCACGGACCGCGAGATCGTGACCTGGCTGAAGTCGGACGCTTAACCGACTGCGCCACCCAGGCACCCCTGAAATCTTTTTTAAATATTTATTGATTTTGAGGGAGAGTATAAAAAAATCCTTAAAAACAAACAAAAAACCTGAAAACATGTTCACACAAAAACTTAGGCATAAATGTTCAGAGCAACATTCTTCATAATAGCCAAAATGTGGGCAATATAAACAAATGTCCATCAACATCTGAGAAGTAGTTCAATCCTATGTAAGTATATCCTTTCCGAGGGATATTTATTATTCAGCCAGGGCTGAATAAGCCTAGAGAACTACCCATCTTCCAGAGTGACTAAGCATAATGTAGTAAGCCAGGTACAATGCTGGCTGGAGACATGAACAGTTACTAGCTTGAGGAACTTGGACGATGTGCTGCAACCATCACAGGAGGGTTTTGAGCGAGGCACTAGCATTGTGAGGGCTTTAGGATTTCTCTGAAACTAGTGTCCTGAGGTCAGCAAGAAAGAAGCTGGGATGAAGGTGGTGCTATCACCTGGCCTGGGAGCCAGAGGTAGGCAGGAGTCAGAGGATGCTTTCCGGAGGAAGTAAGTTGTGAGGGAAAAAAACCCACCAGTCTCCACCAGAAGGGTTACCCCGAGTGGCAGTCACAGATGGAGACCTAACACCTTGAGGAATGAAAGTGTGAGATTTCAATGGGGGGGGGGGGGGGGGGGAGGGGTATGAAATGCTGTGTTTGACCAGGGCACAAAGTAGTAACAGGTGGGGCTAGAAGGCTTGGTGGGCACTACACTTCATAGAAGGGCTTTAAATGTCAAGCCAAGGAGCTGGGATTTTTGTCTTGACTCAAGAGAGCCATGCAAGGGGCTTGAGCTGAATGAGATCAGATCTGAGTTTCAGAAAGCTCTGCCAGACTGTGTTGGTGGGCTAGTGGAAACTGAGAGGCCAGAGAGGGGCCGATGCTGAAATCCAAACATGAGAAAGCATGAGGTCCGAGCTAGAGAAGGGGTGGTAGACATAGAGAGATTTCAAGAGCGATTACACGAGGAGCCCTAAATTCTCATTTTTCCGATTCCATTGGCTGATTTTAGAGACTCTTTTCTTAAGTTCACTTATTAATTGAGAGAGAGAGAGAATACGGATGAATCCCAGGCAGGCTCCGCGCTGTCAGTGCAGAGCCAATCTCATGAACCACGAGGTCATGACCTGAGCCAAAACCAAGAGTCGGACTGAGCCACCCAGGCTGATGTCAATGTCCTCAAGAACTTCAGAGCTGCAGAGAGGAACTCGTCACGCGAGAACAATAACAGCATTAGCCCCTGCGTGTCCCACCATGTCCGTGCAAAGGCATTACTTGGCGCTTTCATACCTGGTTCTACTTGATTACCCTGCGAGGTAACGCATTACCATTCCCGCTTTACAGGACAGGAAACTGAGGCTGAGAGAGGGAGTTCACTGCTCAAGCGCACACTGGTAGTGACCTTCCCCCCTCCGCTTCCCGCCGCCCCCCCCCCAATCCCTTAAGCCAAGGGTGTCCGTGGTTATAGCTTTGGTTCCGGCCTTCGGAGGCCGATCGCCTTCCCTCCACCACCGTGGCCCTTCCAGCCTCCGCCCGCCTCTCTATGGTGTTCCTCCAGCCCTTCTGCACACACGTTTCCCTCCCACCCTGGCTGCTCTCTACCCGTCGCCACTCTCTCTGTGGTTCGCCCTCCCCGCAACGCTCCCCGTACCCACTTTCTCTAAATAACTCAATCCTGGCCGTCGGCTTCTAGCGCCCGTTGAAGACGAGCTGGGGCAGCCTCTCTGGTCTGGCCGGCGGGAAGCGGCGGCCACTGGGAGAGCGCCTGCAAGAAGGGCCCGGGGAAGGAGGGACCGTGACTTCCAGGGAGAGAACCTGGGAAGCCTGCGCGCCGTTCAGGCCCTTTGCGAAAATGCTCCGGCTGGAAACACGAAGCACAGAGGAAGGATCCGCTTTCCGCTTGCCCAGCCCTGAGGAACTGGGTATCCCAAGAAAGATCCCTGTCTCCAGATGAGCTTCCCGCCTCTTGTTTCATTTTTGTTCTGACGGCGCTGGAGACACGCAGGGAAATCGGGAAAACGCCCACCTCGTGACACAGACCAGGGAAAATGCGGCCAAGAATGGGGAAGGAAGTCGCTCAGACGTGGTCAGCCAGGACTCAAGTGGATCTCAAGCCCTTGCCCCTGAGTTTCCGGAATCTCTGTGGGTTTTCTCCCTTGAAATAGCTGAGGTAGAAAGTGACAGGCGGGCTCCTAAAAGGAGCAGTGCAGGGCCCTCACGGTCAGGGTCCTGTCGGGTTCCCAGCCTCATCTACCAGGATTCTCCTTCACACATGGCAGAGCTGATTTCTTTTTCTCTTTCCTTTAAAAGTGGGTAAAAATCCGCCAAGTGGATTTACCGCAAAGCTAATGAAGCTGAGACTTGAAAGAAACTTGCTTATGATTTTCCCAAATTTGTCAACACAGCTAAAATAGTGATGAGTCTGCAATGAAGGTTTCTTAAGTTACCAATAATAAAATTTTGATCAGCCACATCAAAGGAGAGATCAGAGGAGTGCCTGGGTGGCTCAGTTAAGCTCCTGACTCTTGACTTGGGCTCAGGTCATGATCTCCTGATCGGTGGGATAGAGCCCCACCTTGGGCTCTGTGCTGACAACACGGAGCCTGCTTGGGATTCTCTCTCTCCCTTTCTCTCTGCCTCTCCCCCCTCTCAAAAAAAATAAACGTTTTAAAAAATGGATACAATATTTTTATGAATTTACTGTCTGACTCAGCTCTATAATCCTTTCCCCCTATATTCTTTGACTGGCTCTTTATATGACAACAGTTTTGTAATATTTTCTATCAACAGAACAGAAAGATAATCTGATCTCTCCTTTTTTGTTGTTGTTTATTTATTTATTTATTTAGAGAGATCACAAGCAGGTGAGGGGCAGAGAGAAGAGACAGAAGAGACGAGCGCCCCATATCCACTTTTAAATTGGGGGGTTGTCTGTAGTCATTGTCACCTTTTAAGTTTGTAATTGGTTGGAACTTATTTTCTCATGCTAAAGAAATATTCACATGCATACCTTATTTCATATTTACATTTTTGTATCCTCAGTTTGTAAGTCTCACACCCCACAAAACCTGGATCTGCCCCTGCTCTCACACTCGGTGAGCTCTCAATAAATACTAGCTATTATTGTCATTATTATTTTAATCTGGAGACCCAATAGGAAGGTGCAAGGATGATCCATTCTTGGGTGATTACAATTAGATTTAGACTTCGGATAGCCAGAATCACCAGCGACTTATTCATTCACATACTTATGTAATGACTCATTAATAAATGTTTTTTGAATACCTGTAACATCCCAGACACTAGTGTGGGTGCTGGAGATGCAGTGGGAAATGATACAGCCATGGTCTGTACCTTCAGAAAGCTTACAGTCTGATGAATTGATGTGACGTTTTCAAAAGTCAGAGTTTACAAATCATCTACAGGGTGCATTGGTGGCTCACTGGGAAAAGCATGCAACTCTTTTTTTTTTTTATGTTTTCTTTTTTTTATGTTTACTTATTTTAGAGAGAGAGAGAAAGAAAGGGGGAGAGGAGCAGAGAGAGAGGGGAACAGAGGATTCCAAGCGGGCTCTGTGCTGACAACAGTGAGCCCAGTGTGGGGCTTGAATTTGTGAACCTCATGACCTCCGCTAAATTCAGACGCTTAACTGACTGAGCCACCCAGGTGCCCCAGGCATGCAACTTTTGATCTCGGGGTCATGAGTTCAAGCCCCACATTGGATGTAGCGATTAATTAACTAACAAATAAATAAAAATCATCTACAGGTTCCCCCAACCACACATTTTCTTGTGGAAATTTACAACCATAGAGAAAAGTTGGAAGAATTGCACATCCATATACCTACCATACAGGCTTATAAGTTTTAAATATCATCTACAGTTTGATCCTAAAATATCATGGTCAGCTAATTCTTTTTTTTAACAGCTCCATTGGGCCATAACTCACATACCATACAATTTACCCATTTAATTGATGATTCGATGGTTTGGGGTATATTTACAGATAAGTGCAGCCATCAGCACAATTTTAGAGCATTTTCATCACCTCAGAATAAACCCTGTGCCCCCTAGCTATTGATCTTATATTCCCTCAACTCTACTCCAGCAATCCCCTGGCCCTAAGGAACCACACATCTAGTTTCTGTCTCTGTAAATTTTCCTGTTCTGGATAGTTTGCATGAATGGAACAATAGAATATACGGGGTTTTGTGTCTGGTTTCTCTCACTGAGCATAATGTTTTCAAGGTTCATTAATGTTGTAGCATGTATCAGTACTTCATTCCTTTTTATGGGATAAAAATTAATATTCTATTGTGTTATATATATGTGGATATATATATATATATATATATATATATATATATATATCCATTCATGAATTGATAGACATTTGAGTTGTTTCCACTTTTGGCTATTATGAATAATGGTTCTGTAAAGCATGTACTTACAAGTTTTTATGTAGACAAATATTTTCATTTCTCTTGGGTACATCCCTAGGAGTGGAATTGCTGGGTCATAGGGTAATCCTAACAGCCACTTCACTTAAAAAGCAAGGAGATTTTTTTAAAAATTTAAAAAAAAAAGTGGGGGGAGGGATGAGTGGCTCAGTCGGTTAAGCATCTGACTTTGGCTCGGGTCATGATCTCACAGTTGATGGGTTCGAGCCCCGTGTTGAACTCTGTGCTGACAGCTCAGAGCCTGGAACCTGCTTCAGATTCTGTGTGTGTCTCTCTCTCTGCCCCTCCCCATCTCAGACTGTCTCTGTCTCTCTCAAAGATAAATAAATTGTTAAAAAAATTTAAATTTTTAATAAGAAGCAAGGAGAAGTGATGAGCTCACAGTAGGGATAGGAAGAAGCGAGGCTAGACCCCACATCTTCTATTTCCAAGTTCAGGACTCTTTCTTCCATTTTATAGCCTTCTAGCATCAGACCATGCAATAGACTGTTGACGTAGTTCCAGGCTCTGATGGATTCAGAGGCACATGGGGAAAAGGCAAGGAACCCACGTGAACTGAGCACCAGTTCATTCCAGGAATTACGCTAGACCCGTAGCATTCTCCACCTATGGTGTTCTCAATACAGTCCTGCCAAGTAGCAATATGCTGCCCACTTTGTAGATGACAACTGGACCCTGAGAAGGGACATCATTTGCCCAAAGTTGCATGGCAAATGGATGCATGGATATGAACCCAGGTTTGTCCAACTTGAAAGTTTATGTTCATCTCACTGAACTACTGTCTCCTCTCCAAACATTTAATTCTCTCAAGCTCTGATACATAAATTCTTCTATCTCCATTAATTTAGCTACTCATTCATTCATCCATTTGTTCATTCATTCACCAAACATTCACTGAGGCACGTATATGTCTTCTCTCTGAGGGTGCAGAGATGAAATGGACCCCACCCATGAGAAAGGACAACAGGGATGAGCTCTGTGTTAGACGCTGTATCATGAATTATCTCATTTAATAAAAGGAATTTCAATGAGAAACCATGTTACACCCATCAGATTGGCAAAAATTTAAGTTTGACTATCAAATATTAGTAAAGATTTCAAGCAACATGAGCTCCCATTCATAGCTGGTGGAAGTGGAAGTCAGTAGTAATTATAGATAATACATAGTGCCTACTTTGTGTTGCAAGACACTTTACATATAATGACTCATTTGATCAGCAGAGCACCCAGCACTTAGCTGTTAAATAAGTACTACTATGTTATGTTTGCTTTACAAGCGAGAAAACAGAATGGACTGCCCTTCTCATTAGACACAGCAGGTACACACAGTGCCTAGGGCCCATGACAATTTGGGTGCCCATGAAAAATATGTTAATGTTGAAATCAGAAATGTAATCCAGCCTGGCTTATGTTCATCTTTACACCAACCCAGTCACAAAATATCATTTTAAATATAGTTTTTGAAACGAAGGGGCCCACGGAGGCAGAAATGCCAGGGTTCGTGAAACCACACTGGAGAAAGCACTGGTTAAATGATCTGAAGAGCTCCCAGGTAGTTAGTGGTGGGGTGTTACAAAAGCAAGTGACTGATAGCAACCAAAGTGAGGAGAGTGGCCGAACGTGGTAACAGTTTTTGATCCAGAAATTCAACTCCCAGTTGCATAATATAGAGAAAGCTCTCTTTTGGGTGTCAAGGACATGCAAGCAAGAATGCACATGGCAGTACTGTTTATAATAATAAAAATTTGGAACCAGCCCAATGTCCACCAATAGGAGAACGAATAAATGTAACATGACATTGTCCTCAGTGGGATATCATACCAGCACTGATACCAGCAATAACTAGACTGCATGTATCAATGTATACAAATATAAAAAGGGGAGAAGAAAAAAAAAGAGGTTAGACTGAAATTACAGAATCAATTAGAAAATTTTTATTTTTATTTTTTTACTTTAAAAAAATTTTTTGAGGTTTATTTATTTTGAGAGACAGAGAAATGGAGCAGGGGGGAGGGACAGCGGTGGGGGGAGAGAGAGAATCCTTAGCAGTCTCTGCTCTGCCAGCACAGAGCCTGGGCGGAGCTCAATCCCACGAATGTCATGACCTGAGCCAAAATCAAGAGTCAGACGCGTACCCGACTGAGCCACCCAGGTACCCCTTGTTCTGAACACCTTTTATATAGAAATAGTTTATAATAAAATAAATGTAAAGAAAAGACCCCCTCTGTGTAGGGAGACTAGGTTATGCTGTAGCAACAAGGGCAATGGCCCAGGGGCCTCACAAAATAAAACGTTTATTTTAAATGCTACATCTCCTGGGCGCCTGGGTGGCTCAGTCAATTAAGTGGCTCTTCTGCTCAGGTCATGCTCAGGTCTGCTAACGTTTGGTGGGTTCGAGCCCTACGTTGGGCTCTTTCCTGACAGTGTGGAGCCTGCGTGGGGTTCTCTTTCTCCGCCCCCCTCTCTCTCTGTCCCTGCCCTGCTTTCTCCATCTCTCTCTCTCTCAAAATAAATAAAAATAAGCTTAAGAAAATAAAACTAGGGGCGCCTGAGTGGCTTAGTCGGTTAAGCGTCCGACTTTGGCTCAGGTCATGATCTCCTAGTTCACGAGTTCGAGCCCCGTGTGGGGCTCTGAGCTGACAGCTCGGAACGTGGAGCCTGCTTCGGATTCTGTGTCTCCCTCTCTCTGCCCCTCCCTCGCGCATGCTCCGTCTCTCTCTCAAAAATAAATAAAGCATTAAACATTAAAAAAAAATAAAAATAACTGCTACATCCCCAAGGAAGCTCAGCGCCAGGTTCTGCTCATTGTCGACACTCTGGAACTCGGGCTAATGGAAACCATTTCAACCAGCCGATCCCTGGCCTGAAACGGCAGGATGGAAACTGGCCAAGGGCTCGATGGCTCTCCCGACCAACTGAGGTTGAAGCACATCTCTGTCCCTGACAGGCCATTGGCCAAAGAGAACCATAAGGCTACGTCTACCCTCAAAGGAAAGTGCAATCTTATCATGTACCCAGAAGGAGGAAAAACAGCAAATCCAGGAATTAATATGATGTTTAAGCATCACCTACCCTGCCCTCCCAAGGAAACTGCCTAAGGGGTGTTCAAAGGTGTTCCATATGTCTTTTTCTCTTTTCCTTTTTCCTCATCTCTTTTCCTCTTTTCCACAGTTTTATACATGACAAAATGTGCACATGGCCCAGACAAGTGCAGTGACTTCTCCGCGGTCACACAGCCAGGCCAGGGAAGGAATCAAGACTCCAGTCCTGTCCTCGGTGCTGCCCAAACCCACCGTCGGTGGGCCCTTTCCTCCTGATATGCCTTTCCCAGGCGTCTCCACCGGTGTCGCTGTTTGCCGAACACCCTCTGTAAACCGACTTGGAAAAACCCTGACATTCGTAAACGTTGCCATGATCTGTGACGAGGAGCCACGCGGAGGTGGCGACAAAAACATGCTGTAGGAAAACAATAGAAAACAACAAAGGTGACGTTCAGGCCAGAGTCGGCTGACTGCCAGAGCCTGGTAATGCTGGTTAGAAGGAGAAATTCCGCTTGGCCGGTCGCCACCCAGAGCCCCACCCGTGCGGTCCTCCCCGGCTGACAGGTGATTAGAAGGGACCCAGCGCTTCCTGCGGGTGGGCGGGGCTCGGCCTCCGTAGAGCTCCGCCCCCCCCCGCCCGCTAGTGCGCCTGCGCAGCAGCTCTGACGCCAGCCCGAGCCCCGCCCCCTCCCACCGCGACCACGGGCTTGGGGGCGGGGCCTGGGCACAAGATGGCTGCCGCGCGCCCGGAGCCCCCGAGTCCGAGCTCAGCGGCCCCGGAGCCGCGATCCCCGGAGACGCCGGACCTGGTGCGGGCGGGGAAGGGGCCTCGGCGGGGGACTCGAGGCGGGAAGAGGGCTCAGGGCAGGGGGCGGGGCCTATGAGGGCTGGGCGGGGGACGTATTTAGGGCTCCGGGTCTGGGGGGTGGGGCCTCTCGGGGTGGGCGAGGGGCGTGGCCGAACGCGGAGCCTATGAGGATGCGGGGCGTGGCCTGTGTGGGTGTGGCCTAAGGAGGGGGTTGGGTGGAACATCTGGGCAGGAGATAGGTAAGGGGAGAGAAATCTCAGAGATTGACTTTGTGTTGTTAAGGGGGCGGGGCCTCAGATATATTCTGGGGCTAGAGAACTTGATGGATGATTGGGAAGGTGACCCTGAAAGACAAGGGTGGGTGGTTATGGTCGGGGCACCCGCGCTGGGGTGGAGTAATGATTCTGCAAGGGTCCGAGTGATGTGTCTCCAATGCCCAAGGGGAGATTTGGGGGGCAGGGGTAGAAATGACTGCTCCAGGTGACTTTGGAACTTTCCCCACTAGGGGCTGGAGAGTAACAGACACTCATTCATTCAACAAACATTTACTGAGCTCTTCCTGGGGCTCAGTGGGTAGAGAGGTGAACAAGACAGATAAGGACTGTATTCTCTTGGAGCTCCCAGCCCAGCGGGGAGAGAGACAATAGAGGACATTTATTGTGATACACGCTATGAAGGAAATAAAGAGTGAGCTGTTAGAGTGGGGGGTAAGGGGAGCTACATGTAAATGAGAGAAGCCAGCTGCGTGCCGGCTTATATTTACACTGGGGTCAGAGACAAGCAGGAGCCGGATCACGATGGGTATTATGATGGCGGTTTGGGATGTTACGTGCAGTTGAAGCCATGGAAGAGTTTTGAGTGGGAAAATGACGACCTGATTTCCATTTTCAAAAGGTCATTCAGGCTGCTTTGGGGAGTCAGCAGACATAAGAACAGAGGTTCTCTTCAGGAGGCTTTTTCGTTGTCAAGCCAAGAAATAATTGGCTTTTAACTGGGGTAGGGGAGAGAAATGGCTAGATCCGTGATGTATTTGGGACCGGAGGGGAAGTCTTGATAGGGATACTGCAGAATCCTAGAAGATGGAGAGCAGGATCTGGAAACTGAGGGGCCCAGCACGCTACATAGGAGATGGATGTTTTAATAAGTGGGGGCCTTGTGGGTGAGGCCCTGAGGCAGGGTCCACAGGCTCCTGGTTTTTTCTCCCCCTCACCCCAGGTCCTGGTGCCAGATGATGGCCGGCCCGCCACACCCCCGAGTGACCTCATCGAGATCCAAGTGGTGAAGGTGACGGACACCACGCTGGTACCTGAGCCCCCGGAGCCAGGTTCCCTCCACTGTGCCTTGTGCCCAGCTGCCTTCCGGCTGGTGTCTGAGCTGCTGTTCCACGAACATGGCCACCTGGCGGGGGCTGAGGGCGGCGGGCAGGGTGGGGACCCCAGCCGGTGTCATGTGTGTGGCCACAGCTGTCCGGGCCCCGCCAGCCTCCGCGCGCACTACAGCCTGCACACGGGGGAGCGGCCCTACCGCTGCGCCCTCTGCCCCCGGGCCTTCAAGGCCCTGGCGCCTCTGCTGCGGCACCAGCACCGACACGGGGTGGAGCCGGGGACCTCTCAGAGGCCCCGGGAGGCGGCGGCGGCTCGGGAACAGAGGCCCGGGGTGCCCCAGGAGAGGTCGGAGGTGGTGATGGCGGCGGCGGCAGCGGGCGCGGCGGTGGGGAAGCCTTTCGCCTGCAGGTTCTGCGCCAAGCCGTTCCGCCGCTCGTCAGACATGCGCGACCACGAGCGGGTGCACACGGGCGAGCGGCCCTACCACTGCGGCATCTGCGGCAAGGGCTTCACCCAGTCCTCGGTGCTCAGCGGCCACGCGCGCATCCACACCGGGGAGCGCCCCTTCCGCTGCGCCCTGTGCGATCGCACTTTCAACAACTCCTCTAACTTCCGCAAACACCAGCGCACCCACTTCCACGGGCCAGGGCCAGGGGTGGGGGACTCTGGCAGCCAGCTGGCCTCCGGGGCCGAGGAGCCAGGGAGTGGCTGTGGGGCAGGAGACAGTCTGGAAGAAGGCCAAGGGGAGACGGCAAAGGTGAAGGTGGAGGTCACCCAGTAGGCTGGGAGAGCAGGGACATGGGGGCATCAACGTGGGAAGTAGGAGGCACATTGCAAGGGAGGGGGTGGGTGGGAAAAGGAGGCAGGAGAGAGGAGATGGGGGTAGAGGTGAAAAGAGCTAACAGTGATGGCCATGAGCAGCTAGTACAGGAGAACAGGTTTCGGGACACCCACAAACCCATACAGCACCTCCATGAGACTCAGAAAGGCACAGACACAGACTTGTGGATGCCCAGGTATGTGTGAGGAACACAGGCTGGTTTTCACTGCCCAAGCTGCCTGCTCATTCGGTTGTCCTCATGCAAGACACAGTTTGTCCCCACAGAGCCTGGGCACCATAGAGGGTGAGCCAGGGTTGAATGGAAGGGGCAGAACTGGGGTCAGTCCTTCATCTACAGAACCCTGGACTATCTTGGGGGCCTAGGGTGGACCAGGATGGAATCTTTTGCCTACCTCACTGGATTGCACTGAACCTGGGATGCCTACCCACCCTCAGGCAGAAGACACCTGCCAGGTCCTCCATGAAGAGACTCTGGGATCCCATCACCTCGAAGCCAGAGGGTCCCCAAGTCCTAGCTGAGAGCACTTGAGCCTCAAGGATGTAAGCATGACCCTAAGGATCTTGACTCTAAGAGTTGCTCCCTGCTCCCATGGTGGGCCCTCCTTAACTCACTGACTCTGAGGCAACATTACAACAGACAGCAAACAGCCACCTAATACCCCCATCATAGGCCTTTAGGTTCAGAGCCCATGGCCCCCAGGGCTACAGAGTAGCCTCAGTTTTCTCTGATCTCCTCCACTCCCTGTTTGAAGCAAACAGCTTACTGCCTGACACAATGCTATCCCACGGAAGTGTTGGGGAAGGCAGCATGGTGGGCTGGCCTGTGTACGGCAGGTGTGGAATGAACTGAGTCACCGTGGCGGGGGCAAAAGGAGGACCTGGGAGCTGGAGGTGGGGAGCCTCCAGTTCTCCTATTAAAGGACTTTCTGAAGGGTCTATGTCAGTCTTGTGTTTCGGGGGTGGGAGTAGAGGGTCCACACTGTGGTCTTGCCAGGAGCAGTGAATTGCAGATCTCTCTCCAAATCTCTGTTTCCTCATCTTTACAATGGGGGTGGACAGTGTCTGGCTCTTCAGAGATGTTGTGTGCTTCACCTGTGGGAATGGGTATCAGGGGAAGTTTGACAACATGAAGGGACTTCAGTGATTAGTATATTTATCAACGAGGGAGAGCCCCGGATTTGCTCACCTTCCTCTTTGCCCAGCATCTCCCCCAAGATAGCCCTTCGAGAGGTCAGAGCACCAACAGAACTCATTCTGTTTTCTCCAAAGAAACACCTGTGTTTCCTGTCACTGGCCTCACCACCCAAGCTAGAGACCTGGGCAGACTCTTTAAGTCGTCTTGATCCCTCATCCACTTATCTAATCCCTGCCTTCATCCTTTCCCCGCTGTTGAGCTGGTTAAGTATCTTTGGAATCTAAACACTTTCATTGTCACTACTCTTGTGGGCCAAGCCAACAATGATCCCACATTTGAAGAGCCACGCGGCAGCACGGGATCCTCCAAAAACACAGATCCCCACCTTGTTACCAATCCACTACTTGTAGCTTCAAGATGGGATCGCAAGCCCAAATGCCTGTAGGCGCTGGGTGGCAATGTAAATGTAGGAGGGAGGTGGCTGGGTGAGACGGGAAAGTGCCAGCACCAGGGAGGGGAAATGGCAGAATTTGGTGGCAGATTAGAGAGAGGGCAATGGTTACTCAGCTCTGGGAGAGTGCAGACCGGGTTGCTAGATCTCCCCAATTTTTCAGAAGTTGCATTAGTTCATATTATGCAAAATCCTTTGATTTTCAAATGTTGGCAACTAAGTCAAACTTTATTATTAATTTTTTAATGCATGGGCTAAACAAAGCATGTCAGTGGCTTGTGTCCAACAGCTGCCAGCTTCCGGCCTCTGGCCTACAAGATCATCCAAGCTCTAGTTTGGAATTCAAAGCCCTTCAGGATCCAGCCTCCCACACCCACCCCACCCCCCCCTCCCCCCAACCTCCCAGCCATACTCCTCACTGAAATTCTCTGTAACAGCTGGGTTCAGTTAAACACACTCAACCCTCCACCCAGAATTCTGTGCCCACTTTACCTGGCAAGCTTCTGTGGCTTGTTATTGTTCAGGCATTACTTTCTCCTCCAGGGAGCTTGGCTACCCCCCAGCCTCACAAAGCGACTCCTCCATGCTCTCTGCCCTCAGGGATAATTCTGTGGACGTTTTGTGGTGTGGCTCTGGGTCCGTGGGACTTTCGAACCCTGGGGCCCTGGCACAAGGACTCTCTCAGTCCAGGTCTTCAGCATTGCCATAGGTTGGCCACACTAGGTTGCTGCCCCGGAGTGGGTCAAGCCGAACCTGCCCAGGCCATGCCCCCTGAACCAGCTTTGTCTTCCAGTCCCAGCACTGAGCACCCTGGGCCTGCAGTCCCCGTTCTACTGTGGATTTGCTGGGAGTCCCTGGAGCCTCTTTCTTCTCCAGGACCTCCGCCTCCTCTTCGGACAGATGGGATAACAACACAGAGAGCACATAGCTGGCTCACTGTTCCAACAACGGAAGTGAGCGCCGTGGAAGGGCTTTTGAAGCCCCTCCCAATTATCCTGGACAGATGGGTGCGATGGTCGAGGAGTCTGTGCAACGCGGGAACACAGGGGTTCTCCTCCATTGAGGGCAAGGAGCGTGTCCAATTCATGTTTCCCCGGTGTCCAGTGAAGGACCCAGCAGACGTTGGGGGGTGGGGGAGGGCTTCTGGAAATGTGGGCCAGACGAACAAACGCCAAAAACATCTCAAAAGGGGAAGGAGTCCAGGCACACTGTGAGTTTCTGAGAACAGAAACTTACCTGTCTTGTTCATCTCCCTTTGCCCAACGTGCAGACTGAAGCTTGGATACGGTAAATCCTCAGTAATTGTCATTTGGATGAGGCAAAGCAGAAAGCCTGAGGGTGAGGCAGAGGGTGTCGGGGAATCAAAATCCCTGGGAAACAAAAGTTCTCAACTTTGTCAGCGCTTAATCCCCTCTCCCTGGGATACAAGAAAGGACTCTGGTAGCCCTGTTGATACGATTTATTATTCTCCGCTCTGTACAAGCCGCGTCTACCACCCCGCCCCCACCCCCACAATCCAAAAGAGCACCCAGTCCCCCTTGTGCCCTCCCAACTCCACGCATACTCGGTTCCAGCCAGATCCCAAAGGAATGGGGAAGGGCAGTTCAGACCCACATCCTCCACCAAAGCTTATCGGGGGACAGAATGCTGCTGGGGGAGGGGGCGCTGATGAAGGTTACAAAACGGAGTTGGACGGAGGGTCAAGTTCAGTGTCTGACGGGCTGAGGGGAGGGCCAGAGACGTCCGGGACGGGAGTCTGTGCGGCATCATGAGCCTGCAAGGAGGCTAGTCTGTCCGAAGTTCTGAAGGATGGCTGGGCAACAGCGAGGAGGGGTTAAGAGTCTGATCAGCAACTGGAGAGAAGGAGGGGAGGGGTTGAGAGGGGACATCTGATTGGAGTGGCGGATGGGAACCCCCTCCTGGTCAGGCATCTTTTCCGGCCAAGGCGCCCGCCCCTGCCCCAGGTCCCCCGAGGCCCTCGGCTTTGTGCGCCAGGCGGTGTTTCTTGAGGCCATAGGTGTTGGCGAAGCCCTCCCCACAGGAGGAGCAGCGGAAGGGCCGTCCGCCCTGGTGCGCCGCCAGGTGTTTACGGAAGTAGCCGGGGTCCTTGAAGGCCTTGAGGCAGGCAGGGCAGCGGAGCTCGGGCCGCGGCGGCTCGTGGGCGCGCTGGTGGCGCAGCACCGAGCTCAGGTAGAAGAAGCCCTTCCCGCAGTGCTCGCAACGGTAGGCGCGCTCCCCCAGGTGCAGCCGCTGGTGCTCCAGCAGGTTGGAGCGGTAGCGGAAGGTCTTGCCGCAGGCGCCACAGCGCTGGGGCCGGGCCACGGCGTGCAGCCGCCGGTGCTCCGCCAGGCTGGACGACTGCGCGAAGCGCTTGGCGCACACGCCGCACTTGAAGGCGCGCTCGCCGGTGTGCACCACGCGGTGCTGCCGCAGGTACCAGGAGCGCAGGAAGCCTCGGCCACACACGCCGCACCGGTAGGGCCGCTGCTCCGTGTGGCAGCGCTGGTGGCGCATCAGCAGGGCCGCCTCCCAGAAGCGCTTGCCGCACACCGGGCAGCGGAAGCCCCGCTTCTGCCGGTGGCTGCGGCGGTGCAGGAGCAGGTCGTAGGCACCGGCGAAGCTCTGGCCGCAGAGGCCACAGCCTAGGGTCCGCCGCACCAGGTGCACGTACTTGTGAGTCACCAGGCCCAGGAAGTGTTTGAAGCTCTGGCCACACGTGGCGCAGCTGAAGCGCTCAGGGCCCGAGCTGGCACCCCCGCCGCCCCCCGCCACCGCCGTCCCGCTGGCGTCGTCACCCCCGGACACCCCCGCCAGGGCAGCCACGGCCGCCCCCACCTCTCCCGCCAGCCCGTTGTCCAGCACGCTGGCCGCGTCGGCGCTGCTGGAGCCATCCGGGGGTTGGGGACCCCCGGGTGTGGGCGGGAGCAGGCGCTCGGGGGCAGCCTGGTGGACCAGCTTGTGCCACATGAGATTCTCGATGAAGCCGAAGGTCTTGCCGCAGGCATCGCAGCCGTACGGCTTCTCTGCCATGTGGGCCTCCTTGTGGCTCATCACGTGGAAGAGATCCGGGAAGTGTTCGCCGCAGTCCGAGCAGGCATAGCTCAGGGCATCGGCGGCCCCGGCAGAGGCGGCCGAGGCGCCTGGCCCACAGGCCCCGGGCGCACCCTGCGTGGCCGGGAGGCCCGCAGCCCCAGCCAGGGCGCAGGGCAGTTGGAGGCGGTGCACCTGGCGGTGGCGGGTGAGGCTCTGCGGGTAGCCGAAGACCTTGCCGCACAGCTCGCACTTGTAGGGCCGCTCGCGGGTGTGCACCACGTGGTGCTTGCTCAGGTGGAAGGACTCCCGGAAGCGCTTCCCGCACACGGGACACTGGTGGGGCTTCTCGCCCGTGTGGATGCGCTCGTGGCGCTTCAGAGTCTCGCGTCGCCCGAAGCCCCGCCCGCAGATGCCGCAGCAGAAGGTCTTTCCGGGGACGCTGGCGCCCGCGCCGCCCGCCGCGCTGGTGCCAGCCCCGCCCAGCAGCAGCGGGTGCGCCCCCAAGAGCGGGACGGGCACGGCGCCGTACACCACGGCCGCCGCGGCCGCCGCGGCCTTCTCGCTGTCCGTGGCCGGAGGGTCCGGGGGCAGGAGGTAGGGGCCTGCAGGGAAGGCTGGCGGGGGCTGCGCGACCGCGGCCGCCGCGTCCTTGGGCGCGTCCGGGGCGGTGGCGGGCGGGGCGTGCGCCGCCTTGTGGCGGAGCAGGCTCTGGGGCGCCGAGTACGACTTGCCACACAGGTCGCAGGGGTACACGGGCCGGGGTCCCGCCGCGCCCGCGCCCGCGTGGGCCGCCTGGTGCTTGAGCAGGTAGGCGGCGTCGCGGAAGGCCTTCCCGCAGACGCCGCATGGCAGGCGCAAGAGGTCGGCAGAGTGCGTCTTCACGTGCCGCTTGAGGCTCTCCCTGCGGTTGAAGCTCTTGCTGCACACGGAGCAGGAGAAGGGCTTCTCGCCGGTGTGGATAATCTGGTGCTGGTGGAGGTGGCTGGGCTTCTTGAAGACCTTCCAGCACAGCGGGCAGGCAAACGGGCCCTCGCCGCCCCCCGCCGCGGGAGGGGGCACGCCCACCCCAGCGGGGGCTCCGGCCGCCTCCGCCACGCTGGAGGCCACGGCGGCTCCGGCTCCGGCGGCGGCGGCGGCGGCTGGGGGCGGGGCGGGAGGGCCGGAGGGCACGGGGGTGGGGGCGGCGGGGGGTGCGCCGGCCGCGGGCGCCGGCAGGCCCAGCGGCGGGAGGGGCGCCCCGGGCTGCGGCGGGCCCCCGGGAGCGGGCGGCACGTCCTTGTGGCAGCGGCGGTGGCGGATGAGGCTGGACACGTGGTTGTAGGTGCGGCCGCAGACGCCGCACTCGTAGGGCCGCTCGCCTGAGTGCACCAGCATGTGCTGCACCAGGTGCGAGGACTGCTTGAAGGACTTCTGGCACACGCCGCAGGGGAAGCGCCGCTCCATCAGGTACTTGAGCCTCCGGAAGTAGCCCTTGTCGTCCTTGGCCGGGTCGCAGGCCGCCGCCCCTGCGGCGGGCCCCGGAGGGGTCTGTGAGGGGGCGGGAAGCGGCCCCGGGGTCCCGGTGGGAGAGGCCAGCCCCGGGGTCACCCCCGGCCCGGTCGCGGGCCCTCCGCGTTTCAGGTTCCCAAAAAGGTGCTGGTGTCCAGACAGGTCGACGATGCCCCACTGCGGGGCGGGGAAGGCAGCATCAAATAGGGGGGGCGGAGGGGGCCCGAAGGCGGGCGGCAGGGGCGGGTCGGGCTTCTTGGCCTGCGAGGAGGACGACGACGACGACGACGAGGACGACGACGAGGAGGACGAGGACGAGGACGGCGCCTCCGCCTTGGGTTTGAAGGTCGCCTGAGGCGGGTAGTCGTACTGGGGCGGAGGGGGCTGGGGCGGGGGCTGGGGCGGCGGCCCGGGGGCGCAGGGCAGGGCGGCCACCGCCTTGGCGTGCTCCCCGTACAGTTCCATGGGCTCGAAGCGCTGGTGGTTGAGGAACTCCAGAAAGTCGAAGGGGTAGCTCTGGAAGTGAACCCCGTCCTCGCCCCCTATGCCGCTGCCCCCACCGCCCCCGGCGGCACCGCCCGCTGCGTTTGCCTCCATCTCGGGCGGGGTGGGCGACGGCAGACCCTGTGGAGAAGAGGAGAGGGCTGAGGAAAGGGGACCGGGCGCCGGAAGTCATGGCCATCTGCCGGAGCCACAGTCTGCCTCCCAGCCTTGCTCCTCTCGGCCCCCCGCCCCTCCAGCGCACAGGGCAGCCCCCTCCTGG
The DNA here is from genome assembly GCF_027475565.1 of Acinonyx jubatus. Classification (NCBI taxonomy): domain Eukaryota; kingdom Metazoa; phylum Chordata; class Mammalia; order Carnivora; family Felidae; genus Acinonyx; species Acinonyx jubatus. The sequence goes on along the minus strand of NC_069396.1, from coordinate 57,778,231 downwards.
CTCTAGCGCACCACAGACGCCTGCTCAGCCGTCCACCTCCTTGCTGGGGCCCCTTTGCTCCTGCCCTCCCATCCCTTCCACGTTCCCGTTGTTTCTGGGGTCTTCCCACATCCTTCCTCCCCATCCCCCAGGCCCTCAGCTCCGCACCCCCAATCTAATTCTCCCAGCACCCCTTGCCTCTGGTGGCAGTCCCCTTACAAACTCTTGGGTATCAGCACCGTGTCCTACCCCCCTCTCCAAAACACACACACACACACACACACACACACACACACACACACACACACAGAGCCCCGTTCTCAATCCCCTCAGGTTTTGCCTCTAAAACGATAAGAGGGTGGACTCTAGAGCTCGAGTGCCAGATAGGAATCTGAGGCCCACCACATTCCAGCTGTGTGACCACAGGCAAGTTCCTGAACCTCTCTGTGCCCGAATTTCCACATCTACGAACAGAGGTGACAAAGCACACCCCTCCTGCTCAGGGTCGATGTGAGGCTCCAGCAAGCAAATAGCAGGCCTTCGGGTGGAGGCTTCCTGGCACTTTGCAAGCATGCGGTAAGTGGTATTATATCGATACCCTCTCAGCACTGGCAGTAGATAAAGTCAAGACAGACCAAGAGAACTGGAATGAAATCAGTGTTGGGGAGGGCCGTGTTCTTTTACTACAAGGTGTTTGCCTGGAAGAAGCAAGTTACACTGGGAGGCCTGGCACTGAGAAGGCGGCCTGGCACTGAGAAGGCAGCCTGACGCAGCAGGAAACAGGTGGGCACTGCACCTGGGCAGACCTGGGTTCACATTCCCTCTCCTTCCCGAACCTCGCTTTCTCCATTTCTACGAGGAGGCGGTAACCCCTAGGCCGCAGGGGGAATTTAGGGAGCTCACTCTGCACGGAAGGAAACATTATGCGTACCTTCGGTGACATCACACACCTGGGGGACCCCGACAGCAGATGCCCAGGGGGTGCAGGTCTCCATCCTCGCCCCAGGTGGGGATTTCCCTGCCTCCTGTGCAATGGCAGTCAGTCTCTGGGCACCTCCTTTACAGTATTTGTCATCCCAGAAGGCAGGTGTCCATGTCTGCGCCCCGGCCCCCACCAGAACCTCAGCTCCTACAATGGACTTTTGAACCTGAGCCACCCAGGGGGCCGGGGAAACACCTCCACCAAGTCCACGGACAGTCAGTGGGAGAAGAGCCCCCAAGGTGTAGCATGCTTCTTGTCCATAATCACTGGCCCATGGGGACCTGGCTCTGTGCCCACAACAGGGGTCAGCGATGCCTACCTACCAAGGCCAGGGCCCATCTGCCCCCAGCCAGCCAGCTGGCTCTCTCCCCTCCACAGGTGAAAGGTGAGTGTCTCCTCCACTCCTCCGCCAAGAGGTCGGTATTTTTAGCCTCTAGCTCTGGGTGTCCTTGGACGAGACTCAACATCCCATGCCCTTCACACCCCCTCTGGTTAATTTGCTCTCCAGAAGGAACAAAGGCATGGCTGCAGTGGTGATGGGAGCCTGTGGGGGAAACCTAAACCCAGGAGACCGGGAGAGTGGGCTGGGTGGGCAGAAAGCACATGGTAGAGGAGTGCAAGGGGCAGGGGAAGGAGGTGTCTTAGGGAAGAAACCACCGCCCTGGCTTGCCTCCATCAGGGTACATATTAATAACAGCTAATGTTGACTGGGCATTTCCTACAAGCCCAGTGTGCTCCCAGCACATTATATATATTAACTCAATCCCCCCCAAATCTATGAGACTATGACATAGGGACTATTATCCCCATTTGACAAAACAGAAGCACAGAGAAGTCAAGTAAATTGCCCAAGGTCACAGAGCAAGTCTGCGGCTCAGCCTCCCCACTTCCCCCACCAGGTTGTTTGTTTCCTAAGGTGGACAAAGGTGGGGTGGACTGTGGGGCCTGGAGCCTTACTGGGGGGTGTTACCTAGGTGATGGGAGTTTATGTAGGGGGCTGGGTGGGAGGGGAAGGGGGTGTCTGTCTTGAACGGATGGAGCAGTGATGTGGTGAGTCTATTCCTCAGATCTCAAGGTTCAGTCCTGTGCCTGCTTCAGGTCCCTGTTCAGATGTCCTCTCCATCCTACCCAATCCTCCCTAACCCCTCATCTTGCTGCATTTTCTCATCACTGTCACTGCCACCACTTGCTGTGTGTATTTCTTTGTGTGTTTACTGTCTGGCATCCCCACCTAACAGAATAAGGATTTGGTCCGTCTTGTTTGCCGCTGTGCCCCCAGCACCGAGCACAGCACCCAGTATGGTGTGGTTGTTTGATAAGTATTTGCTGATATATGGGACTTAAACAGCACCCTCCTAAATCACCAGCAGACCCACCAAGAAACCACAAGAAACAAGGAACCCCGGATGAATAAATATGAAAACACAACGTACCAAAACTTAGAGAAGATGCAGCCAAAGTAGGGCTCAGAGGTAAACTGATAGCCTATACTGGTAAGTGTTTGTTAAATGAGCAAAGGAACAAGACTGAGCTGACCAGAACCCCCTGAGGGAGGGAGGGGGACGTTTAGCAGAGATGGAGTTGACACGGGGTGGAGGTCCCCAGAAGAAGGAATTCAAGGGCGGTGATGTTGTAAGGAGGGACCCAAAGGCGAGTGGGAAGATGTGAAGGGTTACTGCTGTGAAGAGCAGGGAGGAACACTGGGGGATGGAAGTGATCAGGCTCCCAGTATTTCCACTGGGAAATAAGAGGCATTTCCTCTTTCGGGGGATCCCAGCCTTAAATCGGTGTCTTTCTAAGGGGAGACGCATCCTATGGAGAGAAGCATGATGGGGGCACGTCCCAAGGGGACAGCAACTGCACTCGTAATCGTAACAGCTCATGTTTGTGTTTATTGTTCAACCAGTTTGAGGTGCAGCATCGTGAGGCCTCACGATGGTCCTGTACTGTTATCAGCTCCATTTTGTAAATGGGAAAACTGAGAAAGGGGGGGTCATTTCCCCAAGGTCACATAGCCAGTCAAGGGGAAAGTAGGTATTAGATTCCAAATCTCTCTGATACCAGGACCTGTGGGCCATTCTGCTACAACAGGTTCGACTTGGGATGAAGCTGTAGTCTGTTAATAACAGTAACGTGGACACACGTACCGCGTAATGTGAAGTGCTTTCTACCTGCCTAGTGCTCTTCTAAATCCTTCAACGAATCTTCCTACTGAGTCAAGAAGATGGTGACCACTATCAACTCTGTTTCACAGAGGAAGAGACTGAGGGCCGGAGACATAAATTCATCTCCTAATGTCATACCAGTAACAAGCCGTGGCAGAGCCAGGAATAGGAGGCAGGCAGCAGGGCTCCAGAGTGCGTGCTGTTACCCACTACAGCATGCTTTCAACATTCTCTCTCCAAAATAAAGGAAGGTCCCCCACTCTGCCTTATACTAGAAATACACTTCACCGCACCCACTTCCTTGATACCCGATCCCAGAACCAGCCACCAGGATCTTCTGAACGCTAATAAGCACTGTACTACGTATCTTATGTGGTTTGTCTCCAACTTCATAACACACTCATCAGATAAGCATTACTATTATTCTCATTTAACAGACGGGAGGACTAAGGCCAAACCACGTCCCTCCTCTGTTCAAACCCTGCAATGACACCCATCCCACTTAAAGTCAAAGTCTCTATGATGACCTACATACCCTCCATGGCCACCTGGCTGCTCCTCCAACATGCCAGCATTCCTACCCCAGGGCCCTTGCACTCGCTGTTGCTTCTGTCTGGAATCCTCTGACTGCTATCTCTATACCTCTCTCTCCCTCACCTCTTTCACATCTCTGCCCAAAGGCTGTCTCCTCAGTGAGGCTCTCCATGGCCCCTGTAACCTGTCATCCACACCAACATTCCGGCTCTTCCCAGCCTGCTTTGTTTCTGTCCTGATCTGTCAGCATCACCCGATAAACCACATATTCTGCTTGTCTTGTTGTTGCTGGCCTCCCCCTCTAGAAGGTGGGCTCCATACAGGCAACGATCTTTACCTGTTTTGTTCACTGTTCTATCCCAGGACCTAGAACAGTGCCTGTCTCCAAAAATATTTATGAAGTAAGTGAATGAATGAGGCTAGGAAAAGAGGGAGTGGTTTGCTCAGAGATATGAACACAGTGGAATCCTGGACTCACCCTCTTAACCACTTCACTCTTGGGGGCAGCTGGCAAGAGCAGCCCCCGGTTGGCCACGGTTGTCCAGGAGGGTCGGGATTTACACAGAGGTGTGTGTGTGTGGCTTTGGGGGGCGACAAGATTGACAATGGGAATCTTTTGAAGAAGGCCTTTTTGCCACCCTCTTCTGTGACCATACCCTGATCCTGCTGTATTTTATACACACACACACACACACACATTTTGTTTTTTAACTGTCCCATCAGCTAGCATATGCGCTCCATGAGGGCAAGGGTTTTTGTCTGTTTGGTTCTCTGCTGCATCCCCCATGTGTAACAGGTCCTCATCAAACACTTGAACAAATGAATGAATGAACAAATGAAGAACAGTATGGGCTTGGTAGAGCTGACAAAGGCGAGAAAATTGATCACAGTGCCCTTATCCCCAATGCCCTAAGACATCAAACCCTCTCCCTCTTGTTCTCTTCCTCTGCTCCAACCTCACTGGCTTCCCTAATACTCCTCCACTCACCATGATCACGGCCACCTCAGGACCTTTGTGCTTGCTATTCTCGCTGCCTGAAACCGTCCACCCAGATCTCTACACGGCTAAGTCACCTCTGCTAATTCAGTTTTCACCTCTGAGGTAAACCATCGGGCTCTGGGAGAACCCAGAAAACAGGATTTATCTTATTCGTTCACTTGTGTTTGAACTCTCTCAAGTAGACTGTAAAACCCACAAAATGAAAGACCATGTGTATCTCTCTCCTTCACCACTGTATGCCCTGTACCTAGAACAGTGAATGAATGAATGAATGAATGAATGAACACATGCCTGGGGAAAAAAAGAGGTCAGGCCATAGTAAAGATGGGGGTCTTCTCTAGGGCGTCCAGGAGGATGAAATGAAGCTGGGTGCGAAGCGGGAGAGGTTAACGCCACAGAAAGAGGTGGTCTGAGAGGGAGAGGCTCACTGTGGGGCACTGCTCTGTGGGAGGACTGGGGACAGGACTGGGGACCTGGCTTGGGGAAAGGAGGGAGGTACAGCAGAAGTGTTTCATTGGAGCCTGGAGCTAAACAGGCAGCTGTTTCCACCTGAATGGGGAGAGGATGTGGGTGTGAGAGCAGAACTCTAGAGGGAGCTAGCTGTTCTATGGGGGGGGGGGGGGGAAGGAGGTGGGGGGGAGGGTTGAAGGGGGTATTCTCAACCACTACGGTACCGGGTGGGGGGGGGGGTGGCAGAAGAAAAGAAAAAAGGTATTTTTTTGCTGCAGACCAGAATGGAAAGTATTTTTACATCGGGAGGAGGCGGGGGGGTGGGGGGGTGGGGAGTGGAAATGTGGGAGAATTGGGGGCTGTTGTGTGTGGACAGAGATAAGAGGGGCAGTTCTGCAGCGAAGCACTAATGCAACACTCTTTGGAGGCAGCCTATAGGGAATACTAACGGAGGGTTCACGGGCAGCTGCCCTCCATGAAGGAAGGCAGCGCTGGTGGCATTTGGGGGGCTGTCCTGGAGGCAGCAATGACGAGGGTTACGCAGAAGCGATCCTATGAGAAAGCATTCATGGGGGCCCTGGCAGCAGTTTAAGGGATCGCCACAAACAAGGACGCTTTGGCAGCCGTCCTGCATGGGGGCGTTAATGGGGCAGATGTCTGGAAGGGTCTTATGGGGGAGCAGTGACTGGGGGGACCCCTGGCGAGGGCCCGGCGGGAGAGGCACTGACGGGGACGTTCTGGGGACCAGAGCGGGCCAGGGCGGGACCCCCCGCCCCCGTTGCCCCCGGGTCCCCGGGCCACGCGCCCCGTCACTCACCGGCGCAGGGGTCTCCGCCGGGAGGAGGCCGAGGAGGCGGAGGAGGCGCCGCCGCTCCGGGGAGACCCGAGGGCCCGACCGGAAGTGCCGCCCCCTCCCCCTCCCCGGCAGCCCCGCGCCGCCCGCCTGCCCGCCCGCCCGGAAGCGGAAGTCGCGCCCGTCTCCGAGGCGCCGGCTTGGAGAAGCGGAAAGAGGAGGCGGTGGCGGCGACCGGGAAAGAGAAGTGCGCCTGCGCACTGGCTCGGGGACGCGGACGGGGAGAGCCTAGGCCGCTTCCGGTAGGCGAGCTAAGCAACGTGCGCCTGCGCCCTGAGCCCCCGCCGCCTAGGGCACGGCCCACACGCTCCGGACATCCGGTTAAGCCACGCCCCTCGCGTAAATCTGGCGTGTAAGCCCCGCCCCCATTCTGAACCACGCCCATTTTATAACTTAATTATTTAAGCCCCGCCCACTGCCTTAAAATACATCCTCCTCGCCCAGCACCCACGATTTTTCTCCTGTTCTTACCCACTTCCAAGTCCCCAAGAACTCCACCTATCTCCCCTCAGCCCCGCCCACAGCCCAACACTCTTCTAGCAGTGCCCCCCAGAGGTTTTTAGGCTGCACCAAGCCCCCTGTGTTAGCCCAGGCCCTTCCTACTAAGCGCCCTTCGTCTCAGGCACTTCCCTTCCTTAGTCCTTATTTAGGTACCCCCTTCTGTCACCTGTGCCTGAATAACAGTCATGCCCCCCTCACAGCACCTTCTCTTCACAGTTACATCCCGTCTGTCCCAACACCTTGCTCTCCTGCAGTCCCCCCTTGAAACGTCTCCTCTCAGATAAACCCTATTCATATGGCCTCTAAACCGTTTCCACCTTCTGCCTGCCAACCCTTAAACCAAGTCAAGCCCCACCCTTGTTCTCAACACCTGCCCCCTAAACCCCGCCCACAATGTTCATCAGCCTCACCCCTTAGCCCCAACCCCGCCCCGTTTCCCTAGCCCCGCCCCCTCCTGGCCACACCTCTTATCTAAGTAAGCCTTATCAAAGTTGTCAATTCTGCTCACAACCCTCAACTCGGTTTTTCCTTAGTGTCAGGACAAAGTGATGGAGCAAAGTCGTGGGGGCAGAATTTCCAAGAATATGGCTGGGATGGGGGATGGGGACCTAGATCACATTTGCACAGAGGTTCAATGTTTTACTTAGAGTGGATATTTACAGGGAGCACTTTGGGGTCTGCTGGAGCTGGGAGAGGGGGCAAAGCCTTCCTCCAAGCCAGCCCATAGTGGCAAGCTAACAAGGCACATGACATGGGGCTCTCCCAAACTCGATGCACTCCTATCAGGGTGGCATAGCGACCAGAGGACATTTGAGGGGAGGGCCAGCCCTGGTACCATCACTGAATACACACAGGAAGCCAGTAGGCAGATATTTATTTCCAAGGCCCCCGCCTCCAGGGGCCTGTCAGTCCGGGGGAGGGTGGCGGAAGGCAGCAGGACCCAGGAGTTTAGGTCCTCACCCTCAACCCCCTCCCACAACGGGAAGACCACCAGGTATGAGGGCGTCCCAGCTTTCCTGCCCAGGCTCAGCACCAGCTGAACTCCCAGCTCTAAACCTGGCCTGGGGACAGGTGGCCCAGGGTGTGGGTCAATCCAGCTCTTTGCCCTCCGGCTCCTCCACCCCCTCTTCAGCCCCTGCCGCAGCCGGAATGCCCTCGTCGTCCCACGGTGGTTCGGGCCCTGGGTCCGGGGAACACAGGGGTGCCCCCATGGCCTCGGGGTGCTTGCGTTTGGCATGGCGCCGGAGCGTGTTGGCCTCCGTGAAGCGCAGCCGGCAGACAGGGCACTGGTAGGGGCGCTCCCCGGAGTGGACACGGTGGTGGTGGGCCAGCTCACCCGCCTCGCGGAAGCGACGAGGGCAGAGTGGGCAGCGGAAGGGCCGCAGGCCGGCATGGATGTTGCAGTGCCGCCGCAGGTGGCTGGACCGCTTGAAGGTCTTGCCGCAATCCTTGCACTCGTGCGGCTTCAGCTCTGAGTGCGAGATGCTGTGGCGTTCCAGGTCGGAGAGGTAGGGGAAGGCCCGCAGGCACACCGGGCAGAAGTGCGGGGCCTTCTTGGGGCCGGAGCCCTCAGGCAAACCAGACGCTGACCCCTCAGAGACCGTATAGGGCACACCCTGATCATCGATCAACAGGAGGTCGCTGCCACCGCCGCTGCCCACAGGGGCTGTCACCCCCTGTGCCAGCGGGGGCTCCTGCCCTGACTTGGGGGGGCGGCCCCGCTTGCGAGGGAGGGCGGCCTTGAGCGTCCGATTCGAGGAGGTGGCCCCCCCAGGGCGCCGGCCTCGACGGCCCCGGGGAACAGGAGGAGGTAAGGCCAGAGGTTTCTCTTCCTCCCCGGGCAAAGGCGAAGGCAACGGGTCTGGGCTGGGGGTGTCCATTGAGCAGTGGGGGGCTTGGGCCTGGGCACTGGAGCCGGGCTAAGAGGAGAGAGGGGGCAGCCGTCAGTGCAGGGAGGGTCTGAGTCATCCCTTGTCCCCCAACACCTGGCCCATCCCTTGGTCTGAGTCTCTCGACCTGGGCATGGCCAACATTCACCTGGACAGTTATAGCTACACTGGTGGGTAAAATAGCAAGATAATTCCAACCATTTGGTAAAAAGACACCACCTTTAGCCACACAGGTGTCTCCTCAGCCTCCCTCACCCCCTTCCTAGAAGTTCAGAGTCATCTTGAATCAAAATAAAGGAAAATCTTCATAGGAGGATAGGATAGAGTCCAACTAAGGGTATGGGCCAGTATTGCGATCCTCAAAACAAAGAGCCCATCAAACCTGAGCCATGGAGGCCCAGAAACGTTTTGTCCCGCTTCTGTTTGGCAAAGTGGGAGGAGTGTGGGAGTTCAGGACTGGGAGAAGACAGGGACTGGTGGTCCCAGGTGATGTTTGGCCCCAAGTCGTGGGTGAAGAAATATATGGGAACTGTTAAGGCTCCCAACTCACAGGGTCTGGGTTCAACTCCTGAGTCTGTCACTCACTCTCTGTGTGCTCTGGGGCAATTATTTCTCTGAGCCTCCGTTAAGCCTTTTGCAAAATAGGACGAATAGGTCATCTTACTCGCACAGACATGGCATGAGGATAATACACATAAAGTGCTCAGTGCACAGAAGTGCCTAGAAGATATCAGCTAGGCACTCACTGACAGCTAAGCCCCACGCCAACTTTCTGAATAATGGTACATCACCCCCATTTTGCAGCTGGGGAAACAGAGGCACAGGAAAGCCTGGTCAGTTGCCCAAGCCCTCTCTGCAAACAAGAGCGGGATAAGGACTCGAACTAGATCTCCAGGACCCCAGAGGCGCAGGGAGTGAGAAGAAATGCACCCAAGGAGACAAGGGGATACCATAGGGTTCCTTACACCTGGGTTAGATCCAGCTCTGCCATTAATTAACAAATGACTTTGCTTCTCTGGGCCAGTTTCCACCTCTGTAAAATGGCTATAGCAAGTTGTCAGTCGGTAATAGTAAGCACTCAGTAAACTACCATCACCACCACGACCTCCATCGACAGAGCATGGGACCATGAGACCAGGGTGTAATTAAGGCGAGAGTGAGGAAAGAAGAGGTGCAGTTAACAGCTGGGGCTGCAGGTGCCACTGGAACAGGCACATACATTGAAGGCCAGAGAGGGGCCACCACTTTTCCACGATCACATGGTTCGCTCCGATAGGAAGGCCTGGACTAGAACCGGGGTCTCCGGAACAGGGGCCTCGCCCCTTGCCCCTCTGCCACCCCCGTGCAGGCACGCGCCCGGCGGCCCGAGCGCGCGGGGCGGGCCCTGCGGGGGCGGCGGCCAATGAGCGGCGCGCGGGCCGCGGACGGCGAGGGCCTCCAGGAAGGGGGTCTGCGCGCGCGCGCCCGGGCCGACTCCGCGGGGCGCGAGGTCGGCGCGCGCGCTGCGGCGGGCGCGGGCGCAGAAGCAGGTGTGGGGGCGCGCTCCAGGAGCGCGCGGCCCCGGGCCTCCCCTCCCTCCGCTCCCCTCTCCCCGCCCGGACCCCCGCCTCTCGGGTACCTCATTTGCATGTCGCCTGGGCTCGCGAGTGTGCGCGCGCGGGGGCGACGGGGCCGGCGGGTGGGAAGGGGCGGGGGCCAGGGGGCCCTGCCCCTCGGCGGCGCGCTTGGGGACGGCCCCGCCCTCTCCCTCCCCCACTCCCTCTCAGTCGGGCCCGCGCCCGCGGGGAACAAAGAGGACGCGCCGGGTCCTAAGGACCGGTCACGTCCTTGCAGCCAAAACGCGCCTGCGCGCCCGTCGCCTTCGCTGGCCCCGAGCGGGAAATAACCTCACCAACACATTCTGGACCACACAGAAATGTCTTTCCTCCCACAAAGTACCCAGCAGGGTGACCCAATCAAAGGCAGGTACCACAAGGATGAGGAGCGGGAAAATGGCTGTTTGTTCCCGTAATTAACATGGCGCCTGATAGACTTCAAAGCCCCCTGGAGGGCTGACAACAACATGGGACCTGCTCTTTCCTCCTAACTCTACCACAGTCGCCGAACTTTGATTTTTCTTTTCTCCGGACTCAAAGCTACATCCTACACAGGAGGAGTCTAAGGCTGTGAAAAGGGAATCACATCTGCCCTCATCAACGTGAACTCCCGCCAGCACAGACACCGAGGGCAGGAGGCCGCGGCGGGAGCCTGTTGCCCTCAGTCTGTATGGCGCCGGGAGTCTCCCCCCCCCCCCCTTAGCTCCGCCCCACTCTGCCCTCACCAAAGATGGCGCCACCCTGGCTTCCCCCAACTTCCAGTGCTGGGGAAGGGACGGGAAACAGGGATAAGGGCGGGCGGTGGGGAGGGGGAAGCCAAGGGGGCGGGAGAAAGGAGTGTGGGGGAGCAGGGAGCCGAGGCGGAAGTCGAGGGGCCCCCGGGTGGAAGTGACGCTGCCCCCGCTGCCCAAAATGTCGGCGCCCAGAGGGAGGTGTAAGTAATTAAAGAGAAAAGCCGACTGACTTTCCCGGCCTCCTGGGGCCGCCCCAGGGCTCCAAAACCCCCGCTCCGTGCGAGCGAGGTGGACTCGCCCGGCTGCGGGTCGCGCCTGACCTGCTCCCACCCCGGGCGCCCCGGGCCGCACCTCTTAGGGACAGGGGGGAGGGGCACAAAAGGCCGGTACTCAGGGCCTCGGTCCCAGAGCCGACAGGGGAGGGGGGGCCAGTCCTGCAGGCGACTGGGTGGGAAGGGGGCGGGGCTTAGTGGCGACGGGGGCGGAGCAGCTGCGGGGAGGAGCTTCCAGAGGGGCGTGGCTTAGAATGGAAATAGGCTGGGCTTAGTGGAAGAACCGGACTATGGATCGAAAATGGGTGGTGCTTAGCAATGGGTGGGGCTTGATAAGGGGCGTGGCCAAAGAGTGCTAGGAGGGTCCCAGGTTGAAGGGTGGAAGGACTTACCTGGGCTGAGTGGGGGGGGGGGCGGGGAGCGGGAATGGGACTCTGGGCACAGGTGGGCGGAGCTTAGAGCAGAAGGGGAGTAGTTTGTGCAGGAGTGGGCGCAGTGAGGTGATGGGATTTAGGCGTGTAGTGGAAATAACAAGTCTTCATAACGTAAGTGCAATGATTTGGAGGGCTGGGAAGGGGCTCCCCCCCGGAAGGCTGAGTGGAGGGTCTTGGAAAGGACGGGCCCCCCTACAGGCTAGGTGGAGACGACAACCTGTGTGGCGTTCTGGAGGCGCACCTTAGCGGAGAAGAGATGGTAGGATTTAGAGAGCAATCTCAGAGGAACTTGGCGGGCAGTAGTAATCAGAACAGCTTGCCTGTTGAGCCTTTGCTGGGCCCCTGCCTGAGTCAGGGCGCGGCACGCACTGCCACAGTTTTGCTTACGCCTCACCTCCACTGCATGAGGTAGGTACCCCTGTTACTCCCACTGTGCAGATGGACAGACTTTCTGCAGATGGACAGTTGGTTTCTTCAGAGGTTCCAGGACCATTCCTGGTCGCCCTGGAAGGTTGAACCAAGTGCACTTGGCCCCAAATCTTTGTCCCACTCATTTGCTAGGAATGTGAATCTTTTCCCCGAAGGTGACTTTCACTCTCGAAGAAGACTGGGAGGGACTTTCAGAGAGGAAGGGACTTGTCAGAGAATTCAAGAGGCAACGGGAACTTGAGGAGGAGTGGGTGGGACCTGATTCAGAGTGGCTGGGGGCTAACAGAGTGGGCGGGGCTTAGGGAGAAGGGGGGGGTCCAAGTAGAGAAGAGGCTTAAAAACACTCAGGAGTGTATTAGCCACTTGGCACTGATTAGGAAGATTGGCAGATGAGTGGGAGGAGGGTTTGCAGGAGAAGGGGAGGCTTACCGGTGGGTGGTCGTGGCTTGGAGGTTGAGTGTAGCTTGGAGGGAAGTGGGAAGGGTTCCCAGGGGATAGATAGCGGGTCCCGAGTCCAAGGAGACTGATAGGAGACGGCTGATGGGGAGCTGACTGCTTCCCCTGCCTTCCATGTCTCCCCTTGCTCCAGAGAGAGCCTCCACTCGCCACTGCCCTGCCACCACACCACCATGGATGATGCCCCGCTGCCAGTGCCCCCGGTCCCCGCCCCGACCCCGGCCCCAGCACCTCCCGCTGCTGCTGCTCCCCGGGTCCCATTTCACTGCAGTGAGTGTGGCAAGAGCTTCCGCTACCGCTCGGACCTTCGGCGCCACTTCGCCCGGCACACTGCACTCAAACCCCACGCGTGTCCGCGCTGTGGCAAGGGCTTCAAACACAGCTTCAACCTGGCCAACCACCTGCGCTCGCACACCGGCGAGCGGCCCTACCGCTGCTCTGCCTGCCCTAAAGGGTTCCGAGACTCCACCGGCCTGCTGCACCACCAGGTGAGTCCCGCAGGCTGGGCTCAGGCTGGCCTCCCTGGGCTGGACACACCCTTGGAGCCACAGGGCCCCGCTTTGGGCAGCAGACAGCGCTGTGCTTTCTCATTTAGCTTTACAGTTCAACAGGCAGGCACTACCAATCAAAAGGACTGGACGCTCAAAATCTGTCTCTAGTACTCCCAGACTTTTAAATAAACCACAAGGGCCACTATCAGTAAGGCACCGTCTTGTGTAACACACTGGCCACATTTCACGTGCTCAAAAGCCAGGTGTCGCTGGTGGCTGCCATATTGGTCAGTGAAGGTACACAACACCTCCATCAGTGCAGAAAGCTCTGTTGGACAGTTCTTGCTCTAGAAGGTTGGACATTTACCTTGAAAAACCACCTCCCGTCCCAGGGGATTATGAAAGATCCTCTCCACCTCTTCCCGATATCCACCACCTTAGAGGACATCCATAGGAGGTCGGAACATTTATCAATAATAATTACAGTTTCTAGGAATTGAGTAGCTGTTTAGTGATGATTTTATCCTATACTCACAACGACCCTGTGAGATGGCACATCTTGTGCCCGTGTCACAGAGGAGAAAAGCAGAGCCTCAGAGATGATGTTACTTGTCTAGTTTTCACTGCAACTAGAAGGCAGAGGGGGGACTTGAACCCAGGTTTGTTAGTGCTCAGAGCCCTAGTACCTAACCATTCTCCCAGGGAGTCCCAGTTTCCTAGGTGGGCTTGGTGAAAATGAGTAAGAGTTAGTCTGGACGAATGGGAGGAAGCGTTCTCCAGCCTAAAGGAACAGCACGTGCAAAGGTCCTGCGAGGGAAGGGGCAGAAAGAATCCCAACATGACCCAAATCAGAGAAGAAGAGGGAGAAGGTGGAAGCTAGGCAAGGCCAGTCGGGAGGGCAGGAATCCGCCCTGCAGACTGGACCGTCTGCTCTGATGCCGCGCTCTCCCTCTCTCCCTCCCAGGTCGTCCACACTGGCGAGAAACCCTACTGCTGCCTGGTCTGCGAGCTGCGCTTCTCCTCACGCTCGAGCTTGGGCCGCCACCTCAAGCGCCAGCACCGTGGGGTGCTCCCGTCTCCACTGCAGCCCGGCCCAGGCCTGCCCGCCCTGAGCGCGCCCTGCTCCGTCTGCTGCAACGTGGGCCCCTGCTCGGTGTGCGGGGGTGCGGGAGCTGCTGGCGGAGAGGGCCCAGAGGCGGCGGGCGCGGGCCCGGGCAGCTGGGGGCTGGCGGAGGCCGCGGCCGCGGCCGCCGCCTCACTGCCCCCGTTCGCCTGCGGAGCCTGTGCGCGGCGCTTCGACCAGGGCCGCGAGCTGGCGGCCCACTGGGCGGCGCACACTGATGTGAAGCCCTTCAAGTGCCCGCGCTGTGAGCGCGACTTCAACGCCCCCGCGCTGCTAGAGCGGCACAAGCTGACGCACGACCTGCAGAGCCCGGGCGCGCCCCCTGCGCAGGCCTGGGCCGCGGGGGCGGCCGACGGCGGCGGAGGCGGCGGTCCTGCGGAGGCAGGCAGCGCCCAGCCGGCCTGGGACGGCGGGCTGCTCCTGGGCCACGCTGGGGGCGGCGTGCCTGAGCTCCGGGGGCTGCTCCCCGAGGGTGGCGGGGAGGCCCCAGCGCCCGCGGCCGTGGCCGAGGCGCCGGAAGACACCCTGTACCAGTGCGACTGCGGGACCTTCTTCGCTTCAGCTGCCGCGCTGGCCAGCCACCTGGAGGCCCACTCGGGGCCCGCCACCTACGGCTGCGGCCACTGCGGGGCCCTGTACGCGGCCCTGGCGGCCCTAGAAGAGCACCGGCGGGCCAGCCACGGCGAGGGTGGAGGGGCGGAGGCGACGCCCGCGGCCCCGGAGGGGGAGCCGGCGGCCGGGGAGGCCGCGTCCGGCTCGGGCCGGGGCAAGAAGATCTTCGGCTGCTCCGAGTGCGAGAAGCTGTTCCGCTCGCCGCGCGACCTGGAGCGGCACGTGCTGGTGCACACGGGCGAGAAGCCGTTCCCGTGCCTCGAGTGCGGCAAGTTCTTCCGCCACGAGTGCTACCTCAAGCGCCACCGGCTGCTGCACGGCACCGAGCGGCCCTTTCCCTGCCACATTTGCGGCAAGGGCTTCATCACGCTCAGCAACCTCTCTCGTCACCTGAAGCTGCACCGGGGCATGGACTGACGGCCAGGCCGCGCCTCCGCCCAACCGCCCCTCCCCGGGGCGGGGCTGGACTTGGGCCCGGCCCGGTCTGGATCCAGATCCACGGGCCCTGAAGCAAGGGGACCCTGGCTGGAGAGACAGGGCCACCAGACGCCCACACAGGGCCCTGAGCTGGAGGGCAGCAAATAAACGGAGAGATTCCTCAGCTCTGGGGTCCAGGGTCCATGAAGAGACCCCTGAGTGTGAGACCCCTGGAATATACGCTGGACACCCCCAAGTCAATAGGCAGCCTCCAAGCTGTGGGGACCTAGCAGTGAGAAATGGGTCTCCCAAGTACTTCTCATCTTGAGGGCCCTAATAATGACAGATGGGCACCTTCCCCCCCCCCCCCACCCCCAAGGGAAGGCTGCCCCTCTCCCTGAGAGCCATCATTCCCAACGACCTTGATCTGGAGAATGTGGGGAGATCATGACCCCGAATTTCCCTAGATTCCCTTCCAAATGCTACCCACCAGTCACTGGTGTCCCCCCCCCCCCCAAAATGGATATAGCCGGAATCTGCCTTCCCCCACTCCCACCCCATTTCATTCCTTATGCTGAAAGAGGACCAGGGTAGATGTCCCCTGCCCTCAGCCCCCACTCCCCAATTAGGTCTCCCTCCCCTACTGCAGAATGGATCAACCCTAATGATCTTCCCCACCCCCAACCACTAGAATAGGCTGGTTTGAAATCCCTCCTGCCCAGTAGAATGAACTGATTCAGATACACACCCCTGTCCACTGGAATGGGCTGGTCCAGACTGTGGCCTGCCCCCCCACCCTCCTTAGGTGAATACGGCAGACACTCCTCCCTCGCTCTCAAGTGTGGGCCAGTCCACGTCATTCCCCATCCTGTGAACTCATCTGAATGGGAGGTGGTGGACATTGGGGTTTTCCTCCCACTCTGCTGTAGCACCTGTCAGTCTTTCCATCTCTGTTGGTTTGTCTGTCTCTGTGTTCCCCTCAACCCCAAGGGGGAAGGGGGTTTGGCTAGGGGGTTCCCCCCTGTGAGCCTCGACCTTGCCCCCTCATCCCACTCCCTAATGTCTCCAGGACCCCAATAAACCTTGTCCTGTCAGTCACTGATGTCTCATTTTCTGATCCTTGGCTCCAGAGAGGTGGGAGTTTCTCCCTCCCTGGTTTAGGACAGGCCCCCTAAATAAAGATCTTTCCTCCCTCCCTCCTGACAAATTTTGAGTCGAGAGTGCACGACCATTAAAATCAGAAAGGGTTTAAGTCTCACCAAAAGGGAACCCAGTCCCTTAAATACAACATCCGTCTCCAATGGGCTAAACATGCCCTTTAGAAACCATCAATCCCATAAGACTTGCCCCCTAAAAACCAAACTATCTCCTTAAAGAAAAGTTCTACCCCTAAGCAGAGACCCTATCTCTTAGACTCCACCTCCAGGTGTCCAAATTTGTACCTTGAACGCTTACATCCAATTCCTAGGATAGGATTCGCCCATCAGGGAAGGGGTCAGCCATTCGTATTGTCTTCTGTGCACTAGATTACATTCCTGTATACTGAGTGCCTATTCTGTGCCAGGCATTGTAATCCTCTCTGGGGATCCAACAGCAAAGAAAATAACTCCTCATGGGGTTTATATGTTTAGTGTGTGGGCGATAGGGTGGAGAAAAGAGTAATCAAAGAAAGGAGAGTAATTTCCAGATGGTTTTGAGCATCTGAAGGAGATGAGGAGAGGTGTTAAGAAAGTGACTCTGCCATCCCAGTTTGGGTGTCCCGTGGGCTTCTCTACAGTGGTGGCATTTGATCTGAAACCTGAAGGGTGGCAAGAGACCAGCGAGGAGGATGCCTGGATGGGCACGGAGAAGAGGCAAGAACTGAGGTCTAGGGGTCAGGTCACGCAGAGGCTGGTGGGCCTTCCAGGTCATTGAAAGCAAGATTTTAACGTGGAGGGATGGGATCACTCTTGCACTTTACAAAGTTCCCTCTGGCTGCTGAGTGGAGAAGGAACTGGAGGGGTACAGTGGAAGCAGAAGACTACAGCAGTCCAGCAGGAGAGATGGGGGGGGGGGCAGTGGCTAGACCTTAGTGGTGGAGAGAAATGGGTGGGTTCGAGATGAATTCTGTAAGTAGAATGTGAGTGTGTGTGTGTGTGTGTGTGTGTGTGTGTGTAACTGAAAGGGAGGAATCAAGAGGGTCTGGTTGAGTGGTGGCATTTTGAATTAAGAACAGAAAAGGGGAAGAACACATTTGGGTAGGGGTTTAGGTGAATCAAGAATTCCATTTTGAGCTTCTTAAATATAAGATGCCTGGGAGATTGGCATGCTCTAATAAGGCTGAAGATGTGCATATCTCGCCATGCAGCAATCCCACTGCTAGGCACAAGCCCCAGAGAAATCCCTTCACCTGCACTGGGAGACACATAGAAAAACACTCCCAGCAGCACATATGGTCAGCCTCAAACTCTAAACAACTGGAACATCACTGTGAGGGTCTGAATGTTTGTGTCTCCATCAAAATTGATATGTTGAAATCCTAAAGCCCAGTGTGACAGTATTTGGAGATGGAGCCATTGCGAGGTGCTTAAATCACGAGGGTGGAGTCCTCATGCATGGGATTAGGGACCTCATTCCAAAGGCTCCAGAGTGATCCCTAGTCCTCTCCACCATGTGAGGACGAAGCAAGAAGTCAGTGGCCATGAGGGCCTAGAAGAGGGCCTTCCCCAGAAGGCAAGCATGCTGGTGCCTTGATCTTGGACCTCTGGCTTCCAGGACTGTGAGCAATAAATTTCTGTTGTTTACAAGCCACCCAGTCTGCGGTATTTTGTTACAGCAGCCAGAACAGAATAAGACATCCATCAACAGTATAGCAGATCAATAAACAGTGCTATATTATGCTGTGGAATACTATACAGCAATGAAATGAAAGGAGTGCAGAAACCCACATTTGCATGGATGAAAGTTACAAAGAAACCCAATGCAAGAAGGCAAGAAGAAGCCCATGGAGTATGATTCCATTTATATAACATTCATAAAGCCACCAAAACTATAATACTGTTTAGGATGTATCGTGGGTCGTGAACCATCTAGAAAAGCGAGGAAAACATTTTCCCATAGAAACTCAGAACAGTGGGGTTGGATGCATCACGCCCAATCTTCTGTGGAGTCTGGGGTGGGAGCTAACATTCCATGTCTTAATCTGGTGATCCATTGATCATTCTTTGCTAACTGTGCATTTGTATCGTGCTCTTTTAGTCTATGAGTCTCGTATCTCACAAGAAAAAAAAAATGTAAAAGAGGCAACCCGGGATCCAGGAACCAGACTCATCCCCTGGGGCAAAAAAAAAAAAAAAAAAGAAGAAAAAAAAGAGAATCTGTCTTGGAGAAACAAGACCCGCCCCCTTAGATTCAGGCACCGCCCCAGGGACAAGACCCGCCCACTTGGAGACCTGCTCGGTGTCGAGCACAGAGGGTCTGGAAAGGAGCCAGGGTTGTCATGGAGATGGCCTCCAGCTAAGGATTAATGAAGAGGGACCTGTGGAGGCTCCACTCCTCCCACCTCACCTCCAATCCAATCCTTTCTCTTCTGAGACAATAGCGAAAGGGATTCACCCATTCCCCCCATCCCCCCACCCCAGGGCCTCCCAAGGGCCCAAGGCTGGACCCTGTACCTAACTCCTCTCACTGTGGCCCCATTTCATAGGTGTGCTAACTGAGGCTCCGAAGGAACGAGGGAGGATTTTGCTCTCCAGAGAGCCGATTATTGGGCTGACGCTGACGACTCGCTCGCAGCTGATCCGTCCAGGCGGCCACCTGGACGCTCACCCGAGCTCCTCGTCTCCCCACCCCGCCTCAGTCTTCTCCCTTCAGGGGGTCCCCCTCTCCTGAAGCCCCAGCCTCGTCCCCTCTTCACTCCGCATCCACATTTCTGTGCGCGGCTTGGTGCTGAGGGGTGAGCATTTCAGCATTTCAGCAAAGCCTGCCCTCAGGGAATTATTTCTACTCCTGCGGAGGGGGAGATGGGCAATCAGTGGGTAACCTACAAGTAGCCTAATGCTACTTTGCTGTAAGTACAGGTTGGAAATTAAGGCAGAGTAAGGACCAGAGGGTGACAGGAGGGATCTTTTAGCTAAGGCGGACAGGAGAGGTGTCTCTGAGGGCATCTGAAAGAAAGGAGTAAGGGAAACTTCGTGGAAATCTAGGGGAAGGGCATTCCGGAGCGGGAGAACAGCACGTTGAAAGGCCCTGGGGTCCACAGAGAGCAAAGAGGACGGTGTGGCTGGAGCAGAGAGTGAAGCAGGGAGAGAGAGGTGGCAGTCAGCTGAGGGAGGCTCCAGGGGCCAGACCCGTCCAGCCTTACAGGGAGGGGTGAGGAACTCGGGAGGAAGGGATGGGGAGCACGAGAGGTTGTTCAGCGCTAGAGTGACAGCCTGTGATTTCTGGGTGCGGGAGACTGGCCGGGAGGTAGGGGGGCTGGAAGCAGGAGAGCCAATGAGGAGGCAGTTGCAGTGGGACTGGCCCCCCGGAGTGCAGCCCGGAGCCAATCAGAGCCACGTCCCGCCCCCTGCCCGAGAGGCCAGCCCTGCCCAGGCCCCCCTCTCTCACCTGGGCCCGCGCCCCGCCTCCTCCCTGCTCCCAGCCTGGGTCTCCCCTGCATCCGGCCAGGCCTCCACGCGGGTCCCACAGGAATTTCTCTAAAACACTAATCGGATCATGTGACTCTCCAGCTTAAAACCTTTTCAATGGCTTCTCAGTGCGCTAGGAATGCGTCCAGCATTCAGCTTGGACTAAGAGGCTGGACACAGTGGCTCGTGCAGCTCCCGGCCTCTCTCCACCACACTGCCGGCTCTGATGTCCCAATCCAAGGCCCTCAGTCTCCCCCAACACAAGACCCCACTCCCCACCCCACCCCACCCCATACATGCTGTTCTCTGCTTGACACTTTCTCACCTCTCCATTCCTGAATTTTCCTTCCTTCCTTCCTTTTTTTGGGGGGAGGGGGGTAAGGAAAAAAACGTTAAGCCTGTAAAATATAGATAATGAAGGTGAAATAGCCACACATACCCCCTCGATATAGACTTGGAAGAATTGAAAGTGGCCATTCAAACGAAAATACATTCTTGAACGTTCATAACAGCACTATTCACAATAGCAAACAAAAGGTAGAAATAACCCAATGTCCATGAACAAATGGGCAGACCAACACAATGCAGTCTACCCATACAGTGGAATATTATTCAACCATAAAGAGGAAGGGCATACGGATACATGCCGCAACATAGATGAATCTCGAAAACATGCTAAGTGAAAGAAACAAGTCATGGGGCGCCTGGGTGGCGCAGTCGGTTAAGCGTACGACTTCAGCCAGGTCATGATCTCGTGGTCCGGGAGTTCGAGCCCCGCGTCAGGCTCTGGGCTGATGGCTCAGAGCCTGGAGGCTGTTTCCAATTCTGTGTCTCCCTCTCTCTCTGCCCCTCCCCTGTTCATGCTCTGTCTCTCTCTGTCCCAAAAATAAATAAACGTTGAAAAAAAATTTTTTTTAATGGGAGAGTAACATGACCCACTCCATATGGCAAGGAGACACAACTGGGTTTGTATTTGTAAGGCGCTTACAAGGCTACATTATTATTAATTTTCATTTTATTTATTTTTCATTACCCTCCCCCTTCCATTTATTTCTTGTACCTTTACTTTCTTGAGTATGGAACACATTCACATGGTTTCAAATTCAAAAAGTACAAAAGGATAGAGTGTAGCAAGTTTCAGTTCTGAGAGTTAGACAAAGTTGCGAGTTTCCTGTCTCCTCCTCCAGTTCTTCCAGATGCAAACCACTGATGAGCAGATAGTTAGAACAGGTTACAGACTGTTTTCCAGCTGCCTTTCCCCCCCTTCCCTTCACATTATCACTTGGAGCCTTTCATATTTTTACCCGGTAAGTTTCTTCATTCTGTTGTTGTTGTTGTTGTTGTTGTTGTTGTTATATTCATCTTTTTTATTAATCTGATGATGATGATGATGATGATGATGGCGACACACAGCATTCCACTGGGCAGATCAGTTATGACTTCTCGCTCCAATCCCCTACCGATGGGCATTTAGCTCATTTCCAGTCTTCTGCAGTGATGTGTAGTACTACACTCATTCCTGATACAGATTTCATTTTGCATGTTTCCAAACAGGTCTGACAGAAAAGATCCTGGAATTGTTCGCTTGTTAAGGTTGTTCCAAACTTCACTCGCCCCAGGGCGCCTGGGTGGCTCAGTAGTCGGTTAGGCATCCAACTTTGGCTCAGGTCATGATCTCATGGTTTGTGGGTTCGAGCCCCGCGTCGGGCTCTGTGCTGACAGTTCAGAGCCGGGAGCCTGCTTCAGAATCTGTATCTCCCCCTCTCTCTCTCTCTCTCTCTCTCTCTCTCTCTGCCCCTCCCCCACTCGTGCGCGCTCTCTCTCTCTCTCTCTCTCTCTCTCTCTCTCTCTCTCAAAAACAAATAAATGTCAAATTCCATTCGCCCCAACCGTGTACAAGAGGTTCCAGTTCCCACACTCTCGCCAACAATGTTGAGCATGTATTTCACCTTAAACCAACGGCGACTAGCTGCAGGCATACCTCCACCACGTGCCTTTTCTGCTCAGCATCAGGTATTTGAGGTGTTGTGTGGAGGCACATGTCTCTACCCTTTCCATTCGCTCATCGTTCTCATCCCTAACCGTTGACTTTCCTCATGCAAGTTTCCGCTGAAACAGTGTTGCCTCCTGCAAGACCTTGAGGGTTGCTCTCACCCCTGTGTGGGATCAGCTCAGTGCCGTCTCTGTTCTCTGTGTTCCCACCAAACCCTCTTTCCTGCGACAGAGCACATTTTTCCAGGAGGGCAATTGGATCTGTGTCTGACTGCGTCCTCCTTGAGATTCCTGCAGACCGGGTCCAATGGCCTGTGTCTTTGCCGCTGAAGCTCCAGCACCAAGGACAGAGCTAGCCCATAGTAGGTGCTCAGCAGATCTCGGTTGCTTAGGATGGAGTATGTGTGGCAAGGAACATGCCCAACGGACTTGGAGTAGGTGCTCAGTAAATACTGGTGTCTTAGGAGCGAATGATTATGCACAGGGCTTATCATGGAGGGGTACACTGAGGCCAGGAGAAGGGGAAGTCGCTTGCTCAGGCAGCCAAGTGATGGCTGGAATCGGGTTCTAGTCCAGAGCGCCCCCACTTTCCCTGAGGCCTCTGCCACCGCCTCATTCATCGCGGTCCCCTGGCACCCCCCTCGCCCGACACAGTGCCTGGCACAGACAGGACCTGATAAATGTGTATTTGTTGAAGCCATGAATGAATATGTGTGTCTGTTGGGGTGGGGAGGGGAGCTGGACCCGGCCTCCCAGGCCCGCAGCCCCCTCCCCGTGCAGGACCCAGGAATCCAAGCCGCCCTCCCTCCCCGCCCCCTGGGTCCCCTCGTCCTCCCGCTTCCGGCTTCCCAGCCAGTCTTTCCTCTTCGGGGCTCCGTGGAAACACCGGGTTTCCGGGGGGAAGGCTTAGGCGGTGACACCGAGCCCAGCCTCCTCCACCCCCCACCACGCTCGGGCCCTCCCTCCCTCCCTCCCCGCCACCACCGTCCGCGTTTGGCCGGCCGCGGGGAAGGAAGAAAGGAGCGAAGGAGGCGGAGGTAAGAACCCTGCGCCCAGCGATCAGGGCCGAGCCCCAGGCCCTGGGCCCAGAAATCTGTGAGGCCTCGAACTGCGGCCCCAATTCTGCTGATCAGGCCTGCGGGGAACCGCAGGCTGGGCCCAGTGGGGAGATCGCCCGCCCCTCACCTCCTTGGGCACCTAGAGCTCAGGACCCCAGCAGCCTTGGTGGGGGGCAGGCGTCCAGGGGCCTGGCCCCCAGCAGCCTCCTCCCTGGAGCATTCCGGCAGTGGAGCCCCCAGTCCCCTCCTCTCCCTTGTCTTAGGAGCCCAGCCCCCTCCCTCAATCCTCTCTGCCCCTGGGACCCAGGAATCCATACCGCTTCCCACACAGGAGTAGATCCCAGCCACCTCCCAAACCTGGGGTTCCAGGCCCCGGCGCCCACCTCCCTCAGTCCCAGGAGTGTGGCCGCCCAGCCTTCTCCCGGGCTGAGAGGCTGAGGCAGCCCTCCTACTCCTGGCCTCCCCCAGACCCCGGTCTGGGTACCCACATTCCATTTCCAGGGCCTCCCAGTGTTGAATTCCACCCCCTCCACTCGGGCACCACAGGCTGGTTCCCAGCCCCTCCCAAAACGCTCCAGCCCGGCCCCTGAGGAAGAGCGCTTGGCTCACTGTCTCCCTGTCTCCTCTCCTGTCCGTGTCTCTGGCTTGTTCCCTCTCGCTGTCTCGCCGTCTCTCCCCACCTCCACCCTGCTGAGGTTCTTCTGGTCTCTGTGTTTGCACCCTCTCTCCCCAAACCTCTTTGTTTTCTCCCCATCTCTGTCTCTGCTGGGAGTCCTCACCTCTCTCTCCTCCTGTCTCCCACCATCCTGTCTGACCGCTTCTCCTGCTGTCGGTCTTTCTGTCCCCACGTCTCTGTGTCTCTTCTGTCTTGCTGGCTCTCTCCTTTGCCTGGCTAAACACCTGACCATCTCTGCATCTCCGTCTGGCTCTCCGTCTCTGCTTCCCTGCCCACATCTCCCCTGATCCAACACCCTCCCCACAATGTCTCCTTGTCTCCCCTTTCTCCTTACAGGCATGGACCCGCAGCCCCCTCCACCCGCCCAGGGCAGCCCGCCTCACCGTGGCCGGGGCCGGGGCCGCGGCCGGGGCCGTGGCCGCGGCCGGGGCCGTGGCAGGGGGGGCGCTGGAGCCCCTCGGGCCCCCCTGCCCTGCCCCACCTGCGGCCGCCTCTTCCGCTTCCCCTACTACCTCTCCCGGCACCGGCTGAGCCACTCGGGCCTCCGACCCCACGCCTGCCCCCTGTGCCCCAAGGCCTTCCGCCGGCCTGCGCACCTCTCCCGCCACCTGCGTGGCCACGGGCCCCAACCCCCGCTGCGCTGTGCCGCCTGCCCCCGCACCTTCCCTGAGCCCGCCCAGCTCAGGCGCCACCTGGCCCAGGAGCACGCGGGCGGCGAGGTCGAGCTGGCCATCGAGAGGGTGGCCAAGGAGGCCGCGGAGACCGGCTGGGGCCCGCAGGACGCCAGCGCCGAGCAGCCGAGCACCGCGGCGGCGGGGGCCGCCGAGGAGGAGGCCGCGTGGCCCGAGACGTGGCCGGCGGGGGAGCCGGCCACGCTGGCGGCCCCCGCGAGCTCGGAGCCCCGCGAGTCGGAGGAGGAGGAGGCCGAGGCCGGGGCGGCCGAGCTGAGGGCCGAGCTGGCGCTGGCGGCCGGGCGCCAGGAGGAGAAGCAGGTCCTGCTCCAGGCCGACTGGACGCTGCTGTGCCTCCGCTGTCGCGAAGCCTTCGCCACGAAGGGCGAGCTCAAAGCGCACCCGTGTCTGCGCCCCGAGGGGGAGCAGGAGGGGGAAGGGGGCCCCCCGCCCCGCCCCAAGCGCCACCAGTGCTCCATCTGCCTCAAGGCCTTCGCCAGGCCCTGGTCGCTGTCCCGCCACCGGCTGGTCCACTCCACCGACCGCCCCTTCGTGTGCCCGGACTGCGGCCTGGCCTTCCGCCTCGCCTCCTACCTCCGCCAGCACCGCCGCGTCCACGGCGCGCTCAGCCTCCTGGCCCCGCTGCCCCCGGCGGGCAGGAAGGACGACAAGGCCTCGGGCGGACGGAACTCAGGGAAGGGGCCTGAGGGGGGCGAGGGGGCCGAGTGCGGGAGCGCCTCGGAGGGGGGAGAAGGCGGGCAGAACGGAGGCGACGCCGCCCCGGCCCGGCCCCCCGCCGGGGAGCCCCGCTTCTGGTGCCCCGAGTGCGGCAAGGGCTTCCGGCGCCGGGCGCACCTGCGACAGCACGGGGTGACCCACTCAGGGGCGCGCCCGTTCCAGTGCGTGCGCTGCCAGCGGGAGTTCAAGCGCCTGGCGGACCTGGCCCGCCACGCGCAGGTGCACGCGGGGGGCCCGGCCCCGCACCCCTGCCCGCGCTGCCCGCGCCGCTTCTCGCGCGCCTACAGCCTCCTGCGCCACCAACGCTGCCACCGCGCTGAGCTGGAGAGGGCCGCCGCCTTGCAGGCGCTCCAGGCCCAGGCCCCGCCGTCGCCCCCGCCGCCCCCGCCGCCGCCGCCGCCCGCCGGGCAGGAGGACGAGGAAGGGCTCCCGCTGCCCGTCGCACACATCAAGGAAGAGCCGCCCTCCCCGGGGTCCCCACCCCAGTCGCCGCCACCGGCTCCCCCTGTCTTCCTCAGCGCCTCCTGTTTCGACAGCCAGGACCATTCGGCCTTCCAGATGGAGGAAGAAGAGCTCGACAGCAAGGCTCACCTGCGCGGGTCGGGCGGCCTGGCCTCCTGACCTTCTGACCTTCACACCCACTCGCGGCCGCTCCATTTGGCTCCCGGTTTGCCAGACGGAGGAGGGAAGTCCAAGAGCAGGCGCCTCCTCTGTCTCCCCACCCGTCCCCTTCCAGCCCTCAACACTAAGGAGGGTGGGCCCTGGACCGCCCCTCCCTCCCCATCGCCCACCCCCAGGCCCCCGACCCTGGTTAGGAACTGCTTGCGCCAGCAGGCCTCTGAAGGCAGGACTACTCGGAAAAAAGGAGGCGGAGAATATTGGACAGAGATATGGAGACTGGGGGTGGGGGGATCCCCTGCCTGGCTGTCCCCCATGATACACACTGGACACCGTCACCTCTTCGGAACTGCCAGACGCTGGGGGTCCCCAGTGAGCAAAGGTCCATCCCTGTCCCTTTGTCTGTCTGTGAATAAATGTGAGTTCGTGAAACAGGAGAGAGTGAGGCTGTCTGTGGTGGGGGAGGGGGGGGCTGCAGGGGCGCGCCTAGGGTGAGCTGGGATTCGTCCAGCAGACCCTGAGCTTGGCTTCCAAGCAGGAAGGATCCAGATACTCACATCAGGGACTGGGAGGGAGGGGCTCAGCCAGCAAGAGACTCAGGAGGAGAAACGGGAGTGAGACAACCCAGGTTACCATCCGTCCAGGCATCTTTGGGGAGCCCCAGGCACCCCCCCCTTGTGTAATCTCTGCATGTATTCCTTTTTTATTTTATTTTATTTACTTATTTTGAGAGCGACGGAGACAGCACTGGGGGGGGGAGGGGCAGAGAGAAAGAGGGAGAGAGAGAATCCCAAGCAGTCTCCACACTGCCAGCACAGAGCCCAACAGGGACTCAAACTCAGAAACCGTGAGATCATGACCTGAGCGGAAACCGAGAGTCAGACGTCTAACCGACTGAGCCACCCAGGCGCCCCCTCTTCGGGCGTTCCTTCAGCAAACATCTGGCAGACACAACGATGGGCCCCTGGGGGTGTTGGAGAGGAGAAAACCAGTGCCCCCACTATGAGGCGCTGGGATTCTAGATCTGCACCACCCAATAGAGTTTAGCCACCAGCCACACATGGCTGTTTCTATTTAGACTTAGAACAAGTAAATACATTTGAAATAAAACAGTTAAGAACGGATACAAGTTCAGTTCCTCAGTGTTCAGGAGCCCCGTGTGGCGGGCGGCTGGGTCTGCCCTGTTGGACAGCACAGATCTAGAACATTCTATCATTGCAAGAAGTTGTCTCGGGACAGAGCTGGTCCAGATAATAAACCGATCTGCTGTAGAGCACCAGATATCAGTAAGGGTTTCTGAGAAAACCACATGGCGCTGTGATGAGTGAGCATCTCACCCTCTGGTGAGATGACCTTTGACCTGAATGAAGAACCGGGTGGAGGGAACAGCAGGGACAAATGCTGTGAGGTGGGTTGGTGCTGCATGTTTGAGAAACCACAAGGAATTGGGGGATGGGGGGGAAGTGTCATTTTCTGCAAACTTTTTAATGTTTCCCCCCCCCCCACACACACACACATACCCATTTGTTTGGGTCTTAAGGAGTGGAGGGGGAAGGGTGTGTGTCCAAGCCAGTCTTCTTTAAACCCCTTCCCTTTCCTTCTGTTGACATCCTGCCTTCCTCCAGCACCTTCAGTGGCTCTCTCTTGCCCTTTGCAAACAATGACATCGACCACTTAGGCATCTTTATGCCTGTAAGGCCAGGAAAAGAGGGGTGAGATCATCCTGGTTTTCCAGGGCAACAAACGGAGGCTTTGGGAGGGAAGGTCATGCCCTGGTGTGATGGAAACACCAGGCAGCAGCAGGCAGGAGGGAGGGAAGCCAGAAGGATGGAGGGTGAGGGTCTAGGAAGGGAGATAACTGACTCAGAGCTGTGGAGAATTCCCCCCTTGTGAAAGATTTAACACATCTTGGCTGAGCCCTTGGAACAGTGCCTGGCACATAGTAGGCATTCAACAAAGGTCATCTGTTTGATTGTCACAGCACCACCCAGGCCTGGATGCTAGGAGCAGAGTGATGAGTGAGACCACCTGGGCACCAGCCTCATGGAACTGAAGACCAGCCGACGACGTGGACAATAATGAAATATTGGCACAAATAAATTAGGGTTTCCAAATGAGACAGTTCTCCAACAAACTAGATCCTGCAACTAAGCCTCAGGTGTGAGCAGCTGGGGAGCTGGGGTGTGCGTCCATGACATCAAAGCTACCTCCCTCCCCAGGAACCTTCGGCGACTCCCTATTACCGCATCCAAACAGGGGCTACCATTTAGCGAGCACCTGCAAGGGCCAGACACCTTTTCAGCACAACCCCACTGATACAGCTCATTGACGGAGGGGGTTATATAGCCCACTTTACAGAAGAGGCAAACAGGATTAAAGTGAAGTCATTTGTCCTACTTTGGAAATCACCACCATGAATTGAGTCCTTTGTATTCAACGGCGTACTTTGTGGAAAAGGCTGAAAAACAGTGGTTGCCACCAGGGAGGGAAGTCACTGCTGTCGTTGCTTTGTTATTTTCCCAGGCTGGTATAGACACGATCTCAGGGAATCCTCACCACTCCATTGGGAATTAGGAAACATCCTTACCCTTTTCTAGGGGCAAAACAACATTCAGAGAGGGGAGTCCCTTGTCCAAAATCTCATAGCTAGGAAATAGCGGGCACGGAATTTGAACGCAGGCTGGACCAGCTCTACACCCTGAACACCCTTAACCAGGCCGACATAACCCTTAGGATCAGCGCCCAGGCACACGATCCCCTCCTTACATGCTTCCCGGTCTCCAGGCCCCAAGGCATCATACCCCCACCCCTCCATGGGTGTGCCCACCACCCTCCTCCTCTCCCCCCATCCCCACTTACTCTGCCTTGAGGATCTGTATTGGAGAGAAACATTCCTAGAAGAAAATACAGAATTTAGGGTGAGAAAAGTTCCCTAAAGCTGAAGCCCAGGCCTCCCACTTTGCAGACGAGAAAACTGATATGTGGGACACGCACAGAAAATGATACAACATGCGCATGGTTACTATTCTTGGGGGGTGATACTACTGCTGTTCATGAATCAAACCCTGCAGGCTACTCGTTCCTTGCGCTGAGCAGTTTGCACACGTGACCTCAATCACATGTGTTCATAATCATACAAACACATTTCTTGGGTATTTACCCTACGTCTCATTTAATCTTTAACACCATCAATAGGTACACACTGCTATGGGCTCCAATTTTTTTCTTTTTAATTTTTTAAATGTTTATTTTTGAGAGAGAGAGAGACAGAGACAGAGGGCGAACAGGGGAGGGGCAGAGAGAGAGGGAGACACAGAATCCGAAGCAGGTTCCAGGCTCTGAGCCATCAGCACAGAGCCCTACGCAGGGCTCAAACCCGGGAACTGAGAGATCATGACCTGAGCCGAAGCCAGACGCTCTCCAATTTTTTTTTTTCTTAAACAGCTTTATTGAGATATCTTCCTCCCCTCCCCCACCGCATAGAATTTGCTCATTTTAAGTGCACAACTCAATGACTTTTAGTAAGTTTACAGGATTGTGCAATTATCACCAAAATCAAACGATAGAGCATATCCAGCATCCCCAAAAGATCTCCTGTGCCCGGTAACAGTCACTTCCCATCCCCACTCCCAGCCCCAGGCAACCACGAATCTACTTTATGTCTTAACAGATTCGCCTTTCCTGGGCAGTTCCTATCAATGGATCATACAATAGGTGGCCTCCCATGTCTGGCTTCTTTCACTCAGCATACTGTCTTTACGGTTCGTCCACACTGCACATTTTACCAGTACTTCATTCTCTTTATGGCTGAGTAACGTCCCCTTGCAGGGCATATCGCATTGTGTTCGGCCATTCATCTGCTGATGGACACCCGGGTCGTGTCTGCTCTTCGCCTGTTATGAATAGTCCCACTGAGAACACATGGGACGACCCTTCCTGCGGACATGGGTTTTGTTCTCTTGGGCACACTCCCAGGAGCAGAATTGTTAGGCTGTGTGAAAATCTCATGATACACTTTTTAAGGAACTGTCAGAACTGTTTCCCAAAGCGGCCACACCACTTACATCCCATCAGGGAGATAGGAGGGTTCCCCACGGGGGCTCCATTATCCGGAGAAGGAAGCTCAGTGAACTGACACGCCCGGGGTCTCTTGGCTGGTAAGGAGCAGATCTGGGTACATCTCGAAGCATTGCAATGACAAAGCCTGTGCTCTTAGCCCTTATACAAAGATTCATTGTTACCCTGCTCATTCGTTCATTCATTCATTCATCCTAAAACTCTTTTCTTAATATTTATTTATTTGGGGGGAAGAGAGAGAGGGCAGGGAGGGGCAGAGAGAGAGAGAGAGAGAGAGAGAGAGAAAGAGAGGGATATGGAGAATCTGAAGCAAACTCATGCTGTCAGCACAGAGCCTGACGCGGGGATAGAACACTTGAACCGAGGGATCATGACCTGAGCAAAGTCGGATACTTAACCGACTGAGCCACCCAGGTGCCCCCATCTTAAAACTCTTGGCTCTGTGCAAAGTACCGGGCTCTAGGTGGGGAAAACATCAGACAAGGTTACGTTTTGGCAAGAAGCACAGATTGACCAATACACGTAGGTCACGGATTCAGCGGGTATTTACTGAGCCCTCACTATGTGCTGGGCACTGTCCTAGGTGCTGATCACTCTCTGGTTAATGAAACCGACCCAAATCCCTGCCCACAGGGGGCTTCCATGGTAGTAGCAGGAGACAGACACAAAGCCAAACAAAGAAGGTAAACTATACAAAACATCTTAGTGGGCACCTGGGTGGCTCAGTCGGTGAAGAATCCAACTATGGGTTTCAGCTCAGGTCATGATCTGGCAGCTCATGAGATCAAGCCCCACATCAGGCTCTGTGCTGACTGTGCAGAACCTGCTTGGGATTCTCTTCCTCCCTCTCTCGGGCGCTCTCCCTCTCTCTCTCAAAATAAATATATAAACTTTTTTAAAATTAGAAAAAAAAAACAGCTTAGGAGAGGACACATGGTGTGGAGCAAGGTGTGGGACGGGGGAGGTATTGGAGCAGGAACTGAAGGAGATGAGTCCCGGGGAGGGGCACAGCTGGTGCAAAGGCTCTAAGCAGGAAGGTGACTGATGTGTTCAGGGAGCACAGAGGCCACCAGGAAGGAGAGAGAAGGAGGGAGACAGGGGGAAGAAATCAGGGAGAATTGGGGGGTCCAGATCTGGTAGAGAAACCATGAAGAGTCTGATTTCTACTCCACGGGACATGGAAAGAGAGCCCTGGGGAGTGGGGATCATGTGGAGGCTGGCACAAGTTAATATTGGGAAAAAAAATTTTAATTTTTTAAAATGTTTATTTATTTTTGAGAGGGAGAGAGAGAGAGAGCATGAGAAGGGAGGGGCAGAGAGAGAGACACACACACAGACACACACAAACACAGAATCCGAAGGAGGCTCCAGGCTCTGAGCTGTCAGCACTAGAGCCTGATGTGAGGCTTCAACTGGTGAACCGTGAGATCATGATCTGAGCTGAAGTTGGATGCTTAACTGACTGAGCCACTCAGGCGCCCTTACAAAAAAAAATTTTTTTTTTAAACTAAACTCTATGCCTATATAGAGCTCAAACTCAGGACCCTGATATTAAGCGTCAGATGCTTCACCGACAGCCAGCCAGGTGCTCCAACATTTGAAAATCTTAGAACACATAGAAAATGGAAAAAATTGGGTGCTTGGGCGGCTCAGTCGGTGGAGAGTCTGATTTTTGATTTTGGCTCAGGTCATGATCCCAGGGTCATGGGATCAAGCCCTGTACCGGATTCTGTGCTGAGCACGGAGTCTGCTTAGGATTCTCTCTCCCTCTGCCCCTCTCCCCTGCTTGCTCACACTGTCTCTAAAATAAATAAAATGAAAAAAAAAGTGGAAAGAATTAGAAAGTAAATACATACACTAACCCAAGAGAGCCTACAATGAGCATTTTGCTCTATTTGCTTCATGTCCTATCCATCTATCCTTTCATTTGTCCGTCCAGCAATCTATCCAACATTCATCTTTTTAAAATTTAATACACTTTCCTTTGGTGGGCAGTTTTACGTTTCCAGAAAAATTGAGTGGAAATTACAGACAGATCCCATATATCTGCCTTAAAAAAAAAAATCATTTCAAAGCAATTTGCAAATATTAGCTCATATCACCCCCTAAACACTGCCGCGGGCATGCATATTGTAACAAGATATCAAATATTTGTTTAAGCTTCTTGTCCTTGGTAAAATTTAAATACGGTGAAATGCATGCATTTTCCGTGTTACCATTTGATAAATGTTGGGGAATACGTACCCCCTGAATGGCACAGACTCCTCTCCTGATTTAACAGATTCCCTCTGGCTTCTGTTTGGAGAATTAACTAGTGAAGAGGGGGGCAAAGGTTCTCTTAAGCCCACCTGGTTTGCGTTTTAAATAAGCTTTCCTTGGGACACCTGGGTGGCTCAGTCGGTTAAGCTTCCGACTTCCGCTCAGGTCATGATCTCACGGTTTGTGGGTTCCAGCCCCACGTCAGGCTCTGTGCTGACAGCTCGGAGCCTGGCGCCTGCTTGGGATTCTGTGTCTCCCTCTCTGTCTGCCCCTCCCCTGCTCATGTTCTGTCTCCCATCACTCTTTCTCAAAAATAAATAAATAACATTAAAAATAAATAACCTTTTCTTTTAATTTTTTTTTAATTTTTTTTAAACGTTTATTTATTTTTGAGACAGGGAGACAGAGCATGAACGGGGGAGGGTCAGAGAGAGGGAGACACAGAATCCGAAACAGGCTCCAGGCTCTGAGCTGTCAGCACAGAGCCCGACGTGGGGCTCAAACTCACAGACTGTGAGATCATGACCTGAGCCGAAGTCGGCCGCCCAACCGACTGAGCCACCCAGGCGCCCCTACATTTTCTTTTTAGAACAGTTTTCGGTTTACAGAGAATTTGCAGTGATAGTACGGGGACTTCCCATGTGTCCCTGAGTCAGGGCCCCCTCGCGCTACCCTCTCCCGTTACCACAGCGCATGTCTCAAAACCCAGGAACCAAAGCCACTAGACTGCTGTCAACGAAACGCAAGGCGTTACTCAGATTTAGCTCATTTTCCCTTGATGCCCCTTTTCTGTTCCAGGACCCCACCCGGGGTACCGCCCGGCCTCTGTCATGCCTTCTCAAGTCTCCGCTGGTCTGTGATCATTTCCCAAACTTGCCTTGGGTTTTGAGGACTTTGACCGCTTTGGGGCATCCTGGGGAGAAAACCGAAGCCAGCTGGCAAAGTGCTTTTCTGAGCACGTCCTCTCAGAGGGGGCGGTGTGGGCGGAGGGGGAGCACGTGGATCCACTTGACTGACCACGGATGGTGCCGCCCTGGTCACCTGCCAGACAGGGACGTGTGCTGATTGCCAGGTGTCTTCACTGTAAAGCGACCCCTCCCCCTTTCACTCTGCACAAGTCACGGAGCACAGCCCACATAGAGGGGAGGGGAGGGGAGGGGAGGGGAGGGGAGGGAGAAGCATCCAGATACAGTTTTGAAGACTGTTCTGTCTCCTTCCCCTATTTATGTATTTACTTACTTATTTGTATCCATATGCACTCAGGGACGTTTATGCTTACACTCCCATACAATGTTATTTATTTCATATAAATGTATATTATGGTCCCACACAACATTGAGATCCACCTGTATCAATGCCATCGAGAGAGAATAAAGCAGGGCCGCCTGGAGCGGCTCAGTCGGTTGAGCTTCCGACTTGGGCTCAGGTCATGATCTCATGGCTCGTGGGTCCGGGCCCTGCGTCCGGTTCCGTGCTGACGGCTCAGAGCCCGGAGCCTGCTTCCGATTCTGGGTCTCCTTCTCTCTCTTTCTCTCTCTCTCTCTCAAAAATAAATAAACATTTAAAAGAGAGAGAGAAAGAATAAGGCGGTGCTGCTGGAGAAGCAGGGGCTTCTGGCTCAAGCTGTGACTTTGGCTCGGTGGTCCTGGAGGGCTTCCGAGGAGGGGCACTTTGAGATGTGGTCCATAGGAGCCAGGGGACCCAGCACACGAGTCGGGAGCAGGGACGCCCTCCCCTTGCAGAGGGGCTCTGAGGCTCCCAGGCTCCAAGCCGCCGACCCACAGGCATCCGGGACCGTGGAGGCTCTGCCTTCCTCCGGGCACCAAGCCCACGGTGGGCGGTTTCCACTGCCTGCTCCCGGC
Organism: Acinonyx jubatus; assembly: GCF_027475565.1. Taxonomy (NCBI): domain Eukaryota; kingdom Metazoa; phylum Chordata; class Mammalia; order Carnivora; family Felidae; genus Acinonyx; species Acinonyx jubatus. The sequence continues at coordinate 57,744,757 of NC_069396.1, read as the reverse complement.
CTCCTGGGGGGCGGTTTGGAATTCAGCCCTAGAGGCCAAGTCCGGGCTCTTCCTGGGCCCCTTATCTCACCACGCCCAGCACTGTGCCTGGCACAGACCTGCACCACATACAAATTTGCTGCCACTCACCCAGCTTCCCGAGCCCCGGCCGCCCTCCTTTCCCACCGCTGGGGCTGTGCCCAACTTGTGCCCTCCTCCCGACTCAGCTCTGTTGTCTCAAGGAGGGGGGGGGGCGGGGGGAAGAGAGGCATTGCCGGCACCAGACGTGGAGCCAGGGAGAGAGAAGTGACCCACCCAAGGTCACCGGGAGGGGGGGGTGCCAGAGAGAGAAAGCGAGTCCTCCCAGACTGGCCGCCTCCAGACTTCTAGTATCAGAGTAACAATTGTAGCTACTATTTACTATCCCGCCCATTCTCCAGTGCACTGGCTGCTCTTTTCCCCGGAACAGCTCTGCAAGCTCGCGGCACCTGCCAGCCTTCCCATCTCACGGCCTTGGATGGACACTTCTCTTTGCCTGGGATGACTCCCTTGTCTTTCCCTTTATGCTTCCCCTAGGAGGCCCTCCCTACCTCCTCCCGTCTCCACCGATCCCTCGATCCCTCGTTGTAGGGCAGAATTCTCAGATGGCTCCCAAGATTCCTGCTCCCCCACCCCCACCCCGGGGCACACACGCCTCCTCCCCAAGCTCACATAGGTGCTGCTGTGAAGGGGACACTGCACGTGGCATTAAGATTCCAAATCAGACAACGTGAATGCACCTGGAGGGCGTTATGCCCCGTGAAATAAGTCAGGCAGAGCAAGACAGGTGATGGCACTCATATGTGGGACCTAAGAAAACAAAACAAAACAGAACAGAAACAGACTCATGAATACAGAGAAGAAACCGCTGGCTGCCAGGGGGCAGGGCGGCGGAGGGAAGGGAGAAATAGATAAAAGGAATAAGAGGTACAAACAGATAAAAGTCACAAGGATGAACGGGGCACCTGGGTGTCTCAGTCAGTTAAGCGTCTGACTTCAGCTCAGGTCATGATCTCATGGTTCATGGGTTTGAGCCCTGCATCAGGGTGCAGAGCCTGCTTGGGATTCTCTCCCTTCTCTGTGCCCCTCCCCCACTTGCTCTCTCTCTCCTTCAAAATAAATAAAAAAGAAAAAAGCTAGGGAGATGATCTTTGGTGGGCCTGGCCTAATCAGCCGACCCCATAAAACGGATGGAGAAAAGATTCAGAGCGTGGGGGGGAATTCAACAAGAGGGAGATGCTCCGTTCCTAGCTTTGAGGGAGGAGGGGACGCCACCCCAGGGAATGCAAGCAGCCTCCGAGAACTGAGAGTGGATTCTGCCCAACAAGCAGCAAGGAAATGAGACTCTCACAGTTTTCCCTGAGCAGAGAACCTAGTCATTGGTGCGTCAGCTTCCTTTTTTAAAAACATTTTAAAAAGATATTTACTTCTGAGAGAGTCGGAGAGCGACCAGGTGAGGTGCAGAGAGAGAGGGAAACATAGAATTTAAAGCAGGCTCCAGGCTCTGAGCGGTCAGCACAGAGCCCAATGCAGGGCTCGAACCCACCAACCACAAGATCATGACCTGAGCCACCCAGGCGCCCTTGGTGCCGCCCCTTCTGACTCACAGGTGCTAGGAGCTGATGGGGAGGGGGTTGGTTCTTTGAAACTGCTACATTTGTGGTCATTTGCTACACAGCAGAGCCAACAAATGTGAGCTGTTTTGTTTCCTTGATGGTACTCACTGTCTAAAGTCGGTCGGTTTCTTTAATTGTTTAATTGTTTCAAATACATCTATCTGGCTCAGTAGTTTGCCTGGAGCCGCTGCAACAAAGCATCGCAAGCCAGGTGGCTTCAAACAACAGAAATGTATCCTCTCTCACAGTTGCGGAGGTTAGAAGTCCAAGCGGGAGCAAGGCTGAGCTCCCTCTGAAACCCGCAGGGAGATCCTTCCTCGCCTCTGCCTGGCTCCTTGTGGTTTGCCAGCCATCTGTGGCTTGTAGACTCATCACTTTTGTACCCCACCCGCAGCTCCACGTGCCGGTGGCCTCACATGACTGTCTTCCCACCGTGTTCTGGGGAGAAATCGTGGAGGAAACCGCCCGACTCCCTTATGACCTCCCCTTAACGAACTGCATCCTTGGTGATCCTATTTGCAAATGTGGTCACTTTCCGAGGTACTGGGGGCTCAACCACGTGTTTTTTGTTTTGTTTTGTTTGTTTTTTGGTGGGGGGCACAATTTGATCCCCAGTGCCTGCCCTGTCCGCATGTGCAGTCTACCAGCGTGCAGATCTTGGCTGGGTATCACTGGCTTCCTAGAGCCTAGGGTATCGCCTGGCGCAAAGCAGGTGCTTAAGTTTGTTGTTGTTCTTTGGTACATCATCTGACGAACTATTTCTCAGCGACTCTCTCCACATCTTTCGGGTGAGGATAAGGCCACCACCCTCACTGTTTTCTCCTCATTTACTAATTCGTTTGGTTTACAAATTGGCCACCCACCACCCCTCGCTAGAATGTAAAGGTGCCCATGCGGCTCATCACTGGGTCCCCGGCACCCAGCACAGTGCCTGACACACAGTAGATACACAGCAAATAGCTGTTCGACAAATGACCTGAGGCTGTAACTCACCCCACCCCCACTTTGCAGAGGGGGAAACTGAGGCTTAGAAAGGGGACGTGAGTTGCTCAAGGTCACTGTCACTGCCAAACTGGCGGCAGACCTTACTGTCACTTGCCCCCTACCTTCCAATCACCTTCCACCAGTGATGCTTCCCGTTGGCTGAGCCTGAGCAGAAGCCCACCTGTTCCGGTCAGAAGGGCTCACCTGGACAGAGAGGAGACAGGTGGACGGAGGGGAGGTAGCCAGCACACGCGATCGCCTTCTGTGGGAGAATCTGTCAGGAACGATACACCCGCAGGAGGAGTCCTCAGGCGTGGGGCTCCCACGTTCACTCAGGTCTTCCACCCCACTGGCCGGAAGGGCGAGCTACACGCCCAGCAGCAGAGCCCGGGGGTGGGGGTGGGGGTGGGGGCTGTTTCCCCACATCCTCAACCACTTCCTGTTTTCTGCCTGCCGAGTGGGATCTCCCCTCAGTGGTGGGCCATCCGGGCAGCAGCGGGAGCCGCCCGCCCTGGATGCAGGCAATCAGGGCGCGTCGGATATAAAACCACGGATAAAACTGGAGCGCCTGGGTGGCTCAGTCCGTTAAACGTCCGACTTCAGCTCAGGTCATGATCTCACAGTTCGTGAATTCGAGTCCCCTGTCAGGCTCTGTGCTGACGGCTCAGAGCCTGGAGCCTGCTTCGGATTCCGTGTCTTCTTCTCTTTATGCCCCTCCCCCACTCACACTCTGTCTCTCTCTCTCTCTCAAAAATAAATAAACATTAAAAAAGTTTTTTTAAAAACAAGAATAAAACCAAACTAAACATTGGGTCCATGTTTCACTTAGGTCATGCCCCAGCAATGGTAAACAGTGTCTGGAATAGAGACCTCTCTGTGCAAAACATCTTTTATCAGTCTAAGTTCTGAACCTTTGCTGCTGATGTTATCATGGAGTTTTAGATATGATATACATTAAATATATACGTACATGTATATAGATACAGAATACATATAGAAACATATATATACTATGTGTATATATTCATAGATATAATTAGCATGTTTTATTTTTTTAATGTTTATTTATTTTTAAGCGAGAAAGAGTGACAGAGCTTGGGCAGGGGAGGGGCAGAGAGAGAGGGAGACACGGAACTCAAAGCAGGCTCCAGGCTCTGAGCGGTCAGCACAGAGCCCAACGTGGGGCTCGAACTCACAAACCGTGAGATCATGACCTGAGCCGAAGTCAGAAGCTCAACCGACTGAGCCACCCAGGCGCCCTGCACATTTTATTTTTTTATTCCCTATCCTTTAATAAAGCGCTGTATTGCACGTGGAAGTTAATGCAGAGAATTCCAGTTTACAGCCGGCATCGATACATGCAGACTCCACTACATGTGTTCATTTTGATAGTAAGTTCCTGAGGACCGGCTAGTCCAAGGTCACTTCAGATGCAGTCCGCATCTGTGCAGCTATGTGGTCCTGCTATATTTAAAATGGCAGTCTGGGGGCGCTGGCGGGGGTGGGGGCGCTCAGTTGGTTAAGTGTCCAACTCTTGGTTTCGGCTCGGGATCCTCTCTCTCTCTCTCAAAACAGATAAACAAACAAACAAACAAACAAACAAAAACAATAAGAAAGGCAAAGAACTAGAACCTGAATCACCGGGGATCTGACCTTCTCTGTCACCCTTGCATCTGGTATCTGCATATCCAGTTCCAAACCGAGAGGCAGAGCGCCGGCCGTGTGATGTAATATTTTTTATTGAAGTGCACCTTTGAGCTCATACCCTGACATAACGTGCTCGGCTTGAACCGACATCTCTAAAACTGCAACATGTCCTTCTTTTCCATGTCTGATTGTTTTCAACTGAAAAAAAATATAGGTAGCCAGAAAAAAAAATGACAAATGATGGTTCCTAAAAACAGTTGTGTTGTATTTAAGAGACACACGCCCAGCAGTCACGCTCCTTAGTGTCCCCTGGAATGAGTAAAAAAAGTTACATGCACCCAATAACCCCTACACGGATCTGTGCGGCAGCTGTATTCAATGTTGCTGTTGGCAAGAATCGGAGAGACGCTTCAGTAGGTGAAGGGGCAAACAGGGTCCCTCCGGACAACGGGATGTTATCCGGTGCTAAAAACAAATGAGCGATCAAGTCACAAAAAGCAGGAACCTTAAATGCACAGTTCTGAGCGGTAGAAGCCAAGCTGAAAAGGCTTCCTACATACAGGACGGGTCCAACTGTAGGTCGTTCTGGAAAAGGCAAAACTGGAGACAGTGAAAAGATCAGGGGAGGGCGGGGGGCGGGGGAGCACAGAGGGCTTTTAGGGCAGTGAAATTACTCCGTGTTGTACTGTAATGTACGTATCAGGACGTGTGTCCAAACCCTACGACGTCCAACCCTAAGAACAAACCCTAAACTGTAGACTTCCAATGATTATGACCAGTCAACGAAGGCCATCAACTGTGACAAATGTACCCCCTGGTGGGGGATTTGCTAATGGGGGGGGGGGTGCATGAGTGGAGGCAGGAGGGCGACGGGAAGTCTCTGTATCTTCCTCTCATTTTGCTGTGAACCTAAAACGGCTCTAACAACTAAAGTCGATTAATTAAAAAAAAAAGGAATTAAAAAACCCCACAAATCAAGAAAACGAAGCTGATGGTTATTCTGTGATTATTGCTGAAAATAGGTGTGCTGTGTACAGGAGGAGAGGAAGCTCAGCTGAGCTGGGTGTCCACTCTGCCCAGTTCACTGGGGCCTCGCTGGGACACGTGCTCCGCCAGAGCACGGGCTTTGTTCAATTCCCTTATCGAGATATTATTCTCATACCACACATTTCATCTACTGAGAGAGAGAGCAGGAGAGGGGCAGAGAGAGAGGGAGACACAGAATCCGAAGCAGGCTCCGGGCTCTGAGCTGTCAGCACAGAGCCCGACGTGGGGCTTGAACTCACAGACCGTGAGATCATGACCTGAGCCGGTCAGATTCTCAACCGACTGAGCCACCCAGGCACCCCACTATGATCAATTTTAGAACACTCCTGTCCCCCCACCCCCCACCCCCACCAAAAGACCCCCTCGAAGCGTTGCCTCACCCCGTCCCCTCCAAGCCTTGGGCAACCACTCATCCGATTCCAGTCTCTGGATTTGCCTTTGAGGACAAGGATTGTTGCTCCTGTCGCTCTCGGCTGTACCCCCAGAACCTGCAATTCTGCCTGATACATCATACCGGGTAGGCACTCCCCAGTTATCCAACTCATCTGCTTGTCTTAATTTGTTTTGTTTTCTTTTATTTTTTTTATTTAAAAAAATTTTTTTAATGTTTATTTATTTTTGAGACAGAGAGAGACAGCGCATGAACGGGGGGAGGGGCAGAGAGAGAGGGAGACACAGAATCGGAAACAGGCTCCAGGCTCTGAGCTGTCAGCACAGAGCCCCACACAGGGCTTGAACCCATGAACTGTGAGATCATGACTTGAGCCCAAGTCGGACGCTCAACCGACTGAGCCACCCAGGCGCCCGTTTTAATTGGAATCCCAGATAGGACGGGCCTCTGCTCAGAGGCCTCCTTCTCCCCAACCCGTTGTCCCATCAGGACTTTTCAGAATCACCTCTGGGCCCCACTCTGTCACCTCCATGAGAACAGATAACACCTTGTTTCATGATTGCTTACATCCGTGTCCAGGCCACTTTCTAGACTCCTCCCCACCCCCCCCCCCCCCCCCGCAGGGACAGAACCCATCTGCTGGGTTTTGCTCCAGCTCAGTCCCCGGGAAACGCGTGTTGAATTTGAGTGGAAACGAGAACTCAGCAACCTTGACGTGCATCGGTCCCTAGCTCCTGGCCTGCAAACATCTGTACACCCCAGAGCGGCTGGGGGAGGGGGTGGGGGTGACAGGTGGAGTCCAACTGTGCCGTTGACCCCGAACGAGCGGGACACAGAGCAAGAGATTTAATCTCTGTGAGAGTCTCCCTTCCCTCAACTATAAAACGGAGCTAATAATAGGGCCTACCTTTCCCGACTGCTGTGAGGATTAGCACAGGGGCTGGTAATACACAGAGTTCAGTAAATGCTGCTATAATTATCGTTAATCACGCGGGATTTACGACGCCATTACAAGTGCACCCCGGCCATCCGTCAGTCTCATTCCACACACATTTCCTGAGGACAGGGCGAGAGAATCCAGCGGGCTCCAGGGGACCGTAAGTACAACTCTGGTGTCGGGTGCGATAGGGCGGGGCGGCAGATAAGATGCAAATTCCAACTCCAGAAGGGCTCAGAGGCCAGGCTGGGGAGCTTGGACTTGATCCCAAGGGTAATAGGGAGCCATGGGAGGCTAATGAGAAGGAGAGGGACAGTCTCTGGGTATCAGATGTGTTTGGGGTGGTGGGTGAGACCTCCAGGGGGGAGAGACAGGAGGCCAGGAGGAAGGTGGTCCATATATGGTCCACATAAGTGAGGGACCTTGGCCTGACGCCCCGTAGACATGGAGAAAGCAATGATTTTTAACCCATGGTCTCTAGACTTCTAGAGAGATCCAGCAGGGTCAGTAATCCTGGATGCTGTCTGCCAAATTGTGCCTCCGTTCTTCCAATAGTAAAAGAAGAAACAAGGCAAAAATAATTTTGATGTTTTATTTCATTTAATTTAGTGTCTCTTTGTTACTGGAATTACTTGATACAGTTGATTCTCCGTATTCGTGCCGGTTATGGTCTATAAAGTGAATGCTGAATTAATGAATGTGGAACCATTGCCCCCCGGGGTGGGGATACGGGATTAGGTTCCTGGGAGCCCAAGTCATAGTATTTTCGTTAACGGATCAACACGCAAGCTTGTTTTACGTGTGTTCTGTGTAAAGACGCCTCACTTCCGATATATTGTTGATTCGCTAACATTTAAATCCCAGCCACCAGCCCAGGGAACTCGTGCCCCCGAACGAAGCTTACCTAACACAGATATTTCTCTGAAAGGCACATCACAGCCTCCTCGAGCTCAGGAGCACCAGACAGCGTTGTGTTTGGGGGCCAGTTTAAACCGCAAAATCAGCCACGAAAGGCACCAGACTGCAGACAATGTGGCACTAACCAGGCTGCAGAAAGGACACGTTAACAGGGCGAGAGGTGAGGCAAGAAAGCAGAGGGTCTCCGTGCACCGCCACAGCTGGAAACGTGGGTGTCGGTGGCTCATATCTTTCGCAGCCCCGCACACGCCCATCAGAGTGCCGGGACTTGATATGAGGGCTACAGAAAATTTTTAGGGAGTAGGCGAGTTTGCAAACACGAAATCCACGATTGGCGCAATCGACCGTACATCCCAAACATTATCAGGTCATCATGCAATTAATATGAAAACCATCAGGGAGATCGTTTACATTCTCTTTTTGGTGCTAAGTCTTTGAAATCCAAGGTCAATTTGACACTCACAGGAGTTCTCAATTTGGACCAGCCACGTTTCAAGTGCTTAAGAGCCACACGTGGCTGGTGGCTTCTGTGTTGGGCAGTGCAAGTCTCTATGTCTTTCTTCAGATTCTCAAAGGGGTCTGTGAACTCAAAAAAATAACACAAGGCCAATGCCAGATACAACTGCCTTGGAGAGCATGTGGCAGGACCAGAGAAAGTGGGCCCTTGAGCACAAGGCAACGTGTCTGCAAATATTTTTTGCAACCCTACTTGAAAGAGCACAATACTGGAGGAAAGGTAAAGTGTCCCTCATTGGAAGAATGGGTCCATCAACGAGAGCGTGTTCATACACTAGAATATGCAACATCTTCGCAAGGGAAAGAGCTTGAGCTCCAAGTACGGCAAGTACGGTGCAGATGAAACTCACAAAAGCAAGCTGCAGAAGGTCACAGACGTGATACTATTTATGCAACATTTAACAACATGCAAGGAGACCGGCTACAGCAGTTATTCCTGTGTGTGTATATATATATGTAGCAAATGCATTTTTAAGTTTTATTTATTTACTGTGAGAGCAAGGGAGAGAGAGGGAGGAGCGAGGGAGGAGCAGAGAGAGGGAGAGAGGGAATCCCAAGCAGGCTCGGCATTGTTAGCAAGGAGCCTGACCTCATGAACTGCGAGACCATGACCTAAGCAGAAACCAAGAGTCGGTCGCTTAACCAACTGAGCCACCCAGGCGCCCACAAATGCATTTTGAAATGAATAACAGGGCACCTAGGACGACTGGGTGGCTCAGTCAGTTACAGTGTCCGACTTTGGCTCCGGGCACGATCTTGCAGTCCATGAGTTCGAGCCCTGAGTCAGGCTCTGTGCTGACAGCTCAGAGCCTGGAGCCTGCTTCGGATTCTGTGTCTCCTTCTCTCTGCCCCTCCCCTGCTCGTGCTCTGTCTCTCAAAAATAAATAAACGTAAAAAAAAAATAATAACAGGGCACCCGAATGACTCAATCTGTTGAGCATCCAACTCTTGATTTTGGCTTAGGCCATGGTCTCACGGTTAATGGGTTCAAGCCCGATATCAGGCTCTGTACTGACAGTGGGGAGCCTGCTTGGGATTCTTTCTCTCTCTCTCTCAAAATAAATAAATAAAAACTTAATATATATATAATATATATAAGACATATACTCTATATAATAGATAATGATATATATAATACATGATATAATTATACACATGGTCATGTATATTACATAGATTATTATATACGATATATGATATATTTAAAATATAGCATGTCAAGTGTTTCTTTAACAATAATGCTCTGGGTAGAATGTGCAATTACTCCCATTTCATTAGGAGGACGCTGAGGTACGGGGGCATTTGGACACTTGTCGAGGAGTACTCACTCAGCCAGGAGGGACTGAGCCAGGAGGACAGTCATTGGAGGAGCCCTTGGGGACTGGCAGACAGGAGACACAGGAGAGGGCAGGCGGGAGGCCTAGAGGCCAGCTTTGATGAGGGGCGTGTGCCCCGCGGGGCCAGGACTGGAGCCTCCCCCACCCACACCTGCCTCCTCCGGGTCACTCCGGGTGACCCTGTGGGGTGGCGTTGCTAAATGGGGAAGTGCAAAGCTCCCCGGATCATCGGTGAGCCTGTCAGGGGGCTGGGGAGAGCCAGAGCCCTGCACCAGCGTCCCCTCTCACCCCCCTCCCAGGAGACCCAGGAGGAACAGCTGCAGAGTCCCCTTGGCCCCCTGCGTGCACACATCCGGCCCCGAGTCCAGTCCTAGTGGGCAGTGGAGAAGCTCAGCTCTGATGGGACACCAGGGCTCTGGCTCACTCAAGCTACCTGGGCAGGGAGCAGAGAGCGGCCTGGAGTCCTCAGAGCCGCACGGAGTCCTGGCCCAGGCTCTGTCTGCTGGCCAATGGCTCCGCTGCTCCTGGCCTCAGTTTCCCCACTAGTACATTGGAAAGCATCACTGTACCCGTCCAGAGCTTGTCGGGAGGACTCCACAATCTTGAATTAAAAAAAAAAAAAAAAAAAGGCCAGAGCCTGGCATTTGGCATCTGATAAGCATTGAATAGTCACCACTGTATTTATTCATTTCAGCTTTGGTTTTTGAATAGGTAACATACGTTGTGGGGGAAAAAAAATCCACAGGATGAAAGGCACGGCAATGACAAGTTCCCCCAAAGCTGTGTGTTGACACTGATTACGGACCCAACGGCAGCAGGAATAGGGGACTTGTTTGGACAAACAGGGGGAAAGGGAATAAGACTGCCTCTGAGCTGGTTTTAAGGAATTATTGCTAATGCTATTAGAGGTAATGATAATAGCATCGCGCTTGACCTGGAAATGATCCTTGCTTTCATAGAGATGTCAACCCCAGTGTTGCAAGAATTTCTTATGACACTTGCGGTGTATTTGGCGACTTTTAGCTCTTTAGGAGGAAGAATGTCCAGCATAACCAGAACTAAAGAGTGAAAGAAATCCCTTTTTTCTCGCTGAGCCACGCGCCCAAGTCCCCTTCCTGTCTTGGCATTCCCCCCACCCCCCCACTCCAACCCTCCATGCATTCTTGGATTTTCTCTCGCTGGAATATTTGAAAGCAAACACCAGCAGCATACCCCTGAACCCAGAAAGATATCCCTAGGCTGTAATTGACTTTAAAACACTTCATTCCCCCCAAAAGAAAAGAGAGTGCTGAAGAAAGTGAACAGTAAAGTCTGGTCAGGGTGGCATTCTTTCGTTGTTTCTGCATGTTTGCAACTTTTCACAACCAACGCCCCCCCCAAAAAAAAATCAAAGAGGGAAGAGTTCTCTCTCTGCCTCTCTCTCTGCCCGCACCGCCCCCCTCCCCCTCCTGGGTTCCCAGGGGCAACGTCGTAGCCAGTTTCTCAGGATCCTTCCAGAGTCTGGGTAACGTTGTTGCTGTGTCTTTATTAATAGCAGGGCTGTAGTAGTAGTGAAACCGAGTTGGGCACACAACAGGGCTGTGAGTCACTCGGACCTGGCTCAGGTCCCACGATCTCCTCCTCCCCCTGTGACCTTGTGTAAGGTGATCCCAGCTCAGAACCTCAGTTTCCTGCTCTGAAAACTGGGGCTAAATGTCCATCCTTTTCTGGATGGCTGGGAGGATCCAGGGTAAAGCCCCACCCCACGCCCTGCACGGAGCCAGGCTCAGAGCAGATGCTGAGGCCAGGAAAGAAGTCCTTTTGCCTGGTGCATCTCTTGGCTATTAGAGCCCCTGGGTCTGAGAGAGGAGGGGCTGGGGGTCTGGATTCCTAGGTCTGAGGGAGGAGGGGCTGGGGGCAGGACTCCTGGGTCTGAGGGAGGAGGGGCTGGTTTCTGGACAACCTGGTCTGAAGGAGGAGGGGCTGGGGGCAGGACTCCTGGGTCTGAGGGAAGAGAAGCCAGGACTCCTAGGTCTGAGGGAGGAGGAGACTGGGGGCCTGGAGTCCTGGGTCTGAGGGAGGAGGGGGCTGGGGGCAGGACTCCAGGGTCTGAGGGAGGAGGGGCCTGGGGCCTGGACTCCAGGGTCTGAGGGAGGAGGGGCTGGGGGGCAGGACTCCTGGGTCTGAGGGAGGAGGGGCTGGGTTCTGGACAACCTGGTCTGAGGGAGGAGGGTCTGGGGTCTGGACTCCTGGGTCTGAGGGAGGAGGGGCTGGGGGCCTGGACTCCTGGGTTTGAGGAAGGAGGGTCTGGGTGCCTGGACTTCTGGGTCTGAGGGAGGAGGGGGTTGCGGGGTCTGGACTCCTGGGTCTGAGGGAGGAGGGGCTGGGGGCCTGGACTCCTGGGTTTGAGGAAGGAGGGTCTGGGTGCCTGGACTTCTGGGTCTGAGGGAGGAGGGGGTTGCGGGGTCTGGACTCCTGGGTCTGAGGGAGGAGGGGCTGGGGGCCTGGACTCCTGGTCTGAGGGAGGAGGGACTGGGGGCCTGGACTCCTGGTCTGAGGGAGGAGGGACTGGGGGCCTGGACTCCTGGTCTGAGGGAGGAGGAGGCTGAGGGTCTGAACTCCTCCTGGTCTGAGGGAGGAGGGGGCTGGGGACTCAATATTAAAGAACGGGACTTTGGCAATGGTCTCCCTGGTTCCTGGAGGCCAGACCCCCATCCCATGGAGGAAGACAGAATGCACGGAGCTCTGGATATCCCATCCCAAGTAAGGTATGTGAAGGGGCCTGTCTCCCCTTTTCCCACTGCCCTCAGGCCTGGCCCTTGGGGGTTCACAATACGTTTTGTCCCCTCTGTCCTGGGACCAGAGCCCAGAGTCCAAGCTGGTCTAAGTTTGGAAGGGGGAGGGAGGGGGGCAGCGGGTCAGAGGGGGTGAGGGAGGAGTGTGGGGGGGACAGGATGTCTCTGAGCTGTCACACACACCCCTGTCCCAGGCTCAGAGAAAGGGAGGGACAAAGGCTCTGAGAGAGAGAGTCAGGAACAAAGGCAGGAGGAGTGAGACAGAGAGACACTCGGGAGAGCAGGCCAGAGTGAGGCCGAGCGGGAGAACAGAAAAGTAGAGACAGGGAAGAACGGGGAGCCACGGAGTGTGGACTATCCTGAATGACAGACAGTGGGGACAACAGTGGGGACGAGAGAAGGGGCAGGGAGACCCACCCTGAGGCCTGAGAGCCGGGACAGGGAGGGAGGAGAGAGAGACTGAGAAAGATAATCACACAGAAGCAACGATACTGCGAGGTCAGAGAGGGCAAGGAGGTTTGAGAGGGAGAGAGAGGCCGGCAGGATAATACAGACGGACACACAGAGACCAGGGCCGACAAAGAGACAAAAGTCGGGCGGAGGATGTCACAGAAATCCTGACCAGGCAGGGGGAGATCGAGACAGGCCCTTTGACACGGGCTCTAGATCTTAGTTCTGCTGGGCCTGTGGGGCCGGTGGGGCTCAGTGGACCCAGACAGGAGGTGGTTGCTCAAGGGCCGGCTGACACCAGGGGACCCTGACATGGAGCTAAGGGACCCCAAGAACCATGAGGATGGGGACCCAGAGGTGAGAGCCGGGAGACGAGGGAAAGGCAGACAGAGATGCAGAAAAACAGAGTCGGAGATAGACACACGGAGGGACAATGAGCAGACACACAGAGAGTAATGGAAGAGACCGGGAAACAGAAACATCAGAGACCCAGAATGACGCAAACCCAAGGATACACAGCAAGACCGAGGCTGCCAGGGAAACAGGCTCAGAAAGAAAGAACAAAGCACTGGATGAGGAGGATGGAGAGAGAATCGGGTGGGGTGGGGGTTGTGTCGGCTGAGGGCACAGTCCCAACCTGGGCGGGGGGCTCCTGGTGGTTCCCACTGATGGAGGTGGGCAGGGTCTCCGAGACAATCACCCTTAACCCCGCTAGGACACAAAAACAGGTGGCCCTAAGGCCAGTGAGTCATTATGACTCATCCTCCTCCCCAGGGACAATGACCCTATAACCCTGGCACCCCACATCAGCCCTGGGCTGGGCCTCCAATTTCCCCCACTGCTCTCAGTGGGCCCCAGACTCACCCCCTCCCCACTTCTACTCCTCTCCTACAGGAGGACACAGCTACGGCCCTCCAACGGCTCGTGGAGCTGACAGCCACCAGGGTGACCCCACTGAGAAATCTGCGTGTTCAGTACCGCCTCATCCGAAAGCTTGGCTCTGGCTCCTATGGCCGCGTACTCCTTGCCCGGCCTCGCCAAGGAGGTGAGTTGGACCACCAAAGGGCAGACCCTAGAACTTCCCCATAATAGGGTTCTCAGAAGCCACTGAGACAAGGAGCATCCTCAGGAGATGATGGGAGCCCTTCATCTGGATGGGGGTTCTCAGAAAGTTAAGAGCTCTTTGGTCCTCCAATAAATAGAGCTCATCCAAAGAAGGTAAGAGACTTTCCTGAGGCCACGCAGCAAGGCAGGAAGGCAGCTTGGATTGGAACTCAAGTCACCACGTCCCCTACTTTATTCGAGACAAAACTGAGGCTCAGAGAGGGTAAGACCGTTGTGCAAGGCCACACAGAGCAGGAAGAGTCCTCAGGGAAGGTCACCTTCAACCCCTACTTCATACAAGGACAAACTGGAAGCACAGAGAGGTCAGACACTGCCACTCTTGTTTTTGCACATGAAACATCTGAGGCTCAGAGAGGTTAGGCAGTTTGCCTAAGGCCCCACAGCAAAGATCAGGGCTCCCTGAGTTCCCTTCTGCACCCATTTCCCCGGCAGGTCCTGCTGTGGCCCTGAAGCTCCTGCGTCGAGACATGGTCCTGAGAACCACCTTTCTGAGAGAGTTCTGTGTGGGCCGCTGCGTCTCATCACACCCAGGCTTACTCCAGACCCTAGCAGGACCCCTACAGACCCCCCGACACTTTGCCTTTGCCCAGGAGTATGCACCGTATGGAGACCTCAGCGGGATGCTGCAGGAACGGGTGAGGCAGGTTGGGGACAAAGGTCGGGACTGCTTATCCCATGTACAGCTCTGTCCCTAACCCACTCCTATCACCAATCGTGACACCCAAACCCGTCTTCAAGCTCGCTCTGTCCTAAGCCCCCAGACAACCTCCTTATTTCTAATTGTCAGTGCAATCCCATGCCTAACTCTAACCTTAAGCCACACGACCACTCAACGCAGGTTTGCACGGGCAGGGGGTTGGATTTGGGGTTGGGGATGAAGTTAGGGGTGGGATTTTAATTGGCACTGGGGTTGGGAGCGTGGGAGTGGGTGAAGTTGGGTGGGTTGAGTTTATGTTTGATTATAGAATGGTAATGGGTGTGAAAAGTATTGATGGGGTTGCAGAGTGAGACAGGGATGGGTAAGGATATGTATACAGACTGAGTTGGAGATGGGCTGTACTGAGGTTTCCTCTGGTGAGGAGACCAGGTCAGGACTGAATCCATGAGATTCTGGGGGCACATGAGTTTGAAGATTAGAGTGAGACCATCTTTAAGAATAGATTTTGGATTTGAGATAGGGCTGGAGATAAACAGATGGAAAAAGAGAAGGGAGGAAGACAGATGAATGGATGGATGGATGGATGGATGGATGGATGGGTGGATGGATGGATGGTTGGAAAGATGCATGGATGAAAAGACGGGTGGGTGGAAAGATCGGTGGGTGGGAGGATGGATGGATTGAAGGATGGATGGGTGGATGGATGGACGGACGGATGGATGGATGGACAGATGGATGGATGGGTGGATGGGTGGGTGGATGGATGGATGGACGGACGGACGGATGGGTGGGTGGATGGATGGATGGATGGACGGACGGACGGATGGATGGGTGGGTGGGTGGGTGTGTGGATTGAAGGATGGATGGGTGGATGGATGGACGGACGGACAGATGGACGGATGGATGGGTGGGTGGGTGGATGGATGGATGGATGGACGGACGGACGGATGGATGGGTGGGTGGGTGGGTGGATGGATGGGTGGATGGATGGATGGACGGATGGATGGCGGACGGATGGATGGATGGGTGGATGGTAGATACATGGAAGGAAGCAAGGAAGAATGGATGGATTTTGGTTATTAAATATTTGAATAAATCACTGGATTGCTGACTTGCTGGTGGAAAGGATGTTAAGCAGAAACTCTGCTGTGTAGATTGTTGACTGGATGAGAGGTTGGATGGATGGATTGCTGACTAGCTGCCCGGCTAGCTTGATAGATAGATTTCTCAATTGACTGATGAAATAAACTGACTTTAGATTGGGGTCTGAGTTAGACACAGGATCTAAATTAGTAGAGACTAAGCTTAGGATAAAATATGAGATTTGGGTTCCCATTAGGAGAAACCTTGGTGGAAGCTAAAAGAGCTTCTGGTTCAGTCTGGGGTTCCAGTGACGACATACGTGGGGGTTAGAGTGCAGGGCGGCTGCAGATTGTGGCTGAGGATAATCTGGAGAAGGTGTTAGGGGTGCGGTGGAGACACTAGAGGTAGCCACTGGCCTGAGGTTCTGAATTCTTGAACCCCAAGAAACAAAATAAAGAAGGAGCCTGACTTTCATCTCTCCTTGACCCCAGGGCCTCCCAGAGCTGCTGGTGAAGAGGGTGGTGGCCCAGCTAGCCGGAGCCCTGGACTTCCTCCATGGCCGGGGGCTGGTCCATGCGGATGTCAAGCCAGACAACGTGCTGGTCTTTGACCCTGTCTGCAGCCGTGTGGCCCTAGGTGACCTAGGTCTGACCCGGCCCGAGGGCAGTCCAACCCCTGCCCCACCAGGGCCACTGCCCTCCGCCCCACCCGAGCTCTGCCTCTTGCTGCCACCTGACACCCTGCCCCTGCGCCCAGCGGTGGACTCCTGGGGTCTGGGGGTGCTTCTCTTCTGCGCTGCCACTGCCTGTTTCCCTTGGGATGTGGCACTGGCCCCTGACCCCGAGTTCGAGGCCTTTGCTGGCTGGCTGACCACCAGGCCCCAGCCGCCTCAACCACCACCCCCTTGGGACCAGTTTGCTCCCCCAGCTCTGGCATTGCTCCAGGGGCTTCTAGACCTGGATCCCGAGACTAGGAGCCCTCCGCTGGTTGTCCTGGACTTCTTGGGGGATGACTGGGGGTTAGAGAGGAACAGAGAGGGGTCTGGGGGCTTGGGGGACATGTCTGGTGAAGATGGGGAGGAGGAGGAAGAGGGGGGAGTGAGCCTGGAAGAGGGGACAGAGGAGGAGGAGGAGCAGGAGGGCAAAGGTGGCAGGAGGATGGGGACAGATGGGGGAGCTCCCTGACCAGGTGACTGAGACAGGTGGCCACAGCCTGGGCCAGAGGCCCCTCCCGCAGCCTCCCTCCCCCAACCCTGGCCACCTGGATGGAGACAGCTGCTCCCGGGAGGACAGGGATGGAACATACTGCATCTCACCCTGCTGAGGGCTGGACTGGGGCGCACAATTTCCCTCTCAGCCGAGGACCCAGGAGCCCAAGACCCAGCCCCTCCTCCCTCAGACCCGGGAGTCTAGGCCCCCAGCCCCTCTTCCTTCTGTCCTGAATGTGTCTTCTTGAAGGAAGGCACTGTTTCCGCAGACGCATTTCTGCAGTGCAGGGACATGCTGAATCCTCATCATGGACTTCTGATGGGGTCACTCATCCCCACCAAGACCCGGTTGACGCTCACTGTCCCTGTCACTAAATCTGGGCTTTCAGGATCTGACTGAAACCTGATGATGGACACCTCATCTCCTTCTCCCATTTCCCGGGGCTCTGGGTGACATATTGGGGAAGTCACTCATTCTTTCTGGACCTAAATACACACACACACACACACACACACACACACACACACACTTCCGGCAGCTACTTCTTGCGTCCTCCCCAAGAATGCCGTTGTCCGCAGCTCAGTGCCTCCAAGAAGTGGACCTCTCCCCAGGCCCTCTCCAGCCTCGGGAACTTTTATCCGGGTGACCTGTGTCTCCCATCTTTTTCGGCCTCACCTCCTGTGCTGTCCAGGATGGACTTGTTTTTGTTTCTGTTTTCTGTTTCGACATCCTTTCCGCTCCCACATGGCGAGTGCCCTGCGCCGGCTCCCTACGAGCACAGAGCACCAACGTGTGTGACTGTCCCAGGCGTGTGGACCTCAGAGCCGTCCATGTGGAGGGCCACAGCTGCTTTGGAAGACCGTGCATTCACCTGGGCCAGGCTGGGAGCCGTGTGCCCCACGACGCACACGCAGGCACACGTACCCCTTGCTTATGATGCTTCACACCTGCAGGGCAGGGGCTGCGTGCATCTGGCCCCGGCACCCGCAGAGTCAGGAATGGGAACTGCTCCCTCCACGGGAATCTGTCCCTCGTGCCTTCTAGACTTAAACACGTGGGTCCACCAAGCACAGTGTGGTGTCCTGGATTGGACCCGGGGACAGCGTAAGGTTGTTGGCGGAGGCGTCTGAGTGATGATTTCTTTGTTTGGACAAATGTGGGGTCGTTGGCTGTGTCAGATATCAACCTGGTGGGGAGCGGGGGACGGCCCGGCAGTTCTCAGCACCATCTTTCAGGCTGTTCTGGAAATCTAAAGTTATTCTGAAATAAAGGTTTATTAAAAAAAAAAAAATGAAGTGAGTCCACAGTGGTCCTCTTGCTGTAAACCTGGCGAGGAGATGTGACATCCCAGGCCCCCGGCCCCTCCTCCCTCAGACCCTGGAGATTCTGCCTACCCCCTCCCTCCAACTTTAAAGTCTTCGGATTCAGAACGCAGACCTCCCCTCCCCTCCCCTCCCCTCCCAGTTGCTCCACCACCTGCTTCCCCTCTGCCCCAAGTCTGAGATCATCTCTCACTGCATCGTTCTGGAATCTCGTTGTCTCATCCTTTCCCCAAACAGGACCCCAGTGCCTCATCCCCTGGACACCCCTCACCAAACACTTGTGTCTGACCTGTCAATGGGGCATTGATGGGGCAGCTGGGTGGGGTCAAGGCAGGGGCAAGCAAGAGAAATGATGTCATCCTCTACAGTGGCCCGGACTCCTGGGTCTGAGGGAGGGGGCACTGGGGTCCTAGAGTCCTGGGTCTGAGGGAGGAGGATCTGAGGGAGGAGGGGCTGGTGGCCTGGACTCCTGGATCTGAGGGAGGAGGCGAATGGGAGCCCGGACTCCTGGGTCTGAGGGAGGAGGCGCTGGGGGCCTGGGCTCCCAGGTCTGAGGGAGGAGGGGCTGGAGCCTGGACTCCCAGGTCTGAGGGAGGAGGGGGCTGGTGGCCTGCGTCTGGGACACATTTCTGACAGCAGCCAGTTCTAGGAGTCAACACACGATGTCGCTCTGGCCCCAGTGGGGTAGAAGGGGCGGGGCCAGGGGCGGGGCCTACGACCCCCTAGGTGGGGGCGGGGTCTGCTCCCGGGCAGGCCTCTGCTGGCATGGGATCTAGTGCTGGGCACTGACCACAGCAGGCAGCGAAGGGTCGGGCAAGCTTTGGAGAAGGTGAGGCTTGGAGGCCGGAGCCCAGGTCAGGAGGAGGCAAGGGTTAAGCCGCGTGAGGTGGGCAGCACCTGATAGTGAAGCCGGGCAGTTGGCCACAGTCCTAGGTCCCTCAGAGGGCCGGGGCTGAACTTTGAGGCCGTAGGGTGGTTGAGTGTTAGGGAAAGAGAGTCTGGGAGTCAAAAGATGTGTGAGTCATATAAGGTTCAGGAGAGGGGTGGGCTGGTGGTCCAGACTCCCGGTCTGAGGGAGGAGGGAGCTGGGGGGGGGTGGTTGGGGAGGGAGCTGGGGGGGGGTGGTTGGTCTGGACTCCTGGGTCTGAGGGAGGAGGTGCTGGAGGGACTGGAGTGCTGGGTCTGAGCGGGGAGGAGGGTGGTGGCCTAGAGTCCTGGGTCTGAGGGAGGAGAGGAGAGGGAGTCTGGAGTCCTGAATCTGAGGGAGGAGGGGCTGGGGCAGGACTCCTGGGTCTGAGGGAGGAGGTCCTGGGGGCCAGGACTCCTGGTCTGAGGGAGGAGGGACTGGGGGCCAGGACTCCTGGGTCTGAGAGAGGAGGAGTAAGTTCAGAGCTGGACCCCAGGCGTCTCAAGGACTTGGGGACTTCTCCCAAGTGCTTGCTCCCATCCAGGTCCCAGCGTCCCCACGGCCCTGGCGTGCGCAGCCGCCCTCCCCAGCCCCTGGAGGCAGAGAACACCTGTTTGCTCTTAGGCGAAAGAGGCTACTCATCCACCCCCAGGGCCCAAGTCTGTTTGCTTTGGAAACAAGGTGGGGGGTGTCTCGAGTTATCTGGTTCATCTTTCACCCTTGGGCCATTGGGTGGCGCAGGGATGTGGGGGCAGGGGCGAGAGATATCTGTGACCTTAGGCTTGACCTCACCCCAACCCGCAACTGGTCTCCCCACTCCTCAGATGCGGCTAATGAAGAGAGAGACTGAGTCACAGTGGGGAGTGCCAATGAGCCCCTAGCCCCAGGAGTCTAGACTCCCCCCCCCCCAGCCCCTTCCTCCCTCAGGCCCAGGAGGCCAGACTCGCAGCCCCTTGTCCCTTGGGCCCCAGGTCTAGCAGGACCTCGGCCCTGGGTCACTGTCTCTACTCTGCCCTGCAGAGATGCCCGGCAAACAGTCAGATGAGGAACAGGTGGAGACGGGGGCTGCGGAGAACTTGGCCGAGGAGGACCTAGGGGGCCTCACGGCAGAGGAGCTCCGGCAGGGCCAGGAGGCAGCCCTGGAGCTAGAGGACATGATGGCGCTAAGTGCCCAGACCCTGGTCCGAGCCGAGGTGGACGAGCTTTACCAGCAAGTGCGTCCCCTGGGCCAGGGCCGCTTCGGCCGGGTCCTGCTGGTCACCCATCGCCAGAAAGGTACCAGGGCCTGGAGACAGATACTGGAGGGGCAGAGGGTGGCGGACTGGGCCCCGGCAGAAGGTAGCCGAGGCCGGGGAGTCCGTAAACATGAACCAAGCGTTGCCTCTGCCCCTTCCGGGCTGTGTGTTCTTGGGAAGTTCCCTACCCTCTCTGAGCCTCGGCCTCCTCCTTCGGAAATGCGGGTGATGATTCCTTCTCTGGAAAGACTGTGTTTTTCTCTGAGTGTATGTCGATGGCTCGAGTTGCCGGTAAGAAAGGGGAGCAAGACAGAGTCCCTCCCTCTGGTGCTCACATGTGGCCAGCTTAGCGGTCGCCATGGGGATGATGCGGACTCATGCCGTCTGCCAGGTACTTAGCAAGGCTGGTGCACAGTGGGCCTGCAGGGCACACTGCCCCCACCCCCCCATCTGTTACCTTTCTGCCAGTGTGAACACATCCTCTGTCCTTCCCCTGAAACAGGGACAGTATGGATGGACTCGGAGTCGGTGTCAATTCGGGCTTCCAAGGCCACCTTGGGGGCTCTGCCCTGTCCTGGGTGGTTGCTGCCTGGAAGCCAGAGATCAGTCTGAGTCAGCCCTGCCTTCAAGGAGGAGCTCCAGGATGGGTAGGGACAGAGACAGTACTGGCGTGCTTGGGCGGCCCAGACAAGGCCCCATGGACTAGGGCGGCTGAAAACATAGGGATTTGTTTGCTCACACCTGTGGGGGCCAGAAGTCCGAGACCCTGGTGTGGGCAGACTCAGTCTCCTCCGAGGCCTCTCTCCTTGGCTTGCACATGGCCCGTCTTCTCCCAGTGTCCTCACATGTGCGTGTCTGTGTCCAGCTTCCTCCTTTTATAGGGACGCCAGTCGCGGTGGACTGTGACCTCATTTTACCTCCTCAAGACCCTATCTCCAAATACAGTTATGTTCTGTGAAACTGGGAGTGAGGACCCCGACGTCAGGATTTGGGGAGGGGGGGTGCACGGTTCAGCCCATGACGGAGAGACAGGCAGACAGAGATGCAGACGTGAGTCGTCGCAGAACGTCGAGGCACCGGCAGTAATGGGGACACGGGGGGCGGGCACTGCTTCATTCGACCTTCTGGGTGCCCGCCCCACGCTGGGAGGCAGTGGGGGCATCGAGGTGGAGACCCAGAGCCCCTGAGGGCTCACAGCGCAGAGTGAGCGCAGAGGGACGGGTGCCATCAAAATAGAAGGTGGCATGTGCCATGATGGCGGGAATCCAGGGTACTTGCAGACGATCAGAAAAGGCGCCGCTGCATCCGGCTGGGGGGTGGGAAGAGAATGGTCAGCGTTTTGGGTGAGGAGGTGACCTCTCTCCATCACGCACGGCCTCCTGACGCAGGAGGCTGGGCCCTCACGGCTGCTGGGGAATCAAAAAATGGAAGTCACCAGAGTTCCTGGCTTCGGGGAACTTCGTTCCAGGAAATGGCTTGCATGGGTGACAACCTCCTTAGGATTCCTCCTTGATCAGATCGATTCCCCAGTGCAGGACGTCTTTTCTCCCATTGCCTTCGACGTGGCTTTTGTGCCCGTGGTTTTGTTGGGATGAGGGGCTTTGCAAACTAGGTCATGTGAGGTTCTGAGTTCGGTCTACGGGGCTCCCCTCCGTCCGCTCTGAGACAGCGGGGCAGAAACTCACCGAATGCCTGCATTATTATGGTCATTACCGCTGGCAGTGTTTTTGTGGCCATCTGGGGTGGGCAGGGTAGGGAGGCAGGGATTGGAAGACACGGCGACGGCATGCGGGGACGAGTCTGGGCTGAGGGGCTGGCAAGGTGACCCTGGGCTCTCACACTCCTTCCACACCTGTCTCTGCTGCCCCCAGGCACTACCCTGGCCCTGAAGGAACTCCCAAAGGCCTCCACGTCTCTCCGCGGCTTCCTGTATGAGTTCTGCGTGGGCCTCTCGCTGGGCACACATTCGGCCATAGTAGCAGCCTACGGCATCGGCATCGAGTCCGCCACCTCCTACAGCTTCCTGACGGAGCCTGTCCTGTGTGGGGACCTCATCACCTTCATCCAGCCCAAGGTGGGTAGGTAGACCCCAAGCAGGCCTCCGAGGGTGTCCCTCTGGGGCTCAGGAGTGCGCTCACCGAATTGGGCTTCACCCAGCCTCACTGTAGCCCCTGAGGCCCCTCATGGGGCCTCCCTGGAGGAGAGAGAACCGACACTATCCCCCACTGAGATTCACCGGCCCTCATGGACTCACCCCAGGCCTCACTGGGTTTCACTGAGCCTCATGGGGGTCACAGGAGCCCTCACGGGGTCACACCAGGCCCCCCTGGGCCCATCGGGGTCACACGCTAGGCCTCACTGTGCCAGACTTATCTGAGGTCGTGCATTCTCCAGGGCGTCCCTGGGGCTGGGGAGACGCTCCCCCGGGGTTGGCCGGGGCGGGGCTGGGTGGAGGGCCCTGACTCTGGTCCCCCGCAGGTGGGCCTCCCGCAGCCTGCCGTACAGCGCTGCGCGGCTCAGCTGGCCTCAGCCCTGGAGCACATCCACTCCCGCGGCCTGGTGTACCGGGACGTCAAGCCCGAGAACGTGCTGGTGTGCGACCCTGCCTGCCAGCGGGTCAAACTGACCGACTTCGGCCACACGCGGCCCCGCGGGACCCTGCTGCGCCTGACCGGGCCGCCCATCCCTTACACGGCCCCCGAGCTCTGCTGCCCCCCGCCCCTCCCCGAGGGCCTGCCCATCCAGCCTGCCCTGGACGCCTGGGCGCTGGGGGTCCTGCTCTTCTGCCTCCTCACCGGCTACTTCCCCTGGGACCAGCCCCTGGCCGAGGCCGACCCCTTCTACGACGACTTCCTCATCTGGCAGGCGTCCGGCCAGCCCCAGGACCGTCCACAGCCCTGGTTCGGCCTGACGCCAGTGGCGGACAGTCTCCTGTGGGGGCTGCTGGATCCTCGCCCCCGCAAGAGGAGCCCCGTGGGCTCCGTCCAGGACTACCTGGGGCGTCCCTGGAGGCAGCGGGAGGGGGAGGCTGAGGAGGTGGATGAGGGGGACGGACAGGAGGATGGAGAGTGAGGGGGCACACCCTGAGCCCACCTTCCTGCAGAGACTCTGGAAGGGAGCCGGGTGGGCCCCACATCCTGAGGTCTCCTCCGCCTTTACGGGGTGGCTTGTGGCTTCCCTCTCACCTCTTTGCCCCTCTTGGCCTTCCTTTCCTCCCGCGTGGGCATTCCGTGTCCCTCGCGTGGCCTGGGGGCCCTCCGTGTCACCGTCGCCATCTGCCCCGGGGCTTCGGCAAACGCCGTTGCCTTTGCCTGTGGTCTCCTGGCTCATTTCCTCACCTCCCGCTCCTCAGTGAAGCCCCCCACCCCCACCGGGCAGCCGCATGTCTTCACTCTCTGGCCCCCTTCCCTCTGTGACATACACGTGGGTCTGTGTCCTGCTGGGGGACAGGGTCCAGCCTGTCCTGGGGGTCCCCCCACGTAGCTGTCACTGTCCTGGTCCATAGCAAGGGGCCGGGGAATGCGTGTACAATAAACGAACCTGTCTGGTTTGTGTCCCTGTCTTCCTGCCCCGTCTTTCTCTCCTCCCAGGCTGGGCTTCACTTACTCCCGCTGCCCTGTTCTTCTGCCTGCACACCAGGCTGTCGCCCTCCTGATAATGTGTCCTCTCTTCTCTCACCCAACTTCATCTGGCACCTAGGTCTCCATGATGCTGTTGGTCTGTCACCTTGGGAAAGAGAAGGGCAATGCACATGCTGGACCGTGTTGTCAGGAAGAGAGAGAGAGAGAGAGAGGGAGGGAGAGACGGAAAGAATGGCAGAAAACGGTCCCGTGTGGCCGTGCTGCGTGCCAGAGGCCAGCCGCACGCATGTCTGTGAGTGAGCCTGCTTCTGCAAGGACCTGTGTGTGAGCAGAGGCACTGAGCATCAGAGCCATCCGTGGATAGGAGCCTGAGCTGGCCTGGAGCGTGGCCGTGAGCGTCTGAGCCCGTGGGGGGTTGGGGGGGGGGGGAGACGGTGAGGGCATGACTGTATCTCTGTGGATGATGTGATTGTGTTGCGTGTGTTGGAGCGTCTGAGCCTGTGTGTGAGGGGACTGGGTGGAAGTTTGCACGCACCTTGCTCCATGCGTGTGGACGTCGGGCCTGTTTGTGTGTCCGCGAGACCTTGAGTATGTGTGTGTGCAGCAGGAGGAAAGTCACCCAGGCGCCACTGCCAGTCACCGGCCGGGCCCCTCTCTCCTTCACACCTTCCCCCCTCCACCCAGGCCCCTTCTTGGCAGCTGCCCTGTTTGCAAACACTCTGTCTTCCTCTCCTCGCCCTCTTTGGCCACCAGCCCAGAGCAAGGCTACAACTCAGAGCTGGATCGTGTGTCACTCTCTCCCAGGCCCTCACCACCCCCTCCAGTGCCCCTGCTGTGGCCTCAAGGCGCTACATGGGCAGGGGTTGGGGTTTGGGGTGACCCCCAAAGCCCTTCAATCTAGGTTCAATCCAGAGGACTAGGGACATGGCCCCTGTCCCAGGCAACCCAGGTGAGCTTATTGGAGTAGGGGACCACTGGAGAGAACCAGACAGGGAGGTAGATAAGTGGCGGCGGGGGGGGGGGGGGGCATGATCAGGACCTCCTGCCATCTTATCCGTGAATCTGAAATAGCCTGAGCCATCACGCCAAGAATGTGTCCCAAAGAAGCTGGAGGTGGCTGGGGCAGGGTGGAGCTGGGTAAGAGGGGAGTGGAGATAGGAGGGGCAGGCAGGCCCCCCCCCCAACCGGGCAAGGCAGAGGGTGTTAATTGGTGGCAGCAGCTGAGGATTAACTGGGAGTGATAATCACCCAGTCGGGGGCCCCAGGGCAGGGGAGGAGGACCAAGATTCCCAGGAAAGGCCTGAAAGGGGCAGGGGCAGTGCTAATTAATATTAGTTACTTATTAAATAAAACTTAATACTGATCATAAAACTTAACAGTAAAGAAGCCATGCTCCTCGAGCAGCAGCACCTCCCCCCCCCCGCCCGCTGTAGACACATCTGCCCGCTCGCTAGGACCCTCCCCATTTCACAGGTAGGAGCCACAGGGGCACCCAGGGCAGCCAAGGTAGCACCTTGGGGGCAGGGGCAGGGGCGGAGCCAGGAGTCAAACCCAGATTGCATCTTCAGGCTGTCAGCACCAAAAGGGTCCCGCACAGCAGGCTGGGGTTTGTGTGGGCGTGAGTCAGCGTGAGGGAGTGTGTGTGGGTATACGTGTGTGCGTGAGTGTGCATGGGGGCTTGTGTGAGTGTATGCCTGTGGCTGTGAGGCAGACACTCTTTCCTGGGAGGACACGGGCATTGGGGGTCGGGAGTAAATGATGGAGATAGAAATGGGAGGTCACAGGAGCCTCCAGACCCACTGACACGTGTTGACGAGGACGTGGAGAAGTTGGGCCCCCGTGCCGTGCTGGGGGGATGTGACACAGTGCAGCCACTGTGGACGACAGTCAGCAGTTCCTCAAAACATTAAACACAGAATTACCACGTGGCCCGGCAATTATGCTCCTAGTATGTGCCCACAGGAAACGAAAACGTGCGTCCACACAGATACTAACAGCAACGTTACTCACAAGAGCCAAAAAGCAGAAACCACCGAAATGTCCATGAACAGATGAGTGGATGAACAAAATGTGGTCCATCCATACTCTGGAACATTACTTGGCCATGAAAAGGGACAAAGGGAGCACTGAAACATGCCACAGCGTGGACGGACCTCACAAACACCACGGGAAGAGACAGGCCAGTCATGGAAGATGATCCATCGTAGGATTCCATTATGGAAATGTCCAGAATAGGCCAATCGACAGAGGAGGAAATACTGGTGGTTGCTGAGGGTGGGGCTGTTGGGGACAATGGGAAATAGCCACTAAGGGGCACAGCGTTTCTTCTTGGGGGTGGTGATGGTGGTGGACACGTTCTAGAATTAGATCGCGGTATGTGTTGCACAATTCTCTATGTTAAAAGCCACTGAATTGTACACGGAGAAAGGGTGAATTTTATGACATGTAAATTTCATCTCAATGAGATGAAAAACAACAACAACAACAACAACAAACAAAACACCACAAAACAGGCTTTTCCCAGGTTCTCATGCCTTGATCGGTTCTTTCCTTCTCCGGCCCCTGAATCCCCATTAAAGAGAAAGGAAAAAGCCCTTCTGTCTTTGCAATAGCTCTGAATTAATCACAAACCAAGCCCTTAAATTCAGGACCCACTCCCTACTCCTCCTCCGATTTACAGAAAAGACAGTTGAGGCCCCGACAGGGAACACCCTACTTTCCAAAGAGCCTGAATTCCATCCCAGCTCTGGCCTGATTCCACAGTCTTTGTTCTTAAAACCCACCCAGCAATTCTAAAGTGTTCCCCGGGCCTGTGGCCATGAAGGACATTCTGCCCCCGACCAGCTGGGGAACCCCAAGCTTGCAAGATGGGCCATGTGGGTGTCCGGTGCAAAGTGAAAATGTGGACTTTCTCGTTTAAAAAAAAAAAAGTATTTCCGTCCTCTCTCTCTCCCTCTGCATGGGGATACTGGCTGGTAGATCCTCACGGGGATGGGACCAGGATCCAGCCACCAGAGCCCATTAGGGAAGTGACTTGGCCTGAGCCCAGGCTCGTGCTTCACTGTCCCATCCACCTCACTTACAAAACACAAAACGAAAACTCATGAGGAACGTCAGGACAGTTGCCGCAGAGAATCAAACCCTTGCGGCCACACCCAACCTGCACCCTGCTCGCATGGAGGGGAGGGGGGGTTGCCTCGGGCCAGAGCAGGGCCAGCAGAGAAGCCTCTAGAAACAAGCTCTTTGGCAGTAGTCTTCTGCAGTTCGGTGCTCACACAGATATGCAAATGGCCTGGGCCATCCTTCTCACACATGAAGGCTGCCAGCCATGAATCACCTGCCTCCCTGTTACAACCCAGATTCTGATCTGGTGGGTCTGAGGCGGTGCTGGTGAGCCCCATGCCGCCAGAGCACAGTTCACACTTGCTGGTGCAAGGGACACAACTCAAGAGTACTGATCCTGCACCCTAGCTGAACTCTTACTAACACTAATCATTTGTGCACTGGATTCTTTGGGGTTTTCTACACGGACAGTCATTATTGCCCACAGGAAAGGACAGATCTGTGTCTCTCTGTCCGCCCTTTGTGTGATTAAGGAAGTCCCCTCTTGTCCGACTCTGCTAAGAGTGTATGTGTGTAAACCGTGAATGGGTGTTGAATTTTATCAAATGTTTTTTCTGCATCAGTTGACCTTGCTAGGCCTCTGCAGCTACTGTTCTGGGCCTGGTGCAAGCTGGCGGGCACAGCAGAGGGCTCAGCCGTCCCATGGGAGGTGTCCAGGTCAGGGCCAGCAGTAGGTGGAGGCTGGCCATCCACCCTGGCCTTGGGCCCCGGGGCCAGATGTTTGGGCTTAGCTGCCTGGCCAAGCAGGGATAGAGTGACCGGATAATTAAGCACTCGCCTCTTTGGGGCTGGCAGAAGGCAGCAGAGGGTGGAGGGACCTTGGGCCAGAGTCCCCTCCCCAACCTCAGCCCACTGACGGGGGAGCCCGAAGCCTAAAACCCCGTGGGGCCCTCTGGGGGGGACCCAGAGTTGGGGTGCACCTGCTCCAATCTACAAATGGGAAAGCAGACCTTTTGCCTCCAAGTTGGTGTGCAGTCCTGTGAGCCCCTAACTACCCAGGAGGGAAGGGGAAGGCAGGCAGAGGCCCCCCCTCAGCCCCCTCCTAGTTTGCCAGTCAGCAGTTCTGTAAGTCTGGGGCTTAATGAGACCCAGGGAACAGAATTCTCCGCGTGCTCCTTAGCCTGTTGACGGGGGCAGAGAGTCCATCTATCAGGACCCCCCGACATTATCCCTCCCCACCCCCAACAAGTAACTGGACCCCGCTGGCCTTTGCAGGACTGTGGGGGCGCCAGCTCCATGACCTTCCAACACCTCTGAGCCAGGCTCCCAACCGGGGAGAGGAGGAGGAGGGAACCGTCTCCTGCCTAAGGCCACAGGAGCCGAATCAGAGCTGGACCTCTCAAGACGGTCCCCAGTTTACAAGCGGAGACCGAGAGAGGGGAAGGGGCACACCCAAGGTCACTCAGAGAGGGGCCATCATGGGAGTCCTAACCCAGAACCCCAGGCCAATGTCAAAGCAGGCGAGTATGCATTGTATTATTCTGGGTTTGAGTTCATACTCTGCTGTGTGGCCTTAGGCAAAGAGCTTGCCCTCTCTGAGCTTCAGTGTCCTTTTTGAAATGAGGATCGAGTTCCTCCTGCAAAGGGCTGTGGTGAGGATGGAATGTAGTGTGTTAAGAGGGCACACTGGGTCAGGCACACAGAAGTGCATTCAGAAAGGGATGGTGATCATTCTTGTTAACTGAGCACATGATGTGCCGAGCTCTGTCCTAGCCCACACTACCTCATCTAATCCCCACAACTACCACCACCCCAAAGGCAGACACTATGACTATCTCTGTGCACCAGTGAAGAGGTGGAGAAAGTTCCCTTTCAGAGAAAGGAAACAAACCACCAGTCCCATTGCCTGGTCACGGTCTCGAGTCCAGGATACTCTGACTTATGAGCAAGAACCCTGGGTCAGACAAGCCTGGGTCCCAGTCACGGCTCCATTATGTATGCCCTGAATGACCCGGGCCCTCAGTGCCCTGAGCCATAAAAAAGGGGATACGTACAATAACAGCTATCCCAGAACGAGCACTTATCAAGAGCCAGGCCCTGTGTTATCCACACTTACATATGTGTTAATTTATCATTTAATCGGCACAGCAACCCATAAGGTGTGTCTTTATTATCCCTCCTTCATAGCTGGAAAAACTCACACCTAGAAATTAAGAAACTGGCTCGGTCTCACACGCACAAGGACTCAAACTCAGGCATTCAGGCTCCAAAGCTCACCCTGTCTCTGCTGAGCTGTGGTAACAGTACCCTCCTCAGCAGGTGTTCATGAAGATAAAGTGTCGTTAGGCACATAAAGCCCTGAAAACAGAGCCTGACCTAAAGGAAGTACCCAACAAATATTAGTCATTATTATTATTGTCATGTACTCACTCATTCAAAAGATATTTATGGAGTGTGTACCCTGCATCAGGCTCTAAGAGCTGGGCATACATCTGTGAATAGGACAAAGATTTCTGCCTTCATAAGGCTTCATCAGCTCCCATGGTGGCATCATCTTCATCACCATCATCTCCATCATGATTTTCATCACCATGATCATTACCATCATGCCCATCACCACTATTATTACCATCATCTCCACCATGACCTTCATCACCATCACGCCCATGACCACCATCATCATAATCTCCACCATGACCTTCATCACCATCATGCCCATGACCACCATCATCATCATCTCCATCATGATCTTCATCACCACAATCATCACCATCATTCCCATGACCACCACCATCATCATCCTCTCCACCATGATCTTCATCACCATGATCATCGACATCATGCCCACGACCATGATCACCTTCATCGTCATCATCATCACTTCCATTGTCATCACCACCACCATGATCATCTCCCACATTACTTCCATCACCATCATCCTTGTGACCACTATCATTGTCACCATCATGACCATCACCATCATCATTCTCACTACATATAGTCACTATGATCATCATGATCATCACCCATCATCACCAGCATCCTCATCATAAAATCAGTGCCTTGCATGGTGCCTGTGGCATTCATAAATCAAGGTCACTCTTGTGATTCCATATCCCTGGGGTTCCCCTAGGTCCCCACAAATGTCATTGATATCTTGTTTTTAATTAGATACTTTGGTTTTCATTTTTTGATTGGGAGCATTTTAAGCCCCTCAAATCCCATATAGGGTCACACATCTCCCCTCAGAGGCCTTTCTTCCTCCTCTGGGGTGGTGGTGGTTGGTGCAGGTGTGCTGGGGGGCCAGGCTCTCTCGGCCAGTCGCTTTACAACCTCACCCAGCTGCCCCAGACCCCGGGTGGCCTCCACCAGCTGAGTCAGCCCCAGTTCCAGAGCTTGGCGCTGCTGCTGGTCCTGCTTCAGGACCTGGGTCAGCCTCTGCAGCTGGCCACTCACATCCCTCACAGCAGCCACTAGCTCTACCAGGGCAGGCGGCTCACAGGCCATGACCTTTACAGGTGGTGCTGGAGTCACACATGGGCCAACGGGGTCTGGGTCCTGCCCAGGGGTTGGCCTTAGGGTGAAATGGTCAGGAGGAGGTTGATCCAAGGGGTGGACCATGGAAGACAGATGGAGGTCAGAGGTCCCTGTGGGGTCAGAGGCTGAGTGTGGGGTCTGGGTGGGTGGTGGAGTTGGTTTGGGGCTCTGGCTTCTTGGTGGTTGGAAATCCTCAGTGGACAGTGTGTCCATGCTTGGGCCTGGAGAAGACCTGGGGTGGCTGGACTCTGAGGCTGGAAAAGGCGCTAGGCTGGACATCTGAGAGAGATGAGCGGCTCCCATGGAGGTCAACCAGGGGTGCAGGCTGGGCTTGACTGCTGGCACTGGAGTGGGAGAGAACTCTGTTCCCAAGGAAGTTAGAATGGATTTGACAGTAACCACAGGGGTTGAGGTAGGGTCAGCAGTCATGGTGGGATGAGTAGAGGTGGTAGAATGAGGGGTCATGGTGGAGTCAGGGGTCGTGGCAGGGTAACTGGTTGTGATAGGGTGGGCGGTTGTAGTGGGTTGAGCAGTGGTAGAATGAGGGGGTGTGGTGGACTGAGGGGTCGTGGTGGGGTATGGGGTTGTGGTAGGGTGAAGGGTTGTGGTGGGGTGAGGGGTTGTGGTAAGGTAAAGGGGTGTGGTGGGTTGGGGGGGTGTGGTGGGTTGAGAGGGTGTGGTGGGTTGAGGGGGTGTAACAGGTTGAGGGGTGGTGGTAGGGTGAGGGGTTGTGGTGGGGTGAGGGGTTGTGGTGGAGTGAGGCGTGGCGGTGGAGTGAGGTGTTGTAGTTGGGGGAAAGGTGGTAGTGGGTTGAGAGGTAGTGGAGGTAGAGGGGTGAGAGGTCAAGGCAGAGTGAGGGGTGGTAGTGGGGTAGGGGCTTGTGGAGGGGTCCGGGGATCTGGAATGATCTGGAACTGAGTTGGGGTATGGAGCTGTGTCCAAGTTTGGGATTGTGACAGATTCTGTAGTCAACTCTGAGGTAGAAAAAAGGTGGGTCACCACCTCTGGTGCAGAGGGGTCAGAGGTCAGCTCTTTGGGCAAGGTGGGTGGTGGGGTAGGTGAGAGATCAGACTGCGATGCTGCAATCACAGTGGCGTCAGGGGTAGACAAAGTGAGGCCAGGGGTTGTCAAGGTGAGGTCAGAGCTCGTCCAGGAGGCCAGGTCCGGGCTGGGTGGCAAAGTGTCAGGAGGGTCAGAGGTCACCTTCCGCGTTGAAGCTGCCTCAGGAATGAACCATGGCACAGGGTTGGAGGTCACGGAGGTCACCGGTGAGCCCGGGGGCTCTGACGAAGCGGAGGGATCTGGGGAAGGGGCAGGGGGCACCGTCCGGGACGATGTGGGGCGCAGCAGCCTACGCTGGGGCCACAGTTTTCTCTCGGAACCTGGAGGAGTTGGAAAGACGGATGGCCCGAGGTCAGTCCGCCCCACCTACTCCCGCGGCCCGCCACGCCCCTCCAGGGAAGAGCTGACCAATGAGAAGGCGCAAGGCCTCGTGACGTCTTGGGTCACCGGCAGACTTCACCCACCCCCAGCGCCCCACCTCCCCACCTCCTGCAATGTCTCCAGGCGCCACCTGGCGTCCTCCACTGCGCATGAGGGACGCGACGGAGAGGGCTACCTCAGAAGGCAGGAGGCAGCGAAAATGTTGGGGGCAGCAAGACGGTGGGAGGACTGGAAGCTTGCAGGGAGATGCGAAAGTGTGGGGGACGTAGAGGCTTACCTGGGGATGCAGGAGGGGCCACAGGGGTATTTGGGGGAGGGATGTGGGAAATGCCAGAAGGGGCAGAAGTGTGAGGCGGGATGCAGAGCGGTTCCAAAGCGCAATCTCAGTAATCAAGATTTTTATGTCAGTTTTAAGTAAAATTATCGCAAAAGATCCAAAAAAGAGACTCAGTTAAATTTTTGATATTTAGCTCATTGTGAATGTTTTGCATTAATTTGTTATTTTAAAAATATAAAGGTATTATCTACCTTGATTGCTGAGTGTTTGGGCAGCCCCTTAAATTTAGGGCCTGAGTAGAGTGAGAAGCCTCGCCCTCCTTTCCTGGCCTAGCTTCCAGGTAAGAACGGATTGTATCCCTTTTCGCAGATGCAGGGAATCAGGCCTAGATGGTAGGTAACCTGCCACAGGTGGCACGGATACAGTTCACAAATTGCGGGAAAAGATGCAAAGCAAGGTCCTCTGCATTTAGAGTTTAGACCATTAAACATCACTTTCTCAGTGATGGAAATGATAACACGTGGCTACTCAGTACTTGAAGTGTAGCTAGTCTGCCCAAGAAAATGGTTTTGATTCATTTACACTTAAAATAGCCAGCTGTATTGGTAGCTACCATACTGAATGACACAGCGCTAGAGGATTCCAGTTTTCCTGTAGGATTTTTTTAGGTGCATCTTGTTCCTGCCTTGTGTTTACAACGTTGGAGAAGCAGTTAAGTAAAGGGCTTGGCCTCCAGCCAGGCTGCCTGGGCTTACACCCCGACTCCATCGCTTCCTAACTAGGTGACTGTGGACAAGTCACAAAACTGTCTTGAATCTCGGTTTGTGGATGAGCTGTCATGAGGACTCAGGGAGCTCATGTGTATACAGAGCACTTAGCACAATGCCTAGCACGTAATAGACACTCTCATGACTATTAATACTGTCATAGGCCTTGATGTCTGTACCTCAATTTCTGTTTTCTGTGAAATGGGCATTAACACCTACATCATAGGGCTCATGTAGATGTTATGAGGACTAAAGGGGTAACATATATATTGCTTAGAATAATAATACCTGACATGCGGCATATTGTTATAAATGTTAGCTGGTTTTAGTTACTATTTCAAGAATCTCAGCATGCTTATGTACTGTAGGGGTTCAGATATCTAGAGTGGTATTGATTTTTAACTTTTCAGACCCACGGTGCAGAGAGCTAAGCTAATCATACTCCTGTGTACATTGTCACCAACAGTCCTGCAGGGTCTCCTCTTCCTTTTTCTCCTTTTTCCTCCCCGACCTCCATCCCTCTCACTTTCTCCCATAGCTACCTCCTTTAATGTATTTGACATATGTCCTTAAAGATATGTATGTTCTCACACAATATAGAATCCATATAAGTGCGTATGTTAATACATTAAGTGTACATGTATTTTTGTGTTTGTGCTTTGAGTTTTTGTAAATCACATTCTGCTGGAGCTCTCACTCTGGTTCTGACTTCCTTCCTCCATATCATGTTGTTCATACCTACCATGAACTGTGTGTGTTGCTGTGTGTGCAGCTAGTCATTCTTTTAGCTATTGCATGGATCCATCGTGTGCACCCATTGCATTTCTCGTTACCCACTGTCAGACACTTAACTTGCCTCCAACTCCCTGATACCACACCATTCCAAAGGACACCTTCATATATGTTTCCCTTATAAGCCTATTTAAGAATTTCTCTGGAATACATATCTAGGAGCAGGATTGCTGGGTCATAATGTGCAATCATATTTAATTTCACTAAAATTTTTAAAAGTTTTCTGTATTTAAGTAATTTCTACACCCAACGTGGGGCTTGAACCCACGATCCTGAGATTAAGAGTTGCGCGCTCTTCTGACTGAGCCAGGCAGGTGCCCCTAATTTCACTGAATTGTTTTTATCAAATCGCTGTATCCAGTGGGGATGTCGGTCTCCTTACGTCCTCACCCACACTTGATATTAGCTACCTTTCCATTTTTTTTCCAAGCTTGTCATCATTTTAATTTGAATTTCCTGATTTCTTTTGAGTGTGAATGTTTCTACATAAACTTGTTGGCCATTTGGGCTTCCCCTTCTGTGAATCACCTGTTCATAACTCTTACCCATTTTCTTAGAGGGTTTCCTGTCATTTTGTTATTGATTTGTCAGAGTGAACTGCATAGTATAGGTTAGGGTTTCTCAAATCCGGGCATTGTTGACATTTGGAGCTGGGATTCTTTGTTGTGGGGGACTGTCCTGTGCAGAGTAGGATATGTAACAACATCCCTGGCCTCTACCCATTAGGTTCTAGTAGACTCCCTTCTTTTAGTTGTGACGATCCCAAACATATTCTGACATTGCCAATCATCCCCAGTTCGGACCACTGATGTAGATAATAACCCCTTGTTTCAGGGTGTATTTCTGTTGGGTCTGGGGGTGAGAGTGGGGTCACCACTGGGGAATGTGCAGTCCATCTCTGCCCCACAACACAAACACCCTGGTCCCTCGCCACAGCTACATGCCTCACCTGTGTCTCCACGGATCCTTGGAGCTGGAGAGGGATGGTCTGGGTCCCGGGTGGTGCCAGTGGTAAGAGTGGTGGGTGTCCCCTTGGGCAGAGCCCCTCCTGAAGGTGTATCCCATGTCCGAAAAGACTCATAACCATCCTTGTCACCTTAAGAGATATAGGGAGACCTGAGTCTCACTTCTCTTGATTTTGACCCTCTGTTCATCCCGGAATTCAACTCAGGCCTCATCCTGTGTCACCTGGACCACCACCCCAATCTCCTCCCTGCCCCCACAGCCACCCTGGTGACTCAGCTGAGATGCTTTCAACTACCAATAACAGAAACTGGGACTAAACTAGCTTATAACATAAGAACAGTTATTACTTCGCTTTCCTGAAGTCCCTGCTCTTCCTCATTCTTTATTTTTTTTTCCCAGGGGGAAAAAAACCCTGTAATATATTTAGTAATGAACTACCAGGAATATTTCCATAATATTTTTCCTAGGTCTCTTAGATAATCTCTACATGACAATTTTATATAACATAGAAATGTATAATATACAGCTGACCCTTGAACACTGTGGGTTTGAAATGTGTAGGTCCACTTATATGTGGATTTTTTCCATAAACACAGTACAGTACTGTAAATGCATTTTCTCTTCCTTATGATTTTAGTAACTTTTTTCTCTAGCTTACTATAAATTCAGTGTAATACATATATACATACATATATATTATATACATACATACATACATACATACAAAATGTGTGTTGTTTATGTTATTGGTAAGGCTTCCAGTCAACAGTAGGCTATTAGTAGTTAAGTTTTAAGGGAGTCAAAAGTTACATGGAGATTTTCAACTGCGTGCGAGTCGGTGCCCCTAACCCCCATGTTGTTCAATGGTCAGCTGTGTAATATAAAAATATTCCATTTTATAAATGTAAAATATACCATTTTATATAGGGAGAATAGAAAGATTGAAATAAGTCTTCTAGCTTTTAACAACAGCTTTGTTGAGATATAATTCATATACCTTAAACTGTACAATTCAGTGGGTTTTAGTGTCTTCAAACTGTGCAACCATAAAGTCCACGTTCCTCGTATCCCTTCATTAACTGTCCCTGCCCACCTCTCCAGCACCTTCCACACGTTGCTGCTCACACTGGACCCCAAACCTTGAGGCGCTCAGAAGGATGGTGTCTGCCACCCTGGACATGTTTGTCCTGGTCGCCTTGAGCTCTGTGGCTAGCTGTCCCAGGTGCAGAAATCCCTGGCTTTGTCACCTAAGACATTGCATGCTAACAGGACAAGGGTCTTCATCCCGATGCCCAGCATTGCAGATATTATAGTCATGTCTCCCTGTTAACTGTTCTTAATTAAATACCTTCCCCATGCCTGATAAATACCTTAAGAGGATAGCTATGAAATCCTACCTGATGGTCATACTCATTAGGAACTTTAAAAAACATTAGCAGCACTATTAATTTAAAAATTAAAAATGGAAAAAAGAGTTTAGAGGGAAAAAAAAAACATTAGCTGTGAAGATTTCTTCTCAGGATGCTGGGTTTTAGGAGGGCTCCATTAAGAACACAAATGGAAGCTCTCTTCCTGTTAAAGTGTCAGTCCCCCAGCTGCAAGCACACGCATTGGGTCTCTGTGTTCTTGAAATGTGCTCTAAGATATGGCCACCTGCTCATGGTCCATTAGTGTGTGATCGATTTTTTTTTCATTGAAATATATGCATTTTTAATTGAAGAAGCAGCATGGCAGAGTTATAGCCCTCATGAGACCCAACCACATCCCTTCCCTGCATCAGGCGGAGCCGCTGCTCAAAGTCCAGCTTATCATTGCCAAACATGTCTTTACAGCTTGGCTACAAAGGAAGTACTCCCCGACGCCATATTGTTTCTCCACACTTCCTACGATTAGTTTAAGACCATGCACATCCACGTATATCCCGTACATGTCCTTGGGCAGCTACTTCTCAGACGTGTCCCTTCCTAGCTGGGTGAACAAGCCACCAATTTCTCCACGACTCAATTTCCTCACCTGTAAAGTGGGTACCGTGGTGGCATCTACTGAATGGCATGTGATAAGCTTATTCTTGGAATTGAATCCATATATCTCTGGTTCCTTCTTTTTAACCTTTGGATAATGTTCTATTGTAGAAATACACATCTGTTGGTTCATCGACGCCCCTGTCCACAGAGGGCTAGGCTGTGGCCAATGTTCTGTGGTTACAAATACAACTGTAGTGAATTTATAACTGTGTCCCTGGGCTCATGAGTGAGAGCTCAACACCTAGTTGTACAATTGCTGTGTGAAAGGCAAATGCATCTCCCTAGTGTCAAACTGCTCTCCTACCCAGGAACAGAGTCTCATGCCTACCTTTATCCCACATCCTTGGTGCTGTCAGACATATTAATTTTTGGCAATCTCATGGGGAGAGGGTGGGTGGAGAAGCTGCTGTCTCACTACAGATGACCAAACTGAAGCCCAGAGAGGGCAAGGGGCTTTCCCAAAGTCACACAGCTAAGGCGCAGTATTAGGTTTCAGACCCACACAGGTCTACCTTGTCCTAAATGGAGACCTCTTTCCCTCGGGGTGCAAATTTGCCGAGTCTTCACTCCTTCCCTGGTGAGTTTTTATTCAACCTTTAGGATTTTATTCAAAGCCCCTCCCTTTTCCCCCTCAATGAAGTCATGCCTTGCTTTATGCTTCCTGGGTTCTTCAGAGCTAACTCTGTCATATGCTCCTTCCCTGTCTCTGTGGCTAGAGTGGCTAAGAGTGTAAATGATGGAGTATGAAGCCAAGCTCTGCCTTTGCTGTACTGGCCTCTCTGCACCTCAGTTTCCTTATCTGTAAAATGGTGTTAAGGATAGTGCTCCTCTCATAAGGTTCCGTGGGGAGGAAGTGAATTAAACCATGTGACACATGTAGATGGTG
The DNA here is from genome assembly GCF_027475565.1 of Acinonyx jubatus. NCBI lineage: Eukaryota > Metazoa > Chordata > Mammalia > Carnivora > Felidae > Acinonyx > Acinonyx jubatus. Next base: position 57,707,248 of record NC_069396.1, on the reverse strand, counting down.
CCTGGCACATGGAGAGCATTTGATGAATACTAGCTATTACTGTTTTTATTATCATCCAACCTCTACACTTAATCCTGCATTCGATCTTGGGTCCTCTCCCCTCTGCACGGCCTCATGCAGCCATAACATACGGCAACAGCCGAAATCCATGAGTCATCCCACCTTCCGAGCTGGGTGTGGGAGGTCCGCTAGGCACGGCTGTCCGTCTGCATAGCCTCATCCATCCCCACAGCTTCAAATTCCATCTGTCGACTTCCAGCTTCAGCCCAGGCACGCCTCAGAGCTCCAGGACTGCGTATCTAATGTGTCCCCTTGAGTGTGTCCAATGCGTCCCCAGTGGATCTCTATTCCCACTGTGGTCCTCTGCATCCACCCGCAGTGTCCCCAGATCCAGTGGAAGGTGGGTTCCCATCCCCTACCTTCCTCTTCTCACACCCTATCTGACCCATCACTCAAATACCTCAGCTCAAATACATCCACTTCTCCCTCAGTCTCCACCACCACCCCAGTCAAGACCACTGTCACCTCGCCATAGACCTCCGGGTCTCCCGCCATGCACTCTAGCTTCTCCATCCATTTCTCATCTGGCATCCTCAGTGACTGCTTTGAAAATACACATGTGATCATGTCCTTCCAAACTTAAAATTCTCCACCACTGCGTGCAGAACAAAACTCAAATTCTAGCCTCCTGTCCTATGACTCTCCCCCTGCCCGGCACACTCTGCTCCAGCCATGCTGATGTCCTTGCCCTTCTCTTAAGGTCATCACTTACAGGGCACTTTCTCAGTAAGGCATATCTTGCCCATCCTACTCTAAACTGTAAATCTCAGCCTCCCTTTCCCTTGCTCATCCCTGCTACGTTCCCAGGGGTTAGTATTCGTGCCTGACACACAGTGGGCATTTAACAGAAAGTTAATGTCCATGTCTCCAAATTCTGAGAAGCCTCAAGAAATGTTACTTCAGTGAACTAGGAAGTGAAAATCCAAGCTTTGTGAGCTTCAGCTAGACTTTGTCTAGCTTCGGCTGTATGCCGTCTCCAGACTCACACTGTGGTTTCTCATTCATTCATTCAACCAATCATTCGACAAACATTTAAGTTCCTGAGTCTCTACAACACAGATTCTGTGGTAGATAGAATAACGCTCCCCCAGAGATGTCCATGCCCTAATCCCCAGAACCTGTGAATATGTTACCTAATGTGGCAAAAGGGATACTGCAGAATGTGATTAAAGGTCCAGACCTTGAGATGAAGAGATTGTCCTGCATCAGTCCAAGGAGACCCAATCCAATTGGGACAACTCCTTAAAATCAGGACAGAGAAAGATCTGAAGGCAGTTCGGAGAGATGCAACATTGCTGGCTCTGAAGATGGAAGAAGGGGCCAAGAGCCAAGGAATGTGGGCGCCTCTAGAGGCTGGAAAAGGTACAGCAATGGATTCTCCCTAGAGCCTCCGGAAGGAACACATCCCTGCTGACACCTCGGCTTTAGGCCCTAGGAGACCCCTGTTGAACTTCTGACCTACAGAACTGCAAAATAAGTTTGTGTTGTTTTAAGCTACTAAATGTGTGGTTCTGTGTCAGGGTAGCAATACAAACGGACAGTTAAACACACGACAGAACTAAAAGTCCAGTGGAGATGACAATGGCCCAGACTGGCAGTGCAATTTTCTCAATGTCAGCTTTTTTGCTCCTCTGAGAAATCCCTTCCTCCTGGTGTCGGCTGCTGGGGATAATACCACTTCCTCTGTGAGGCTTTTCCCGATTGCTCTGCTAGAAAGAACGACTCCTTCCCCGGGATTGTTCATTTACGGTAAATAAATCTAACAACCAACGTTCTGTGGTTTTAAACTATTTCACACACATTTTGCTCGTTGGTTTGCGACCGGAGGTCACCCAGCTAGTTCTCATCTTGGTGGAGCCACAACCGGAACCCAGGTGGACTCATGTTTTTCGAGGTCACCTTGCAGTGAGGACAGGAATCCACGTCTATGCTTGCTCCCACTCCCCAGCTGGCCTCACTGTGAAGACGGTACACGTGACTACCCCGAGCCTCCCCCTGCAAAGTTCGCACTTGTCGGTGCTCAAGCAATGCCTTCTCACCCCGCACCGCCCCCCACCCCCTCCGAGGGAAGGGACTCCCCGCCCAGCGTGTGACCGTCTCCACCGCGAGGGGGCGCCATGGGACAGGCAGGGGTCCCGCTCCGGGTTGCAGAGAACAAGAGCTCTAGAACCCTGGCCACAATGCACCGAGGTGCAGCACCTCTAAAACTGGGCTGGACGGACCCTGGCTCACAACTCGGGTCCCCCACCCTACAGGGCGGCGGCCCCTCGGCCTGCTCCTCCCCTCCCTCTCTCGCTCGCACCAGAAGCCCAGCCTCGCAGACAGGCGACCGCTCTAGGAGCCCCCGACGCGCCTCACCCGGCTTTTATTACCGCGGGCGGGGGCTGGCCGGCCAATCAGGAGGCGCAGAGCGCCTGTGACGTCACACGGCGTGAGACCGCTGGAGCCGGGCTCGCTCGCCAAGGGCCGCGGAGTGCGCGTGCGTGCTGCGCGCCACAAAAAGGCGGGAAAGGGGGCGAGGGGAGGGGCGGTCCTGAGGGGACGAGTCTCGCAGAAGAGGGGCAGAGGGGCGCGGGGGGACAGGCAGAAGTGGGGCCTTCAGGAGATGGGAGGGCACACGGAGAAGCAGAGGGTGAGAGCAGCCTGAGGCGCAGCGGGTGCGGCAGGCTGGTCTGGGCGGCAAAGGTGGGGCTGGGGCAGGAGGAGACAGCCGTGAGGAGAAGGCGAAGAAGCCACCGTGCGAGGCAAGGAGCACGAGGGTGACAGGGAGCGCGGGGTGGGGGTGGGGGGGTGTCAGATGGGGAAAGTAGTGACCCGGCCTGAGAAACAGCGGAACCCGAAGAGGAGGCGGAGGCGTAGAGTGTGGAAAACAGGAAGGCTGGGAACGTGCACTGGATGCGAACACGCGAGAGCCACGGGGAGCGGGAGGCGGACACGCGGAGACGGAGGGGCGGCGTGGATGGGAGAGCGGGGAGGGCCGAGAGGATGGAGGGGCGCGTGCACGCGCGCGCACGCACGCGGGCCGAGGAGAAACTCGCGAGAGCACCAACACGCACGCGGGGGCGGGCCACAGAGATGCCTGGGAGCGCACTCACCCACAGGGACGCGGGCCACAGAGAAACCCGCGACAGCTCGCTACGCGCAGGGACGTGGGCCGCGCCAACGCTCACGAGTGCACGCGCCCACACGTACGCGCACGCGCAGGGACGTGGGCCGCGCAGACGCCCACGAAAGCACGCGCACGCACGTACACGCAAGCGCGAGGGCGCTGGCCCGGGAGGGAGGCGCTGTGAAGCCGGAGAGAGCTGGGCTGAGGCCCACGCCCCCAGGTGTGGCCACAGAGGTGGAAAGGACAGTTCCTGCTGCAGTGAGAGGGGCCGCGGGTCGAGCTGTGGGGCTGAAGGCCGCCCCACTGGCCAAAGGGAGGGGAACCCTCCATTCGGGGCTCCTCACCCCGCCACTGAACCACTCCCTGACCCAGACCAGAGCATGAGGGGAGGACCAAGTGGAGGGCGCTGGGGGGATGACGACGCGGTGACCTGGGCCAGCTGGGGCTGTCGGGGTGGAAGGGCCCAGGCTCAGGTGTCACTGCTGGTTGGCTGGTTTGCGGGAGGACCGTGGGCTCAGACCCTGCGACGTCCGGTCTGATTCTCGGAGACACACGGTGCCTGGGGTGGGAATGGGGTGGGGGGGGGGGTCTCCTCTTCAAGCCTCTCCACGAAGAGTTCCAGAGGGAACGTTTTAGGGGCCCTAGGGCCACGGAAAACTTGCCTGGGGAGGCGCGCACAGGTCGATGATGGCCCCCTCCGCACCCTGGCCGTGCCCCTCACCTGTATGTGGAAGACGCCTTGTTGCTGGGGAGGGTCCCCCTGGGCTTTTGGTGGTGCCCCAGGAGAGCATGTGTCCAGGCACCCCTGCGGCGGTGGTCCCCTTGGCCAGGTCCTCTCCCGAGGTGGGATCCCAGGTCCAGGGGGGATAATCATCCTCGTCGGCGTAGCCTTGGGAGAAAGTGGGGCATGGATTGAGCCCTGCCCTGTCTCCGAGGTCCTTGCTGCAGCTCCAAACTACCCTTCCAGAATCTCCTGCAGTGACTCTGGGTCCCCCACCCCATCCCCAGTACCAGTGCAGGTGAGCCCCACGTCTTCCTCGTGGTCACAGTTGTGCTGGCCCCATGCCCCAGCAGGGCAGTCACTCAGCGAGGCCTCGATTCCCTTGCAGCCCACGTCATCCAGCCAGATGGGGCCCGTCCCGGGGCCGTAGTGGGTTTTGCCCACTCGGGGCCGGACCCTTCCACAGCCCAGCTCCCAGCAGGCCACGGTACTGTCCCGCAGGTCCCAGCTGTCATCGCACACTGTCCCCCAGCGCCCAGCATGCCACACTTCCAGCCGGCCAGCACACCGGTTGGGCCCATCAGCCAGACGCACGCGGAACGGGCCTGCCGGTAGAAGGCCCCAAGTCAGGAGGGGTCAAGAGGGGCCAGCCTCACCTCTTGTGTTCCCTCCACTCACCTGATCCCCGAGTGGTGCTCCCAGTGGGGGAGGGGGCTGGGTCTTTGGGTGACTCTGGAGAACCCTGTGCTGGGATCTCAGCTGATGACTCCTTGGGGGTCAGAGGGATTCGCGTTGCGGTGGCCTCAGAGGTCACCTCTCGGGGGCCTTGAGTGGTTGACGTTGCCACGGCCTTAGAGGTCCGTTCTCGGGGGGCCCGGGGAGTCCGTGTTGCAGTGGTATGTGAGGTCATCCCGTGGGGGACCCCAGTGGTCAGCTTTGCAGTAGACTCTGAAACTGGTCTGTGGGAGGCCTCAGTGGTCAGGGTTGTGGTGGTCCGTGAGGTCAGTTCAAGGGGCCTCTGGGTGCCCAGGACCCTGGAATGTTTAGTGGTTGGCATCACGGGGGGCTGAGTGGTCGGTCGCTTTGCATTTTTGGTCACCCACTTCTTAGTACTCTTGGGCATTTTCCCTGGGGCCTTGGTGGTGGTTTTCTCAGGAACGCTGGGGGTCAGCCTCGCAGAGGGCTTGGTGGCCAGCTCCCCGGGGAGCCAGGCATCCGGATCTCTACCCAGGCCAGGGATCCAGCTCCAACTGAAGGGGTCTGAGATAGAGTCCAGGCCAGGGGTCTCTGGAAGGTGCGAAGAGAGGACAGGGAAGATGGCGGACACCATAATGACAAGATTATCTGTCTACACCTCCCCTCTCTGCAATCACCAAGTTTCCGTTAATCCCTTCATTATTCATTCACTCATTCACGTGACAAACATTTGTTGAGCATCTTCTGCGATCCAGGCACTGTGCCAGACCCTGGGGATACTGTGGCCAGCCAAATCTGACCCCACCCCCTGCCTCCTTGTCTCGTACAGTGATGTGACTGGCCCTCTGTGCCCTTCTCACATCCGACCTGTCGTCCTCCTCTCTCTGGCCACGCATGGCCTCACTTCCTGTGGCTTCTCACTGTCCACCTCTCGCCAGTCACCAGGGTGGTACCGGATCCGACAGCTCACTCCCCAGCTGAAAACCCTGCCGTGGCTCCCACGGCCTCCAGAGGAGAGGGAAAGGGCGTAGGTACAGGGGCCCCATCGCTACGACTGCCACTGTTCTCTCATCTCTCGGATTAGCACTGTGTGCAGGAAAATGTTCACTGTGCCCAGAGGAAGGTTGGGCCCTTTGCCCCCGGGCTCCTGGGGCGACCAGAGAATCGGTACCCACGTTGTGCCGTGGACAGGTGATAGGTGGGCAGGCACAGCTTGTAACCGAGCTCCTATACAAACCAAACCCTGCACACCGAGTCTGGGGAGCGTCCCTGCCTGGCAGTACTTTATATGTGCTGTCACATGTCGCATGACTCCCCTGGGAGAGGGTGGCTGGAAGCTCCATGAAGGTCTCTCCTGAGCCTGCCCCCTGTGCTGCCTCCCTCGGCTGGCTTTTAAGACAGCTTTTCTGACTTCTGTGAGTCCTTCTAGGAAATTATGGAACCTGAAGTTGGTCTTGGGGACCTCCCAAATGGTAACATGTCACACAGGTTTGCAGTGATCTGTTGGTACATCTTTGCGTCAGTGAGCTGCGAGCTTCCCAAAGGCCGGGACTGTGTTCTTTGCATCCGGAGGCCCCAGCACTTGGCTCAGTGCCTGGCACTCGATAAATGTTGGAAGCGAACGGCGAACACGAAGCCTGATTTTACTGCAGCTGGCCCTCACTCTGGCTTCTGTGCATCTCCCAGTGGCCCTGTCTTCACTTCCTTTCATCTTGGGGAGCGTTCTTGGGAATGGGAGGAGGAGAAAGAATCCCAACTCTGCCACTTCATTGCCGTGTGACCTTGTGCAAGTTACTTAAGCTCTCTGTGCCTCAGCCTCATCGTGTAAATTGAGCATAACATCCACTAACTTGGACCTATTGTGAGGTCACATGTGTGAAAACACCCAGCCCAGGGCCCGGGCTTAGGAGACGGGCATTCAGTAGATGCTAGTGCAGATGGTGGTTCCCATTCCCTCCTCCAGGAAGCCCTCCAGGAACTAGTGGGTGGCTAGGGCCTCCTTACCAGTGCAGGTGACTCCAACATCTTCATTGTGAGCACAGTTGTGCTTCCCCCAGGGCGCAGCGGGGCAGTCAGAGAGCGAAGCCTCGGTCCCCAAGCACCCCACGTCGTCCAGCCAGATGGGGCCGGCCCCCCAGCCAAAGCGGCCAGCGGCAGGGTCCGGCTGCCGAGCTCCGCCACAGCCCAGCTCACGGCAGACCACCGCAGCATCCCGTAGGTCCCAGCTGTCGTCACACACCGTCCCCCAGCGCCCTGCGTGCCACACCTCCAGCCGGCCCGAACACCTGCTGGGCCCTGCCACCAGGCGCAGTTGGGGGGAGCCTAGGATGGAAGAGACCCAAAGGATGGGAGTCAGGAAGCCGTCCAGCTCTCTGTGTCCCTCCATCTGCCTTCCATCCAGCTGCATATTAGTCCTCCGCTGTGCCACCGTCCGCCTTAGGCACAGGGATAGGGTCGGGCACAGTCTCGGTTCCTCAAAAAGTTAAACATAGAATTACTATCCCACTCCCCAGGATATACCCCAGATAAAGTGAAAATGGCTATTCACACAAACGTTCACAGCGGCACTGTTCTTGGAAACAGCCCAAACGTCCGTCACTAGATGAAGGGACAGCAAAATGAGGTATGTATACACACAGAACGGAATATGATCCCACCTTGAAAAGGAAGGGAATTCGGGGGCACCTGGGGGGCTCAGTCGGTTAAGCCTCCAACTTCGGCTCAGGTCATGATCTCACTGCTCGTGAGCTCGTTGAGCTCGTTGAGCCCCATGTCAGGCTCTGTGCTGACAGTTCCGAGCCTGGAGGCTGCTTCGGATTCTGTCTTCATTTCTCTGTCCCTCCCTCATTCGCGCGCTCTCTCTCTCAAACATAAAATAAGACAAAACTTTTTTAAAAGGAAGGGAATTCAGACACGTGTCACAACATGAATGAAGCTGGAGGGCATTCGCACAAATACTATGAGGTCCCCAGAGGAGTCCAATTCATAGAGACGGAAAGTAGAAGAAGCCAGGGGCTGGGGGACTAAGGAGTCCGTGTTTAATGGGTTGGGGTGTCTGTCTGGATGACGAAAAGGTTCTATAGCTGGATGCTGGTGGCTGCACAACCTTACGAATGTATTTAATGCCGCTGAACTGTACGCTTACCAGTGACTGAAATGGTCAATTTTATATTATGTATATATTGTACCATAATAAAAAAAGAGAATATGGGCCCTGGAACAAATTGCTTTCATTGGAGTCCTGGCTTTCCCATATATATATATTTTTTAATTTTTATAACGTTTATTTGAGACAGAGAGAGACAGCATGAACGGGGGAGGGTCAGAGAGAGAGGGAGACACAGAATCTGAAACAGGCTCCAGGCTCCGAGCTGTCAGCACAGAGCCCAACGCGGGGCTCGAATTCACGGACGGCGAGATCATGACCTGAGCCGAAGTCGGACGCTCAACCGACTGAGCCACCCAGGCACCCCTCCCATATTTTTTTAATCACGGAGTTTCATGAGTGACACAGAGACCAAACAGCACCCAGGGCCCGCGTGGCTGGGAGCGTCACCTGGCGTAGACACGTAGAGTACTTGGAACAGCACTCGCACACACAAGCCAGCGAGTGCTGAGTGAATGCTCGTAGTTGTTGTCATTCAGCAAAAGGGGAAAGAGGCCTCCCGTAGGAGAACCAATTTTCCCCTCCCTGCGGCCTTTCCCACCCTCGAGGAGACAGCTGCACCAACCCTGCCTTCTTATTTTCTGTATTTCTCCTGCTGTGACGTCGGGCCTTGCTGACCCGGACAGACTGTCCCTCGGAGGGTTGACTGATTCCTAGAGACGTCGCCGGAGCGTGCCTTGTCTGTGCAGGCCAGCCTGTCTGGGGCCCACCCCCCCCCCAACAGCCTCCACGCGGCTCTCACGCTCTGGGACACCGGCCACCTGCCCTCAGCCCCCCAGGGCCGGGTGCCCCACAACCAGGGGCAGCCCCTCCGCCCCACAGCTCCCTGAAGTGATTCCAGCGAGCCGGTCCTGACCCTGCCCACCTGGCCTTGCCCGATCCTTCCCACAGAAACCACAGTCACGGCTCCTGCTGGCCTTTGCCCCTCGCTCCCTCTGCCTGCTGACCGCCCCTGGGGCTTCCCTGGGTGGCCCCTGCCCCGGGGTGGGAGAGAAACCCACTATCTTTCCAATGACGGTCCCGTCTTGATCGGCTGGCTGCACCGCCCCCGAACACTACTAACACCAGTGTTTAAAAAATGACAACTACTGGGGCACCTGGGTGGCTCGTTTGGTTAAGTGTCTGGCTCTTGATTTTGGCTCAGGCCGTGATCTCATGCTTAGTGGGATTGAGCCCTGCGTGGGGCTCTGTGCTGACAGCTCAGAGCCTGGAGCCTGCTTGGGATTCTTTCTCTCCTCTCTCTGCCCCTCCCCCACTAGCTCTCTCTCAAAAGAAGTAAACATTTAAAAAATCAAAACGAGGGGCGCCTGGGTGACTCAGTCAGTTAAGCCTACGACTCTCAGCTCAGGTCACGATCCCACGGTTTGGGGGTTCGAGCCCCGCATCAGCCTCTGCGCCAACAGCTGGGAGCCTGCTTGGGACACTTGTGCTCTCTCTCTCTCTCTCTCTGCCTCTCCCCTGCTCATGCTCACTCTCTCTCAAAATAAATACACATTTTTAAAAAATGAAAATGACAACTATCGTTGAGTGGGTCCCTTCAGCGTTTGTGAGGAGACAACCTCCAAACACTCAGGATGGTGACAGCAGAGTATTCAAGCAAGCACAGACCCTTCTGGGTGTGGGGCTCTGTTTTCTCCTCCACCCCTGATGAGAGGGTCTCTGAGCAGGGAGAAAGGGTGCGGGGGGGGGGGGGGGGGAGGGTGGGCACCAAGGGGGAGGAGGCAGAAGGGAAGACCCCGCTTCCTTGGGGAGCATTCCAGACTCACCGGCTTCGGGTCCAGGCTCCCGCGGGGCAGTGGGGGAGGCAGGCGGAGCGGAGGCGCCTGCGGTCCGCGAGGCCTGGCTTGCCGTGGGGGGCGGGGGCCCGGACGCCGAGTCGCGGGACGCAGAGTGGTTGCCGTCCGCCGCCGCCGGAGCCGTGGGAGGGACATATCCAAGAGGCATCCCTGGGGCGGAGGGACGGTGATCACCAGGTGCCGCCCTCCAGCCCAGGACCGCCATTGCAGGACGAGGTTGCACGGATGGGGACAAGATGGGGCGAGGCGGCAGTCAGGACGGAAGGAGAGAGGGGCCCGTGGGGTGTTCGCTATGAGACCACGCGAGCCCCCCCGCAAGCTTTCCGCATTTCTGGTGGCTCTACCATACCCCCGGCCAGGCGGTCCCTGCTGTCCTCCTCACCGTCACACACGGCCCCGGCGTCCTCCCGGTGGTGACAGTCATGCTGGCCCCAGGGCCGTGCTGGGCACAATCGCAAGGCTGTCTCGTTACCCCGACACCGAAGGTCATCCAGGAGGATGGGGCCAGCCCCCTCCCCAAAGAAGGCGCCTCCAGGGGCGGCCAGCGCGCCGCCACAGCCCAGCTCGCGGCAGGCCACGGAGGCGTCCCGCAGGTCCCAGGCGTCGTCACACACGGTCCCCCAGCGCCCACCGTGCCACACCTCCAGGCGGCCGGCACAACCGTGGGGGCCGTCGGCCAGACGCAGCCGGGGGGCTGGGCCTGGATGTGGGGAGACAGGGAGAACAGAGAGACGGGAGACTGTGACGGGTGAGCAGGTGTAAGCCCCACGTGCAGGAAACCAGCACAGACACGCGGGTGCCGAGCCATCCGTCGTCCGGGCCGCGGTGACGCTGCGCAGTAGGCACTCCAACTTTAGTTTGCTGGTGAGGAAAAGGCTCCAGGATGGGAAGTCTCTCGCCAAGAGTCCGGCTGTGACCTGCCCGCAATGCCCCTGCCTCCCCGGGGGGCAGGCCCTGGTGACATTGGCCCTGATCCCCTCCATCCACTGCCCTGGCCTGGCCCCCCGCTCCCCGGCCACCTGCCTCAGTCCTGTAAAGCAGGGCTTCTCAAGCTCGGCACCAAGGACATCGGGGGACAGGTCATTCCTTGCCGTGGGCCGTCCTGCGACTGTAGGATGTCCAGCAACCTCCCGGGGCTCCAGTCCCCAGATGAGAGCAGCATCTACAGCGTGACTGCCGGACTTCGCCCAATGTCCTCTGGGGAGTGGGGGATGGGAAAACCACCCCCCCCCCCCCAGCCACTGCTGAGAACCACCTGCTACATAGGAACCTCTTCTGGTTTCAGGGTACATTTCTGTTAGGTCTTTCTGGGGTGAGGCCTGGGTCCATTGAGGAGCATGGAGTCCATCTTTCCACCCGCCCCCCCCTGAGATGGGCTGGGGGGCAAATCACCCCCAGTCAGTGTTCTAGAGACACGAACCAACCAGAGGGGTCAGACACGCCTGTACTTGCATCTACTCCTAGGAAACGAGGGGCTCCCCTGTGGGGCCCCCCAGGAATGAAAGGTGTGGTGGGACACCAAGCTTCCCCAGGCGCCTCATGGGGTTTACTTCTCCCCAGCAACTTAGCCCTCCCTGGAGTCTTAACTTATCTCCCTTCCTCCCCCTCCCTGCCCTCTCCCTCCCTCCTCCCTTCCCACCCCCCACCCCCATCTCCCTCCTCCTTTCCCTGCCCTCCCTCCTCCCTGCCCTCCCCCTGGGACATGGAGGGGGAGGGAATGGAGAGGAGTAGGAGGGAAGAGAGAGAGGGAGGAGAGAGGGGAGGGAAGGGAGAGGGGGAGGAAGGAGAGGAAGGAGGGAGGGGGAGGGTAGAGAGTGGAGGAGGGAGAAGGGAGGGGAAGGAGGGAGGAAAGAGAGAGGGGAGGAGGGAAGAGAGGAGGGAGTGAGGAAGAGGTAGGAGGAGGAGGGCAGGGAGGGGAGGGAAGGGAAGGGAGAGTGTAGGAGGAAGGAGGGAGGGGAGGGCAGGGAGGAGGGAGGGGAGGCAGGGAGGAGGGAGGGCAGGGAGGAGGGAGGGGGAGGGCAGGGAGGGAGGAGGAGGGCAGGGAGGAGGGAGGGGAGGGCAGGGAGGAGGAGGGGGAGGGCAGGGAGGAGGGAGGGGGAGGGCAGGGAGGAGGGAGGGAGGGAGGAGGAGAGAGGGGAGGGCAGGGAAGGGAGGAGGGAGAGGGAGGGCAGGGAAGGGAGGAGGGAGGGAGGCAGGGAAGGGAGGAGGGAGGGGAGGAAGGGAGGAGGGAGGGGAGGGAGGGAGGAGGGAGGGGAGGGCAGGGAGGAGGGAGGGGGAGGGCAGGGAAGGGAGGAGGGAGGAGGAGGGCAGGGAGGAGGGAGGGGGAGGGAAGGGAGGGGGAGGGCAGGGAGGGGGGAGGGGAAGGAAGGGAGGAAGGAGTGAAAGGCAGGGAGGAGGGAGGGAAGGGCAAGGAGGAGGGAGGGCAGGGCAGGGAGGAGGGAGGGGGAGGGCAGGGAGGAGTGAGGGGGAAGGAAGAGAGGAGGGAAGGAACGGAAGGAAGGAGGGAGGGCAGGGAGGGTGGAGGGGAGGGCAGGGAGGGTGGAGGGGAAGGCAGGGAGGAGGGAGGGGAGGGCAGGGAGGAGGGAGGAGGAAGGAAGGGAGGAGGGAGAGGAGGGAAGGGGCAGGGGGAAGGAGAGAGTCGAGGAGAGCTCTATCAAGCAGGTGCGGGCACCGCAGCCTGTGAGTAGGGGCAGATGAGGGGGGGCAAGCAGCAGCTTCGGGTAAGCGTCCGGAAGGCGGGGGACATACCCGTGCAGACCAGACCCGCATCCTCGCTGTGGTCACAGTTGCTCCGACCCCAGGGGCTTCGGGGACAGTCCCGCAGAGCCTGCTCTCCGCCTCCACACCCCACGTCATCCATCCACACGGGCCCTGAGCCCGGGCCGAATCTGGCGCCTCCAGGGGCGGCCAGCGCGCCCCCGCAGCCCAGCTCGCGGCAGGCCACGGCGGCATCCCGCAGGTCCCAGCCGTCGTCGCACACGGTCCCCCAGCGCCCGCCGTGCCACACCTCCAGCCGACCGGAGCACCCGTGGGGGCCCGAGACAAGGCGCAGCCGCTCTGGGGGGGGGGGGCAGGGAAGGAGGGAGTGCTGAGTCTTGTTGGGGGGGGCAGCTTGGGAAAAGCAGATTCAAACAGCCCTCGTTTTCCATCCAGGGCATCCGAGGCCCAGAGGGGGCGGTGGCCTGAGATGCACCTGCCAGCCAGGCCGTGAAGAGGGGTGCCAGGATCTGAGCGGGGTGGGGTGCCTGGGTCTCCTGATCAGGTGGGGGCGGGGGACGACAGGGCGCTGGGCCTCGCTGGATCCTGAGGGGCGTAGTGGCGCTGGGGGCCTGCCAGTTACAGGTGAAGAGGAGGGCACCCAGGGGTCGCTGGGCTGGTCCAGATGTGTGGAGGGGCCTTACCGTGTCGGGGGGCTCCAGCCGTCAGCTGAGGGGCCCTGGTGGATTTGGCCTGCTTGGGTGGCCGGGGACCCTTCTTCCTGGAGCTGTTCTGTGGGGTCCCAGCCGGGCGGGGTGCTGGGAGAGACAGCAGGGAGACCTCAGCCGGGAGCTGCTCACCTTCCCACCGGGGGGACCAGGCCACGCTGCCCGACAGCCCCAGGAGGTGCAGGAGGATGTGCAGGGGGCTGTGACGGGGGCCCTGTGGGGGACGCAGCCGCTGCCTCCATCTGTCCCCTGGGAGGCGCTAGTGGAAGACCCCTCTCCCTCACAGTGGGAAGCGGGGAGAGAGCGTGGCCAGGGTGGGCTCACCGTGTGTCCCTGGAGGCTCCTCCGAGCCAGGGCTCAGCTCCCCAGACAGCCCCGGCCAGGGGTCCCCCTCCAGGATCGAAGGTGGATCGTCCCCGTCCCTGGAGTTGGCCACACGCTGACCTGAGGACAGCACAGAAGCTGTGGCCGGGGCGCCCCCCCACCCTCGCCCCAGACAGGCAGACCCGGGTGGGGGGGCAGGTGGCAGTGAGCTGGGAGTCCTGGAGGGGGCGTCTGGGGCTGGGGGTGCCTGGACTTCTGGGTCGCGTCTGTGGGAGCGCCCCCAAAGGAGGATCAAGGGCCCCTCACCTGCGCAGACTACGCCCGCGTCCTCCTCATGGGAGCAAATGTGGGCCTTCCAGCCGCGATGGGGGCAGAGTCCCAGCTGGCCCTCACTGCCCCGGCAGGCCAGCTCGCTCAGCCACACGGGCCCCGCGCCCTCCCCAAAGAAGGCGCCTCCGGGGGCGGCCAGCGCGCCCCCGCAGCCCAGCTCGCGGCAGGCCACGGCAGCGTCCCGCAGGTCCCAGCCATCGTCGCACACGGTCCCCCAGCGCCCGCCGTGCCACACCTCCAGGCGGCCGGCACAGCCGTGGGGGCCGTCGGCCAGACGCAGCCTCTCTGGGGGGACAGAGGAAAGGCTGTGACAGTTGGGGGGGCGGGGCCCAGGAAAGGGGGTGGGGGGCTGTCTGTCCTGCAGGGTGTGGTGTGAGGCCAGCAGCCCAGCTCCTGAGTTCCCAGGAGAACAGTGGCCCCCACAGGAAGTGGGAGGCTGGTCAGCGGTGGTTCTTGGGGGGAAGAAGTGCCCGAGGTCATGAGCCCACGCAGGGCAGCCAGGTTTGCAGTGGAGGGTGAGGCTGGGCAGGGGTGGGTTGCAACTGTGCAAGGTCAGGCAGCCGTGCTCAGGGCCACTTACCAACAGCCTGGATCCCCATCAGAGCTGCTGGAAGGGGGGTGGAGGGGTAGGGTAGAGTGAGGGCAGGCCCGAAGGGGTGCTTTCTCCAGTGCAGACCCCTCGTCTTAAATACCCCAACGCACGTGCGCACACACACACACACACACACACACACAGAAAGTGCACATCTCTGAACCAAAAACCCCACTACTGTGAGGCAGGACTCTGGGTAGAGGGCTGGGCAAGACTCAGGTCCCTGAGACAGGCGGGGCCCCACATGCCTCAGGTCAGGGCTGGGAGCCAGGCTTTGTGCTCCCCCCAGGGGCCTGGCTAAGGTCAAATGGTGGGTGACCCCTACCCCCCAGGGTCAGGGCCGGTGGGGGAGGAGGGTAGGTCCCTGGGGTCCTAAGAGGGTAGGGCTGGCTGTGCAGAAGGCTGGGTCCCTCGGGGGATCAGGCAAGGAGGACCAGATGTCCCTTATCCCAAGCACCAGAGACAGGGTCCCGGAAGTCTGAGTTGTTCAAGTGGATGAGCTCAGGGGTCAGAGGTCCCTGAGTCCCCAAGGAGAAGGGGTCACTCACCGATAAGGCAGGCCAAGACCCTCATGTTTGCAGACTCCAAGGCAGGGACGGGGTGAAAGGGGACGCAAGCTGGAGAGGGGAGGAGGCTGCGGCCACCGGAGGGAGGGAAGGAGAGAGGGAGGGCGGGAGCGAGGGGAGCGCCTGCCAGAGGCGCCCTGGACCGGGGAGGAGCAGGCAGGGGCTGGACGCTTTGCCAGAAGGAAGAGAGGCTGCCTGCCGAGGCTGCAGCGGCAGCAGGGGACAGGAGTGGGGGGAGGGAGGGAGGCTGGCCGGCAGCTGAGGCCTGGCGAGGAGGGGGCTGGCGGCGGGGAGCGAGGGTGTCCTACTGCAAACTCCCACTGGGAGCCAGAGACTCCAGGCCAGGCGCCCCGCTGTGCTTAGAGATGCTCAGGAAAGGGACCTGATGGGGGGGAGGGGGCACGCACCAGCACCCACCCATCTGCTCCTCTCTTGTCCAGCAGGGAACACGGGGAGACCAGGAGGGAGCGGACTGGGAGTGGATTCAAACTAGCAGCTGGGCTTGGGGACCCGGTACATCTGGGGCTCATGGTTCAGCAGCAAGAAGGCTTGCAGCCAGACACCAGGAAGGACTTCCTGATTGGAAAAGGAGACAGAAACCCCTGTCTGTCCCCCCTGATGGAGTTCAATGCAAACTCTTTGATCCCCTGTCTGTGGGAGCTGTGGTTGAACCCCAGGGAGCTGGGGGTGGGGGCGGGCCGAAGGACTAGGGGTCCAGTCTTGGCTGAGGGAGGGGGCCACCACACACACACACACACACACTTGCTCCCCCCGCCCCCCACTCTCTCTGCACCAGGCAGCTGTGAGGCGGAAAAAATTCGGTAATGGGGAGCGTGAGTCAGAGGCTGGCAGGGAGTGGGGCTGCCGTGAGCTCATCGCCGCCCCTCCTCCCCGTCCAGCACCCCCAGCAACAATTAATGTCAACTCAGGGAAAAGCAGAAGCCAGACAGAAGGAGGGGGGTGGTGTGCAGAGACGGACTGGAAAAGGCATCAGAGAGAGCGAGACCAGGCTTTATTAACAATCGGGTGTAAAAATCCAGATGGGTCTGGCCGCTCCTCTCGGCTCACCTTCCCAGGAGGGGCCCGCCTCGGGCAGCCCTGCGCCCACCCCGCGCCCACCCCGACCCTGCCCAGGCCTCTCTAAGCCGATGACCCTCCCCTGCAGAGGCTCTGTTCATCCCCTGCAGCCATCGCACTCCACCCCGTTCCCAGGAGGGCTGTGTCCCCCATTTGGGGTGCCCCCGCCCCAAGTCTTAACCCACAGAGGCAGGCACGCTCGTCCGGCCCCGTCTCCTCCTCCCCGCACATCTCTCCCAGGCCCGTACCACAAAGGGGGCCGCCTTTGCGGACAGACCGAGATTTCTCGGTGCGCAAAACCCCCGCACAGGTTGACCTCTCCGAGAAGTTCACGCACGACACACAGACATCAGCCTGCAGCAGGGCGACTTGCCCTCTGCAGGCCTGTTTGTGGGCCCCCAGAGGGCTGGGGGTTCACACAGGGAGGACCTGCACATGGTGAGTGCTCGAGAAGTGATCTCCCTCCCGGCTGGCTCCGGTCACAGGTCCTTGCTGAACTCTCTTACAAGCGTGTAACCCATGCAGCCCCAGCTGCCCTCAGCCTGGTAGCCGCACCCCTCCAGCATCCCTGCCACGCCCCAAGCTGCCACAGCCACTGGGACCACGAGCCGGGCCCGGGGCTCCCCCATGCCTCCCGCCCAGGCTCGAGCCCGGGACTCGGCAAAGGCCAGCAGCCGCCTGCCCACACCTCGACGGCGGTGCCAGCGAGACACGGAGAGGCGGGTGACCCGGGCCCCGTCCCCAGCACTGGAGCCTGGGGCCAGGGCCAGCACCCCACACACGTCACCCGAGCTGCGCACTGCCACCCACGGGCCCCCCAGGCCGCCTGGTGGGGGCAGTGAGCCCCATCGGGCCCGCAGGCCCAGCTTCATGGCCGCCACGGCCAAGAACACGGGCAGGAGAAGGGCCAGGGCGAAGGAGGCCAGGACGAAGCGCAGGCCACTGCTGGCCGCGGCCAGGAGGAGCAGGGCTGGTGGCCGTGTCAGGGCGTGCAAGGCCACGCGGTTCTCTGTGTCCTTCACGCCAGCCTGTGGGCAGAAGAAGCAGTCAGAGGAGGGAGGCCCGGTGGCAAGAGACACCAGGGAAAAAGAGAGGGAGTGGACAGTGCAGGGCACTGGGGGCAGGGGCCCCCAGATGGGCAAGGGCCCTGCAGCCAAGGAACAGGCAAGGGACAGGACACAATCTGCTCCCGGCACCCGGAGCGAGTGAGCGCATCAGGAGCTGTGGGGGACGCCCAGTTCAGGGGGGCTGCAGGTGTGAGGCTCGGGGAAGGCTGAGGCCTTGAACAGGACAGAGGACAGCCCAGTTCCGAGCAGGCGCGGGCGGCAGGACTGGGAGAGGGAAGAGATGCGGTCCCAGGCGGGGGCCCCAGGGCTCTGCTCTGCAGAGTGTGGGCAGGAGGACGGGCTCCGCGGGCTGGTGCAGGGCAGACTCAAAGTCTGAGACCAGGAGGCAATTGTGCCAGGGTCGCCCCACGGCCCTCCAGCTATAAAAACCTTTCTGACCCTAAGGGTAGGAAGAAGGCACTAGAAAAAGGGACCGAGCCAAGAAGCCGCTTAGGAGGAAGAAATCCCTTCCCAGGAGTCCGGGCTGGCTCAGGCAGGTGACTGAAGACGCCCCAATGCCGCCGCCGAGCCCCCCCCCCCCGCCCCCCACCTCGCGCCAGTTCTCACCTTCAGCATCTCCAGCACCAGGGGTTTCTCATCTTCCCTCATCTCCCGCACGGACAGGTGGCTGGGGGCCATGGCAGCCCCCAGGCTCCCGCGCCCCCGAAGGGAGCAGGCGTGCACCTGGTGAAAACAAGCAGGTTTACTGAAGGGCACCTCTGGTCCCCACCGCGCCCCAGGGAAGGGGACCCGCAGCAGCGTGTCCCAGATCAGGACACTGGGAA
Organism: Acinonyx jubatus; assembly: GCF_027475565.1. NCBI lineage: Eukaryota > Metazoa > Chordata > Mammalia > Carnivora > Felidae > Acinonyx > Acinonyx jubatus. Next base: position 57,689,495 of record NC_069396.1, on the reverse strand, counting down.
CGCTCGGGGCCCCCAAGCGAGCGCAACTCGGGATTCACCCTCCACACAGCGACCTTTGTCAAGTCTCCCGGCCCCTCGCCCCCGCCCGCCGCGGTGCTCAATCGGTTCCCCCTAAACGCCCCGCGGACGTCAGCACCCTGCAAGCCGGAGCTCGCTCCCAGACTCAGGGACTGCCCTGGGGAGTCAGCGGAACACCGCCCCCCGCCCCAGCCAGGGCATGGACCCCGTTCCCTGCCCCACAGTCGTCCCCGACCCGCGCCGCAGGAGGAGGCCTGCAAGAACCTCTGCAGGTGGCTGCAATCTTCCCACTAGGTGTGGGGGCGGCAGGGTCGGGAAGGGGTCGCCTGCGGAAGTGACGTCAAGCTCGCGCACAGTGGGGGCGGGGCCTGCACTCGGCCTTAGCAACGGTTGCCAAGCGTCCTGGCAGGATTCTGCGCGGGGGGTGGGGGTGGGGTGGGGGCCGGGAGGGACCAGAGCTGGACGCGGCGACCCCGCCGGGGGTGGGGTAGGGGGCGGAGTCAGGGGCAGCCGCAGGCGGGTCCCGGCGGGCAAGGTACTTACCCGGCCCGCAGAGGAGGAGCGCACGGTCTCTTCCCGACCTTCCCTGGTTGCTAAACAAGCGGAGAGCCGAGCGTGGGGGACAGGGGGCGGGGGAGGGGGGGCGGTGATGGGAGCGGATTAGTTCTCGTTGGCTCCGGGGCCTTCGAGGGAGGGGCCGCATCCTGGGCCCACCAGCTCCCAGAGAACCCGCCCCAGGAACCTCCACCCCAGCCCACCTGGGCTCTCTGGGAGGACCTTCGGGATAAGGACTCCCACCCACCCATTTTTCAGATGAGGGGAGCAGTGGGGTGACTTACAGCGAACAAACAGAACCAGGATTCTAGACTCTAATGCTTCCCCACTATGGTGACCACTGCATCTTTTTACTTTCTTTTAATGTTTACTTGAGAGACAGACACAGAGACAGAGCGGAGGAGGGGCAGCGAGAGAGGGAGACACAGAATCTGAAGCAGGCTCCAGGCTCTGAGCTGTGAGCACAGAGCCAGATGCGGGATCGAACTCACCAACCGTGAGATCATGACCTGAGCCGAAGTCGGACGCCCAACCGACTGAGCCATCCAGGCGCCCCCCACTGCATCTTTTTAAAAGGATGAACAGAACCTCACATAGACGTGGCTGGCCCCAAATCGCAGTCAGTTACCTGAGAGCCAGGAAGCAAAAGCTACAAGACTCTGAGCTCCCCAGCGGTGGCTAGGACCACGACATTCCCCCCTCATCCCACCCATCGCCAAGAAAACAAAACACAGGGGAGGAGATTCTGGTCTTTATTAGCAAGCCCAGCCTGCAGCTCCCCTCCCCCCAGCCCAGCCCAGCCCAAGCAGTGAGTCCGGGTCTCTGTGTGGGGCAAGAAGAGACAGCAGTGGTTCCACTCAAAACGTGTGCACCAGCTGGACTGCGGGCAGAGTCTGGACAATCTGGATGGAGGGGAGGGCCTGCGGGGCCATGCCCCCAGGTGCAGTGCCGGTGGGTACCACTTGTACCATCTGGGAGGCGGGAGCCGCGGCGATGCCCACTGGGACAGAGGCTTGGCCGGGTGGGGGTGGGGCCAGCAGTTGCAGCGTGGCACCGCCTCCCCCACCACTGCTATTCTCCAGTAGTTCAGCGGCGGGAGCACTGCGGATGATGAGCAGTTTCTGTCCCGGCGGACCAGGGGCAGGTGGCTCAGCCAGCCCAGGGGGTAGCGTCTCGACCTCCTGCACGCACAGCTGGGTCTGCTCCCCATCTGCCCCGCTCAGCACCAGGACGCTCTGCAAGCCCTCGTCCGTCTGTAGCGTCTCAAAGAGCACGTCCTGGACGACACCAGTACCGGCCTCACCGTCACCTGGCTCCCCAGGGCCGGGACCGGCCAGCAAATCCTCGGCCGCACCGCTCTGAACCACCAGCAGATTGGGGGCCTCCGGGGTCACAGCTGCCCCGCTGGGATTGGACAGCTGGCCTGCCACAGGCTGGAGCTGGACCGTGGTCACCTCCTGGGCCGGCTGGAGCTGGACCGTGGTCACCTCCTGGGCCGGCTGGAGCTGGACCGTGGTCACTTCCGGGGCTGGCCGGAGGGGCTGGAGCTGGACCCCGCTCACTTCCTGTGCCCCTGCCTCCCCACCCCCCACATTCTGCAGGACGATGAGGCTCTGCCCTCCCCCGCTGGCCCCTGCGTTGCCCCCTCCCTGAACCCCTAGTCCCCCAGGACCTGGCAGCCATACGACTCCAGGCCCCTGCCCAGATTTCCCAGCTGCCCGTGGGCCCTGCCTGCCACGGCTGCTCCCCGCCGCAGTGCCCGAGGAGGGCAGCAGGATGAGCTTGGCGGGAGCGGGCGGGGGCGGGGGCGCGGGGGGCTGGACGCTGCTGGGGATGAGCTGGAGGCCCTGGGCGGTCTGCACCAGGAGAAACGTCTGGGAGTTGGGGGCTGCCTGACCCGGGGGCGGGGCCACCTCGAGGGAGAGCGTGGCCTGGAGGTGGGGGAGAACGTGGACGTCTTGGGTGGCAGACGGGGCCGGAGCGGCGGCCGGCGGGGCGGGGGGCTGTGAGCCGGCGGCGGGGGCCGCAGGGGCCGGGGCGTGCGTCCTCAGGTGCCGCTGCAGGTAGGCGGCCATGACAAAGCTGCGGCCGCAGATGGGGCAGGCGAAGGGGCGCTCGGCCGAGTGGGTGCGCTGGTGCAGCAGCAGGTTGGACGAGTGCGTGAAGGTCTTGGGGCAGAGCGGGCAGCGGAAGGGCCGCTCGCCCGTGTGCACGCGCTGGTGCTGCCGCAGGTTGGAGGTCTGCGCGAAGCTCTTGCCGCAGACGCCGCAGGCGTGCGGCCGCTCGCCCGTGTGCACATGCCGGTGGCGCCGCAGGCACGACGTGTTGCGGAAGGCCTTGCCGCACTCCCCGCAGGCGTACGGCCGCTCGCCCGAGTGCAGCCGCAGGTGGTACTGGTAGTGCGATGACCACTTGAAGGTGAGGCCGCACTGGCCGCAGGTGAAGGCCCGCAGGCCGGTGTGCACGCGCTGGTGGATGGCGAGCAGCGACGAGCGCTTGAAGGCCTTGCCGCACTCGCCGCACTGGTAGGGCCGCTCGCCCGTGTGGTCCCGGAGGTGGTAGCGCAGCCCCGAGGAGCCCTTGAAGGCCTTGCCGCACTCGGCGCATTTGTAGGGCCGCTCGGCACAAGCCGGAGCGGGCGCGGGCGCCGGCGCGGCAGGGGCGGCGGCGGCGGCCGGGGCCAAGGGCTCCTGGGGGCAGGTGACCTCGGCGGCCTCCGCCTGGGGGGGCGGGCGCCCCGCGGCCGCCTCTTCCACGTGGCACTGCTGGTGCGCCAGGAGGCTGGCCAGCTGCGGGAAGGCGCCGTCGCAGCTGCCGCAGCGGAACGCCTGCCCACCGGCCGCCCCGTGGCTGTGCTGGTGGCGGGAGAGGCCGGCCACCGTCCGGAAGGACTTCCCGCACGGGAGGCAGGCGAAGCCCGGGGCGGCGGCGGCAGGCGGGGGCTGCGGCGGAGGGGCCGGCGGGGACCGCGAGGGCGGCGGGGCAGCGTCCGCCTTGGGCGCCGCGGTGGCCTGCCCGTCCTGGGGCGGCGTCGCCGCCTCGGGCCCCGGGCAGGGCTGGTGCTCCAAGAGCAGCTCCTCGCTGCCGAAGCCCAGCTCGCAGCCGTCGCAGCGGTACACCAGCTCCACCGTGGTCTCTGCCGCGGCCAGGAAGAGCTCAGGCACCACGGGCGGCGGCGCGGGGGGCGGGGGCGGCGCGGGCGCATGCAGGTAGGCGTCGGACACCAAGACCTTGGCGCCGGGCTCGTGCTGCGGCGGGGCGGGGGCGGCGGCGGCCGCCGCCCCGTGGGTGCGCTGGTGCAGCAGCAGGTTGGACGAATGCGTGAAGGTCTTGGGGCAGAGCGGGCAGCGGAAGGGCCGCTCGCCCGTGTGCACGCGCTGGTGCTGCCGCAGGTTGGTGCTCTGGGTGAAGCTCTTGCCGCAGACGCCGCAGGTGTAGGGCCGCTCGCCCGTGTGCACGTGCCGGTGGCGCCGCAGGCTGGAGGAGTTCTTGAAGGCCTTGGGGCAGTCGGGGCACGGGTAGGGCCGCTCGCCCGTGTGCTGCCGCAGGTGGTACTGGTAGTGCGACGACCACTTGAAGGCCAGGCCGCACTGGCCGCAGGTGAAGGCCCGCAGGCCGGTGTGCACGCTGCGGTGGATCTGCAGCAGCGACGAGCGCTTGAAGGCCTTGGGGCAGTCGGGGCACTGGTAGGGCCGCTCGCCCGTGTGGCCCCGCTGGTGGTAGAGCAGGGCCGAGGAGCCCTTGAAGGCCTTGGGGCACTCGGGGCACTTGTAGGGCCGCTCGCCGGTGTGCGTGCGCTGGTGGTGGAGGAGCCGGGACGACCACCGGAACGACTTGCCGCACTCCCCGCACTCGTACTGGGCCGTCGGGGCGGGGGCCGCGGGGCCCGGCTTCTCCGCCGGCCCCTCGGAGGTGGAGGCGGGCGCCATGTCCGCGTGGGAGCCGACCATCACACCTGGTGGGGGACTCGGCGTCAGGGGAAGGCGGGACCCCGCCCCACCTCCGCCCCAACACCGGTCCTCTCAACCTGGACGCACACGTTCGCCCTGGAAGCGGTAGAGGGTGCGTCCCCGGCCCACGCGCGCGGCAGGACGCCTCCCTTAGGATTAGGGCCCCCGGTGGCCCAGGGCTGCGCCAAAGCAAGACTTTAGGTGCTAATGCAGAAACTGGCAAACTGGGAGGAGTGCTCACCGGCCACAGCATGCTGGTCATCCCCCGCCAGGAGGCTGGACAAGTGTGAGAAGGCTGGGCATGGTCTTTAGGAAGCCAAGCATGTCCTTTAGGGCCAAGCTCCTCCCCTCTAAAGACAGACACTGTCCCTGAGGATGGCCTGGGCTCTCTCTAGCACCCCCGCTTCTGATGCTTGAGCCCGCTCCCTCTGAGGAGCTCATAGTCCACCCTGCCTCAACGCCAGTTCCCAGCCACTGTAACTCGAGCCCCTTCGAGCATTCCACACTCCACCCCCCACCGCTGCTTGCCTATTTCCTCTCGCACATTAATCGAAAATCCCTAGACTCCACCAGATCCATAGCCACGCTGCACCTTCCACACCCATCCACCTCCTCGCTTCCTGCCTGCCTTCAGTCTCCCTTTAAAAAAAAAAAAAAAAAAGTGTTTTTTTGTTGTTGGTTTTTTTTTTTTTTTTTTTAAGTAACTTCCACACCCAGCATGGGGCCCGAACTGACAACTCCCAGGCCAAGAGTCACATGCTTTACCACGGAGCCAGCCAGGCGCCCCTAGTCTGGGTCTCCCTCTGCACTCATGCCCACGAATCTCCAAGTTCCCGGCACTGCTCATACCTGCATTTTTCTAGGCCATTCACTCCCACCCAACAGGTGGTACTCAGACATGTTTCTGTTCCCCTCAAACCTCTCCTCTCCCCTCCTGCTTTTAGCAGGTGATCCTGCCATTGATCTGGTCACTGAAAACATAAATGCAATCAGAAGAGAATGTCGCCACATCCCAACCACTGTAGAGGTGATTCTCAAGGAGATCGACTCTCCCACCCCAGGGGACATCCGGCAGAGCCTGCAGACGCTAAGTTGTCACGACTGGAGGGGCCGGTGCTCCTGGCATCTAGCGAGGGGGGCACCAGGGATGCTGGTCAACACCCTACAGTGCATGGGACGGCCCAGCACAGCAAAGAATGCTCCAGTCCCAAACGGAAGCAGTGCTGAGGCTGAGAATCCATGCACCACCTTCCCACCTGCCTGCCTCTGGCCCACGGACTCGACTTCCCACCTACTTTCCTCCTCTCCTGGACCATTCCCATCTGGGTACCCACAAGCTGCACCTCCCTTAACAACCAACAGGGGCATCTGGGTGGCTCAGTAGGCAAGCACTGACTCTTGATTTTGGCTCAGGTCATGATCTCATGGTCCGTGGGTTTGAGCCCCACGTCAGGCTCTGTGCTGACGGTTCAGAGCCTGCTTGGGATTCTCTCTCTTCCTCTGCCCTCCCCTGCTCACACTTTCTCTCAAAAATAAACTTAAAACCCTTCAGGGGCGCCTGGGTGGCTCAGTTGGTTAAGAGCTGATGATCTCGTGGTTTGTGGGTTTGAACCCCGCACAGGGCTCTGTGCTGACAGCTCAGAGCTTGGAGCCTGCTTCAGATTCTGTGTCTCCCTCTCTCCCTGCCCCTCCTCCACTCATGCTCTCTCCCTCTCTCTCTCAAAAACAAACATCAAAAAAATTAAAAATATAAAAAAAAGCCTTCACCCCTCTACTGCCTCTAGCTATGGCTTTATTTCTCCCCATCCCCTTTGCAGCAAAGCAACTCAAACGTGTGGTCAATACATGCTCTTTCCCATCTCAAACCCCACCACCCAGACCCTCCACTCCATTCATGGCCTCCCTGGTGCTAAATTCCACGGCCCCTCCTCAATCCCTACGGGGTCCCTCCCTCCTTAAGCCACTCTCCTCGCTTTCAGGCACTGGTTCCTTCTCGTCTCCCTGACTTGTGAATGTGGGAGAGCCCAGGGCTCTGCCGACCCTTGGACTCCTTCTTCATCCACACTCTGTCCCTGGGAGCCCTCACTCACCCTCAAGATCTCCGTCTAAACAGAAGGACTCCAAAATGCAGATCTGACACCTCTCCTCTGAACTCCAAACCCTGCTACAGTTGTCATAGGGACGCCTAGCAGACAACTCACACTTAACATGCCCCAAATCTCTTTTTCTTTTTTGCTCCTGCTTTCTCCCTTCTTCACCCACAATCTTCTCCATCCCTGAAAACCCCTCTATTCTTCCTCACCGCCCTCTCGTTCTCTCACCGTCTGTGACCAATCCGTCAGCCGGTTCCCTTGTTCCAGTAGGGACATATTTGGAACCTGGCCACTTCTCTCCAAGCCCCTCATTGTCACCTTTGTCCAGGGCACCAACGTGTCCCTCCTGGACAGCTGCAACAGTCTCCCAAAACAGATCTCCCTGTTTCCACCCCTCTTCCTTTCCTACCTCTGGTATGTTCCCAACACAGAGCCTGCAGGGAACGTGCCACAAGCTTCTACAGCTCCCATTTCAGAGGAGATACATCTCATACGTGCCCACAGCCTCCTCCCCTCCCTGACCTCCTCTAGCCTCTCAGACCCCCACACCATCTAGTCGGCGCCTGGAGCCCCTTCCCAACAGTGTCCTTGCTGACAGGTCACTTCAGGGAGACATTCCCTGCACCGGACCTACATCTGCAACCCCTTCCAACACTCCCCGTTCTCTTTCCCCTCTTTCTGTTCTCTCTAGCACTCAGCACCTTCTAACCTGCTTTTAAGCAGGTTTCCCAACCTCAGCACTGTTGCGATCCGGGGCTGGACCAGTGTCGAGGGACCAGTCCCAAGCACTGCACAGTGTTTAGCAGCATCCCTAGCCTCTCCCCTCTAAATGTTAGTGGCATCTCAATCACTGTTGCACCCCAGAGCCTAAAATAACGTCTGGCACAGAGTGAGCACACATCTTGAATGTAAAAGGGCTGGGCATCCCCTCTGGACAGGCTATAAAGATTCTCTTTAAAAAAAGATGAGTTAGCATCCTCGGGGCGCCTGGGGGGGCTCAGTCGGTTGAGCGTCCAACTTCGGCTCAGGTCATGATCTTGCGTGAGTTTGCGCCCCATGTGGGGCTCTGTGCTGACAGCTCCGAGTCTGGAGCCTGCTTCAAATTGTCTGTGTCCCTCTCTCTCTGCCCCTCCTCTGCTCACTCTCTGCGTCTCTCTCTCTCAAAAATAAATGTTAAAAAAAAGTTAAAAAAAAACAAAACAAGATGAACATCCTCTTTAAAATGTAAGCAAGTCCTTTAAGACACTAATTATCCCAGGAAGCTGCACGTGCCTTTCAGAAGGCCGAGCACGCCTCAGACAGGAGCCATCGGGTCTCTGGAAGAGCTGGACCCATCTAGTCCAATAAAGAGCATCCCCTTCAAAAGGCCGGACCACACCCTTCCATCAGGCCCGACTTCCCCTTTAAGAGGGTGCTCCTAGGGCACACCAATCTCCACCTTTGTTGAGCTAAGCTAGTGTCTGGTTGGAAGCCACCGGGACTCAGAGGCTCTTCCTTCAAAGTTTGGGGCACTGCCAGTGCTCCTTCGGGAGATAATCCTTCCTCAGAGAATAAAAAGCGGGAAGCTGCGGGGAACTGCAGAACCTGCCCCGCCCCTCTGAAAAGCAGCCCCTTGCCCTTTAAGAGGGCGGAGCCGGCCCAGTGGACAAAAATCGGAGGTGAAGTAGCGCCCTTCCCTTTAAGGCATCCCTTCCGGTTTCACGCTCCCCATTTCCCCAACGTCTCCGCCCTCCGGTCCCTCCCCCCACCCCCACCCCTCCGGTCTCTCACCTGCGGCCCCGACCCGGAGAATGAGCGGGAGAGACCTAGGGCCTTCCCGCGGGGGCCGACGGGAAGACGGGGCCCCGGCAGCGGCGGGAGAGGAGTGGGGGCGTGGGAGGGGGGCGGGGGCGCGCTCCCTCCCAACAGCCCCCGGCGCGAGGCACCCAACCTTTATCGGCAGCCTCTCGCGCACACAAACCCCGACGTCGCCGTCGGCGCGTCACGACGCCACGTGCGCCGAGGCCCCGCCCCACCCCTCCCGCTAGCCTGCGGCCGTCGCTCGCTCCCCGGCGCCGGCGGCGCACGGCATCGTGGGAGTTGTAGTCCTCCCCGGACCTCGACGGCCGGGTCGTTTAGGCTGTGTCCGAAGTCGGCCCAAGGCCCGGGAAGACCCGCCCGGAGGCGGGGTCTTACGTTCCCCGTTTTTTACTACCGATTCCCTCTCGTCTGTCCTAGAATCGCTCTCCAGCTGCGCGGTTTCCGAACGGGCCTAGCCCATCAGGGGTGTGGTCATTCCTGGCCTGACCGCCACGCCCAGTCCCTGGATCTCTAAAATTTCCCTGCCGGGGAAACTGAGGCCCGCAGGGCTTCTGTTCACACCCCACCCCCACCCCGCAGAGGTCCCACGTGCACGCAGTTCCCGGGAGTGTGCGGTTGTCCCGGGAAGCTGGACCCTGCTGTGCTTGCTCCTTGGAGGCCTGGGGGCTTAGGGAACCACTGAGTTGTCCCGAATCCCCTCTCCCTCCTTTCCAAGTCACCCCACCACGGCTTCAGCCTTGGTGACTTCTACATGTCACCCAACAGTCTCTCAGCCTTGACACTAGCGATGCTTGGGCCAGATTGTTCTTTGTTTTGAGGGCCGTCCTGTGCACCGTAGGGTGGTTAGCAGCGCCCCTGTCCCTGACCTCCACCTTCTTCTCTCCAGGGAATACCAGCCCTGTCCAACTAGATCAGGCATCTTATCCAGCCCAGTCCCTCTGAACCCCTCTCCCCCACCTGGCCAGCCAGATGAACCATTCATCCCAGAGGACAGAGCTGGCAGGGGGGACTGCAGGCTTTGAAGGCAGCCCAAACCTACCTGACCCTTCCCAGGGACCTAGGCTATTACTCGTGCCCCAAAGGCCTGTGTGCATGGGGGGTTGTCCCTCTCTATCCCCATCCTATTGCTGTCAGCCAAAAAAAAGTTGATAAGGGCGACACATACACACACTTCCAGAGAAAGGCAGCCCCACCCTCACTGGTAGTCAAAGGAGAAGAGAAACCCTGGAAGTAAGTGGGGAACCTGGACCTTTCCCTCTTCCTCACATTAGACGCCCCCCCCCGCCCCAACCAACCCTGCCAGCCATACTGTGGGTGGTGGGAGGTGTGTCCTGGGCTTCTGGAACAGTCCAGCTCTAAGGTGGCCCAACAAGGACCAGAGTCTTTTTGATCACAGGGTGGGGAAAGGCTCAGGCCCCACTCGCTGTGCCCGCACCAATGCTCCTGGTCCCCACATGCTTAAGCCCTCCAACCCACATCCCTTCCCTCTGGAAGGAGCAGGTGTGTGGTGTTGGGCTGAGTGGACACTGGATCGTGGTTTGGGCCATTCAGTCCGTTGCCTTGGTAATGGCGCCACCTGCGCTTAGAGAGGAGAGGATTAGGGGCTGGGGTGGGAGGTGTCCTGGAGCACCGGTCTCCCCCTGACGCACAACAGGAGGTATCTGGACCAAAGACAGGATTCCCAGGGCCAAAGACTAAATGTAAAATATCCATTTTCACCCTAGAGCAGGAAGAGAGCAGAGATGCACTTTAAGCAGGGGGGCTGGGGTGTGGGCAGGAGCCAAGAGGGCTGGCCTGTTTCTCCCACAGACTAAGGATGCTCCTTTCTGACATCTTTTGTGGCTCCCATGGGTGCCCAGCCAGCCCTGCCCGAATGGGCCTCTTTCCAGGGAAGGGGTGTTATCCTCACTTCAATGCGGGGCGGGGGCGGTGAGAGGAGGGGGTGGCAAATAGAGGCCCTCTAAAGTCTCTTGGCCAGACACAGGACCAGGAAGTGATATACATCCTATATGCAGGAAGTGATGAAACATCCTATAGCCAGGAAGTGATTCCTGTAACCCGGAAGTGATTTACTGAGGGTGTCTCCAGCCCCAGAGTCTAACCCCCCCCCCCCCCATCCAAGCCCTATCTGGCAGGTCCCCACATGCGTGGTCATGGCCCAGTGCATGGGAGCCAGAGGAGCCTCCCCGCCCATCCCTGGAGGAACCAGGGCTGACACCAGGTCACACAGTCCCATCTGTACCTAGAAAACATATTCCTGGGGTGCCTGGGTGGCTCAGTCAGTTAAGCGTCTGACTGCCGGTTTCGGCTCAGGTCATGATCTCACGGTTTGGTAAGTTCCAGCCCCGCACCAGGCTCTGCGCTGGCAGTGCGGGGGGGGGGGGGGGGGGGGGTGCTGCTTGGGAATCTCTGTCTCCCTCTCTCTGCCCCTCCCCCACTCGCGCTGTCCCTGTCTTCTCTCAAAATAAACAAATAAAAAAAATAAAAGTAAAAAGGAAAGAAAACAGATTCATCTGTTTTAAGTACAGAAATGTGGCCAGAGACAGATACACACTAACTGCCCTCCCCAGGAGTGGCCGCCACTTTCCGTGATGATCCCCAATGACCCATGTCCTTGTACACCAAGTGCCTTTTCTTCAGGTGGCCTGCGGACATGATGGATGGCACTCCTGCGATAGGTTATGTGATTTGGCAAAGGTGAAGGGATTTTGGCAAGTGCAATCAAGGCTCCCCATCAGCTGATGTTAATCAAAAGGAAATGTAATGATTAATCTTACGTGTCCACCAACTGAACCACAGGATGCCCAGGTACCTGGTGAAACACGATTTCTGGGCGTGTCTGCCAAGGTGTTTCCGGAAGAGATTAGCATTTGCATAAGTAGACTGAGTAAAGCCAACGGCCCTCCCCAGGGTGGGCGGGCATCACCCAATCCACGGGGGTCCTGACTAGAACAAAAGGGCGGAAGGTTGGATTCCCTCTCTACCTGACTGAGCCCAGAACGTTGATCTTTGCCGGCCCTCTGCGCTTCTGGTTCTCAGACCTTCAGACCCACCCTGGGATCCACACCAAGGACTGTCTGGTTCTTAAGACTTGGAACCACATCACTGGCTTTCCTGGGCTCCAGCACACTGATGGCAGATCATGGGACTTCTCAGCCTCCATAATGGCACAAGCCAATACCTTATAGTAAATCTCTTTATATATAAAATATATATAACATCTCTGTGTGTCTCTGACTGTATGTATAGATAGAATAGATACAGATAGCTATAGATATAGCTATAGATGATATAGATACAGGTAGATATAGATCCTATTAGTTTTGCTTCCCCGAAGAACCCTAACACGGGAAGGTTGTTCTGGGTGGGCCTGATATAATCAGCTTCATTCAGCTCAGGTCATGATCTCACAGTCTGTGAGTTTGAGCCCCGCGTCCGGCTCTGTGCTGACAGCTCAGAGCCTGGAGCCTGCTTCAGATTCTGTCTCCCTCTCTCCCTGCCCCTCCCCACCTCTCTCTCTCAAAAATAAACATTTTTTAAAAATAAAGACCTTATTTCTGAACACAGTCACATTTTGAGATATGGGGGTTAGGACTTCAACGGATGAATTTGGGGAGACACAATTTAGCCCATAACATCCCTCTTCTCAGAAGAAAACATGGCAAATAAATATAATAGTGTTGGCCTCTCAGAGTTCTGGGTTGAAAACACCAGGAACCTACCACCTGTACATTTTCACAATAAACTTTAAGGGAACCAGAGTCCCTCTGGGACTAGGTGGACAGGTGGGAGATGAGCACAATGGGGGCAAGGACAGACAAGTTTTGCCTGGGCTCCTGGCCTGGCCCTGACATCTCAGCTTCTCGCTTCCCCCTCCCCATATTAGAGGGGGGTTTAGGAGTGGAGTCTCCACATTCTAGGTGTAAAGACAGCAAAGGAAGTTTTGGGCAGGGCCCTGAGGTCTCAACGCTACCCCTACATCGAACTTAGCACAGCCCTCGTCACTCTTACCTTCAAAACCCAACTCCTACTTGGCCTACAAAGCCCTTCAGGTCTGGCCCCTGGCCCCTTCTCTGACTTCACCTCCTCCTATCCTTCCCTCTCTCTCACCTCATTCAAGCTTGCTCCTGCCGCAGGGCCTTTGCATGCCCTGTGCCCTTTGCCTGGGAAGCTCCTGGCTGCCCCCTCTTCCGCTCAGGTTGCAGGACAATTGTCACCTTCTCAGAGAGGGCTTCTCCATCTGAAGCAGGACGCTTTCCCCATCCAGCGTCCAACTTACTGTCCAGCACACCCTGAACCGGTCTTTTCTTGTTTGTCGGCATCTCACTCCCAAACTCCTCCAGGGACAGACTGTGCTAGTCTCTCTCACTGCTACATCCTCGGTCTACTGTAGGTGCTCAATAAATGTTTATGAAATAACCCGCCTCGAATTGCAAGGGCTGGGACGAGGGGAAGGGAGCCTGTGTATATACCTTGTAATAGCGGGAAGGGCGGGTCCTCAACAAACATCAGATGAAGCCAGTCCCCAGCTGTGGGTGACTCTTATCCACCACCAGAGAAGAGGAGGGGGGCCCAAGGGTGAGGGTGAGGCTGCTTCCGCACGGCCTCCTGGCCCTGCCTGGGATGTTGGCGCCCCCTGGTGGCGCGTCCCCAGGCCAGAGCCAGAACGGCCAGTGGCCCTACGTGTGTTCCCGACCCTGCCCGTCGGTGGGACAGGGCTGGCTAGCAGATGTCGCCCTCGGCTCCTGGTGGCATGGGTGCAAGCCAGCTCCTGGAGGTGGGCTAGCAAAGGTCGGGCCCCCGCCACGCAGTGGCGGCCCGTCCTTGAGCCTGAGCCCTGACCTCCAATTCTCCAGAGACCCGGGGGTCCACTCCCTTAACAGCCCCTTGCCAAGCGACCTTCTGCGTTCCCCGCGGGGCCTGAAAGTAACAGGACGGGAAAGCTTCCAGGCGATTCCACAACACCACACGCGCGTCCAGGCTGTGCGCACACAGGCAAACACACACACACGACTTGCCCAGGCCAAGACAGAGATTGAGGAGGGAGGCCAAGCGGCCGCCCGCTGCTGGCACAGCCTGCCTGCCTGGTGGTCCCCGTCGGAGCCCTGCGCTGACCCCCTGCTGCTGGCCCTGCAGCAGACAGACCTGCCGTGCAAACACACGGTGTCGGGCCCACATTGAGCCACTTCCGGGTCCGGGCTCTGCCACTCAACTCGCAGCGTGAGCTTGGAGAAGTCTCGGGTGCCTCTGGCAGCTGGAAAAGTCACGGGATTGGGGGGGGGGGGGGCGGGTGGATTCTCCCTCCGCCGCCTCCAGATGGAACACCTTGATTTCAGCTCGTAAGAGCCGCCTCGGACTTCTGACCTCCAGAAGTGCAAGACAATCAGTGCACGTGGTTATGAGGCACTGGGTGTGTGTGAGTGTGTAGCCACAGGTGACCCGCACGCCCCCCAACGCGAACCTTCCACAGGGCCCCCTCACAACAAGCTCCGCAGCACCTATCCCCACACCAGCCCGGACCAGGGTCCCCCCCACTCCGGCCAGCACCCTTCCAGAGACAAGAGGACCCCCTTCCCACCCCCACCCCCCCGCCGGAGCCAGCCTCTCCACCCCGCCATGCCCCAGTCTGTTCTCTGCCTCCCCGAATACCAAGGGCCCCCCAGTCCCTCAGTAAAACGCCTTAAGGGAAACCACACACCCATGTTTTGTCTTCCCCTCCCACGGCCACAGCCAGGCTGCGCCAAAAACAGTCCCTAGCGTCACCCACCTGAGCAACCAGCTGGGCCAGCAGGTGTATCCTCCCCTCTCCCCTACTCACTAGCCGCTCTGGCGGAAAGTCAGGGTTTGGGGAACAACCCTCTTGCACAGAAGCCAGCCTTTCCGGCTGGCTGGAGGCCTTGGGCACAGGCAAGCCCTGCTCTCTGAGCCTCAGTTTCCCCAGGAGGTTGGGCCCGGGGCACAGAGAGGCAGGGAGGCCCAGGCGGGTGCATCTGGAGGTAGGTGGGCAGAGTCGGTGCCCAAGCGTCGGCTCCACAGCTGAAGGCTCCCGGCAGCCCTCCCCGGGGGTCATCTCCCCCTCCCTCCCAGCCTGTACCCAAGCCTCCTGCTGCACCCTCCCCTCCCCTCCAATTAAAGGTCCTCAACGCTAATCGCTGCCGGTTGACTCAGCCCCTGGCCTCGCTTCCCTAACGAGGCCTTTGTCCCCTTAATTGGCTATCTCCAGGCGCCTTTCTCTGCCCCCCACCATGCTGCCCTGTCCCATATCCCAGGTCCAACTATGTGCTAATTGGGCCCCTGGGGGGCACACATAAAGCCCCCCCTCACCTTCCTATATCAGCCTCCACCCACGGGCTCCTCAAAGCTCAGCATCCAGTCTACAGGAGGTGGGGATGAGGCACCGGAGGGAGGGCCTGCCCTAATTCTCGGGGCCCTGTCTCCTCCAACCAGAGCGGTGGCCCCCCTCCAGAGTCGGCCTACCCTGCCCAGAGCCCTCTCTCCTCCTGTCTGCCTCCCCAGCCCCGAGCCCCCAGCCCCGGCTGCTCCTCTCTCTTCAGATGTGGAAGCAGCTTTCTGACCAGCAGCGATACTGTGGAGGGGCTATTCTAGATCACCCCAGCCATGCACCCCGGGGCCCCCACAGCCTCTGGGGGCTCTGAGCCCAGCCCTCGGGAGCTGTGTGCCTTCGTGAGTGGGGCAGCCGCCCACGTGCTACGTGCCCTACACCCTCGGAGGACCCGGCCCCCCAAAAGGAGGCCCAACCACAGGAGGTTTCTGCACAACCAGATCTGCCGGTGAGGAGGGGTGGAGGGTGGGAGATGGGCAGAGGGGGAGGGGGAGGGGTCAGACACCTCAGAGTCGGGGAGACCAGGCTCAGAACACAGAGAAGGGGACCCCAGGGCTGGACGCAATCAACACTCAGGATGCATTTGTTGAGCATAAACTGTGGGCCAGGCCCGAGATCCATTAGCGCAAGGCGGACAAAATTCCCTGCCTTCATAGAGCTTGTGTTCCAGCAGGAAGGTGGCCGGCAAGGGACAGCCACATAATGTCAGTGAGACAGTATGACGCTACACGGACCAACCTTGGAAAGCTGATTGATCCCGTGTGAAAGAGGCCAGACACAAAAGGCCACCTGTTTGTTGTATGATTCCATTTGTGTGAAATGTCTAGAACAGGCAGAGCCAGAAAACGGGGTAGCAGGGCCAGAGGAGGCACCTCTGGAGGCAAGTGGGGGTGGCGCGTGATTGGCAGGGGGTTCATGGATTCTTCCCGGGGTGATGAAAAGTTCTGGAACTAATTAGAGGTGGTAGTTGCACACTGTGAATGTCCTAAATGCCACTGAACTGCACGTGTAAAGGGGTTCAGTTATGTGAATTTCACTTCAATTTTTTAAAATGATATGGCATGTTATAAGGTGATAAGTGCTATGGAGGGCATGCGGGGGTGGGGGAAGGACTGGGTAAGGTGTCAGGGAAGGCTCAGCTTAGAAGGTGCCAACAGAGCCAAGACCTGACTGAAGCCAGAGGATAAGACCTGTGGATGTCTGCGGGAAGAGCATTCCAGGCAAGGGGCAGCAAGTGCAAAGACCCTGAGGCAGGAACATCCCTGGAATGTTTGAGGACCAATGTGGCTAGAATAGGGTGAAAGGGGACAGGGGGAGGGAATTAGGTTCTAAAGAAACAGGAGCTCCCCATTTAGCACTTGACCAGCCAACTTCTTGGTCTTTGCCCATCCTGTTCCCTTTGTGGGGCAATGTCCTTCACCGTCTCTGGGAGTGTAGATGGGAACCTCAGCTCCTCAGTTCTCTCTGCTCAAGCCTGTCCCCGCTCTCACACCCCGCCCAGCCCCATCCCACCCTACCCTGTGCTCTCTCCTCGCTCTGTGACAGTGACCATTTTTTGAGCACTTTCAGGTGTCAGGTACACCACACTAAGGCTTTGACATATAATATGTCACTTAATGCTCCCAAGAGACCTGCACAGTAGGTTGACTTTGTCCTTATGTTGCAGACAAAGAGTCTCATCATGGTGATGGTGATGGTGGTGATAATAATGGTGATGATGGTGATGATGGTGGTGATCAACACTCATGTGCCAGGTGCTTGTTCTAAGTACTTTAGTGGTAACTGGTAATACTCACAATGAATAGGAGCTCATTAATCCCCCATAGTAACCCCAGGAAGTAGATGTTATTATAATCCCCATTTTTCAAAGAGGAAACTGAGGCACAGAGAGACGAAGTTACTCGTCCAAGGACCTGCTTTTCTGCGAGTAGGTTGTTCCTCCCAGCCAGCCCAGAATCTTGTCCCAGGAGGTCTCGGAACCAAATTTGAGCAAATAGGAGCCTCGTCCAGCCTAACTCCTGCCTCCATACTGCAAACCCCCTTCCACCAGAATGCCCAGCCCTGACCGGCCCAGAATGTTCACCACCACCACTCTACAAACCCATTATCGAAGAGGAAAACACGCATCTCCCCAAACACGGTCCAGCCCTTCGTCCCAGAGCGAGCCTTCTAACTCCTCCCCAGCCCCCCTTGTCAACCACTTCAAGGACCCCTCCCCATCTGCAGCCCCAACCTGGAGGGCTCCCTGCTCACTCCCAGTCTGGACCCCGTGCTAATGCCAGTCTCTCACCTCCCAGGTCCCCCCTCTACCCTCCCCAGCTCAGCTTCCCCACTCCCCAGGGCCAGCTTCTCTCCTATAGCATCCCAGATATTCCCACCCCCATGCCTGGCCCTGCCACATACTCCCCAGAGACCCAGGCCACCCACGAGGCGGCACAGGCAGCTATGGAGTATATTCCCCTGAGCGCCCGGGCTCACCCTGAGAAAATCCAGGTCAGAGGCAAACTACCTTCAGCATCTTCCCACCCACGTCCTCCTCCTCCCCCCAGGTCCCCTCAGGCCCTGCCCCCTCAGGAGTCCCCTCCCACCCTGGACATGGATTTTTGGCTTTTCGTTGTGAAGGATTTCCAGCCCATAGAAACGTCACGACAGTTGTCTGATGCAGCAGACCAGCGGCATCTGGTCTGCATCTGAACCCCAGACCAGCAGCGTCAGCACCTCAGCATGGTGTGGCGATGTGCCAGAAACGCAGCTTCTCGGACGCCACCCCGGGCCTGCAGAACCCAAAGTTCCGGGGCCCGAGGACCTGTGTTCCCATCAGCCCTCCGGGTGTTCCGCCAGGCACTCAAGTTTGAGAAATGCTGCCACTCACGTACCACTGCTGAGACTTTACTGCCGATGACATCTTAGCCTACTTCCTTCGCCTATCGTCCTAAAAGAGCTGTAGTAAATCACAGACGTCATGACTCTTCGGCCCTAAATGTCATTTATACTTAAGTTTGTTCAAATCAACTCCCCCTTCTGCCCCTCCCATTCTCTGTCATTTAACCTGACCTGCCCTCTCTGAATTTTTCCCAGGGGCACTCAGAGTAGAACTATCCTCCTTAGCTCCAGAGACAGTTCCAGAGCGTCAGCTCTCACTAACTTATTTAGAAGCCTGTTTTCTTGTGGTAAAATATACACGACGTGAAATTCACCATTTCGAATATTTTAAAGTGTATGCTTCGTGGGTGTTTCCTACGTTCGTAATGTTTTGCGACCGATTACCTCTGTCTGGTTCCAGAACATTTTCATCACCCCCAAAGGAGATCCCATACCCATTAGTAGTACTAGGCAGTCACTCGCCACCCCTCCTTCCCCAGAACCTGACAGACACCAATCTGCTTTCTGTCTCTGGGGATTTGCCTATTGTGGACATTTCATGTACACAGAAACATACAGCATCAGACTCGTTTTTAAATAAAACCTTTGGGGGGGGGGCTGGGTGGCTCAGTCAGTACAGTGTCCAGCTTCGGCTCAGGTCACGATCTCACGGTTTGTGAGTTGGAGTCCCGCGTCGGACCCTGTGCTGACAACTCGGAGCCTGGAGCTTGCTTCGGATTCTGTGTCTCCTTCTCTCTCTGCCCCTCTCCACTTGTGCTCTGTCTCTCAAAAATAAACAAAACTTAAAAAAAAAAAAGAAAAAAAAAACAACTACAAGAAATGCACACATTGTCAGCATAGAGCTTGATGAATGCTCCCAAAAGGAACCCACTCGTGTAAGCAACACTCAGATCCAGGAACAGGGCACTTCTGGCCCCCGGAGGCCCTCATCGTGTCTCCTTCCCAGAAGTTGCCATCGTGATTTCTTTGTCATTGGGTCACCCCATTTAAAAAAAAAAATTAATGTTTATTTTTGAGAGAGAGACAGACAGAGCATGGGGGTGGGGGCGGCGCAGAGAGAGGGAGACACAGAATCTGGCTCTGGCGGTTGAGGCTCCAGGCTCTGAGCTGTCAGCACAGAGTCTGGCTCGGGGTTTGAACTCATGGACCACGGGATCATGACCTGACCCAAAGTTGGACGCTTAACTGACTAAGCCACCCAGGCGCCCCCAGGGGAACCCCATCTTTGACCTTTAAATGGAATCGTGCAGCTACTAATTGCAAGTCTCACTGCTTTTGCTCAACATTATGCTTGTGCATTAGTCTGCTAGACCTTCCAGAATCGAGCACCACAGGCTGGGTGGCTGGAACAACAGAAATTTACTTTCTCACCCAATCCGAGACCAGGTGCTGGCAGGGTGAGGCCTCTCTCCTTGGTTTGTAGGTGGCCTGTGTCTTCACGTGGTCTTCCCTCTACGGGCCCTAATCTCTCATTGGATTAGAGACCACCCTCAGGGGTCTCCAAATACAGTCACATTCTAAGGTACTGGGGGTTAAAACTCCAACATACGAATTTTAGGGGGACGATAGTGAGCCCATTGCTGTCAGATCCATCCATATAGTTCTTGAGGGATAGGAATGCTGGGTGGGGGAGGCCAGTGCAGTGGCAGCTGCAGTCATCCAAGTGGGAAATGCTGGCGACTTGAACCAAGAATTGGTGGAGATGAGAGGTGGGCAGATTTAAGAGCTCTGCCGGAAGTAGAACTCACAGGGCATCAGTGTTACAGGTGCACCCCTAGCCCACAGTGCGCCTTTGTGTGAAAAACATTTGTCAAGGCATCCTTTCCTTCTGACGTCTTTTACTTTTTTCCCCCTAAGTTTATTTTTTTTTGAGAGAGAGAGAGAGAGCTAGCAGGGGGTGGGGGCTGGGGGGTGGGGGCGGGCAGAGAGAGCGAATCCCAAGCAAGCTCTGAACTGTCAGTACAGAGCCGGAAGCGGGGCTCAAACTCACAAACCGTGAGACCACGTGTGACCGGAGTCGAAATCAAGAGTCAGACGCTTAACCGACAAGCCACCCAGACGCCCCCGTTTTTCACTTTTATATGTTGGAATGTGGCCATAATAAATGTAAATGACAAAAGACGTGCATTATAGCGGAACTGGACTTGCTGCCTTGTGCAGTACACAAACCCCACAGCCGTTCAGGGCTCCCCTATGAACGGGATTGGAAAAACTGAATTGTCAGACTCAAGAAAATGGACCCAGGGGCGGGGAGACTAGCACGGAGAAAAAAGATGGAGAGGAAAGGAAGAGGGAAACCACTCCCGGGAGGGCAGACAGGAGGCGAATGCTTGACGGCCACACAGCTCATATGTCTGTCTCTCTGCAGGCAGTTTGCCAACATTGAGGCTGCCACCCGGCGCCTGGCCCTGTCTATCCTGTCTCAGAAGGCACCTCCCCAGAGACCGCCACCCCGAAGGCCGCCCCCGCCACCTCCGTCCCCCTTCCTGGGGGTGGCCTGTGCTGTGGCCCCCACTGAGGAGCCCTGCGCCAGCCCTGGCCCAAGTCTCGCCGCCCTGGATGCCTCCACCCTCGACCTCTTTGATGACATTGCACTCACCCCAGAGTGTCCCTCAGTGCCATCTGGTCTATCCCACTGTGCTTGGGGCCAGCCAGACCTGAGGCAGGCCTCACATTTCTATAACCGCTTGCCCCCTACCCTGAATGCACTGGACGAAGTGGACGGGCTCTGGGCTCCTGAGGGGGACTGGGTGGGCAGGTGGGAGGTGCCTTGTGCCTGTCACTCTCAGGGAACCCCTGAGGGCTGGGGGAACTGCTCCCCATGATGCCCAACCCACCCCCGCACCCTGGGACAAATCAGAGGTCCCCTTCATGATAGCTTAGCAAACACCCCCAGGAACCCCTTGTCCCATCCACTCCCCTCCTGGAAGCCCCTGGGAACATGAATCAAGCCCAGACCCCCACCTATGACCACGGCCTCACAGGGCTCCCCGGTTCAGGTCCCCCACTTCTGCCTCTGCCAGAGGTGCCCCTCACACTCTCCCACACCCCCAACTTCTCTCTTCTTTTTCCCCAGCCCCATCTTCTCAGTGTCTGCCTCTCCAGTTCCCTCTCACCTTGGCTCATCTCTGCCTAATGTCTGGTCTTGTCTCATTTATTCTCAAATATGTACTGAGCACCTACTATGTGTCAGGCCCCATCTAGGTGCTGAGGATTCGGCAATGAATAAACTGTTAAATAAACATTTAAGGGGTTTGGGGGGTAGGGCACCGGTAGGGGTGATCGACAGTAAATGAATATGCCGGTACCTTTTTAAAATGCAACATAAACTTCCAATTTCAGGTTGGAATTAGTGCTGTGAAGAAAATAAAGCAGAGACCTGATGGAGTGTCTGTCTGACATCTGGTGCTCAGGGAAAGCCTTGAATGACAAGAAGGAGCTGGCTGAGAAAAGGTCTGGGGTTCTGGGCACAGGAGACAGCATGCGCAAAGGCCCTGAGGTGGCTGAAGCAGAGTAAGCAGGGGGATCGCGGTAAGAGATGAGGTCACAGAGATGAAAAAGGCCGACATGAATTGGGAGTAGTTTGGATTTCATTCCGAGATTTTTTCTCAACCCCATTCCCAAGCACAGAGTCTAAATATTACAAACATCACCCTGGGAGGCAGATGCAGTACAGATGGTGAAACTGAGACTGAGCGGGGTTGCAAGGACTTCAGTTCCCTTTCTTGTAAAGTGCTTGGGTGTCTTGATAAGTTTCTGACTCTTGACTCAAAGGCCAGCGTTGGAACCCCAGGCCTGCCTCCACCCTGGGCACACCTCTCACTCCCTCTTTCTGGGCCTCAGGGGTCTCCTCTAGACCACAGGAGGGCGACCCGCCGCCCCAGCTGGAATTCGCTGTCTCTGCACTCACCGAGCCGCTCTGTCCCGGGCCCGCCATTCACGCCCTTCCCGGTTCCCCATTGGTCGGACGCGCTGCCTTCCCGCCCCCTCCCACCGGCGGACCAATCACGCTCTCAGGATGGACATCCTGCCCGGCACCGCCCCTCCAAGGAGGGCTAAGCAGCTCCGCTTGTAGGTTGGCCGGCCTCAGGGTCGGGGGCAGAGCTTGGCGAGCGCCGATTGGGCGGCTCGGCCTGGGTGGGCGGGACGCGGACCGCGGGGCGGGCCACGTGTCGGAACAGTGCAAAACGGTGACCCTGCCTTGGAAAGGGGCGGGAGGACCGGAGCGGCGTGAGTCCCGGCTCGGAGCGGTGAGTGTCCCCCAGGCCTCTCCAGCGGAGGGGTGGGCCAGGCTGGAAACCAGCGCCTTCCGGGTAAGGCCCCCCAGCGCCTCGGGGGCGCTGACCTTCCCGCTTTTCAAGTGGGGAAACTGAGGCTTTGCCAGGACGTCCGGGCCGAGGTGACACAGCCAGGGCGAGGACTCCTGCCGGCCCTACAGAATTGGCTGACCGGGGACTCGAACCTTCCACGGGTCGCGCCCGCCCTTTGTGCATCACTGGCCGAGTTTTGCATCGTCCCTATGGGGTGGGTTAGTTTGACCCCTATTTCTCCGATGAGGCAACGGAGGCTCAGACAGCGTGAAGTTTGCCCAGGGTCACACTGCCAGGGAATCCTGGCTGCAGGGCTGCAGGGTTGCACGCCCCACCCTCCCCCGCTACTGCCCCTCCTCCTCCGGCCTTTGACTCCCCCCACCTGGAGCTCAGATCTCTCTCTCCCTAACAGCATTTCTGAGTCAGTCTCCAGCCCAGACCTCTCCACATTCACACGCGCGCGCACACACACACACACTCCCCACCCTCCACCCTCAGTATTTCATCTCCCCCAAACCACTTCCCCTTTCCAGGTCCCCAGTTAGTCCCTAGGACCTACCACCCACGGACCGGAAACCTGTAGATCTTCCTCCTTGCTCCTTCCCCCACAGCCAGCGGCACCTGCCCCCTGAATCTCTCTGTCCTGCCTCCTCCTCTCTCTTCTCTCTGCCTAAAGTGGAGCCCAGGCCTCACCTTTGTCCACCTAGACTCCAGCCCCGGTTTTCTCCTGGCCTCCACCCTTTTATCTGATACTTTGAAAACTTTTTATGGAAATATACTGCATACCCAGGGGGGAAAAGCCACACATACAAATCACAAATACCTCAAATAACTTTTCACATAGCCAACGCTCTGGTGTAAACAACATCCAAATCCAGAAGTAGAACTCCCCACTGCATCCCAGAAGCCCCGCTGCCTTGTGCCCCTTTCTTTACTGCTGCCCAATGATAACCATTATAACTTTACTAACACAGATTGGTTTTGCTGGGTTCTCAGCTTATCTAAGTATTTTATCGTATATATTACGGACCAGACAACCTATCACACACTGTCCACACTTCAAAAGGAACAGTACTCAGTGAAAATAAGATTTCCTTCATACCCTGTCCCTCAGTGACCCATCCCCCCCACCTGAAGCACCTCCACATGTACCCACCAGAGACAGCAAATATAGGAGCAGAAAACTCACGTTTTCTCTTCTTTGGGGAGACGAAGAGGGAAGCATTGCTGTGTATACTGTTCTGCTTCTTTTCACTGTTAACATCTCTTGTTACTCAAAGAGCTTCCTTGTAATTTTCCCTGGCTACAAAGAATTCCATACTACAGCTATACCATAACTTACATAACCAGAACCCTAACCATAGACGTTTACATGTATTTCCATTCCTTTGCTCAGCGGAAAAGTCCCATAATGAATAACCAAAAAGTCTGGTAGGGAATACCCTTGTGTCATTTCACGTGTATGTCTGCAGGGTAAATACTTAGCACATTTTCTGGTCACAGGGTTCATGTAACTAGAATTTTGAGAAACCTTGGCCACATGTGTTTCCCTGGGGGTTGTTGGAAAACACACTCCTACCAGCCTGAAAGGGAGATCTTTGTGGCTTCAGACACCCTGTCCTGCCTAGGCTTTCAGCCATGATAGCCCTGATCTGACCCTGTCCCTCCTGTCTCCTGAAAAGTTAGAAGGGAAGTGAGGAGAGCAGCCCGGGTGGAGGGAACCACACAGGGGAAGGACTTGGCTGGGATGGTTCCAGGCGCCTTGCCTGAGCAGGTTACATTTTAGTCCTGAGGACCTGAGAGCAGCCCTGGAAGGTGAGGGCTAAGACAGGGGAGTAACAGAGTCAACCTTGTGTTTTCAGAAAGATTGTTTTCTCTCTCTCCCTCCACTTCCTCGGGGGAGACTTTTGCAGACTCTGCCAAGATAGATCAGGTTCCCTCGAAATCCCAGCACTGATCGCAGTCGTAATTAATGTGATTAATTCATTCAGTGCGGTTTTGTTTTTGTGGGAGTTTCCATTCCTTTTTTTTTTCTTTTTAGACAAAATTCACATAGCATAAAATTCTTCCTTGTAACCACCCATGAGTTTTTACACTGTTTCTACACTATGTTGCCCATAGAAAACATTTTCTACAGTAGATGTGTTCATTTGAAAGAATCGTCATAAACAGCCTGTGCGCCCACCAGCCAGCCTCCAGACTTCCCCCGTATTAACCATTTCACCTTCCCCTGGGTCTGCAGGTTCTCCCATGTCCCACATAAGTTAACGAGTAAATGAGTGAACACGCCGAGGGCGTGAGACGTGCAGACATGAGCGGGGCCAGAACCCCCAGTTGAGCAGCAACTTGGGGACCCTGGGACTCAAGCCTCCTGGGCATATGGGCTGGGACATGCCGAGACTCTCGGAGGCGGGGAGGGAGCCACTCTGACTGGGGCGGGGGGCGGGGCTTGCTGTCCTCTAGTCCTGTGGGACGGGGGGGGGGGGGGGGGGGGGGGGGGGGGGGGCAAGTCGTGGACCCCTTGGGTCTCAGTGGCCTCCCCTGTAACAGGGCTGCTGGGCAGGTGATTCCAACAGCCCCACCCCCCGCCTTTTTTCATTGTGCTAAAGTACAAGTCACGAAATTGACCATTTCGGCCATTTTTAAGCGTACCATTAAGTGGCAGTTAACAAATATTCATGACGTTGCCACCACCTAGTTTGAGAATGTGCTCATCAGCCCAGCAGCAACACCGCACACAGGAGGCAGTCAGCCCTCATTGTCCCCACCCCAGCCCCCCACCAGTCTGCTCCCTGTCTCTGGATTGGATCCCTGTGGACGTTTCATGTGAATGGGCTCCCACAACGTGTGGCCTCTGGTGACTGGCCTCGTTCGTGGGCGCGGCGATCTTGGGGTTCACCCATGATGTAGCATGTAGCAGTGTCTCATTCTTTCTGCGGATGAATAACAGTCCCCTGTGCAGGTGCACAGGCCTTTCCTTCTACGACCTGCAGGGATGTGCAGCCTGCATGTTGCATGAGGGTAAACTGAGTTTCAGAGGCTGCGTAGGGGGAGTCAGACTTGAAGAGCCTCACTCAGGACACTGCCACTGCACCTGGGCTCTGGTTTTCATCCGGAATCACACCCGCGCCCTGTTACCTGCTGTGGGCCCTCCGGCCTTCACCTCCCTCCTCTGTTCCCCACCCCCACCCCGAAGGGCAGGGTGAGGATCACAGTTGGAGTGTTCCTTGTGGAGGGCAGAGGGTGACCTTGATGTTGCCGTGTATCCTGGAAGGAAAAGGCTTTCCCAGGGACCTTGGGAGAGTGAGGTTGGGAGCACCAGGTGGTCAAGGTCAGAGAAGGCTTCCCTGGGAAAGTGACCTCTCAGCCGAGTAGGACGTATTAAGAAACAAATGGATTCTGGGCCCAGGGATCTGTGGACACGAAGGGCTGCACATGGGAAGGGGGAGGTTTCCAAAGGACTGTGTGGGACCCTCACGGGTCTGAGTGCACGGACCCTGGACAGGGAGTCAAAGCCCCTGCCCTGACTGGCCCCTCCCTCTCGCACCTCTGCCCAACTCCAGGACATGGCAGCTGTGAGGCCCAACCTGGGCCGAGTGCTCCCTGGGTCGTCTATCCTCTTCCTGTGTGACATGCAGGAGAAGTTCCGCCATGTCGCCTGCTTCCCCCAGATAGTCTCTGTGGCCGCCCGAATGCTCAAGGTACAGCCCCTCCTCCCTCAGACCCAGGAGTCCTGCCCCCAGCCCCTCCTCCCTCAGACCCAGGAGTCCTGCCCCCAGCCCCTCCTCCCTCAGACCCAGGAGTCCTGCCCCCAGCCCCTCCTCCCTCAGACCCAGGAGTCCTGCCCCCAGCCCCTCCTCCCTCAGACCCAGGAGTCCTGCCCCCAGCCCCTCCTCCCTCAGACCCTGAAGTCCTGACCCCCAGGCCCCTCCTCCCTCAGACCCAGGAATCAGGCCCCCAGCCCTCCTCCTTAAGACCCAGGGGTCCTGCCCCCAGCCCCTCCTCCCTCAGACCCAGGAGTCCAGGCCCCCAGCCCCTCCTCCTTCAGATCCAGGAGTCTAGACCCCCAGCCCCTCCTCGCTCAGACCCAGGAGTCCAGACCCCAGTCCCTCCTCCCTCAGACCCAGGAGTCCAGACCCCCAGCCCCTCCTCCCTCAGACCCAGGAGTCCTGCCCCCAGCCCCTCCTCCCTCAGACCCAGGAGTCCTGCCCCCAGCCCCTCCTCCCTCAGACCCAGGAGTCCTGCCCCCAGCCCCTCCTCCCTCAGACCCAGGAGTCCTGACCCCCGGCCCCTCCTCCCTCAGACCCAGGAGTCCTGGCCCCAGCCCCTCCTCCCTCAGACCCAGAGTCCAGGCCCCAGCCCCTCCTACTTCAGACCCAGGCCCCCAGCCCCTCCTCCCTCAGACCCAGGAGTCCTGGCCCCAGCCCCTCCTCCCTCAG
The DNA here is from genome assembly GCF_027475565.1 of Acinonyx jubatus. Taxonomy (NCBI): domain Eukaryota; kingdom Metazoa; phylum Chordata; class Mammalia; order Carnivora; family Felidae; genus Acinonyx; species Acinonyx jubatus. Next base: position 57,663,104 of record NC_069396.1, on the reverse strand, counting down.
ACCCAGGAGTCCTGGCCCCCAGCCCCTCCTCCCTCAGACCCAGGAGTCCTGGCCCCAGCCCCTCCTCCCTCAGACCAGGAATCAGGCCCCAGTCCCTCCTCCCTCAGACCCAGAGTCCAGGCCCCAGCCCCTCCTCCCTCAGACCCAGGAGTCCAGACCCCCAGCGCCCTCCTCCCTCAGACCCAGGAGTCCTGGCCCAGCCCCCTCCTCCCTCAGACCCAGGAGTCCTGCCCCCAGCCCCTCCTCCCTCAGACTCAGGACTCCTGCCCCAGCCCCTCCTCCCTCAGACCCAGGAGTCCTGACCCCCAGCCCCTCCTCCCTCAGACCCAGGAGTCCAGGCCCCTGCCCCTCCTCCTTCAGATCCAGGAGTCCTCACCCCCAGCCCCTCCTCCCTCAGACCCAGGAGTCCTGCCCCCAGCCCCTCCTCCCTCAGACCCAGGAGTCCTGCCCCCAGCCCCTCCTCCCTCAGACCCAGGAGTCCAGACCCCAGCGCCCTCCTCCCTCAGACCCAGGAATCAGGCCCCCAGCCCCTCCTCCCTCAGACCCAGGAGTCCAGACCCCCAGCGCCCTCCTCCCTCAGACCCAGGAGTCCGACCCCAGCGCCCTCCTCCTCAGACCCGGAGTCCAGCCCAGCGCCCACCTCCCTCAGACCCAGGAATCAGGCCCCCAGCCCCTCCTCCCTCAGACCCAGGAGTCCTGGCCCCCGGCCCCTCCTCCCTCAGACCCAGGAGTCCTGACCCCCGGCCCCTCCTCCCTCAGACCCAGGAGTCCTACCCCCAGCCCCTCTTCCCTCAGACCTGGAGGAGCCCACTCCCCCAGCCCCCTCCTCCCTCAGACCCAGGAGTCCAGGCCTCCAACCCCCTCCTCCCTCAGACCCAGAAGTCCTGCCCCCAGCCCCTCCTCCCTCAGACCCAGGAGTCCTCACCCCCCAGCCCCTCCTCCCTCAGACCCAGGAGTCCTGGCCCCCAGCCCCTACTCCCTCAGACCCAGGAGACCTGCCCCCAGCCCCTCCTCCCTCAGACCCAGGAGTCCAGACTCCAGCCCCTCCTCCCTCAGACCCAGGAATCAGGCCCCCAGCCCCTCCTCCCTCAGACCCAGGAATCAGGCCCCCAGCCCCTCCTCCCTCAGACCCAGGAGTCCAGACCCCCAGCGCCCTCCTCCCTCAGACCCAGGAGTCCTGGCCCCCAGTCCCTCCTCCCTCAGACCCAGGAGTCCTGCCCCAGCCCCCTCCTCCCTCAGACCCAGGAGTCCAGACCCCCAGCCCCTCCTCCATCAGACCCAACAGTCCAGATCCTCAGTCCCTCCTCCATCAGACCCAACAGTCCAGATCCTCAGTCCCTCCTCCCTCAGACCCAGGAGTCCAGACCCCAGCCCCTCCTCCCTCAGACCCAGGAGTCCTGGCCCCAGCCCCTCCTCCCTCAGACCCAGGAGTCCAGACCCCAGCCCCTCCTCCATCAGACCCAACAGTCCAGATCCTCAGTCCCTCCTCCATCAGACCCAACAGTCCAGATCCTCAGTCCCTCCTCCCTCAGACCCAGGAGTCCTGGCCCCGGCCCCTCCTCCCTCAGACCCAGGAGTCCTACCCCCAGCCCCTCTTCCCCAGACCTGGAGGAGCCCAGTCCCCCAGCCCCTCCTCCCTCAGACCCAGGAGTCCAGGCCTCCAGCCCCCTCCTCCCTCAGACCCAGAAGTCCTGCCCCCAGCCCCTCCTCCCTCAGACCCAGGAATCAGGCCCCCAGCCCCTCCTCCCTCAGACCCAGGAGTCCTGACCCCTGGCCCCTCCTCCCTCAGTCCCAGGAGTCCAGACCCCAGCGCCCTCCTCCCTCAGACCCAGGAGTCCTCACCCCCCAGCCCCTCCTCCCTCAGACCCAGGAGTCCTGCCCCCAGCCCCTCCTCCCTCAGACCAGGAGTCCTGCCCCCAGCCCCTCCTCCCTCAGACCCAGGAGTCCAGACCCCCAGCGCCCTCCTCCCTCAGACCCAGGAATCAGGCCCCCAGCCCCTCCTCCCTCAGACCCAGGAGTCCAGACCCCCAGCGCCCTCCTCCCTCAGACCCAGGAGTCCAGACCCCCAGCGCCCTCCTCCCTCAGACCCAGGAGTCCTGGCCCCCGGCCCCTCCTCCCTCAGACCCAGGAGTCCTGACCCCCGGCCCCTCCTCCCTCAGACCCAGGAGTCCTACCCCCAGCCCCTCTTCCCTCAGACCTGGAGGAGCCCACTCCCCCAGCCCCCTCCTCCCTCAGACCCAGGAGTCCAGGCCTCCAACCCCCTCCTCCCTCAGACCCAGAAGTCCTGCCCCCAGGCCCCTCCTCCCTCAGACCCAGGAGTCCTCACCCCCAGCCCCTCCTCCCTCAGACCCAGGAATCAGGCCCCAGCCCTCCTCCCTCAGACCCAGGAGTCCAGACCCCTAGCCCCTCCTCCCTCAGACCCAGGAGTCCAGGCCCCCAGCCCCTCCTCCCTCAGACCCAGGAGTCCAGACTCCCAGCGCCCTCCTCCCTCAGACCCAGGAGTCCAGACCCCAGCGCCCTCCTCCCTCAGACCCAGGAGTCCAGACCCCCAGCGCCCTCCTCCCTCAGACCCAGGAGTCCTGACCCCAGCGTCCTCCTCCCTCAGACCAGGAGTCCAGACCCCAGCCCCTCCTCCCTCAGACCCAGGAGTCCTGCCCCCAGCCCCTCCTCCCTCAGACCCAGGAGTCCTGCCCCCAGCCCCTCCTCCCTCAGACCCAGGAGTCCTGCCCCCAGCCCCTCCTCCCTCAGACCCAGGAGTCCTGCCCCAGCCCCTCCTCCCTCAGACCCAGGAGTCCTGACCCCAGCCCCTCCTCCCTCAGACCCTGAAGTCCTGACCCCCAGGCCCCTCCTCCCTCAGACCCAGGAATCAGGCCCCCAGCCTCCTCCTTAAGACCCAGGGGTCCTGCCCCAGCCCCTCCTCCCTCAGACCCAGGAGTCCAGGCCCCCAGCCCCTCCTCCTTCAGATCCAGGAGTCTAGACCCCCAGCCCCTCCTCGCTCAGACCCAGGAGTCCAGACCCCCAGTCCCTCCTCCCTCAGACCCAGGAGTCCAGACCCCCCAGCCCCTCCTCCCTCAGACCCAGGAGTCCTGCCCCCAGCCCCTCCTCCCTCAGACCCAGGAGTCCTGCCCCCAGCCCCTCCTCCCTCAGACCCAGGAGTCCTGACCCCGGCCCCTCCTCCCTCAGACCCAGGAGTCCTGGCCCCAGCCCCTCCTCCCTCAGACCCAGAGTCCAGGCCCCAGCCCCTCCTACTTCAGACCCAGGCCCCCAGCCCCTCCTCCCTCAGACCCAGGAGTCCTGGCCCCAGCCCCTCCTCCCTCAGACCCAGGAGTCCTGGCCCCCAGCCCCTCCTCCCTCAGACCCAGGAGTCCTGGCCCCCAGCCCCTCCTCCCTCAGACCCAGGAATCAGGCCCCCAGTCCCTCCTCCCTCAGACCCAGAGTCCAGGCCCCAGCCCCTCCTCCCTCAGACCCAGGAGTCCAGACCCCCAGCGCCCTCCTCCCTCAGACCCAGGAGTCCTGGCCCAGCCCCCTCCTCCCTCAGACCCAGGAGTCCTGCCCCCAGCCCCTCCTCCCTCAGACTCAGGACTCCTGCCCCCAGCCCCTCCTCCCTCAGACCCAGGAGTCCTGACCCCCAGCCCCTCCTCCCTCAGACCCAGGAGTCCAGGCCCCTGCCCCTCCTCCTTCAGATCCAGGAGTCCTCACCCCCCAGCCCCTCCTCCCTCAGACCCAGGAGTCCTGCCCCCAGCCCCTCCTCCCTCAGATCCAGGAGTCCTCCCCCCAGCCCCTCCTCCCTCAGACCCAGGAGTCCAGACCCCCAGCGCCCTCCTCCCTCAGACCCAGGAATCAGGCCCCCAGCCCCTCCTCCCTCAGACCCAGGAGTCCAGACCCCCAGCGCCCTCCTCCCTCAGACCCAGGAGTCCAGACCCCAGCGCCCACCTCCCTCAGACCCAGGAATCAGGCCCCCAGCCCCTCCTCCCTCAGACCCAGGAGTCCTGGCCCCCGGCCCCTCCTCCCTCAGACCCAGGAGTCCTGACCCCCGGCCCCTCCTCCCTCAGACCCAGGAGTCCTACCCCAGCCCCTCTTCCCTCAGACCTGGAGGAGCCCACTCCCCCAGCCCCCTCCTCCCTCAGACCCAGGAGTCCAGGCCTCCAACCCCCTCCTCCCTCAGACCCAGAAGTCCTGCCCCCAGCCCCTCCTCCCTCAGACCCAGGAGTCCTCACCCCCCAGCCCCTCCTCCCTCAGACCCAGGAGTCCTGGCCCCAGCCCCTACTCCCTCAGACCCAGGAGACCTGCCCCAGCCCTCCTCCCTCAGACCCAGGAGTCCAGACTCCAGCCCCTCCTCCCTCAGACCCAGGAATCAGGCCCCCAGCCCCTCCTCCCTCAGACCCAGGAATCAGGCCCCCAGCCCCTCCTCCCTCAGACCCAGGAGTCCAGACCCCCAGCGCCCTCCTCCCTCAGACCCAGGAGTCCTGGCCCCCAGTCCCTCCTCCCTCAGACCCAGGAGTCCTGCCCCAGCCCCCTCCTCCCTCAGACCCCGGAGTCCAGACCCCCAGCCCCTCCTCCATCAGACCCAACAGTCCAGATCCTCAGTCCCTCCTCCATCAGACCCAACAGTCCAGATCCTCAGTCCCTCCTCCCTCAGACCCAGGAGTCCAGACCCCCAGCCCCTCCTCCCTCAGACCCAGGAGTCCTGGCCCCCAGCCCCTCCTCCCTCAGACCCAGGAGTCCAGACCCCCAGCCCCTCCTCCATCAGACCCAACAGTCCAGATCCTCAGTCCCTCCTCCATCAGACCCAACAGTCCAGATCCTCAGTCCCTCCTCCCTCAGACCCAGGAGTCCTGGCCCCCGGCCCCTCCTCCCTCAGACCCAGGAGTCCTACCCCCAGCCCCTCTTCCCCAGACCTGGAGGAGCCCAGTCCCCCAGCCCCCTCCTCCCTCAGACCCAGGAGTCCAGGCCTCCAGCCCCCTCCTCCCTCAGACCCAGAAGTCCTGCCCCCAGCCCCTCCTCCCTCAGACCCAGGAATCAGGCCCCCAGCCCCTCCTCCCTCAGACCCAGGAGTCCTGACCCCTGGCCCCTCCTCCCTCAGTCCCAGGAGTCCAGACCCCCAGCGCCCTCCTCCTCAGACCCAGGAGTCCTCACCCCCCAGCCCCTCCTCCCTCAGACCCAGGAGTCCTGCCCCCAGCCCCTCCTCCCTCAGACCCAGGAGTCCTGCCCCCAGCCCCTCCTCCCTCAGACCCAGGAGTCCAGACCCCCAGCGCCCTCCTCCCTCAGACCCAGGAATCAGGCCCCCAGCCCCTCCTCCCTCAGACCCAGGAGTCCAGACCCCCAGCGCCCTCCTCCCTCAGACCCAGGAGTCCAGACCCCCAGCGCCCACCTCCCTCAGACCCAGGAATCAGGCCCCCAGCCCCTCCTCCCTCAGACCCAGGAGTCCTGGCCCCCGGCCCCTCCTCCCTCAGACCCAGGAGTCCTGACCCCCGGCCCCTCCTCCCTCAGACCCAGGAGTCCTACCCCCAGCCCCTCTTCCCTCAGACCTGGAGGAGCCCACTCCCCCAGCCCCCTCCTCCCTCAGACCCAGGAGTCCAGGCCTCCAACCCCCTCCTCCCTCAGACCCAGAAGTCCTGCCCCCAGCCCCTCCTCCCTCAGACCCAGGAGTCCTCACCCCCCAGCCCCTCCTCCCTCAGACCCAGGAATCAGGCCCCCAGCCCCTCCTCCCTCAGACCCAGGAGTCCAGACCCCTAGCCCCTCCTCCCTCAGACCCAGGAGTCCAGGCCCCCAGCCCCTCCTCCCTCAGACCCAGGAGTCCAGACTCCCAGCGCCCTCCTCCCTCAGACCCAGGAGTCCAGACCCCCAGCGCCCTCCTCCCTCAGACCCAGGAGTCCAGACCCCCAGCGCCCTCCTCCCTCAGACCCAGGAGTCCTGACCCCCAGCGTCCTCCTCCCTCAGACCCAGGAGTCCAGACCCCCAGCCCCTCCTCCCTCAGACCCAGGAGTCCTGACCCCCGGCCCCTCCTCCCTCAGACCCAGAGTCCAGGCCCCAGCCCCTCCTCCCTCAGACCCAGGAGTCCAGGCCCCCAGCCCCTCCTCCCTCAGACCCAGGAGTCCTGACCCCCGGCCCCTACTCCCTCAGACCCAGGAGTCCTCACCCCCCAGCCCCTCCTCCCTCAGACCCAGGAGTCCTGCCCCAGCCCCCTCCTCCCTCAGACCCAGGAGTCCTGCCCCCCGGCCCCTCCTCCCTCAGACCCAGGAGTCCTGACCCCCCGCCCCTCCTCCCTCAGACCCAGGAGTCCAGACCCCCAGTCCCTCCTCCCTCAGACCCAGGAATCAGGCCCCCAGCCCCTCCTCCCTCAGACCCAGGAGTCCAGACCCCCAGCGCCCTCCTCCCTCAGACCCAGAAGTCCTGCCCCAGCCCCCTCCTCCCTCAGACCCAGGAGTCCTGACCCCCGGCCCCTCCTCCCTCAGACCCAGGAGTCCTGACCCCCGGCCCCTCCTCCCTCAGACCCAGGAGTCCAGACCCCCAGTCCCTCCTCCCTCAGACCCAGGAATCAGGCCCCCAGCCCCTCCTCCCTCAGACCCAGGAGTCCAGACCCCCAGCGCCCTCCTCCCTCAGACCCAGAAGTCCTGCCCCCACAGGCCCCTCCCTTGGGCTCAGGCCTTTGTTTCCCCTCCCTAGCGCAGGTGGCCAGGCTGCTGGAGGTACCGGCTGTGCTGACGGAGCAGTACCCAGAAGGCCTGGGCCCCACGGTGCCCGAGCTGGGTGCTGAAGGCCTGCGGCCACTGGCCAAAACTTGCTTCAGCATGGTGCCCGCGGTGCAACAGGAGCTGGACACGCGGCCCCAGCTGCGCTCCGTGCTCCTCTGTGGCATTGAGACCCAGGCCTGCATCTTGGTGAGACCCCCAGCTAACCCCCGGGAACCTCCATCCTCAAAAGGATACCCTTCCCTGACGCCGAATCCTCTGTCCTTCTGGCAGGACCCCCTTCCTTACCTGGGACCGTCATCCCTCCCAGGACCCCTCTCTACCTCGTGCTCCCATGGGGCCCTAGGACCCTGCTGTAACATGGGGGCCCCCTGCCCTGATCTGAGGCTCCCTCATCCCCGTCCCCCTCCCCAGGCCCTTGTTCTTGTCTGGGGTTGAGGTTGCCCTTGACATGTCTCGCCCCCAGAACACGACCTTGGACCTCCTGGACCGGGGGCTGCAGGTCCATGTGGTGGTGGATGCCTGCTCCTCCCGCAGGTGAGGGGGTCCTGCTGAGGGGTGGGTGCACGTGTGCCCAGGTGGGGTGTCTAGGAGGAGTGGGATCCCTGCCAACCTTGCCGGGCGTCTGGGCGTGCGGGCCGAGGCACCAACAACCTCCATCTCCCGCGCAGCCAGGTGGACAGGCTGGTGGCACTGGCCCGGATGCGGCAGAGCGGCGCCTTCCTCTCCACCAGTGAGGGGCTCATTCTGCAGCTTGTGGGTGACGCCGCCCACCCCCAGTTTAAGGAGGTACTGGCCCCGCACCCTCCCCCCCACCGTCCCTGGTCTCCCTTCTCAGCACCCGCCACGTGGTGGTTGACAGCCTACATCTGGGAGCACAGCAGGCTGCTGCCTCCTGGCGGCCGAGTTCTAAGTCCCGTGAAGGGCAAGGGAAGCTGTCGGTGGCCATGAGGGCGGGGGAGAGAGCGAGAACGCAGGGGAGGGGCTGGGAGTGTTGGGGTGCAGAGGAGGGGTTGTGCGGGTGGTGTGGATGCAGGGGAGGGGCTGGGAGTGTTGGGGTGCAGAGGAGGGGTTGTGCGGGTGGTGTGGGAGGCCTCCTGGTGAAAGGTGGGTTTAGAGGGAAGTGAGGGTGGGAGACAGACAGGAACAAACAGTCCGCCAGAAGCCCTGCGTGGGAGCCCCTGACCCCCACCTCCGTCCCTTCCTCCCGTCTCTGGCCCTCAGTTGCGTCCCCCGCAGCCACCACCACCAGGTGGCCTTGCTAGTGCCCGGGTCTGACTAGGTAGCCCCAGCTGAGTCACACTGCTGGCCCTTAGGATGAAGGGACATGCCCCAGCCCTCTGAGGTTCGCCCTTGTGCCTCCTCTTAGGCCAGCTCTGTTGAGTTATTTGTTAAGCACCTACTATGGGCCAACCAATGGGGCAGGTCCTGGGGCAGCAGCCAAAGCCAGGGTGTATTCGGTTCCACGTTGTGGTCAGGCGCTGGAAGGGAGTGTTCAGAGTGTGTGAGAGAGAGGATGGGGCTCACAGCAGGGATGGCCCTTAAGCAGAGGCCTGCAGTGGGAGGGGCAGCGGCCGTCCAGAAAGTGTTCCTGGCCAAAGGAGCAGCTGAGGCAAAGGGCTGCAGGTGGACCGGAACTCGCCCTATTCAAAGAACCGGAGTGGGCCATGCTGAGTGCTCGGTGAGTGTGACAGGGGAGGAGGCAGAGAGGAGCCAGATCCGTGTCTTCCCGGAGTGGAGGGGTTTGCACAAGGGAGCTGGCCAGAGTCAGATCTGCAGGTTGGTCCCGGGTGGCCCATGGATGTGGGCGGGAGACCAGAGTGGAGGCAGTGGGGATGCAGATTGTGCTTATATTTCTGGAGGCAAGCAGGGTGGGGCTTGCTGATGGGTGCAATGTGGGGCTTTGGGAGAAGGCAGCCCCAGAGAGGCGGGTTGAGCATCGATGCTCCTGTGGTCTACTGGTTGGGGGAACACTATTGTGTAAGAGGCACTTGGATCAGAGTCCGGAGTTGAGGGGCAAGGCGTGGGCCGGATTTGGGAGCTGAGGGATGGGGGAGGTGAGACAGGAGCAGGGTGTAGACCAGAAGCTCCAGGACAGAGCCTACTGGCAGCAAGCCAGACAAGTGGACCAAGATGGCAGGTGATCATAACCCAGGCGGCTATGGTGGAAGGGAGGCCCGAGGAAAAGTCTTGAGAAGAGGGAGTGGTTGGTTTGGCCTGTCGCTGCCAAGAGGGCAAGGCCGATGAAAATGAAGAAGTGCCCTTCCAGATTGTCACAGACATGGGGACTCTTGACTCCCTGAACCCTCCTCTTCCCCCTACAGATCCAGAAGATCATCAAGGAGCCCGCGCCAGACAGCGGGCTGCTGGGCCTCTTCCAAGGCCAGAACCCCCTCTTCCGCTGAACTCCTCACCCTGAAGACCACCCTCCTGTCATCTGGACCTCAGTGGAATCACTTTGCCCCCATCCTTGGAATCCCAACAGTGGTGCAGTCCACCGGGAGTGCCACCCCCTCGGGAGGGGAGGTGGAGAGCTACCTTGCCATTGGGCCAGAGCTCCCGGAAATGCAAATGAGACTCGTGGAAGCTGGGCGGCAGTTGGCTGAGCAGAGGTGGGGGCGGGGCTCGGCCCCGGGCCACTTCAAGAGGCGGGAAGGGGAGGGGGAGGGAGTGTCACAGGCTGTGGGACCCGGACTTGCCGAATAAACATTGATGTGGCTGTGGGCCGAACCATTCTTGGATTTGGGGGGTATCCCGGGGGCGAGTGGGGGCTGCGGGTGGGGGGAAGAGGGGTCCCAGCAGGTGGGGAGGGGGAGGTGCCTCTCCCCTGCTCCCAGCCGGCGCGAGGCAAAGGCGAGGCTGGCCCAGCCACATCTGCGCGGACAGGAGCTGCCGGCCGGGTCGCCCGCCCCGCACGCTGCCGGCCGCCCCCCACCGGCGCGCACACGCCCAGCCGGTTGGCTCGCAGACACGCGCTCGCTCTGCCTCCCCGGCCGGCCCCCCACGCCGCCGCCCGCCGCCGCCCCCGACTCCCCAAGGGTCCCGACTCCGGAAAGTGAGGTGAGCGCGACCGCACCCCGGTGCGGAGGGGGAAACTGAGGCACGGGGACACGGGGATGGGGAGGAAGGAAGAGGCAGGTATGCGGGTGAGTGGATGAATGGCTGGGAAGGACAGACCGCTTCCTCTGAGTGCTTCCTGCTCCCCTAAGACGCAGGAGTCTGGGGATCCACATGGGGGCTCCCAGAATTCTGCAGCCCCCGTGGAGATCTGGGAGTCGGGACTCCGCGGAGCCCCCAGTCAAGGCCCCCCTGTCAAGGCTCCCCAACCCCTTGAGATTCTCAGCCCTTGGCCCCCAGCCCCCACCTCCAACCTCGGGGACCTAAGAAGGCAACCTCTGAATCCCCCAGAGACCCAGGAGTCGGAGCCCTCACCAGCCCGCCCCCACCGGGGAATCAGAGTCCGCCCCCACCCCCACCCCCGCCAATCCTGGAATCCCAGACCCCTCCCAGAAGGCCCCGTCCGCGGAACCCGGCGTCAGAGCGCCCAGCACCCCCTCTCCCCGGGGACCGAGGAGTCCCCTCCTCCCCGCTCCTCCAGGCGCCCCCGGCCCCCGCCTTCCGGATCCAGGTGTCCCCCCTCCTCACCCCCGAGCCTGATGCCTCGCGTCTCGGAGGCCGCGCTCGCGTCGCCATGGCAACAGGAGTCTATTTTGCGCTGGGAACACACAGCTCCCGCTGCAGCGCCCCCCCACCCCGCCCCTCCAACCTGGGCCTGAGTGAGAGTAGGGGGACCGGCGAGAGAGACCGGGGACCGGGGTGGGGTGAGGGTAGGGGACACAGAGACACCCAGAGGGACAGAGATCTGTAGAAAGCAAACCTGGGAAAGAGACATAGAGACAGAGACAGAGGCAGAGAGGCAGAGAGACATGGGGATGGGGGGGGGGGGGGACACAGAGACAGGCCGGAGAGAGACAGAGACGATGGGACAAGGGGAAGAAGGGAAGTGTTGGCACACAGAAAACAGACTCCGAGAACGGGACACCGCCCGGAGGGGAGGGGAGGGGGGGGGGCGGGAAACGAACGTGTGACAGAGACTCGGGACACAGAGAAGCGATGAGATCTGGAGAGAGAGACACAGGCTAAGAGGACCATGGCCCAGGGCAGATCCGGCTGGAGAGGAGAGGCCGCCGGCGGGCCGGTGGGAGGCGGGGTCCGGGAGAAGGGTGGACAGCGGAGATATCCGGAGTCAGAGAGGTGCCAGAGACAGAAGGTGTAGGGACGGGCCTGCCGCCGGGAGCGTGCCCAGGGAGGGTCCTTGTCTCTGAGTCCTCTCCGCCTGGGCGCCCAGGACTGCGATCCCCGCCCCCCATCCGGACCCCTCCCCTTCCCCCTCCGCTCTGCTCCCCCAGCCCGAGCACCTGGACTTGAACCCACACCCTCTCCCCTCGCCTGCTTTCCACATCCCTACCCCAGATAGACCCCTCACCTCAATTCCAGATATTCCTAGGGGAATATCATGCCCCCCGGACCCTGTGTGCCCCCAGCGTCTCTCTCTCTCTCTCTCTCTCTCTCCATACCCGCCGTGCACCCTCAGCCCCCCTCCACCACCACCTCCAAACCCCTCTCCTGCCCCCAGTTCACCAGCTCAGGGCTTCTGACTTCCTGGGTCTCACCCTTCTGTGGGCTTCTATTCATTCTCTCTCTCTCTCTCTCTCTCTCTCTCTCTCTCTCTCAGTTTGTTGATCTCAGAACCCCACTTCTCTGACTCTTTGCCCCTCCTGTGAGTATCTGTCTTCCCCCCCACTGCTTTCCACATCCCTACCCCAGATAGACCCCTCACCTCAATTCCAGATATTCCTAGGGGAATATCATGCCCCCCGGACCCTGTGTGCCCCCAGCGTCTCTCTCTCTCTCTCTCTCTCTCTCTCTCTCTCCATACCCGCCGTGCACCCTCAGCCCCCCTCCACCACCACCTCCAAACCCCTCTCCTGCCCCCAGTTCACCAGCTCAGGGCTTCTGACTTCCTGGGTCTCACCCTTCTGTGGGCTTCTATTCATTCTCTCTCTCTCTCTCTCTCTCTCTCTCTCTCTCTCTCTCTCTCTCAGTTTGTTGATCTCAGAACCCCACTTCTCTGACTCTTTGCCCCTCCTGTGAGTATCTGTCTTCCCCCTCACTGCCCCCCCACTCTGGGTCTCTGTCCTCCTCCCTGGGTCTCTGTCCTCCCGGGGTCTCCCCCTGCTCTCACATCTCTGTGTCCCTCTCCCTGGGTCTTTCTCCTCCTCTCTCTGAGTCTCCCCCCAAGCCCCCAAGTCTCTCTCCTTGTCCTGCTCCATCTCTCTCTGCTGCCACACATCCCAGAAGGCGACTCACCTGGCCCCCACCCCAGCTGGCAGAATCTGGAGAGGGCACAGGAGCAGGGTGTGGAGTGTGGGGCACAGTGCTGTGAGGGTCCCAGGAGCCTCCTCTGGGAACCCTCCTCAAGTTGGCTCCCCAGATCTCTGTCTGTATGTCTCTCGGGTCCTAGGCGGGGGGGCTGGGGAAGGGACACAGCCAGACCTCTGGCCCTGAGCCGCTGAGCATGCATGGGGCAGAGAGGGAGGAGACTGGGGTGCAGGGAGGGAAGAGATTGGGGTGAGGGCCCCTTTTCTCTTCAGCTGTGGGGGGAGGAAAGTGCCTGTGTGTGTAAGGGGTGCGAGAAGGGCTGTGGGGGGGGGGTGGGGGGGAGTTGTCACGTGCCTGCTTCCAGACTCCACCGCTGGGTGAGGGTGTGTTTGCACGTGTGTGTGTGTGTGTGTGTGTGCCCATGAGGTTGCATGACTGTGGGCTGTGATGTGTATGGTCATGTGTCCATGTAGAGCTGGTTTGGGCAGGTCTCTGGCTGTACTGGGAGCTATGTGTGGTCCCAGGGTGTCACAACATCTGAGATTGTGTCCTGTGGGTGGAACGGTTGTGTGTCCTCGTGGAGCTGTGTATCTGTGTGTTGGGAGGAGGCCTACAGGTGTGCCGCCAGGATGACATTGGGTGTCCTTGTGCGTTGTGTCTGGCACATGGCGTGGGTGTCCTGTGTTCTCCGTCACTGCGTGCATATCATGTTGTGTGTGTGTGTGTGTGTGTGTGTGTGTGTGTGTGTGTGTGTTGTGTAAGGGAAGAATCAGTCCTCCTGTATCCTTGTGTCTGGACAGGCCACTGTGTCCCTAGGTGTGTGTCCACTTTCCTTCCGGAGACATAAGGCAGGGTAGGAGCTTATGGGTCCCTCCACTAACAGAGGTGGTGTGTGTGTGTGTGTGTGTGTGTGTGTGTGTGTGTCTGGGTGCATTGCTGGGTTTGAGGGATGTATGCTGTGGCCCCCCTCCCCCACTCCCCAGAGTTGTCAGTGGCCTGGAGTTGTGTCTCCCTGGGTATGTGCATGTGTAAGCAGTTGGAGGAGATAATGGGACTCTGTTAGCAGAGGGAAGAATTGTGTCCGTGGAGCTCAGCCGGAAGCTTGGCACAGAATGGGGACTGAGTGAGCAAACCGCTAGCCCATTTGGTGCCTTTATGCAAATGAGACAAAGGTACCCCCTGGTCCAATGCAGCTCCCCTGCGGCTATGGTTTGGCAGGCAGATGGCACCCTCGTGTGAGTTCTAAAGGGTGCACCTTCCCCCAGATGGATGCAGCCCCATCAGCACGCCTTAAGGAGGAGAGCCTGGCTGGATTCCGGCCTCGCAACCAGAGCTCTTTGTGCAGTGCACAACCTGCCCAACCGTATGTGGCAGCCCTCAATGAATGAAGAAATCCACATCGCTGCATGCATGTGGATTCACTGATGAAAGAGGTGTGTCTGGATGCATGTCAACCCACGTTTGACTGCATGGAATAAAGGGACCCATGCCCTACAGGTGGCAGTGCCCTGAGCCCTGAGTTCAAAGCCTAGCTCCAATGCTTGGGCACTGTAAGGCTTAGGCAAATGATAGTACCTCTTGGAACCTCAGTGTTTTTGTCTGAAGTGGGGGAGGGGGAGAGAGAGAGAGAAGACCCACCTCTCATACATCTTTCAACATTCATCCATGCCATAGTGCTGTGGACACAACCATGAACAAGAAAGACCCAAAAAAAAGTCTGCCTTCATGCAGTGCGTAGTCTAGTGGGCCACTGCACGTATAATGCGGCAGGTAGAGATGGCACCCATAACTAGACAGAAAGCAGGTGCAGGGACCAGAGTGGCTGGAGGTGCTAGTTTAGACAGGGCAGGGAGGGACACTGAGAAGACATGTGAAGGGCGCCTGAAGGAAGGAAGGGGGTGGGTCAGACCGATATCTGCAACAAGGCGGGGGGGGGGGGGGGAGGAGGGTCCCAGGCCAGAGGAAAAACAAATGCACAGGCAGGAAGAAGGGACCCTCTTGGACACGGGACCTGGAAAAGCATGAAGGGACAGGGACAGGGAGAAGGGTTTGCATTTTATTTTGGGTGTGACAGGAAGCCATTGGGCAGTTTCGACAGGGCAACGCTTGATGTCATCTGACCTATGCTGGTGGGTTTTTCGTTTCTTAAAATTGTGGCAAGATACACATAACGTAAAGTTTACTGTTTTAACCATTAAAAAAAATGTTTATGTGTTTATTTTGAGAGAGAGAGAGAGAGAGAGAGAGAGACCATGCATGAGCAAGGGAGGGGCAGAGAGAGACAGAATCCCAAGCAGGCTCCGAGCAGTCAGTGCAGAGCCCCACTCGGGGCTCAATCTCATGAACCACAAGATCATGACCTGAGCCGAAATCAAGAGTCGGACTGAGCCACCCAGGGGCCCGATAGTCTTTAAACTATTTTTAAGTGTACCGTTCAATGATACTTAGGACACTGGTAATGTGCCACCATTGCCACCAATTCAGAACATTTCTATCACCCCAAAGCAGCCACTCCCCATTCTTCCACTCTCCCCCAGCCCCAGGCAACCGCTAACCAGATTTTCTGGCTTTATAGATCTGACTCCTGTGGACGTTTCGTATAAGAGATATGACGGTTTGTGTCTGGCTTCTTTCATGTGCTGTTTTTCGGGTTCACCCGCGATGTAACGTATCAGTGCCCCGTTCCTCGCTAAGGCGGAATAATATTTCATTGTACCCATAGACCGCGTAGATCTGTTCCTCTGTTGGTGAACGTCCGGGTGGTCTCCGCTTTGGGGGTGTTATGAATAGCGCTGCTATGAACACTCGCGCGTTAAGTTTTCGTGTGAGCGTACGTTTTTGGTTCTTTGGGCAGATGCATAGGCGTGGAATTGCCAGGTCATGTGATAACTGCTTAACTTTCGAGGAGCCACCAAACAGCTTTGCACGGTGTGAGCTAAGCCACTTCTAAGATGCCTATTAAGCAGGGAGTGGGATATTCTAGCCCAGATTCAAGGGAGGGGCCAGGGCTGGAGCTAAAAGGGAAGTTGAGGCCCCTTGCAGGAGCAGGGCAAGCTGACTGAGGCGTGGGGAGCCTCGGCTCCCATGACCCTCTCCCCAGCCCAGCCCCTACTACTTTTGGTGATAATGGTGTGGTCCCCAAACACAACCCCCCCCCCCAGTGGAAAGGAGCAGATAAAACTGATACCCTAATGATGCTCATTCAACTCGTCCTATCCACCCTCCCATCCTCTTTTTTTTTTAATTTATTTTTTTAATGGTTATTTATTTTTGAGAGCGAAGAGAGACAGAGCACGAACAGGGGAGGGGCAGAGAGAGAGAGGGAGACACAGAATGTGAAGCAGGCTCCAGGCTCTGAGCCGTCAGCACACAGCCCAACACAGGGCTCAAATTCACAAACCGTCAGATCATGACCTGAGCCAAAGTCAGCCGCTCAACCGACTGAGCCACCCAGGTGCTCCTACCCTCCCATTCTCTCATGCTGCTTTCATTTGGTCATGACTTCCTGCAAAATTTCTTCATATTTGTCCTTAACAGTTTTCAACAAGTGTCACCCTGGTGTATGTCTGTGCGCCCAGCCCTCTCCCGCCCCTGGAATATAAGCCCCGTGAAGGTGGGAACGCTGTGGCTTAGTCACCGCTGCACCCTCAGGGCTCAGGACACACTGTGGAAGCATCCGTCCTGCCGTCCTGCTGCCCAGAAACGGCCCCATCTGGCCCCTCACTCTGCCGTCTCCTCCCTGGCCCTGTTCCTGGCCACCCCCTGAACTAGCGGCTGCAGTGTGCACAGTGCGCGGCACTGCAACAGACCAGGGCGTTCTGAGCTCCTTACAAAGATCAACCCGGCTCATCCTTCTAACCACCCCCTGATAACCATCCTTACCCCGATTTCACGCATGGGGAGACTGAGGCACATGATCAGCTCTGCCACCCTGCGTCGCCTGCTGTCCTGAGACACTTCAGACCTACAACTGTGTGTGTGCTCGAGAGACAGAGGGAGAGGGTGGAGGAGGGAGGGAGCGAGAGAGAAGCTTGAGGCCCCTGAATTACCAGACCTAAATAAAGGAGAGAGAGGGGCCTTTGGGGGCGACCGAGGACCAGCCGGGTCTGAGCCAGCACTCCTCAACAGAGGCAGCTGTGACCCCAGGGGACCGCTTGGCACTGCCTGGAGGCATCTTATGTCCTCACCATGCGGAGAATGCGAACTCTCCTGGCACACAGTGGCACACAGGTCGGGCCCAACGTGAGCGGCGTCAGGCTGAGAAGTCCTGACCACCTGGGTCCACCCGCCTGCTCTGTAAACTCAAGTTCTCAATTCCAATCTCTCTCTCTCTCTCTCTCTCTCCCCACCCACACCTCTTCCTCTCACCTTCCCCATCTCCCCCCCACTCCTCCCATCCCGCCCACCCCACATCTGTGTCCGTTGCCTCCCCCATCCTCACTGACCCACCACAACCTCCTCCCCCGCTCTCCACGCCCCCATATCACCCCCCCCCCGCCCTCTTACGCTCCCCCTGCCGTCGCTCGCTCGCTCCTCTCCCCGGTTTCTTCTCCGCACATCACATCTTTCCTCTGGTTTTTGCCCATCCTTTACTTCTGTGCGCCCGTCTGACATCTCCGCGGACCTTCCCAATCCCCACCCCCCCATCGCTCGCTTTGACCCTACCGGCGTCTGCCCATTATCACGGCCATTCTCCTGCGGCGCGTCCGGGGCGTATTTCCGTTCCGCCCCCTCCCCAAACACCCCCGCGTCCACTGCCCTGGGGGGCTGCTAACTCGGCGCGCGGGCATCTCCCTCCCCACGCATCCTTTCTGTCCCCTGCGGCATGATTCTCGCCATTCTTCTGCCTTCCTCCTCGCGTCCGGCCACCCACCCCCACATGTCCGCACCTCCGGCCATCTCTCTCTCGCCCCCCGCTGCAGCCTCGGTTCGCCCCCCGGCCTGGCAGCCCGGTCCGACCTCCTGCGCGCCCCATGCCGTCCCTCCTGCTGCTCGGGACCCTCCTGCTCCTGGCCTCGACCGCCCGCCAGGCCGGGGCGCGCCCGTCCAACACCACAAGCGCCGAGCCCCCGGGCCCGCTGCCCGCCCTGCTGGCGCACCTGCGGCGCCTGACCGGGGCGCTGACGGGCGGCGGGGGCGCTGCGGGCCCGGGCGCCAACGGCACCAGGACCAGCACGGCGAGCGGGACCGGCGCGGCGGCGCGGGCGCCCCCTCCGGCCGAGCTCTGCCACGGCTACTACGATGTCATGGGACAGTACGACGCCACCTTCAACTGCAGCACCGGCTCCTACCGCTTCTGCTGCGGCACCTGCCATTACCGCTTCTGCTGCGAGCACCGCCACATGCGCCTGGCACAGGCGTCCTGCTCCAACTACGACACGCCGCGCTGGGCCACCACGCCGCCGCCGCTGGCCGGGGGCGTCGGGGGTGCCGGGGGTGCGGGCGGGGGGCCCGGGCCCGGCCAGGCCGGGTGGCTGGAAGGGGGCCGGGCGGGGGGCGCAGGGGGGCGCGGGGGCGAGGGCCCCGGGGGCAGCACGGCCTACGTGGTGTGCGGGGTCATCAGCTTCGCCCTGGCCGTGGGCGTCGGCGCCAAAGTGGCCTTCAGCAAGGCGTCCCGTGCGCCCAGGGCGCACCGGGAGATCAACGTGCCCAGGTGTGTGAGCGCTGGGACCCTAGGGCAGGGCGCCTGGGGGCGGGGCCTGGGCTATCAGGGGTGGAGCCATCTGGAGAGGGCAGGGCTACAGGGAACCAGGCTTGCTCAGAGACGCGGGAGGCAGCCACAGCGAGCGCGGGAGCAGATACCCAGGGAGACCGAAGGGGTCCCAAGAATAGGGGCGACAGAACCGGCCCGGCTGCTGAGTGACGGGAGAGGCTCGGGCCTTTATCCATCCAACAAACTATTTGCTGGGCACCGTCTGTGTGTGGGTCAAAAGCTGGGCATACAGCTGTGGACCAAACCAGGTCCCTGCCCTGCTGGGTGAACTGGGTTTCAATCCCAGGTCAGACTGTAATGAGGATTAACTGAGTTGATTCATGTCAAGTCTGGGCACATAGTAAGCCCTCCATAAACGCTGGCTGCCGTTATCATTAAATGTGAGTGGTGGGGAGAGTAAGCAAGTCAAACGGGTATTTGTGGGAAGGGTATTCCAGGCTGAGGGAACAGCACGTATAAACGTCCTGGTAGAACTTGCGGGACAGCGACGGAGCCTCTGAGCCTGCGGAGTAGTGGGCGGAAGCAGGTTTATTCTAAGAGTGATGATGGGGGGGGGGGGTCTGGAGGGCGCGGAGCTCAGGCACGAAGCCATCTGATGGTTCCAGAGGAGTCTTTGGGGACAGCAGGGGACCAGGGTGGAAGCGGGAGGCCCCTTAGGACACTAGCAATGAGAGGAGGCACTGGGGGCAGCACAGGTGGCAAGTGGTCCGCTAGGGATTTATTTTGGAAGTCCAAGATGGCTGAGGGGCATGAAAAGAAAGAGAAGCAGGAGCCAGGGGCGAGTCTCAGGGTTTCGGTCCGCACAACTGGACGGAAGAGGCACACTTTACCGCCAAGGGAAGGCTGTTAAAGGAACAGGAGGGAGGCCCCAGGTTCAGGGTGGGGTGGGGGCCCAGGGAGGACGGTGTGGGAAGGACCACAGAAGGGGCTGGGTCCCAACGAATCGGGGAAGGGGCGCTTCAAGCAAGAAATGTGGTCGGAGGAACCTTGGGGCGGGCGGTGCTCAGATGGACATTAGCGATGGGCGTGGCCAAAGACGAGGAGCTCCGCCGAGATGACCGACTCCCCCAAAGGGGAGAGCAGGGAGGGAAAAGAAGGCTGGGGCCTCCCTCTCCCTGCCCCCACCCCCGTCCCCAGGCCGCTGACCGGCTCTCTGCCACCTTTAGGGCTCTGGTGGACATTCTGAGGCATCAGGCTGGGCCTGGGACCCGCCCGGACCGGGCACGAAGCAGCTCCTTGACCCCGGGGGTCGGGGGCCCCGACAGCATGCCCCCGAGGACGCCCAAGACCCTCTACAACACCGTGAAGCCCTCCAATCTCGGTGAGTGGGACCTGGGAGCCGGGAATGCCGCTGCGGCCTCTGACCACGCCCATCTGCCCTGTAGCCCCGCCCTCCCCGGGTAGCCCCACCCCCGGTGCCCAGGCCCCGCCCGCGCCCCAGCCCACCCTCCAGCCTCTTCCTGCTCTGAACCGGACCAGTTCCCGGCAAGGCTGGAGGGACCCTGCTGTGAATCAGGACCCCTCCTTGCCCTCCCGTGAACCCCCTGGGTGGGTGCCACGGACGCCACGGTGATTTCAATGTAGACATTCTCGGCACCTGCACTTGAGAAAACCAGTGTCAGAGCTCCTAACAGCCACACACACAAGAAAGCACCTAACTATTGAATTAGAATGTCCTGAACACTGCCTGGGTTTGAACCCTGGCTCTGCCGCTGGCTACCTAAGACACGATTTCACCTTTCTGGGCCTCACTTCCCCCGGCCATAAAACAAGCAGCGTCGCGGCGCTCACCGCATAGGGTTACTGCAAAGCTCAAATGAACTAACGATGGAAGGCTTAGAGCAGTGCCTCGCACAGAAAAAAGGTCTATATAAATATGAGCTGTTCTCGTATTTTATGGTGAGTTCACCAGGGAGAAGTCCAGGGAGCTGTAACAGGTTAAAAAGAGTCTCGTCTGGTTGGAGGAGGAGGAGGAGGAGGAGGAGGAGGAGGAGGAGGAAGACTTCCCCCAGGATACCGTTTGAGCAGTGGCCTGGAGGGTGAGGGGTCTACCTGGGCAGGGCAAGGTCTGAGCCTCTGAAGCATAGTCTGTGAGGCCAGGGAGAGGGTGGGCAGACACCTCAGGAAGGACCTGAGCACCGGGCTGAGCTGAGGAGCTCTGTCTTTGTCCTGATGGCAATGGGAGCCATGGAGGACTTTAGAACAGGGGAGCAACAAAGTCAGAAGTGAGTGGAAGAATTTCTCTGGAACTCATGTGAAGGGGGAGAGACGAGAGGAAGAAGGTGCAGGAGGAGGCTGGGTAGTAATGCAGGCTATACAGGACAAGGCCTGAGCTGGGGGTGAGAAGTATAGGGGAAGAGATGGGTTTGAATCGTAATATAAGGAAGAGACATTTGAGGTGGATCTTGAGGGATGAGTAGTTCTTCAGTCAAAGAAGGGGAGGAAGGAATTCAAGTCAGAGAGAACAGCATAATAGCATCTGCAAAGGCCCCGTGGCAGGACTGAGCTAGGCTCATTCAGGCAAGGCATCAGCTAGGGCCGAGTAAGCCTCAAACACCATTCCCGGCTTAGATTTTGTCCTGTGGATGACAGTCAGCCGTGGGAAGAGACTCCAGCAGCATAGGGGCAGGGGCAGGTGTGGGTGTCAGGAGTACTACCAAGGCGGGGGGGGGGGGTGTGCTGATCTGGAAGATGGGCTGGCCAAGTGGCCAGGAAGCCGATTTGATGATCCAGAAGGGTGAGGAAGGTCAGAGCAGAGATTCAGGAGATAGGAGGGATCAGAGCTGGGAACCCAGTGGACATGAGTGGAAATCCTCCCATGAGACCAGGACAGCAGTGCCAGCTGGGAGTGGGTGATGGCAGTGACACCACTTCCCTTCTTGGTCCCCACAGATAATCTGCACCACAACTACCTGCACCTCAACGTCAACAGCCCCAAGCACCATGCCGCCACGATGGGTAGGGACTGGGGCTGGGTTGGGGGGAAGACAAAGGCTCCTTTCCTTCCCTGCCTGTATTAAGCCTGAGCTGGGTGCCCAGGATAGAGCAGGTGTGAGATCCTGTGAGCCCTGACCTCCCGGTCCAGCCAGGTGACCAAGCTAGCCTCAGTTTCCCAGGCTCATCTCTCTCCTGCCTGGGTTTGTGGGGAAATGTGTGGAGTGGACGGCCCCTCCAGCCTCCGGCCAGGCACCCAGCAGGTGCTGAGCACGTGCCAGTTGCGTCTCTTCCTGTGACGTGACCTGCTTCCCCAGCATTGAGCCTGTCTCCTGAGGTCGGGGAGCAAGTACCCCTGAGGGGCCAGAATCCCTGGTTTCCACTCCGTAAGGGGCTGGGAGCCTGGACTCCTGGGTCTGAGGGAGGAGGGGCTGGACTGACCCCTGCCATGCCCCTCTGCCCCAGACTGGCGTGCCGCTCCGCCGCCCAGCCCCTCCTTGCACTACTCCACGCTGTCCTGCTCTCGGTCCTTCCACAACCTCTCACATCTGCCCCCGTCCTATGAGGCCGCTGTGAAATCTGAACTCAACCGCTACTCCTCCCTCAAGAGACTGGGTGAGTCCCAGGAAGGGGAGGGGAAGGTGATGGGGTGGGGCCAGGGCCTGGGTTTAGGATTGTGGACAGTGGCCCGATAGGCCTCTGAAAGTGCTTTTTAAAAATGCATATCCGTGCCCCCCTAAGATCTATTGTATTCATTAGGACTTGTATTTACAACTGACAGAAATACAACTTAAGCCAAAAGCAAAAGGCAACTACATTGGCTCGATACGGGAAAGCCTATGAATCATGAGCTTCAGGTACGGCTGGATCCAGGGGTTCAAAAGCTATCTCCAGGATTCTACATCTCTTCTTTATTTTCAGACAGATTCTTCTTTAGTGGTAGCAAAGACTGACCTGAGAAATTTCAAGATGCTATTCTGCCAGCAGAAAAGGGTCTTTCCCAAGGATCCCAGCATTCCCAGGTCTAGATCCCACTGGTCCAAATTGGGTCACACGCTCATCCCTGGACCAATCACTGGGATTCTGGACATTTCCGGGTCAGTGGCAAGAGCCTTCAAACATTTCATTATTTTTAAAAAACATTTTTTAACGTTTATTCATTTTTGAGAGACAGAGCACAGCAGGGGAGGGGCAGAGAGAGGCAGAGGCACAGACTCCAAAGCGGGCTCCAGGCTCCGAGCTATCAACACAGAGCCTGACACGGGGCCTGAACCCATGACCCATGAGATCATGACCTGAGCCAAAGTCAGACGTTCAACTGACTGAGTCACCCAAGCGCCCCACATTTTATTATTTTTTAAGTTTATTTATTTATTTTTGAGAAAGAGAGTGGGGGAGGGGCAGAGAGGGAGAAACAGAATTCCAAGCAGGCTCCGCACTGTTAGTGCGGAGCCCAATGTGGGGCTCAAACCCACAAACCACGAGATCATGATGCCAGCCGAGATTAAGAGTCAGACACTTAATTGACTGAGTCACTCAAGCACCCTAAGCCTTCAAACATTTTAAACTGAGAGCCAGGGGCGCCCGAGTGCCTCACTTGGTTAAGCATCTGACTTCAGCTCAGGTCATGATCTCACGGTTCCTGAGTTCAAGCCCTGAGTCTGGCTTTTGGATCCTCTGTCTCCCTCTCTCTCTGGCCCTCCACCACCCCCTCAAAAATAGACATTAAAAAAAAAAAAAGATTTAAACTGAGAGCCACATTAAGAAATGCTTTTTATATCATGACCCCTGAGACACACATAATATGTATAATTTTTAGTTACAGCAAAACTTTGAAACTTGTTATGGACATTTTCAAACATGCCCAGCATTAGAAGAGATTGTAAAACGAATCCCCATGTTCCCATCGCTCAACTCAACAATGAGCAACATTTTGTTAATCTAGACTCCCTTCAGCCCACTTTTAGCGGATTATTTTAAAACAAACCCCAGGTACTGTCACTGCATCCATCAATATTTCAATAACACAAACGTAACTGAAATAAAAATTTTAGGAACTGGTTGCTTACCCTTATTACCCTAGTATACCGATGCCTCTTTTTAAATAACTTTTTTAAATGTTTATTTATTTTTTTAAAGTAATCTCTACACCCAGTGTGGGGCTCCAACGCACAACCCTGAGACCAAGAGTCGGATGTTTCACTGACTGAGCCAGCCAGGCATCCCTGGGTGGATGCTTTCTGAAAATTTTCTATTCTAGTTAATTTTAAAATGCCATTCACCCTCTACAAAACTGACTTCATAACCCACAAATAGGTCACATCTCCAAATTTGGGGCGGGGGGCGGGGCGAAGGAAATTCCCCCCCACATCTACTGGCCCACCATCTGTGTGGGGCCTAGGAATGTGCGTTTGGTCACACACCTAGCCTGATGGTTTTGGCCGACTAAAATTTGAGGCTCACTTGGGCGCCTGGGTGGCTTAGTCGGTTGCGCGCCGACTTCGACTCAGGTCATGATCTCGCGGTCTGTGAGTTCGAGCCCCGACTGAGGCTCTGTGCTGACAGCTCAGAGCCTGGAGCCTGCTTCAGATTCTGTGTCTCCCTTTCTGCCCCTCTCCAGCTTGCACTCTGTCTCTCTCTTTCAGAAACGAATAAATGTTAAAAAAAATTTTTTTTTTTATTAAAAAAAATTTTTTTTTATTTAAATAAGATCCCACCACCTATGTCACCTACCTGTGCCCAGGCTAATAATGACCAGGGCATTCTGGTGATCCCTGGGGTCCTCATGGGTGTGGGATGTACGGAAGCCAGGGGGGCGGGGGCACGTTCTGGACTGGTTGGGGACTTACCTGTATGGCCTTTCCCCCTCTTCCCCCAGCCGAGAAGGATCTGGATGAGGCCTACCTGAAGCGCCGGCACCTGGGGGAGATGCCCCGCGGGACGCTGCCCCTGCACACTCTTCGGCGACCTGGCACGGGGGGCGGCTACCGCATGGATGCCTGGGGCGGCCCCGAGGAGCTGGGCCTGGCGCCCGCGCCCAACCCGCGGCGCGTCATGTCCCAGGAGCACCTGCTGGGCGACGCGGGCCGCGCGCGCTACGAATTCACCCTGCCGCGCGCGCGCCTGGTGTCGCAGGAGCACCTGCTCCTCTCGTCGCCCGAGCCCCTGCGCCAGAGCCGGGAGCACCTGCTGTCGCCCCCGCGCAGCCCCGCGCTGCCCCCCGAGCCCGCCGCCCGCGCGGGTCTGGCCGCGTCCCATTCCAACTTGCTGCTGGGACCCGGGGGGCCCCCCACGCCGCTGCACGGGCTGCCCCCGCCGCCCGGCCTGCACCCGCACCACCACCACGGTCTGCATGGCTCGCCGCAGCCCGCCTGGCTGTCGGACGCCGGCGGGGGAGGGGGCACGCTGGCGCGCAGGCCGCCCTTCCAGCGCCAGGGCACGCTGGAGCAGCTGCAGTTCATCCCCGGCCACCACCTGCCGCAGCACCTGCGCACCGCCAGCAAGAACGAGGTGACCGTCTGAGGCCAGGCCCGGGGGCTTGGGGGCTGCGGCCTCGCGCGGGCCCCCATCCCAGCCCGGATCCCTCAACACACTCCAGGGGCCTGGGACCCAGGATCAGCCTGTGGCCAGGGGGCTGCCTCCGAGGACACTGCTTTGGATGAAATCGTCACCGGAGACAAAACCTCCTTCTGGGATGTCACGGTAGATAAGATCCCTCCTCCTATGTCACCGTTTGAGGCAAGGCCTCTTTCCCATGACGTTATCACAGAGGAAGAGCCCTGCCTGTGAGCTCATCACTAGTGAAAATGTCTGTGTTCTGTGATGTCATCACAGGGACAAAACCTCCTCCCCATTAATCAGTCCGCCACAGAAGAATAGGCCCGCGCCTGAAGTCAACACTAGCGGCCATGTCTATGTTCCATGAAGTCATCACAGACTTTCTTCCTGGGAGGTCACAGCAGAGGCAATGCCTTACCCTATGACATCATCCCTAGAGACAAAGATTCCTTCCTGTGAATGTCATTGCAGAGACAAGTCTCACCCTTATGATGTCGTCTCCGGCACCAAAAGGCCTCTTCTGACATCATCGCCAGGAAAATATTTTCTTCCGGAGAAGATGCCTCTGTCTATGATGTTGTCGCTACAGACAAAGCCATCTTCCTGGGACACATCGCAAGCAAAATGCCTTGCCAACTGTGTCCTCGCTATCCATGGGACTGTCCACGACATTGTCACAGGGACTCTGCCTCCTTCCTGTGATGCCATCTCCAGAGAAGGTGCCTTGCCCTATGACATTATCAGAGGGACCGTGCCTCTTCCCGTGATGTCATCACCAGAGGTGACAACCTGCCCCTGGGGCACTCCAGGATGAGGCCCTTTCTGTGGTATCACCACTGGACTCTGCCTGCTCGGAGATGATGCTGTAAGACACCTGCACTGCTCCTGTCCTATCATGAGAAGGCAGGGCATGCCCAGAATCCATGACAACCCCCCAGGGTCACCAGAGAAAGTGCCCTGAGCTGAGACATCTGAGGGATGTTGTTGCTGCGGAGGCAACCCCACCCGGAGAGAATGGTCTGACTGTAGGTTGTTGGCAGCAGGCCCCCGCTGAGGTTCTGTCCCGGGATTGTGATGACATCACCACAGACACTGCCTGCTCTGGAGGGCCATCATTTGTGATGGTGTCACCGGAGTTTCTGCCTTGTCCTGCCATGACTTCACTTGGTCACTCCTGTCCCTGACAGCAAGGACATGCCCTGCAGGACTTCCACCAGACTCTCCCTCTAAAGGGTGGCTGGGCCTCAGACCCCATCCCTGTGCAGTGATGTCACCTCCTGTGTGACTCCTCAAGGACAGGACTCCCAAGGAGGCCACTCTGGCCCACCAGCCTCCCAGAGTCGTGGGACTCGCAGCGGCCCAAAAGCTGGCCTCGCTTCTTTCTGCCATAACGAGAGACATCATTGCCTCTGTCAACAAACTCCTGGATTTCTGTTGGGGGTGAGGTGGGATGGGGTTGGTTGGGGTGTGCCCACTATTGATTTGGCTGATGATATCATCGGTGCCATAAGACTTCCACCACTCATGATGGCATTGTGCCTGGGGTCAAATGCTAACCATGTCTGATGATGACATCATTTCCCAGGATTCCCTATGACCTACGGTGTCCATCTCCCAGGATCTACCACAACCATTGTATCATCTCCTAGGACCCATCATGACACATTATGTCATTACCTTCCAGAATCCTCAATGGCTGATGGTAGCATCCTCTACCAGGATCCACTAGCACTGATGATGCCACCATTTCCCATAGTCCCTGATAACTGTGGTGTCATCACTTCCTAGGACCCATGAAAGCCAATGCTATCATCACCTCCCAGGACCCATTTCAACCATGGGGTTATCACCTCCTAGGATCCATGAGAGCTAATGGAGTCATTACCTCCCCGGACCGACTCCAGCCATGGTGTCATCACCTCCCAGGATCCATGAGAGCTAATGGGGTCATGACCCCCCAGGATCCATTTCAACCATGGTGTCATCATCTCCCAGGACCCACCATGACCATAGCATCATCATCTCCTAGGATCCATGACACCCAAATATGTCATCATTTACTAGGATCCACTTCAACCATGTATCATCATCTTCCAGGATCCATCATCTTGAGGGCCAAGTACTACAATGGCTGCATTTCAGTTGTTTTCTGGGGTCCCATGGCACCTATAATCGCTCCCGTAAGGGGAACTAGCACAATAACACACCATTTTCCTATTCCCTCAAAAATGGAATAAGGTGAGGACCCCTCTGATGACATCATCCTTAGTCTGCCCCTTTTTAATGATGTCACTGCCTCTCCCCTGACTTAAGCTGATGCCTGCATCAACCCCACCACAGACCTTGTTTTGGCCAGACCCCATCACCCCCCTGGTGAGGGCATCCAGGCCCCTCCTGATAACTCACAGCCCTTCACCCAACCATCTCATTGGTGACAGGGTCAACACAGATACCTTTTATCATCACCAGGGAGTGTGTATGTGTGGGGGGCTTTACAGGTCTCAGGTGATATCACTGCCCCTGTTACCTGGACCCCTATCCAAAACAGCACTCCATTGGCTTGGGCCAGACTTGACCCCATGGGCTGGGTGGGCAGCTGTGGCCTCTCTGGGGCCTTCAATCATGTCTTCTGCTGGCCTGATCGTGGAGCAGGCCCATCCTGAGGGCCACAGCCACTGCCAGTGCCATGGTGGGGTGGTGATCTGCATCATCTCAAGACGACGGAGAGGTAGTGTCTTCCCCCTCCCTCCCCCTCACACACCAGGGAGCCTCCAGGGGTTTTGGGGATTCCTCAACACCCAATGCACAATCTGCCCCAATTCCCTTTGTATATAGCCATGTTGCTGGGGGGCGGCCATTCCCCCACTTTTAAAGGGCTACATACCCCCTCCCCAGCCCCCAAGGCAAGGCGAGGGGGCCTCTTCTCCCTTCTCTGGGCCGTCCCTCTCCCTCTTCTCTCCCCCCCCCCCCAATACTGGCACCTCAGCTCATCCCTTCCCGTCAGGACCCTGGGGCAGAGAACTGGCCCTCAGCTCCCACCACACCGGGGGAACTGGGGAGCCAACCCCATCTACCTGGGCCCCAGTGCCAGTTTTTTGACTCCATGCTTATGGCTGCTCCTCTGGGTTCCTCCAATCCCTCCTAGGGCCTCACCGCGCCCAGCGCCCCTCAGGCAGACTGTGACTTCCCAAGAAAGGAGCCAGCTTGGGCACCTGCCCCCCTTGCACACCCTCTGCTCACCTTCCCCACTGAGCACCCAGCTTTCTCCAGTCCCCAGAATTTGGGGGTTTGGGATCTTTCAGCTTTTGTACACGCCCCCACACACCTCAACTTGCTCTCTCCTGGCCTGGATTCCAGGAATCTCATTCCCCCTTCCCCGCACTCACTCTGCCACAGGCCGCCTGACCTCGGGGCCTTGACCTCTTATCTCAAATAAGCCATAGTGGGGAGAGGTCTCAAGGGGGTGAGGAAGCAGCCCTGTCCTGCCCGGTCACCCTCGATGCTTACGGAGCCGGGACCTCGCCATCTGAGTCTTCCGCCCCTGATAAATGCGCATGCGCGCACACTCACACATTTCCCCCACCCCCCACTTCTGGTGGAGGGGGCAAGGGGAGGGGTGCAGAGAGAAGACAATTCTGGACCAGACAGTGCTGGACACCTTTTTATCCCTGCCCCTCCCGGGCTCTACACCAGACCCCCCCTCCCCCCCAGTTCCTTGGTGAGGACAGCGGTGGAGTGGTAACTTGGTATTTTTTGGAATAAACAGATGTTTCCTGAGCCCCAGTCTCAAGGTTTACTGTCGAGAAGAAATGGGTTTCCACCTCTGCGTTTGTGTCACTGGCCAAGGCGGGGGTGGGCATCTAAGAGTCCGGTGGTCAGGGCTGCCCGCCCCCCCCCCCCCCCAGTCTGTCACCAAGCAAGGAGCTGGGTGTGGGAGGGACCGGTACAGCACCTTGAAAAGTCCTCGGTTTCTTCCAAAGAAAGCCTCTTCCCTCTGTGCATTTAAGCCTGTGTTTGCACCTCCTTCTACCTGAGGCCTTTGGCTGAGTCTGGCCGAAGCGGGGTGCTCTGTGCTGTTGGTTTGCTGGGGCCGCTGAACCGAGCAGCTCACGCAACAGAAATGTGCCACCTCCTGGTTCTGCAGGCTGCAGGTCTGCGAGCAAAGGGTCTCCGTGTTGGTTCCTTCTGAGGCAGAGCAGAACTGGTGCTATGCCGCTCTCCTAGCTTTTGGTGGCTTGCTGGCAACAGCTGGCACTCTACACACACATCATCTTCCCTCTGTACTTTTCTATTTCTGGGTACAAACTTCCCCATTTTCTAAGGACAACCAGTCATGTTGGAATAGGGCCCATCCTCAGTGACTTCTAAACCCGATCATCTGTAAAGACCCTACTCCCAAAAGAGGTCACCTTCACTGGTCCTGGAGATTAGCAAGGACTTCAATGTCTCTATTCTGGGGGGAGCGGGAGACACAATTCAAGCCATAACAGGGGGTGTTACATGGCACGGTTCATTCAATTACCAGTTTTTGTGATAACAAGGAAGGATTTTTCCCCAAGTGCATTAAAATATTTGCATAATGAGGACGAGAGCTGACTGTAAGCCACACTGGGGAGAGTAGGTGCCTCCAAGGCTTTATGAACTTTAGGACACCTGTCCCCTAGGGGCACCAAAGTGTTTGTTCATGAATCGTAGACTTCCATCTTACACTGAAGGGCTCATTTGCACACCCCTCTGGGGGTGGATTGTGTGTGCAGTTCATTCCAGTATTGATTTTATCTCGAAGATAACCCCTTCCTGGGAAGCCTAATTTCATCTCGAAGATAACACACTTCCTGGGAAGTGTGTGACACTTGATCTCGGGGTTGTGAGTTTGAGCCCCATGTTGGGTGCAGAGATTACTTTAAAATAAAATCCTTTATTAAAAAGGAAAAGAAAATCCCTTCCTCTCTGGTGCATTTGTTTCCCAAATTTTAACATTTATTTATTTTTTGAGAGATTGTAAGCGAGGGAGGGGCAGACAGAGAGGGAGACACAGAATCCGAAGCAGGCTGCAGGCTCTGGGATGTCAGCACAGAGCCTGACATGGGGCCCAAACTCACAAACCAGGAGATCATGACCTGAGCCGAAGTCAGACACTTAAACAACTGAGCCACCCAGGAGCCCGTTTCCCAAATTTTAGATTTTACTTGATTAGTCAGGGTTCTCCAGAAAACTGGAGCCAATAAGACTGTGTGTGTGTGTGTGTGTGTGTATTCATTTTAAGGAACTGCTTCCTGTGATTGTGGGGTTGGCAAATCCAAGGTCTGTGAGGCAGGTCAAAGGCTGGAAATTCAGGCAGGCTTTCCATGTTACAGCCTTGACACAAAATTCTTCTTCTCTGAGATACTTTAGCTTTGGTCTTATGGCCTTCAACTGATTGGGTGAGGCCCACCCATGTGATCTTGACGTCAACGGATAGTAGACATTAATCACATCTACAAAATACCTCACAGCAACATCTGGACTGGGGTTTGACCCAACAAATGGGAATGGTAGGCTGGCAAAGTGGACATGAAATCTAACCATCGCACTGTCCTTGTGGGGAAGTGGTCACTCCTAGCTTGCTGGAGGGACAGTGTGATCTGCTTTGGAGAAAGCCTCATCCCCTTCCGTGTGGTCAACTGTTCAGCACTGGCCAGAGCTCACCTAGTCAGGTTTATTTGTTTGGCTGTAGATTAGTGGGGCAGGAGGGACGCGTGCAGTGCACTCGAATCTTGGTGTTATGCTCCCTCGTTAAATGTGTCACCTGGTGAGCGCAAGGGTTGTTTGCATATTTTTAGAAATCACCTCTTCTCATTGGCGTCTTTGTCTGCAGATAACTGGAGCGGGTGGGGGAGAGGTGACCATGCAGCGAATCTAAGTATGGGTTCCCTGAACACGCAACAATTCTCCTCGTAGGGACACAGAAGGACAGTACTCCCCTGTCCCCTTGAGATCAGATGTTGCCACGTGATGTGCTTGAAGTAGGAACAGAGGTAGACAGAAGCTTCTGAGAGCCCATGTGCAGACAGATCCCCACACTCTTCCTTTCCCCACTGGCAATGTTTCAGGTGATGCCTACTCTGTGGGCCTGCATCCAAGACAGGTCAGCCAGGGCCCCAAATAGGGACTGCAGCCAAGCCTCGATGGACATGCGGTGTGAGTGGGAAATAAACCCTGTTCCTTTAACAATGGGGGTTTGGGGGCTACTTGTTACTGCAGCACAGTGTAGTCCATTCTGGCTGTTATAGGTTGCCTGTGGCAGGGGAGGGGGGGGATGGGTGCCTAGAGGCTTTCGACATATACTCTTTTGTGCTTCTGAATTTTTGTGTCAGTGGGGAGCCCGAGGCAGGGCTCGAACTGACAAACTGTGAGATCATGATCGGAGCTGAAATCGAGTCGGACGCTTGACCGACGGAGCCATCCAGGCGCCCCTAAAATCAAATATAAATTTAAATGTAAACGGTGCCAGCTTTGACTGGCATTCCCCTCGCTGAGCGTGTGCCCAGGAGGGACTGCAAGATGGGAGGTCCCAGTCTCACTCCTCGGCCCTGCAGAGTGACCACACTGAGTTGCAAGGCCAGGGCTTAAAGGCACGTATTTTTCATTGGACATGGCCTCCATGTGTCCAGTTGCCTTCTTCATTTGTGTTCCACCCAGAAAAGAACAATCTGATCCACACACACCGTGCTTTGGATGGGCAAGCCAAGGCTATGGTCTGACGTGAGCATTTCTGCCTTCGTAGCCTAACACTTGCTCAGTCTGCAACTCCGCTGTGTCAATAAATACAGCTCCCACGAGACTATTCTTAACCCGTTTGACAGGGAGGGCCTGCGAGCTCCTGAAATCTACACCAGACGCCGTGTCCATGTGCCTTCCCCTCTGCCGCCATTAACTTCGGGTTTTGAAATAATTTCAAACTTGCTCAACAGCTACCAGAATAAGTCAGAGAACACCTGTACACCCTTCGCCAATTCACCAGTTGTTAACGTTGCAACACACTGCTTCGGGATTCTCTTTCCATATAAACACCTTTTTTTTCTTCTCCAGAGGTACATGAGGGTGAGTTACGCACGTCATACCCTTTTGTCGCAAAGGGGCATTTCTGGAGAACAAGGACGTTCTCTTCCACATCCACAGCACAGGGACCGAAACCAAGCACTTCACGCTGATGAAGCCCATGTTCCGGTTTCACCAACTGTCCCAACCCTGCTTTGGAGCAATTTCTTTTCAGTCCCTGCTGTCTGGGGGCGAGCTATTGCATGTGATTGTCATGTCTTTGAGGCTCCTCTAGTTTGATCAGTCCTTCTGTCTTTTTCACGCCATTGATGCTTTTCAGGAGTCCAGGACGGCTCTTTTGCAGGATGTCCCTGCACCTGGTCCGAGGTCTCCTCATGAACAGGTCCAGGCCGTGCACGTCCGGCAGGAGATTCAGCAGTGACACCGACCTCTTGGCACATCACCATGGGGACAGCCTGTGCTGGCCACCAGCTGGGACTGCTGCTGTTAGCTTGGACCACTTGGCCGGGGCACCGAGGAGGGGCTGTTCCCCCCTCGGTAAACAGGAAGTACCCTGCCTGAGGGCCCTCGGACTTGTTCCCCCTCAAACTTGTACCTGCTGCTTCAAGCCTCCCTGGGTGATTCTCTTGCCTAGAATCTGGGTGATTCTTACTGTGGTGTCTGCCGAATGATAATTTTCTAATTTCGCCATTCCTCTGGCATTTATTACTTAGCATTTGCACACGATCATTCCAGGGGAACAGGATTCAGTACCCGCGTCAGACTCTGTGAGACACCACTGAATCCGACAACAAATTCACCAGGACTCTCAATGGCACATGGAAGTGACAGACTCCCGTCCCTACCCACACAACGTTTGGGTTCTTCCCCTTTTCCATTACTGTAAACAACGCTTGGAGGAACATCTTTCACAAACTGCTTGGTGCGTTCGCTTCTCGTTTCCTAGGATGAGGTCCCAGGAGACGAATGTCTGAGTTGCACGGTGGTGTGTTTTACACATTTGCTACTCAAATGCCACGCTGCAGCCCCAGAAGTCCTGCCGGGTCCGTGGATGTGAGAACATCTCTCTGCCTCCGTCCTCACCGGCACTGATCATTACCCTGCTTGGTCTGGGTGTGCAGCAGAGGTACTGGTTTTACAGCCAGTAAAGGAAGGCCCTGGTGCAAGAACGTGTGTTTTCAGCCAACGTGATGTCTGGACTGCTTTCTAGGGTTTCTAGTGCCTGGAATAGCCGGCGGAAGAAGCGGTTCATTACCAGCGTGTCCATCACCTGATCCATTTCGGGGCATCCTTCCAATCAGTGAAGGTCCCTCCCACCCAGGAGAGCTCGAACTCCTGCTCTTGGGACACAAGGGCACGCGGTGTTGTTAATCACCTACTGAGTCGACCGCAGATGGCCAAGTGCTTAGAGGTTTGAAGCCCCCCAGGGGCAGAGGACCTGCTGACCACCACAGACGGTGGCCTCAGAAATGAAGAGGGGGGTATTTACACATGGAAAATGCTCAGCCACACCAGGAGGAAAGGAGACAGGGCTGAAGGGGAAAGCACCGTGGTCTGCCCGCGATCGATCATGCATTTTGAAGATCGCCGATATCCAGGCTCATTCCTGCATCAGGACATCGATGTCGGCTGCACCCCTGCCCGGAACGGCTTTCTCCACATTTCCACAAAACTTGCTCCCTCACCACCATTAAGCCTGTACTCAAATGCCTCCTTCTCAAGAAAGTCCACCGTGGCCACCCTGCCAAAAATACCCTCCCACGGCATTCCCAATACTCCTTACCCTGCTCTGATTTCTCAGTAATTAGTATCATTTCACACCACCAACCTTCCTTACGTACTAGCCCGAGACTTTCCCAGTTTTAGCACCAAAAGTCCTGTGTCTCGCACAAACCAGGACAGCTGAGCACCTGGGTTTTGTGCTTGGTGTTTACTATCTATCTCCCCCTACAACGAAAGCCCCGGGAAGGCAGGGTTTTGTCTCCTGTCCTGCTCTTGGATCTGTCCCAAGCACCTAGAACAGCGATGGCAAACGGATGGTGCTTACGAAAGAAAAAGAAAAAAGAAAAGAAACATCACTTGTTAGGGAGCCTGGGTGGCTCAGTCAGTTGAGCGTCCAACTTCGGCTCAGGTCATGATCTCACAGTTTGCGAGTTCAAGCCCCATGATGGGCTCTGTGCTGACAGCTCAGAGCCTGGAGCCTGCTTCAGATTCTGTCTGTCTGTCTCTCTCTATCAATGCCCCTCCTCCACTCGCTTGCGCTCACACGCTCTCTCAAAAATAAATAAACGTTAAAAACAACCAACAACAGCAGTAAAACACTTGTTAAACAGGTCAGGTCCTGATGGTGGTGAGGGTCCAAACAAGGGCCACTTCTAGGTGCTTCTCCCTCAGGAAAGCTCAGGACAGGGCCCAAAGGTAAATGCTCACGTGTGCTCCCTGCAGCTTGTAGCCAAGGACTGGACCTGGAGTAAACGCTCACGGGTCGGAGAGTGCTAGAAAGTGCGGGCACTCTTCCGAGGAGCAGGGCACACCCCCCCCCCCCAGGGCAGGTGTGTGTGGACGTGCGCACACAGACGTGAGCACAGCTGCTCCGGGACCCCCGGGGTGCTCACAGGGGTAGCCGAGGGGGTGCGCGTGAGTGGGGGGAGGACAAGAGCTGCACCTCCCGTCTTTCCTTCCTGCACCTCAGTAGCCATGCGAGTTCCCCCCAAGAACCTACTTCTCTCATCATGTAATACAAACAAACGGGAGAAATGAAAATCGATTTGTGAGGCTAGAATTCAGGCTGAAGGGACAACCTGGGTTTCAATGCAGAAGATGTTTCTGGGCCGGGGCGCCTGGGTGGCTCACTCGGTTTGGGCTTCCGACTTTGGTTCAGGTCATGATCTCGGGGCTTGTGAGCTCGAGCCCCGCATGGGGCTCTCTGCTGTCAGCACAGAGTTAGCTTCGGATCCTCTGTCCCCCTCTCCCTGCCCCTCCCCCGTGCTCTGTCTCTCTCAAAAATAAAACATTAAAAAAAAAAAGAGTAAGCTTCCAGGTCACCAGTATTTAGCAAAGGGAAGGCACCCTATGCCCACCCACCCTTCCCCACCTCTCCCAAACTGACTCAGGGCCATCACTAGGCCACCTCCCGACTAATTCTCCAATCTGTCCTCTTCTCTCCAACTGCCAAGGCCACCGCTTTAGCTTCTTTCCCTGAGCATGAGGCATCTGAGTTTTCTCCATCTTGGAGCATGTGCAGGAATTTCATTCTTTCTGTGGCCATAGAACAGCCCATTGTATGGGAGGCACCACAGCTGGTGTGGCCATTCCTCAGCTGATGAACTTCTGGGTTGTTTCCACCTTTTGGTCATCGTGAATAATGCTGTTGGCAACACCTAAGTGTGACTTTTTGCGCAAATGTCTGTTTTCAATTATCTGGAGTAATAATCAGAACCATGGGTTCACACAGTAGCTGTATTTACATCTGAGGGATTGCCAGAATGTTTTCCAAAGCAGCGGTACCATTTATCATCCCCACCAGCCATGGGTGAGAGTTCTGATCTCTTGGGGCACCTGGGTGGCTTGGTTAGTTGTGTCTGACTCTTTTTTAAATTTTTTTTTAATGGTTACTTATTTTTGAAAGAGAGACAGAGCGTGAGCAGGGGAGGGGCAGACAGAGAGGGAGACACAGAATCCGCGACAGGCTCCAGGCTCCGAGCTGTCAGCACAGAGCCCAACATGGGGCTCGAACCCACGAACCGTGAGATCATGACCTCAGTAGGACACTTAACCAACTGAACCACTCAGGCATCCCGAGGGTCCAACTCTTGACCTCAACGCAGGTCGTGATCTCACAGTTCAAGGGATCAAGCCCCACGCTGGGCTCTGTGCTGACAGTGCATGGAGCCTGCTTGGGATTCTCTCTCTCCCTCTCTGCCCTCCCCTGTTTGTACTCTCTTTCTCTCAAGATTAATAAACATTAAAAAAAAAAAAAAGAGCTCCAATTTGTCCACACCCTCTCCAACACTTGCTATAGGCTGACTTTTTTATAACTGCCACCCTGGTGGTGTAAATTGGGATCCCGTTGTGGTTTTAGGTGGCATTTCCCTCATGGCTAATGCTGTTGAGCATTTTTGTCACATGCTTACTGGCCACTTACAGATCATTTCCCTGCCACCACAGTCCCTTCTCAGGATCTGCAATGGTCTCCTCCCTGGCAGGGAGGCAGGGCTGTTCATTCTTTTCTCCACCCAGCAGTCAAGTAACCTGCAAACACCCGAGTCAGACCACAGCACTGCTCTGCTCAAAACCCTGCAGTGGCTCCCTACTACCTCAGAGAAAGGGGCAGTGTTCTAACCATGGCTTGGAAGGCCCTGCATGAGACCTCCCACCCCAACCTCATCCCCGCCCCCCACTCCTCCCCACCTTCCAGCCACACTGGCCTCCCTGCAGTTC
The DNA here is from genome assembly GCF_027475565.1 of Acinonyx jubatus. NCBI lineage: Eukaryota > Metazoa > Chordata > Mammalia > Carnivora > Felidae > Acinonyx > Acinonyx jubatus. The sequence goes on along the minus strand of NC_069396.1, from coordinate 57,627,344 downwards.
CTCAGATGTTCCAGCTGTTCCTGCTGCTGCCTGGAATGCTCTTCTCTGACAAGCCTATAGCTCGCTTCTCGCCTTCCTTCCGACCTGGGTTCAAATGACACCTGCTTGCCAAGGCCTACCCTGGCCGCCTAGCTTAACATTTGCAGGACCTAGTGCCCCGAGCCCCTTCCTGTGCTCCTTTCTTTGTCCACAGTTCTTGCTCCTTCTACATACTCCAAGTCTTACGAATTTATTGGACTGTTTTATGTCTGCCCTGGCCTACTACAGCAAACCCCACTTGGGCAAAGATCTTTGTCTGTTTCCTGAGGTACCCTAAGCACCCGGAATGGTCCCTGGCACACACTAGGTGCTCAGCAAACACCTGCTGAGTGAATGAACACCCCTGACCTGTCAGGCATCCTGCTGGGGGCTGAGGACAGAGTCCCTGATCTCCTGGAGCTCACCTAATCAGCGGTGACAGCAGTAAACACGTCCTAAGTGATCAAGAAATGACAAATTTCGACAGACCAGGATCAAAGAGGGTGGAGTATGCCAGCGAGCAAGGCAGTGGAAAGTTCTCCAGGTACAAGGGACCCACGCCCAAATGTTCTCAGGTCAGACAGCTTGGCAGATACCGGGGACCAACAGAAAGGCAGCCCAGGGGGCTTTGGGGAGTGTGCTGTTGGCAGCTTGGAGTCTAGTCAAAATGTAGCGGGGCAGAAGGGTCCTGTGAAGTTTCCAGCAGGGACAGTACCTGTCGGGATTGGGATTCCAGGGGATGGTAAACAAGGACCTACCCAAGGGCCACTCGGGCCACTACCTGTTCTTGTAAACAAAGCCTAAGCGGAACACGGCCACCCCTTCCTCTTCATGTTGGCGAGGCCACTAAAGCAGGGCTGAGCAGTGGGTTGAGACAGAGACCCACAGTGCACAAAGCTGAAAGCCTTTTCTGAAAAGGTCTGCTGACCTCAATTTCAGGTGACCGTTCAGGGGGTAGGTGACCCCTCCCTCTCCCCCACAGCAGGTCCTGTTGACTTTCACCGAACCCCAACCCCTCTCCCCACCCCGACTGCCACAAACCTGCTCAGCACGGTCTTCATCCCCACCTCCATGGCTGCCAGCACTTCCTCCTCGGCCTCTCTGTTCTCTACCAGAAGTCAGACGGAGTCGCGCTCGGCTCAGAGCCTCCCGCGGCTCCTCCTTGATCGAAGGAAAGAACACACTGTTCACTGCGGCCTGGACCCGAGACCTGCCTCTTCCCTTTCTCTAAAGGTTCCCCCCACCCCATCACTCCCTGTCTCCCCCCCCCTCCCAGCGCAGGCCCTGATATTCCCTCCTTCGGTCTTTATGACACTCCCACAGCACATTATATATTTGCTTGCCTGCCTGGCACCCCCAGGAGAGCGTCAGCCCCACGCTGCCAGGGGTTTTGCCCCTTGTTACCCTCCGCCTATTCCAAAAGCTTCGTGCGTGCACATCGCGCTCCCACCCGACAGGGCTGCCGTCTGCAATGGAACGAGGGCAGTGCCTGGCGCGCAGCTCGCAGGGGCTGCATCATGACCGTCACTATCGGCACGGTTGTGTCTTTTGGATGCATTCTTGCAGCAGGGCCGGGCTTGACTACCATACCACCTCGACCTTGTCTCTGCTTGGGGGGTGGGGGGTGGGGGTGGGGGGAACCTGGGCGAGGCCCCTGCTTCTTCCCTCAGTGTCCTTGAGCGCCCCTCGGGTCAGAGTCCCCTGCAACCGGCTGGCTGGGACTGAGGGCCAGGTGGGGCTCGCCAGTACGCGGCGGATCCTCCATGGGTGCTGCTTACGACCACAACAGTGGGGTCCCTGCTGCTGGAGCTCGGGCCGCATGCACGAGGGAGGCGGCTCAGGGGTCTTCCCGGGACGCGTGGCGGGCAGGGATGGGAGGCCGAGGCCGGTGCCCGGGACACGGCGAGGACAAGGGGACACCATTCCCCGGCGCGGGGCTGCAGGGTGGCGAGATCCGTCGGGGACACGGGGACACCGCCGCGGGGCTACAGGGTGGAGACAGGACCACTGGCGGGCAGCGCCAGGCCCCGACCTCCTTCCGGCACATCCCGAGGGAGCCCGGCGCCCGCCTCCCGTGTGGGGAAACAGAAACCCGACGTCGTGATTGCCACCTGGCCAGAGTCACAGGCCACAGACGGCCAAGCCCTCAAGGCCGTGCAACCTGCTCCTGCCCCGCCCGCGACACACGACACGGGTCACGGGGCAGTGCCCGCACAAAATGGCGCCTCGTAGAAAAATGCAGCCGACTCCTAGCGCCCATCCCCACCGCGGGCTGAGGAGCGGGCGCGGACGGCCGCGCACACCTAATTTGCATATACAAAACCGACGAACTTCGTTGGCTACGAACGGCTTGGCCCGACCTAGACAAGGTTCCCATTGGTTACTCTCCACTCCTTCCCGCCCCCTGGCACCGCCTTCTCCGTCAAGGACTGGCGCTTACGAGCCCCGTGACGCCATTCCACCATTACGTGTCCCCATTAGCCAGGGAGCCTTCCGTCATCCGTTTAAACCCCCCCGAGTCCCGCCCTCCCATGCCCCTCCCCGGCTCCGCGGCCGACCGTTACTCGCGTGCGCGATTTCCTGGGCGTCAGGGCACGCGCGCGTACGCCGGGCGGAGGAGGCGTCTCATTCAAACGGCCCAATCAGCGGTCGCGTTGCCTCTCGCTTCCTCTCCTTCTCTACTCTCCCGCCTCAGAGCCCCCATTCTCCGGGGACCCCATTACGACCCCCGTGCGTCCCCATTGGCCGACCTGCCGCGCGCCCCCCTCCCCAACTTCTCCTGCTTCTGCCCGCAGCTTGAGGGAAGGGAGCGAGCGCCCCGAACGCCGAGGACCTTGCGCGGTGACGTCACGGGTCGAGGCGCGGCGCTCCGGGGCCGCGGGGGGGGTGTGGCCTACGGACGGCTACAAAAGGGCGGCGGTGCGCGCGCGACCGGCTCAGTGCGGCTGGGCGCTCGGGGCAGGAAGAGTTCTACGCGCTCAGCGCGGCGGGCGTCGGAGGCAGCGGGGAGTGGAGCGGAGCTGCCGGGGCCTCCCTAGGGCCGCAGCGGCAGCAGTTGGGCCCCCCGCCCCAGCCGGCGGCCCGCAGAGCGCAGGAAGGGGGCCGGGGGGACCCGCCCCCGGCCGGCCACAGTCATGGTGAGCGCGGAGGCCAGGCCCGGGAGGGGCGGTCAGGGGCCCCCCTGGAGGAGGAGGCGGGGTCTCAGGAGCCTCTCGCGGACTCACTGGGGTATCGGGGGGCCCGCCTGGGGTTCCGGGCCTGGGATGGGCCCGCGGGCCCTCCTGGAGGCGGGGCAGGAGCGGAACCTGGGCGGCCCGCAGGTTCCCCAGAGGGGAAGGACCGGCTGAGTCCCGGAGAGGGCTCTGGGGCTTTGTGGCTCGCCCGTGGGTGTTCCGGGAGCAAGGACGCTCCGCCTCCATCTCCAGGCCCGAGCTGGGGTTTCGAAGATGGTTTCACCAAGGTTAGGTAGGGAGAGGGACCAGGGTAGGCCTCGGGCGTACCCCCAAACACTGGGGACCATGCCTGACTGTGAGCAAGACTTGGGGGCTTCTGGAGAAGGCAGAACCATCCACAAGCCCCTTGGAAGGCCCGTCCCCATTTCTAGTGGGAGGTCAGCTTTGGACGGCCATCTGGAGCATGCTGGGTGGGGGATCTGGGGACTGCGGGATCAACACCAGGGTGGCCACTGCATCCTTAGATCCAGGAAGCCCCGGCTCCACCAGCTACCCACCCCTTCTCTTCTGTGTCCAGAACTCCAATGTGGAGAACCTGCCCCCCCACATCATTCGCCTGGTGTATAAGGAGGTGACCACGCTGACTGCTGACCCGCCTGATGGCATCAAGGTGTTCCCCAACGAGGAAGACCTCACTGACCTGCAGGTCACCATCGAGGGCCCTGGTGAGTGTGGGCAGGAGGAGTGTGCTTGTGGGTTCCTCTTTAGTACGAGAATGGGTCGGAAAGAAAGACAGTTTCCACGTGATTTCACTTATACGTGGCATCTAAAAAACAAACAAACAAACCAAAAAAGCAGAACTAGAACAATAGGAAGCTCCAGTTACAAGTTGGACTGTGCCGGGTGCTGGGGACGCAGTGGTGGACCAGGGAGCCCTCTGACTTGGCGCTCACGGCTTGCAGGGCCGGATGCCACAACCACTGATCGTGTACATGTTTCCTGCAAGGTGGTGAGAGCATCTAATGGGGGCTGTAGCAGGCTTGTCAGGTAGGGGTTCTCTGGGGCCTGGAGGGTGGGCCGGATGACCGCACACTCCTTGCTGTCACGTCCGGGACCCACGGGACAGAGCAGGGAACTAGCTGGACACGGTGTTGCAAGAGGGAACAGCAATAACCAGGTGATTATGTGTGATCGTTTAACCGTGCAGTGAATTAGTGTGCTGCTTCTACACAGTGACACAAGAGGTTGCGAGAGCGCATGGTGAAGGACTTGGCCGCGCATGGGACAGTGGGGAGGGCGTCAGGGAAGACTTCTGGGTTATCATCACGCAGTGCTCGATGGTGATAGGCCAGGTTCCAAGGCAGGCGCCGTGGGTACTTTGTAGGGACAGAGAAGAGACTGATGAAGCTTTCAGGAAGCAGAAGAGTCTGTAAGGAGTTGGGAAAGGAAGCCATTGGTGGGTTCAAAGATGTGATGGCTGCAGTGTTCCTTTGACAGGGAGGGGGCAGGGCGGTCAGGAAACTATTAACCGCTGGCCTCGGGAAAGAGGTGACCGTAGAGGCGGGGTCAGGTGCAGGAGGGGCGCCTAGACGTCAGTCGCAAGGCTACCACTGAGGGATGTGGGGATTGGGGTACGAGGAACAACAGTGGGTACAGAACTGCTCCCTCGTGTGTGTGTGTGTGTTGTGTGTGTGTGTCATGAGCAAATGGGTGGACGAGAACCTTTCACTGAGGCAGGCTGGTGGGCAGACCTGGAGTTGACAACAGCCCCATCATTTGCCTGCGGGCCTTCTGAGAAGATCTTCCTGCTTCCTAGAAGATCTGTGGGTGGGAGCGTCTGCCCTCGGGAAGGAGAGAGGAGGCGTCTGGGGGTGGCTACCAGCACCAGGTCAGGGCCAACACCCTGAGGCAGGGAGCTGAGCCTCACTCCACTCTCACCAAAGCCTCAGTCTTGTGGGGGGTAGGGGGGGTGGCGGCAGGGCACTGGGCTCACAGACTGGAGACTGGGCGTCCTGACCTGGCCCCCTCCTGCACTCCAGAGGGGACCCCTTACGCCGGAGGCCTGTTCCGCATGAAGCTCCTGCTGGGGAAGGACTTTCCCGCCTCCCCGCCCAAGGGCTACTTCCTGACCAAGATTTTCCACCCCAACGTGGGCGCCAACGGTGAGATCTGCGTCAACGTGCTCAAGAGGGACTGGACAGCGGAGCTGGGCATCCGGCATGTGCTGCTGGTGAGTTCTTGGTGGGGGGCTCCCCCCTCCTGGACATCCCAGTGGCGCCTGGGCTGTGGTGCATTCTTTCTTTTTTAAAATAAACTCTGAAGTTGTTGGGGGCTTCTGTGTAAAAGTCCAGGTTTCCAGCTGGAAAATTCTGGAAGGCTTGGCAGTGCTTGACCCACTGAGCGTGGTTGTACAGGTTGTGCCGTGCCTGGTGTACCTTTGCTGTGTGTGGATCGCGCAAGGGGTTTGTGTAATGGGACACTTTCCTGATGGAGCAAGTCAGGCATCGGGGGAGGGGGGAGTTGGTTTCAAGTTATAATTTACAGTAGGAAATTCCTGGACCATACGGTTCATTGGTTACGCGGGAGTCACAGAATTTGTATAGCCGTCACTGCCGTAGCTCAAACCTGTTGTTTCCACCAGGAGCAACTCTGCTCCACCAGGGACGGTGTGTGGTAGGGGACTCTTACTTGTCGCATCGAGTGGGAAGCCCAGGCGCTCGTGCTGCTCTGCGGCCTCACGGAGGGTGATTCGGAGTCTGTGTCCACTGAGCCCAGGTGGAGACACCCATCATCTCCACGGCCACTAAGCATTTAGGTCACATGCTGCCTCCCCACCCCACTCAAAGCTTACAAAAGGTTTCTGAGGGGCACCTGGCTGGCTCAGTCGGTAGGATTGTGACTCTTGACCTTGGGGTCGTGAGTTCCAGCCCCATGTTGGGCATGGGGGCTACTTCAAAAAAAAAGCACATTTTTTTGAAAATGGAATTGCTCTGGAGCCCTGGGGCAGATGGTAGGGGTGGGGACGCGGAGTTTCCTGCTGGGCACTTGGGGAGGATGGAGCTCCAAGGTAAACATACTTTGTCCTCCTCTCCCGGTCGTGTCTGCAGCAGCTGCCAGGGACTCTGGAGGTGAGCTCACAGAGTGACTCTGTGTCCCCGATGATCCCTAGGAGCTTGGGTCTGGCCCCAGCCGTGAGGGAGCGCCTGAGGGGCCTGTGGGTGTGGGGCCAGAGCTTAGAATTGGGTGTGGTCCTGGGTCCCTGCTCAGCATCAGTGGTGTTTGCTGGGCCATGTGCCTTGCCTGTCACAGCAGCCAGGGGACCACCTGTTCTCGTCCTTGTTTACAGGCCAAAAGGGTCGTGTCCCCTGCTTGAGGCACGGTTAGGGCCCTGCAGGCTCCCTTTCATAGTGGCCAAAAGGGGGGTTGGGACAGACCCCACTGTAGCTGGTCTCGCTCCACGCCTTCACGGAGCCCGTGCACGTCTGGCTTCGGTTTACCCCCCAGTTAAAGGGGTGTGGGGATCGGCTCCCTTCCTACACCTCCCTCTGGTTGTTCCTCACGGGCCAGGTCCCTTTATTTACACCCTGATGCCTTTCTCGGTCCGGCCCGCCCACCGGAGTCGGGCTCTTCCTTGGTACCTTTGGTGACAGCCCTGGGTTTTTATGTGTCCTGTTTATGTTGAGAGATGAACAGCCCTGGAGTCCCAGCAGGCCCAGGTGTGAGTTCCTAAGTTGTCTCCCTTGCTTCCTGACTGACCTCAGGCAAGTCCCTTCCCTCTCCAGTCCGGGCCTCGATCACAGGGCACACAGGTGTGAGCTGGGCCAGCGTCTTGTTGGGGGGCAGCATCGGGAGCAGGGAGCAGCCGGTGTGGAGGCCACGAGGCCCCGCCCCCTGACCTTGGTCCTCTGCCCGCAGACCATCAAGTGCCTGCTGATCCACCCTAACCCCGAGTCTGCCCTCAACGAGGAGGCTGGCCGCCTACTCCTGGAGAACTACGAGGAGTACGCCGCCCGAGCCCGCCTGCTCACGGAGATCCACGGGGGCGCCAGCGGGCCCAGCAGCGCCGAGGCCGGCCGGGCCCCGTGTGCGGGCGCAGCCCCCTCTGCTGACCCCCTGGCTCCCGGGGGTCCTGGAGGAGCCGATGGCCCCATGGCCAAGAAGCACGCGGGTGAGCGGGACAAGAAGCTGGCAGCCAAGAAAAAGACGGACAAGAAGCGGGCGCTGCGGCGGCTGTAGTGGCTCTTCTCCAGCCCTCCCCACCTCCCCCTCCCCGACACTGACCCCCAACTCTGTCTCTAAGTTATTTAAATTATGGCTGGGGTGGGGGAGGGTATGGGGGCACCGGGACCTGGATTTGTTTTTCTAAATAAAGTTGGAAAAGCAGCTGCTGTGCCTCACAGACACCCCAGGACCACGGCCTCAGCCACCCGGGTCCCCCTGTTAAGTCCCCATGTAGGGCTGCAGCTCGCTCATCCTGTGGCAGTGGGGGAGGACCCCGATTTCCTGTCTAAAGGGGCGGCCGGGCCTGTTCTTGATAGTTGTTGTCTTCGTTCCTGAGGTAGGTGTGCGGCAGTGTCCCTTTCTTCCCGAGACAGTCAGGTGACAGGTGGGGGGAAGCTGCTGGCTTCTCCACACCTGATTCAGCTCAGGGCAACAAAGCATGTTCCCCAAATCCTAGGCCTAAAACGATGCCCATCCACCTGTCTCTGTTGGTCTGCAGCCCGGGTGTGGTGAGCTGGCCACTGTCCTCTGGTTTCACAGTTGAAGGCATCTGCCCCGTCCATGTTCCTATCTCCAATCTCCAGTCCCGGCAAGGGATCCCTCCTGGTGGGTTTTAGCTATCCTCAGGCTTGTAGGACCCACCCAGAGGCTGTCCTCAGCTCTTGGAAGCTCAAGTGCCCCACCTAAGGGCCAGGTCCTTCTGAAGGGCTCAGCTGATGGGCAGAAGCCTCCCAGGTGCTCCTGCTTAATTCCAGGTGACTGTGACCCAATCCTAGAAACCAGTCTCAAATTGACAGATTTCTGCCCCACCACTCCAGGGGAGGGGGGTGGTGCAGGAGGACCTGGGGCAGGTTAGCCTCATGTACACAGGCAGCTTTTACTGGCCTGGCCCTCTGGACTGCAGGCTGGTGGTCCTGGTCTCAGACCGATGGGGGGTGGGGCAGAGGTAAAGGCTGTAAAGCCCGAGTGGTGGGAGGGTGGGAGGGACCTCGAAGGCAGAGGCCCGGCAGCCAGCTGGCTTCAAATTGGCTTATTGTCCATTAACAAAATTTGTGGTCCCCTGTCAAAAAATGATCATGAAAAGAGAAAGGGAAACATGTCTACATAAAGACTTGTACATGAACTTTCAGAGTTGCTCCCTTTCTGATGGACAAAAAGTGGAAATAATCCAAAGGTTCAGCAGATGGACTAAAATTGTGAGTTCATAGAATGGAATACTACTCAGCAAAATACTGATACAAAAACCAGCTTAGATGAATCACAAAAATAGTCTCTACTAAGTGAAGCCCTATACATAAATACAAAATACTTGGTTCCACTTACAATGAAATTCTAGAACTGGCAATATTGGTCACTAGTGGCTGAGAACAGGTCACTGGCTATCTGCAATCAAGGAAAACATGCACAGGGGCAGGGGGAACCTTCTGGAGTGATGAGTATATCCCAGATCTTGATCCTATCGGTGGTCACACAGGTGCATAAATTTGTCAAAACTTCAACTAAAAATGGGTGTATTTTTATGTAAACTATCAATGAAGCTTATTTAATTAAGCCAATAGCTTCATTTATCTAGAGTAGAAGATAAGTCAGTGGGGCAGAAGATTTTGCAAGACGTATAACCAAAAAGTACTAATTCAAAGAATGTGTAAAGAGCCCCTCCAAATCAATAAGAAAAAGAACACAAAAGAAACTGGTGAAAGCACGTCACAAAAGAGGAAATCCAAAAACTACTCCTCGCTCGTAGCTGAGAAAATGCAGTGTAAAAGCCAACAGTGATACTGCTCCACTCCCACGGAACCAATAACGGTCGTTCATGTCTAACAATACCAAGGTTGTAGAGCCACAGACCCCATCGTGTGGCCCTGGTGGGAGCAGCAAATGCTAAAACGCACGCGGAAATGTCGAAAGCACGCGTACCTTGTTACTCGGCATTCTTACACACACAGCAGGCTTTAAACAACATCTGTCCTCATTACACGCACTGTAAACGCGGTTGTAGGTTCAAGAAACAATACCATAGGACAAAAAGTGAACTACCACTGCTCCCAGCAGCAGGGAAAAATCACAAACGTCATGATCAGCCAGACCAGCAAGTCATAAAAGATGCCCACAATTCGAAGGCCTTCGTGCACAATTCCAAAGCAGGCAAAAATAAGTTGTACTGCTGAACATACATACGTAGGTTGTAAAACTGTAAAAGATTGTCTACATAAAGTTGGCCATTCTGGTTACCTTAAACTGGCGAGAAACCCAGGTGGACTTCTGGGGAGCAGGTAGTCCTGTTTCTTTACTTGGGTGTTGATTATGTGGATGCTTGCTTTATAATTCTTTTCTATATGTGTGTGTGTGTGTGTGTGTGTGTGTGTGTGTGTATTGAATCCTGAAATACACTATTTCAGGATTAAAATTTTTTTTTAATGTTTATTTTTGAGAGAGAGAGAGACTACAAGCAGAGGAGGGGCAGAGAGAGATAGAGACACAGAATTTGAAGCAGGCTCCAGGCTCCGAGCTGTCAGCACAGAGCCCGACCCGGGGCTCGAACCCACGAACCGTGAGATCATGACCTGAGTCAAAGTCGGATGCTCAACCGACTGAGCCACCCAGGTGTCCCTGAGGATTTTTAAAACAAAAAAACTCTTTATGTGTGGATATGGACCAATCTCCAAACTAGATTAAGTTGGGGGGGGGGGGGAAGCAACATGTGAACAGTGCAAACTATTTTTTTTTATTTTGTTTAAAATAGGATATGTGTTATTTGTTTGCCTATGCATTCAAAGCTTCTGGAAGGTTACTTTAGAACCTGCAAATATTGGGGCACCTCAGTCGTTTGGGCATCCAACTTCAGCTCAGGTCATGATCTTGCAGTTCTCGCGGGTTCGAGCCCCGCATCAGGCTCTATGCTGACAGTTTGGACGGAGCCTGGAGCCTGCTTCTGATTCTGTGTCTCCCTCTCTCTCTGCCCCTCCCTCACCTTGTGCTCTGTCTCTCTCAAAAATAAATAAATGTAAAAAAAAAATTAAAAAAAAAAAAGAACCTGCAAATATTAATTGCCTCAAGGAAGCAGAGCTTGGGATACCTTGTGATTGTTACTCTTTCAAAAAACAAAGACTTGATTTTTTTTTTTTTTTAGATAAAAGTTTCTACAAAGAAACAGATCCCTCTAATTCCTATCTCCCCAACGGCCCCCTTCATCGGGGACAACCAGTGTTAGCAGCTGCTTAGCAGCTGCTTGTATATTTTTCTAGAGAGATTCTACACAAACGCAGGCAGTCAAATATACAATCCTGTTAATCCTTTTATTCTCCCACAGCACACAGCGTCCTGCACACCGCATGCCGCTCCTTGCTCTTTCAACGTAACTAGAAGTCTTGGAAGTCTGTCCAAATCAGCACTTCCCTGCTCTTAGCTGCCTAGTGTCCCATCACATACATGCGCCATGACTTACCCCATCCTGTATTGATTGACCAACGACGCTGGAACGAATAATCTTTGGAGATGGGCCTTGTGGCACACAGGGAGTATGTCCTTACAGCAAATCTTATACATGACGTTACTGGGCCAAAGTGTTACAATTACGTTTGTAATTTGTAGATATTGCCAAATTGTGCCCCGTGGGGTTTGTCCCAGTTTGCGTTCTGTTAGCAATATAAGGGTGCCCATTCCCCCATGCCCTCACTAGTGCTTTGATTTTGACCCAACATTTGGATTTTTCCCAGTCTGGGAGTTACAGACTATCTTGTTTTTTTTTTGTTTTGTTTTGTTTTAACAGACTTTACTTTTTAGAACAGTTCTGGACTTACAGAAAAATTATGAAAAGTGTCCCCGATTGCTGCCTCTCTCCCATAAATACTATACAAAATATAGATGCTAGGGACACCAGGGTGGGTCAGTCAGTTAAGCGTCCGACTTCGGCTCAGGTCATCATCTCATAGTCTGTGAGATGGAGCCCCGCATTGGTCTCGGAGCTGACAGTGCTGAGCCTGCTTGGGATTCTCTCTCTCCTCTCTCTGCCCCTCCCCCATGCACAGGCACCTGTGTGCACTCGCTATCTCAAAATCAACAAACCTTAAAAAAGAAAAAATGTAGACGCTAAAACAAAGTTGCTGGTGTTGCTGAAAGCCCAGAGCCAGGGGTGAACATACAGTAAGGGCTAACTCAGCAGGCTGCTCAAACCCCACACATGCACGGGGCATGCACGTGGGTATTTGTGAAGAGTTTCCAATAACTTCCAAGAACAACACACAACAAACAGGTTGTGGAGCCAGGGGCTGGGATGCTGGGGCCCCTTTGCCCCTGGATACTCTTCTTCCATTTGCACACCTCCAAACCACGTGCGTGCACGTTATTTTCATGACTTTAAAAGAATAGATGGTTTTATTCCAGCCAAGTGACTACAAGAGAAACAAAGGGAAATCAACAAATTTGCTGGACAGCCTGGTTCAGAAATGCTGCAGATGTCATGACATTCACAAACACACACGGCCGCTAGCACAAACTTGGGAACCACAGGGTATTGGGGTGTATGGATTCAGCACGTGTGCTCACAAGTGCCCTGGAAAACACACATGGTTTCCCGTGCAAGCAGAGTTATAAACATGGGAAGACATCTCCGATGGTCTGAGTCCATCCGGTCAAAATAATTTATAATAATAAACATTCATTCATGCAATTATGATTTGTGGGCATGACACGGCAGGTCTCTTCCTAAGCTTTTTACACCCTATATCTTCTCAATAGCCTTAGGAAGTAGGATCTGTTGATGTAGACATCACAGATGAGGGAACAAGGTCATAGGAAAGTTTAGTATATGCATACATGTACACACACATATCTCAACGTATCTGATATGCCAGTGCTAATGGAAATATAGTATGATTAAGGCCAGCCTCTCAGCCGAGCCCGTGTTGAGTGACCCTGTGACAGCAGCCAAGGGTGTGTCCTACCCTCAACTCAATTCTGCAGACCTTTTGAGCTAGTGCTGGAGACGCAGCAGCAAACAAAACCACAATCTCTGCTTTGTGGACCCCTGAAGAAATCAGGCACTTGAAATGCTTCTCTCTCAGAGATGGGGAAAACTGAGGCATTGAGCCACCAGGGGACCCACCCACAAAGGCACCCCTCGAGGCAGGGGTCCTGCCCTGATGCAGACAGGGGGGCCTCTGCAGGATGCCTTTGGCCGCAGGGCTCTGGAGTGGAGACAGGGAGCAGGGGTGTTCCATAACATAGTCTCCAGAATAGTAAGAGACCAGGGGTCTCCTGTGTGGGATCCTTGACCTGTGGCATACTGGCTGGCACAGGGTGTGTATGCAGGAAACAGGTCAGGGCAATGACAATGTGACCCCTTCCCAACCTGAGCCTAGGACACCTGCTTTGTCGAGTGACTGCGGCTGTTGGGAGAAACAGCCACTCCCCGTGTGTCTGCATATACACACACACACAGATTTGCACACAAACACATCCTGCTTCTTGCTGTACTTGCTTCTGGAAGACCAAAAACCCACTGCTACTGAGCACTTGTCTTGTGCAGGCCCTCTTCTCGCCAGCCCACTCAGTTCTGACAGGAGGCACAGAGAGGTCCAGTTACTTGCCCAGAGCCACACAGCTAGTGGTTGACATGTTGGTGGGACCCAGGCAACCAGGTCCCATGCCTAGCAGCCATCACCAGCTGTTAAACACCAGGAGACAAGGGGTGGAAGCCACCAGAAACTACTCTAGCTCCTCAGGATAGGAGAGAAGGCGTGGCCCAGTGAAGGGGTTGTGTGTGGTTCCCAGCCCGAACAGGACACCTAAGGTCACCCGTAGCTGGTGGCTCCTGCCCATTATGGGGGCTGAGCACTCAGGAGCCACCACTGAGCCCAAGACCAGCAACTCTGGCTTCAGACGGGCAAGGCAGAGATGGACACACTCCTGGCCCCCATGGCCAGGGCTCTGCCCATCCCTCCTGGGACCCTTCACTCCCGTGGGCCTGGTGCTTAATTCCCAGGAGGGCTGGGAGCTGCCCCAGGACCCGCTTCCGGCAGGAACCATCTGGACACCCTCTAGGAAGGGTCCACTGTCCAGTCTGAGACCACAAAGCCCTAGAGCATACGTGCTCTCGTGTTCACAGGCCACACATGCATGAGGCATGAACCAGGACATGAACAGGACATGACAGTGGGCCGACCCTTGGCCCCAATCCTCATCCATGAGATTGAGGCTCCACCAGTCTTTCTTGAAGCTGTGTCCCGTGTCAACAGAGTCTGAGACTGTGAGGACTATAGTCAACTTTACGTGTTTAGCATCCACTTTCTAATCTGCTGCATTGGACAGTCACCTGTGATGTTCAGAGTAAGAATTTGTACCAGGGGCACCGAGGCGGCTCAGGTCATGATCCCACAGTTCTGGAGTTCGAGCCCCTGGTCGGGCTGCTTGGGATGCTCTCACCTCTCTCTGCCCCTCCCCTGCTTGCTGTCTCACAAATACACATTAAAAAAAAAGAAAAAGGAAGACCCTGTACCAATCCCCAGCCTGAGGGGCAGGAACACTGGCCTGGACATCACCAGCAAGACCTGGGCCTGGGCTCCACCAGCCCCCACCCTGGGCCCTCCGGTCCCCGGATGCTGTGACCTGTGTTATGGCGAAGAACACCCTGCACAAGCAGGCACACACACGCAGGCGCGGAGCCCCAGGCGAGGTGGCTGACATCTTTATTGCTTGGGAGGGGGAAACAGGTGCTCAGGAGCTCTTGGTGGGGCGGGCGCGCCTCCTCTTCACCATCACCGGCTTCTGGCTGCGCAGGATGGCGCTGGCTCTGCGAATGGCGGCCTAGAGCGACAAGGAACGGGCTCAGCCGACCAGCCCTCCCCCAAGGAGGGGTCGGCAGAGGCCCCACCTCAGTTCTGGCAGCCCCACTCACCATGCGCAGGTCTGGACGGTACTTGTTCTTGCGGATCATGTGCCGGATGCTGCTGAGGGTGGCCCGGGCGTTCTTGTTGATGGTGGTCCGCACGTAGGAGGTGGCAGGTTTTCGCTGGCCTAGAGGGTGGCAGGGGTCAGCCTGACAGTCGTCTGGATCTTTAGAGGACCTCCCAGGCAATGGTGGTGCGGTCTCACAACGGACACACGGGTGCCAACGCCATCCACCCATGTACTGCCACAGGCCAGGCCCAGCTGAGCACCCTGACGGGTCTTCTCCCGTGTCCCTAACAGTCATCAACTCACTTGACAAAGGAATGCAGAAGCACTGGAAGGAGAACTCTCATCCAAGGTCACAGGCACACAGCACAGTTAGGTGAACACAGGCTATCTGCCTGTGCCCTGCGGGCACAACCCCCATGCTGGCCAAGCAGCCAGTGCTCTGGACACCACAGCTCTGGTCTCTTCCTGCCCTACCCCCAGGGCCCAGGCTACCCCGTCTGGAACAAGGGTGTGAGACAATCCGTGAGTCTTGGCTGAGTTGCTGGCAAGCCACGAAGGGGCCAGGTAAGGCCAAGGTGAGGAAGAGCCCTGGGCCAAGCACCTGCCCTCCCACATGCCTGCACAGGCAGAGCCAGGACTCCCGCTACCCACGATCAAAAGGAAAGCACCCCCTTTCTTGTGCCACAAAGCTGCAGGCCTAGGTTTAGGATCTCAAGTAGAACAATGGGGTCCTGGGTAGACTCCAGGCTCGAAAAAAAAGATTGTAATAAAAGGGGTCACCCAAGAAACCAAGGACGCTGCACCACACCAGTGATTTTAAACACTGGCCTTGACCAAGCTGCTGACCTCAGAGCAGAAACATTGCCTCCTCATGTCAGTCCAGTTTGACAGCCCGGGGGGGGCCACCCAACAATGTGAGAAGAAAGTACAGTTTTCAGGGCCCAGAGCACCAGAACAGGGTTTTCGGGAGTACCGGAACCCTACAAGCTCGTTCCAAGCTCCCTCTTGCTCGGGTGCTGTGCTCCTCAGAAGGGACAGTAATCCCCCTCTGGCGTGGGAGGGAGTCCCATCAAGAGCCTACAGGCCGTGGCCACTGCTGTCACTGAACAGCATGCTGGACTGCAAACCCAAAGAGAAAGCAGCCGTACTCAGAGCCCAGGGAAATCCTCATTCCGATCGCTTAAACTAACCCCCTTCCCCACCTCCCCAAGAACAAAGATGGTGGAGCTGGAATACCGACTCAACCTTTACCAGCCTCAGAAGCTTTGTCCCTGTGACCTGCTAAAGACACCTGTCCAGGCCCCAGAGCAGTTTATGGGCGTCACACTACTGCTGCTTCCCATGCAGAACTAGCCTGTCACTTCTTACCTGCTGGCCTGTTTTCCCACCTGTGAAATGGGGACATCTACCTCCCCGACATGCTTCAAGGACTTAACCTGAAAACATCACACGACCGTGCAATCCTGCAACTTAGCCCTTAGAACCACCTGGTGTGGATGAGATCCTGCTACGCTTAACGGATGCTCACACAGCTTCCCTACGGATCTGGGGAATCCTCGATTCCACAGCATTACAGCTGTGACCCGAGAGGGGCCTGCAGCCCGGAGCCAAGCCAGGGCGAATGCTCACCGGATCTCCGCTTCATCACCACCACCACCCCTTTGCCGTCTGCCGCCGGCTCTACGCCCACAGTCTTGCGGTGAATCAGCCCGTTGTAGCGGAAGGAGTTGCGAGCCTTCAGGTTATTGGGCTCCTGGGAAGGAGAACGCATCGGGGTCGCGAGGAGGGAAGGGGCCCCGAGACCGCGAGAGTGCCCCCCTCAGACCCCGGCGTCCCAGCCCCACTCACGGTGCTGTACGTCTGCTTGTTCCTCTTAATCAGGAAGCTGGAGCAGTTCCGCACGACCATCCATTGCAGGTGGGCGGACATGGCGGCAGCTGCGGGAAAAGGGGCAGGGACAGGAGTCAAAGGGAGTCCCGGACCGGCGCCTCAGGGGCAGGGTGTGACTGGGAACCAGGGCGAATAGGGGTCCCCAGGGGCACACAGCGACCTGGCACTTTGCCAGACGGGGCTGGATGACCTGAGGCGGCGGCCCGAACTCGGGAGGCCGAGACTAACTGTGGGGGATGCAGGGGTGAGAACTCGAGAATTCACAGCGATTTCCAGCGGTGGAGTCGGGGGGGGGGGCGGACAGCCAAGGACACAAGGGGCGCAGCGACTGAGGCCACGCAAAGGCAGAGACCCAGGGCCGCGGAAAAGTGCTGCGACCACGCGGGCCGACGGAGAAGCCAAACCTCACCTCCGCTCCCTACAGCAGCCGGAGACGGAAAGAGGCAAGCAGGGGGCGGGGCGACGCCTTTAATACCAACACGCATTTCCGCTTCCTCCGTGAGCTCGCACCGCCCCCGCCTCTCCCCGCCTCCTTCCGTCCGCCTCCGAGGCGGCTCGGAAATGTTCGGCCTCTTCCGCCAGCTGGTCTCCTGCCGCTCGAAGACCTTCGGAACTCTTTGGGCAGGGACCCGAGGGCGTGTTCTCGGAGGCGGAGCGCCACCGTTCCGGGGGCCCTTCGTGTGTTTTCGGAATTCCACGGCTGGATTTCCGAGTGGGTCCAGTTCGAGAGGCCCCAAGTCCCTTTCCTCAGCGGTTTCTCTCCGGGGTTGCTCACCAGCGCTTGGCACAGTATAGGCGCTCAACAAGCACTTGTTTTATGAATGAACGTGCCAATGCGTGAATTACCTAAGGCCAGCTCCAGCGTCTTCGGATCCTTCCGCTCTTCGTAACCTCTCGGCTATTCCCGACGAAGGCCCGGAGGCCCGCTCGGCCGTTTTCGGAAATCTCAGGAAACGCTCTTCCCCCGGGGTGGCGGCCTTCTCTTATTGGCGCTTGCCCTTTCGGGTCTGTTCGGAAACCCTCGATTTCCATTCGGCCACATTCGGAATTCTGTAGCTAATCCCGACAGACCTCTCAGTTTGCCGGCCTCAGGTCCTTTTAAAATAAACTCTTAGGGGCGCCTGGGTGGCTCAGTCGGTTGAGCGTCCGACTTCGGCTCAGGTCATGATCTCACACTCCGTGAGTTGGAGCCCCACGTCGGACTCTGTGCTGACAGCTCAGAGCCTGGAGCCTGCTTCCGATTCTGTGTCTCCCTCTCTCTGACCCTCCCTCGTTCATGATCTTTCTCTGTCTCAACAATAAGTAGACATAAAAAAAATAAACTCTTAAACCGTTTAGAGTCTAGAGTTTAGAGTCTAGAGATAAGCTAGACGGAATCTCCTCGCAGACTGCCACCCCAGGAGGGCATAGATTCCCTCTAAAGGTCGAGTTCCTTGGAGAAAAAGAGATTTGCGTGGGAAAGCTCTTGGTTCCTTTAGGGGGTCCATACCTGTTGGCCCAGCCTCTTTTCCGTGCCTTGCTGCCTCCCGCTCCCGTTCTCCCGTTCTCCCCTCTCCAGTGTGCCCACTGTCACACCCGTTAAACTTTCTGGAGGTTTATTTTTTGCCTGATGTAGATCTGTGGCTTCAGCCTCACCAGCACGGGGCTTGGCGCTTGCTGGTGGTGGTGAGGATCTCAGGGGACCCCAGCTCACTAAAAGGAATGGCAATGGCTTAGGTCTACCCCATTATTAATGGCACCCTGGTGTGTGATCATTTCTGGGAATTCCTTGAGGGCAGGAGCCTCCTCTGGTCCCTCTCTATGCTTTTGGGCTTCACCCCGAATGAGTCCTGGCAGTCCAGAGGCACTAGGGAAAACCTCCTGAGCAGACGGGAACCAGGGTATCGGCCTGCTGCCCCCATCAGAGCGCCCAGAGTCTGGAAGGCAGCTGTGCTCACCGCTATAACCACCAGCGCTGCACCAGAGCGCCCAGGATCTAATGGTTGGTGTCCACAGGGCTGCGAGAACCATCCACCTTCGTGCCTCTAGGTTCATTCCCAGGGGCACGAGAGGCCCCAGGAGACAGGCAATGAGTGAGAGAAAGCTCCGTAGGGCCCATGTTTCTTCCATTAGGGCACCCTGACTGCTGATTCTTTGCCTCCCGGAACTTGCTGGGGTCCAGGGGCCTTGTCTGATTCTTGTATTTGACGCCTCCTCTCCCCCCACCACCTCCACGCCTGGCCCAGCCGTGGGGCGCTGGTGCGCAGGGGGCCCCGGTGACAGGCACTGAGCAGAAACAACGTCGGGGCTCCCATAGCACCCCACGCTGCCTCTTTAGACAACCCTGATCCTTCATGCTCCTTGGGGGTGAATAAGGCCCCTCCCACCTTTATCTGTGAGCCAGGCTGTCCCCCAGCACAGGCCTCTGAGGGCCGGGACGTGCTCAGAAACCGCGGCCAGGGTTCCCCCAAGCCGGGCCGGTCTGCACCCAGCCAGCTCAGGTGACCAGGAGGGCGCCGGGCACACCTGGCGCCGTCCCCTGACCCCGCCCCGGGCCCGGCCGCACCCCGGAACGCTCTCCGGGGGAGCCAGCTTGGCGGAGCAAGGCCATGGCCGCGGCGCCAGCGGTGGGCGCCCCGCAGGGGCCCCCGCCCGGTGTACCGTCCCCGCCGGCCGCCGCGCCAGGGCCTGCGTCCGGCCTGGGCCGCTGCCGGATGGCGCTGCTGCTGGCCGTGGCGCTGGACGTGGCGGGCATGGCGGCGCTGCTGACCGGCGTGTTCGCGCAGCTGCAGGTGCGCGGCCGCGACTTCGGCGACCTGCTCATCTACTCGGGAGCGCTGCTCGTCTTCCTGAGCCTGCTCGGCTGGATCCTCTGGTACACCGGCAACATCGAGATCTCGCGCCAGGAGCTGGAGCGCGACTACGGCCTGCGGCCCTCGGCTCTCGCCCGCCTCGCGCGCAAGCTCTCCCGCCGTTGGTCCGCCCCGGCCTCCTCCTCCGGCCCGCGCGCCGCGCCCGGCTCCCGGGGAGCGCGCCGTGCCGCCCGCACGCCCCCGCCGCCCGCCGCCAGCTCCCGCCGCGTGCGCCTGCAGCTCGCCACGCTCGAGGCCGGGCCCGGGGCGGCGGGCGCCGGCACCGAGTGAGGCCGAGGTGAGGGGCGGGGCGGCGAGTGGGGCGGCAGGGAGAGTTGGAGAGAGCTGGAGAGACAGGGGAGAGACAGGAAGAGTGACGGGGGAGGCGGGGAGAGGGAGGTGGAGAGACGGGGGAGAGCTGGAGAGACGGGGGGTGGGGGGGGTGGGGGGGGAAGAGCTGGAGAGACAGGGCCAGGGCGGGGGGGGGGGGGGAGTGCTGGAGAGAGATGGTGGGGATAGAAGTGGAAAGAATGGGAAAGATGGGGGGATGGAGATGGAGGGAGACAATGGGGAGGAAACACAGGGGTCAAGGTTAGAAAGGAGAGTAGCAAGGCCTAGAGGGTGGAGGCTCAGACAGCAAGGCATGACAGTGGACTTGGAAGACACAAGGAGACCCTGCCCCCCAGATGAGGTCCAGGGATATCTGTTACCTCACCCCCACACTTGGAGACCCTGCTCTGCACCCCAGCCCCCAGCAGCACCAGGTCCCATTTAATCCTCTCTGTGTAACTGGGTCTCTGCCATCACTACTAGTATCATCCCCATCCCAGTAGGGGACATTGAGGCCCAGAAAGGTGCCGCCTCTTGCCCGAGGGCACACAGCTGGGATTCTTCTGAAAAAGAGGGAAAGAGTAAGAACACCAGGAGGAGTGTGAGATGCAGGGAAGCCTCTACTGCTCTTTCCTTCCCTTTTCTCTCTCCTCTACCTTTTATCTCCTTTCCTAAACACACACTCTCCAGCTTTGCTCAAACACCTGCTATGGCTCCCTGTTGCCCTCTGAGAAAATCTTAGCCACTCACTGCATGTGGGCCCCACAAGTTTCAGCCCCGCATCCCCTGCCTTCTTTGCAGTTATGGCACCCCTCCGTGCATGGACACCAGGCTCCCTCATGTCAATTGACCTCTGTTCATGCTTTCCCTTATAGCAGGAGTGCCCTTGCTGTCTGTACTCCACACAGAAAACTTCCCATGTGTTCATTACGGCCCATCTCAATCTTGCTGCCGTTCTTTGGGTCTTCATGTTGTCTGAGTTACCCCTGTTATCTCTTATATCTGTCTTGTTGTATCGGTGTGCTGGTACTATCTCTCCCGCTGGGCAGGCAACATCTTGACGGTAAGGCTTGGGTCTCTAGTGTCTTCATTCTTAGCATGTCCTAGCAAAAAGTAAACTCGGGAAATCAGAGGTTGATGAGCGGGTAGGTGGATGGTTGGATGGGTTGTTGGATGGATGGATGGATGGATGGATGGGTGGATGGGTGGATGGATGGGTTGTTGGGTGGATGTGTGCATAGACGAAGGGGTGGATGGATGGATATGGTTAGATTGATGAACTGGTAGATAGGTGAATGGGTGGTTGGATGGATAGTTTGGGCAGATAGGTAGGTAGATAGATGAGAGAATGGATGGTTGGATCGATGAGTGGATGGCTAGGTAGAACAATGAATGGATGAGTGACTGAATCACTTTCTCAAATGGGTTTCCATAAAAGAGTGAAATCCTGATGTCCTAAGACCTTCTTTGTATGTGAGGAATTAACTTTTCTCCTATGTATTCAGAATGATACTAGTTATATACCCTTCTTTGTGAGAATTCAGAAAATAGTCACTCCAGTCATCTGCTGTGTTCTGTAGTTCAGATGAGGAGACCGGTTTAAGAAAAGATGTATGCGAGGTGCCTGGGTGGCTCAGTTGTTTAAGCGTCTGACTCTTGATCTCTGCTCAGGTCTTGATCTCAGGGTTATGAGTTCAAGCCCTGCTCTGGGCTCTATGTTGGGCTTGGAGCCTACTGAAAGAAAGAAAGAAAGAAAGAAAGAAAGAAAGAAAGAAAGAAAGAAAGAAAAGAAAGAAAGAAAGAAAGAAAGAAAGAAAGAAAGGAGGGAGGGAGGGAGGGAGGGAAGGAAGGAAGAAGGGAGGGAGGGAGGGAAGGAAGGAAGGAAGGAAGGAAGAGAAAGAAAGAAAGAAAGAAAGAAAGAAAGAAAGAAAGAAAGAAAGAAAAATAGAAGATGTTTGCATAGCTGAAGCATCAGCTAACACAAAATTTGGCATATAATACAGAAATACTCACCAGTGGTTAAAATTACCCCTGAAAATCCTTTACCTTGCCCCAAAGTCTAATACATCTGGATGGATCTCCGGCTGGAGCCGCCTGCCTGCCAGAAACATGGGCCAAGCTGACTGGTGCGAAGGCCCCTGTTAGAAGGAAGACAGGCCTGTTCAAACACAGGACTCCTTAGTGGGCAGGGTGAAGTGTTTCCAGTGCATGAAGGACAGAGAACTGTAATTGTAACACAGGGACCTGAAGATTCTGGCCCTGGGTCACTCCCTTCTCCCTCTGGAGCCAAAATCCGTTGAGTGGACAGACAGAGCCACTACCATTCTGTTATTTATCCCCTCTTGTTGTTTTCTTTCTCTGTCAATCTCTCTTTTTCTCTGTCCCTGTGTCCCTGTCTCTGTCCCTGTCTCCTGTGTCTCTTTGTCTCGGTCTCTGTGCCCATCTTTCCCTCTACACGTCTCTGTCTCTCCTCTCTCACTTTCCTGTCACTCATTCTCTACCTGGCACCACTGGGCTCCGGAGAGTTAAAGGCCCACAGGTGCTGCCTCGAAGGGGGGCCTGGAGGGAGATGAAGGAACAAAGGAGAAGGTGTGTGAGCTCCCTGGGGCTAAAGCAGCAAGAAGGGGCTCCCTTCCCCTGCACCCTCAGGCTGCTGGGTGGGGGGCCCAGCAGATGCATGGATACTGGGAGGGGTCCCGAATAGCCACTAACCCTTCCCTTCCTCCTGCAGACGAACCCATGGCCCCACCTGTTGGCACTGGACCAGGATGTGCAGCTGTGCCCAAAATCATTTGGCCACCAGGATGCCTATCTGTCCTCCCCCATTGCCTCCCCCCCCCCCCCCCCATAAATGGCTCTGCCTCCTAACACTGTGTGTCTGTCTGGGAGAGGGACAGCCCTGGGGCCGGGCCACACCCCCAGAGGAGCTGCCCATGCCCTTGGGGACCTTGTAGCCAGCTTCACACCGACCCCCCACAGAGGGCGATGGGAGAGTGGGGCCAGGATCTTGAGCACAGATGCCCCCTCCCTCAGTCCACACCTCCCTCAGCCCAGGCCCCTCTGGTGGTTTGGGAGGTCCTCCGAGAAGCACGCAGAGGGACAAATTAGACTTGCAAAATATCTATTGGGAGGAAGCATGTATGGAGGGTAGTTGGTGACACCTGAGATTGGGGGGAGGGCTGGTCAGGATGAGTCTTCAACTGTCTGCACTTCCTCGAAAATGTCTGTCTGGCCTGTGGAGAGTCTGAGAGTAAAGTTGTCCACTGGAGACAGCCCGGGTCCAGCAGGGGCCCCTCCCATGCTCAGGCACTGATGGGAAGCCAGGCACATGCTTGGGGACAGGATCCCAAGGGTAGGCAGCAGGCAGAGGCTGACAGTCCGTGATGCTCCCGCAGGAGAGCTGAGGACCACATTTTCATGGCGGCAGGATACCACCCCAGCCCAGTTCGGGCACCCCTCAGCCCTGCAGCCTCAGCCCAGGCCACCCCCTGCTTACCCACTCCCCCCCCAGCCCCCCCCTCAACCCCCCCCCCCCACGATCACGCACACACTCGAGCACACACACACACGCTCACTCCCTGCCCCAGAGCTCGACCATCTCCTGCTCCCATGATACTTAGAAAAGGTACCACAGGTCCATATGCTAGATCTGTATTGAGGGGTCCTGCCAGGAGTGCCCCTAATCATCATCCTCTCCCCCTTCCGTCTCTTCACCCCCTTCTGTCGTCCCTTCCCCTTCGGTGGCCCCTGATGTGTCCAGGTTCCCCTCCAGGGGAAGGGAGGCCCGCATGCTGCCCGCGGACCCCTTCTTGTCGCTCAGATTCCCCCGGTCCTTGGACAACAGAGACTCGGTCTTCGACAGGTCACATTTGCCCTTTAAGAAGCCTGGAAGGTTCAGCATATCCCGGCGCTTGGCCCACCTGGCGGGGAGGACGGACACTCAGCCTCGACCTTCCGCCTGCCCCTCGGGGGATGTGGGTCCCACCCCGAATCCCAGCCCCACTTGCCAGAACAGGCAGATGCTGCAGATCAGGAAGAGGAGGCCCCCACACGTCCAGCCCAGCGCCCACATGTGCTTCCTCCGCATCATCTCTGCACAGAGGAGGCAGCTTTGAAACCGGGGCGGGGGGAGGGGGGGGTCTCCGCCACAGCCCCAGGACCCTGCTGCCAGGCACTCACCGTCTGGGCGCTGGTGGTAGCAGACCCCGTCCCGGTAGCAGCATCGGAGACGCAGACAGAGATTGGGGTTTTCGATGGCCGCCTGGCCCCCACAGCTCTCCCGGTCCCACACATCTCCCTCACAGCCTTGGGACCAACCACACGTGTCAGCTATGCCACAGAGTCCGCCCAGAGCCTCAGAACACCGCAGTCCCAAAGGCAGGCTCTGGGATTGTCTGCCTGGTGCTTACTCTGCGGGACACAGGAGTCCTGCCCCCAGCGCCGCCTCCCTCAGACCCAGGAGTCCTGACCACCCCCCCCCCCCAGGCCCTCCTCCCTCAGACCCAGGAGTCCAGACCCTCAGCCCCTCTTCCCTCAGACCCAGGAGTCCAGACCCCAGCCCCTCCTCCCTCAGACCTAGGAGTCCTGCCCCCAGCCCCTCCTCCCTCAGACCCAGGAGTCCAGACCCCAGCCCCTCCTCCCTCAGACCTAGGAGTCCTGCCCCCAGCCCCTCCTCCCTCAGACCCAGGAGTCCAGACCCCTAGCCCTCCTCCCTCAGAACCAAGAGTCCTTCCCCCAGTCCCTCCTCCCTCAGACCCAGGAGTCCTGCTCCCAGCCCCTCCTCCCTCAGACTGGGGATCAGTCCCCCAGTCCCTACTCCCTTTAGACCCAGGAGTCTAGTCTGGCTCCCTGTCCTTGGAGGACCCGGGTTTCATCCACTGCTCACTCCATGGGTAGAAGAATCCCTGGATTCCATTCCCATCTGTGAAGGAAAATGGTTGGTGTTGGGGGCTGCGGTATGAAGGCTGAGGAGGCTCCCTGCTCAGCACTCTGACCCTGTCTTTGGCCCCCTCACCTACTGAGCCCTGCATCAGCAGGAAGAGGCTCAAAGCTGGGATCCCAGAGCCCACCATGTCGCCTCCCTAGACCCCTGGGGCCTCTGTGGGGACAGACCTTGAAGGCCATCACCCCAGCAACCAGCTGGGCCCCGCCCACTGCCCACCCAGCTTTCAAGGTTCTAAGTTCTGTTGCCAGGGAGCCCCCTTGACATGGGGAAGAAGGAAGAGGGGGTCACACTGGCCTGGTCGCGCCTGCTTGTTAAGAAGCTGCTTCCTTAGCAACCAGGTGGGAAGGGCCGTGGGGTGGGGGTGGGGGCCTGGGCATGAAATTGAGCCTCCGTGGCAGAAAGAGGAGGCAGTGGCGGTGTAAGACGTCTGCTCCCTGTGAACCAGGGGACTCCACGGGGTAGGGCCTGGGGGACCTTCCTGCCAGGGAATCCCTCCACTTAGTAACCTGATGCGATACCTGCCGGGCAGCTCATAGCCTGGGGTCTTCCCCCTAGCAACCAGGGGCAGGGGCCTGTGGCTCCCTGAGCCCCATTGTTAGGGAGGCCCCCCCAACAACGAGATGGCCTAGGAGGACAAGGGGAAAATGGGGGTTGGTCGGGGGGGGGGGCAGAGCACTTGCTCAGGAGTCCCCTTGTCCCAAAGGCACTCCGGGCCTCCCGGTGGAGAAAGTATGGGGCATGTGTAGGGGGCCTTAGGGATGTGAGGGCCCTGAGGCTGGCTTCTCCCTAGGCCTCAATCCACCTACAAATGGGGAAAGGAGTCCATGTGGAGGTCGTCAAGCTTCCCATTTGGTTCCCCTCAGTAAGGAGGAGGAGCCCAACTGGGGAGCTGGGTTGGGACTGTGATCCTTAGTTCTCTCAGGTGAACTTCCAGTCAGCTTTGCAGGGCAGTGAGGAGGGGCCTCCTGGGGCAGTTTAGCTTTGGGGCCTGGATTTCTGAGTCTGAGAGAGGAGGGGCTGGGGGGCAGGACTCCTGGGTCTGAGGGAGGAGGGGCTGGGGGCCTGGGTCTGAAGTAGGAAGGGCTGGGGGCCTGATTCCTGGGTCTGAGGGCGGAGGGGGCTGGGGGGTCAGGATTCCTGGATCTGAGGGAGGAGGGGCTGGGGGGCAGGACTCCTGGGTCTGAGGGAGGAAGGGTATGGGGGCCAGGACTCCAGGGTCTGAGGGAGGAGGGGCTGGGGGCCTGATTCCTGGGTCTGAGGGAGGAGGGGCTGGGGGCCTGATTCCTGGGTCTGAGGGAGGAGGAGTCTGGGGTCTGGACTCCAGGGTCTGAGGGAGGAGGGGGCTGGGAGCCTGGGCTCCTGGGTCTGAGGGAGGAGGGGCTGGGAGTCTAGTCTCCGAGGGAGGAGGGGCTAGGGGTCTGGACTCCTGGGTCTGAGGGAGGAAGAGTTGAGGGCCTGATCCTAGGTCTTAGGGAGGAGAGGCTGGGGGCCTGGACTCCTGGGTCTGAGAGAGGAGGGGGCTGGGGGTCTGGACTCCAGGGTCTGAGGGAGGAGGGGGCTGGGGGCCTGGGCTCCTGGGTCTGAGGGAGGAGGGGGCTGGGAGTCTGGACTCCTGGGTCTGAGGGAGGAGGGGCTGGGAGTCTGGACTCCTGGGTCTGACGGGGGAGGAGGAGGCCAGGACTCCTCTGAGGGCAACTGTCCAGAAGCCCAGATCCCATTTCTCTGGAAGCCCTGTGAGGCTGACCCCCTGCCCTGCGCATCTCCTGTAAACATCCTGGTGGGAGCTGAGTGGCCCTGGGCTGCCTCCGTCAGAGATGACACAGGTTAGAGGGGGCTCAGCAGGGGGCCGGGGGTGGGGGGTCATAGGGGTTGTGGAGCTGAGGCCAGCAGCTGATGACCATTTCCTGTGTCAACATCATCTGGACCCACTTCGCAATTCCCGGGATTCCTCAGGGATCAAGGAGGGGGTGGGGGGCGGGGCTGCCAGGGCCCTGGACCGCGGCTTGGGACTGGGGGGGCCCCCGCCGTCACGGCCCTCACCGCTAATGACAGGTTTGGGCTGCTTCTGCGGCCCGCCTGCCCCGTCACCCCCCAGAGGCCAGACAGGACCCCCCAGGGACAGACAGACGGACACACACAGCCTCGGACCTGCTGACCTCACACCAGCCAGCCCCGCCTCGCCCAGGGGGTCGGCACACGCAAGGACCCCCGGCTCCCTGCTAGTATCCCAGTGGTACCTTCCCCCAAGATTGTGACCCCCCCCACCAGAGCCTCACACACTGGGTCTCCCCTGATCTCTGAGTTTGTTTCTTCCTGTGTCCCTAGATCCCATTGTTTTACATCATTGTTTGTCACTCTGGGGGTTTGTGCTACAGTCTCTGTTCCCGCTTGTCCTTTCGTCTTGTCACCTCCCCAAGGCCTGCCTCTCAGTGTCTGCACCCCACCCCTTCCTTCTTACTGTCCTTGTAGTGGAAGTCGCTGGAGCACCCCTCACCCTGGGGAAGACCCAGGAGTCTGGAGAGTTCCCCCTGCCCTCGCCCTCCTGTCCTGCGCCCACCACATCTCCCTCAGCCTCCTGCAGCCGGGAAGGATGAAAGATGGGCAAACATGACCCCAGAGTCCTGGGTGATGGCCAAGGCGACACTGGGGGTGGGGCGGGCGGACTGGCCCCAG
Organism: Acinonyx jubatus; assembly: GCF_027475565.1. NCBI lineage: Eukaryota > Metazoa > Chordata > Mammalia > Carnivora > Felidae > Acinonyx > Acinonyx jubatus. Next base: position 57,600,366 of record NC_069396.1, on the reverse strand, counting down.
CCACGCACCACTGACCTAGCCCCAGACTCCTGACCTTTTCCGTAGCGTATTCTCCAAATTACAAAAGGCAACACCTTTTTCTCTACCTGGAAGCCAGGGTTTGGGGCCTGGACACTGGGCATAGGGTCTGAGGGAGGAGGGGCTGGGGGCCAGGACTCCTGGGTCTGAGGGAGGAGGAGATGGAGGTCTAGACTCCTGGATCTGAAGGAGGAGGGGCTGGGGGCCTGGACTCCTGGGTCTGAGGGAGGAGGAGATGGAGGTCTAGACTCCTGGGTCTGAGGGAGGAGGGGCTGGGGGCCTGGACTCCTGGGTCTGAGGGAGGAGGGGCTGGGGGCCTGGACTCCTGGGTCTGAGGGAGGAGGAGATGGAGGTCTAGACTCCTGGATCTGAAGGAGGAGGGGCTGGGGGCCTGGACTCCTGGGTCTGAGGGAGGAGGAGATGGAGGTCTAGACTCCTGGGTCTGAGGGAGGAGGGGCTGGGGGCCTGGACTCCTGGGTCTGAGGGAGGAGGGGCTGGGGGTCTAGACTCCTGGATCTGAAAGAGGAGGGGCTGGGGGCCTGGACTCCTGGGTCTGAGGGAGGAGGAGATGGAGGTCTAGACTCCTGGGTCTGAGGGAGGAGGGGCTGGGGGCCTGGACTCCTGGGTCTGAGGGAGGAGGGGCTGGGGGCCTGGACTCCTGGGTCTGAGGGAGGAGGAGATGGAGGTCTAGACTCCTGGATCTGAAGGAGGAGGGGCTGGGGGCCTGGACTCCTGGGTCTGAGGGAGGAGGAGATGGAGGTCTAGACTCCTGGATCTGAAGGAGGAGGGGCTGGGGGCCTGGACTCCTGGGTCTGAGGGAGGAGGGGCTGGGGGAAGGACTCCTGGGTCTGAGGGAGGAGGGACTGGGGGTCCAGACCCCTGGGTTGAAGAAGGGGGTCTGGTTCCCTGTAGGTGGAAGGGGCTGCCATTTCGAGATCCCTTTTGTTGCTCCCAGACTGGCCCCGGCCCAGTCCCTATCCCCTCAGGCCAGTCCATCCCCCAGGCTGGTGGCCTGAGTCACCTTGGCTGGCCCCGCCGGTCTGGGGGGGGGGCTACGTCAGTTCTCCCCTCACTGACGCAGCCTTGGGCCCCCCACGCTGACTCAGCCGGAAACAGGCCCCCTGAGGGGCGGAGACCCAGTGGTCAGAGGCCTGGGTCCCTGCGGGAACGGGGGCCGGGCAGGGCCCCTGGGGGGCCCTGGAAGGGGTGGCCATGACAGACCAAGGGAGAGAGAGCTCTTACCTGAGCCATGAGGTCATGTCCCACCATGGGGGGGCTGTGACCTCACCTCCCTGGGGAAGAGAGCCGTCGTCCCCCCCCTCCCATGGTGGGGGGTGGGAGGGGGAGAACTCTAGCCTCCATTCATCCCCAGAGCCCCCCCTGCCAGCTCAGCACAGGGCCTAGAGGGAGTCTGCTGGGGGGCCTTTGGAAAGCCTCGTCACTTTGTCTTTCCCTGTGGCTTCTGTCCTGGGTGGGGGGGGGGGTGGGGGGGAATGCTCCTGGGAATGGAGCTCTGGACCTGTTCCCTCACGGGCTCTGCCCAAGTGCCTGGCCCTCCTCCGGGTACCATGTCCACGCTGCCGTTCCCCCGTCTGTGTGCCTCTGCCCCTCTGGCGCCACTGCCTCTCCGCACCGCCATCTCTCTGCAGAGGTCCCCGTGCCCCGTCGCCAGCTCCTCTCCCTGGCTGAGCCACTCTCTCTGCAGTTCTGTAACCTTCCCTGCCTCCTCTGCTCACGCGACATCTCCACCCTCCTTCCTCTGGGTCTCCCCGCATGTGTTAATAAGAATCAAGAAAGAGAATGACAATGGTTCATATTTCCTGAGAGCTGACTGCGCGCTTTGCATGGGTGAAGTCATTCTTACCCCGGCGTTTGGGGGGTAGGATGGGTACTCGGTCACCCCCATTTCACGGGTGAGGAAACTGAGGCACAGAGGGGTACCGCACCTCCTTTCCGTCTCTGCTTCTCTCCCCACCTTCACATCCCTACCTGTCTCCTGGGGAAAGGCTCTGCCCCTCTCTGTCCTCAATGTTCAGCACCTCTGTCTCTCTGAGCACGTCTGTCCCCCTGCCTGTCTGCCTCTTGGGGCCTTTCAGCTCTGTCACCTGCTCCTCTGTTTTCTCTGTATCTCTTCTGCAACCTGCCTCCCCTCTATGACTGCAACTTTGTCCCTCTTCCTCCTGGGGTCTCTCTGCGACTGCAGTGTATCTCCTTAGTGTCTCCGTCTCTCTATCTCTGCCTTTCAGAGGATCTATCTCTGCCCCAATGTCCCCATCTCTCCAAGTGTCTCTGTCTCCTTGCTTGGGTCTCCAAACTCCGTCCCCTTCTCTTTCTCCATTCCTCGTCCCACGGGGTCGCTCTGCCTCCCCATCCTGCGTCTTGTGGCCCCATCCCCAGCTCTCCGTGTCCCTCAGTGCCAGTCCTGGTCCCGTGGACCCCTGCCCGCTGCCCGCAGCCGGGCCCCAGCCCTGTGCGCCGTGTGTGTCTGCCCCTGCGGCGGCCGGCCGAGGAGGTGGAGGGAGGGGACGCCAATGACCTCACCAGCCCCTCTCCGACCACCCCCCCCCTTTCTCTTTTCAACTTTTCCAACTTTTCCTTCCGTGCCCTCCTCTGAGCAAGGCAGCGTGAGCCCTGCGAGGCAGCCGGCTCCGTCTGAATGGAAAAGGCAGGCAGGGAGGGTGAGTCAGGATGTGTCAGGCCGCCCTCCCCTGCCGCCTGCCCCCCGCCCGCCCGCCCTGGCCCCCTATATAACCCCCCAGGCGTCCACACTCCCTCACTGCCACGGCCCTCGCTGCTCACACGCACATGCCTCCCCTCCCCAGGCCGAGGCCCAGCTGACCCCCAGGGCTCCCCCCCCCGGCAGCGGACAGGGAAGGGTTAAAGGCCCCCAGCTCCCTGCCCCCTGCCCTGGGGAATCCCTGCCCTGTGGGGACATGAACAGTAAGTTGGTTCAAGTTCATAGGGTTGGGGGGGGGGGGGACAGGAAGGGAGGAGGGAGGGACCGCGGCGAGGAGGGTGGGGAGCAGACAGACACAGCGGAATCGGACAGAGAGAGACAGAGGAGAGCGAGGGAGCCGTGGGGAGGCAGAGACGGAGGACAGGAAAGGAGATTCAGAGAAAGCAGCAGGAGGCCGGGAGCAGAGACGGGCAGAGACAGGAGGACGGATTTGAGACGCGGAGACAGGGCAGCGCGAGAGACATGAAGACATACAGACAGAGACAGACAAATGCCGGGAGGTGACCCCCAAGAGCGCGGGACGCCCTGGGAGTCGGCAGACACCCGGGCATCCCGACAGAAGGGCTCCGGGAGGGAAACTGAGGCAGAGAGCCCGAGGAGGTGAGCGCAAGTCCCGAACGCCGACCACCCAGGCAGGGGGAGGAGAGAAAGAGAGACAGTGGTGCAGACAGGAACGGGAGAGCCAGACAGATGCGGACCGACGGACAGACAGCAGCCGGGGAGGGCCCGGGGGGCGGGCTGGGGGTGTGATGCGGGAGCGGGGCGGCCCGGGGGGCGCTGATTGGCTGGCGGGCGCGGGGGTGGGCGGGGCGGCTGGGGGATGGGCTGCCGGAGAACCAGCGGGCCGGAGCCCCCGGGGAGCGCGCCGCCGCCGGGTCCCTGTCCGCCTCCCGCGTCCCCGCTGCGCCCCCGTCTCTGCGTCCCTCCGCCCAGGTGTGCCCCGGGGGCATCCCCGGCACCACGGCCCGGCCTTCCGCGGTCCCCCTGGGCAGGGGTCTGGGCCTCCGGGTTCCTGTCCCGGTCTCCTTGCCCCGCTCTCAGTCCGGCTCGGGCTCCCGAGGCCCGGGGAGGGGGCAGGTCCTGGCCTGTGCCTCCCCCCTCATGCCCCGCCCCGGGGCCCAGATTCCGGCGTCCGGGGGCGGACGGGAGACGCCCGGCCCGTCTACCCGCCCCGGGCCGCGTCTGCTCCGACGGGCGGGGCAGCCAGAGCGGGAGAGGGAGAGGGCAGCCCGCCCCGGGCCTGCGACCTGCCCTGGGCGCGCCACCCCGGGACTCGGGACCCCCAGTCCCTCCTCCCCCGGACCCACCAGTCCGGTCTGAGCTCTCTCTGCCTTCTCCCGCCCCCAGGTGTTTGCTGCCTGGTCCTGGTCGCTCTGAGCCTGTGGCCGGATAGAGCTGCTGCCCCGGGGCCACCGCCGGGCCCCCCACGGGCCTCCCCAGACCCTCGGGCCGAGCTGGACAGCGCCGTCCTCCTGACCCGCTCTCTCCTGGCGGACACTCGACAGCTTGCTGCTCAGCTGGTGGGAGAGCCTGCCGGGGGCTGGGCTGGAACAGGGACCCGGAGTGTGGAGGGCTTCTGGGCTCGCAGGGAAACAGCGGGAGGGGGGAGTCTGGGGCCTGTTTGCAGGATGGGGGGACCCTTGGAGCTGGGCAGGGTCCCCCTCAAGGCTTCTTTTTCCCCACAGAGAGACAAATTTCCAGCCGACGGAGACCACAACCTGGACTCTCTTCCCACCTTGGCCATGAGTGCAGGGGCGCTGGGAGCCCTACAGGTAAGGGGAGGGGAAGGGGAAGAGGGGGCAGAGGTGAGAGCTGGGCGGTGGCCAGGGTGCAAGGGGGGGGGCTGGGGGCCAGAGCAGGCGTGTGGCAGGTGTTCCGTGATGCCCCCCATGCCCTGCCTCCTAGCTCCCAGGTGTGCTGACGCGGCTGCGGGCAGACCTGTTCTCCTACCTGCGGCACGTGCAGTGGCTGCGGCGGGCGGGCGGCCCTTCCTTGCGGACCCTGGAGCCGGAGCTGGGTGCCCTGCAGGCCCGGCTGGACAGACTGCTGCGCCGGCTGCAGCTCCTGGTACGACCTTGCAGCTCCCAGGCCCCATACCTAGACTTGAAATCTGAGACCCTGGGACCCCAGACTCCAGGCCTGCTCGGAGACCCCCAGCCCCCTTGAGTTCCCAGACCCTGACCCAAAGCCAGCCTGGAGACCCTGACTCTGCAAACTCCAGACCTCAAGAGGCTAGATCCTGAGATCTCGGATGAGACGACCCCAGATCCTGAGCTCTGAGTCTCTAAGACCTCAGATGCTGGTTGTGAGACCTTAAGACCCCCAAACCCTGACCGCCAAAACCTGAGACCCAAGAACCTGAGATCAGAAAACTTTAGTTGCCCGTTCCTAGGCCTGACCACAAAGACCCTGGACCTCAAATTCCAGCTCCCAGTTCTGAGACCCCAGCCCTCACCCACGAGTCCCTGAGCTTGGATCCTAGAGGCCCCACATGTAAGACACCAGCCCCAAGATCTTGGACCTGACCCCAGACTTGAGCCTACAGCCCCCAGCGCTCACCTAGCATCAGGATCCCAGCCCTGACTCTATAGACTTCACCCCTCAATCCCCTGAGCTTGGCTCTCTCCAGCTTTGAGACCTCCACCTTTTGGCCCCAGCCTCCACTTTCTGAACCCAACATGTTGAGAACTCCCCACCCAGAAACCCTACCCTGCAGGTTAAAGACCCTCTGGAAACATGCAGCCTGGACTCCCAGGTTCCAAACGGCCCTTCCCGGGACCCCCACTGCACCCCCACCCATTGCTAACCTTCTGTCTTCTCCCAACAGATGTCCCGCCTGGCCTTACCCCAAGCACCCCCAGACCCACCAGCTCCCCCACTGGCCCCCCCAGCCTCCGCCTGGGGAGGCATCAGGGCAGCCCATGCCATTCTTGGGGGGTTGCACCTGACCCTTGACTGGGCCGTGCGGGGCTTGCTGCTGCTGAAGACTCGGTTGTGACCAGCTACACAGAACCGCCAACATCCTTCGATGCCACATCTTATTTATTTATTTATTTGGGGACTAGGGGCATGGAGGTCAGGAGATACCCCCCTCTTCTTCTCCCCCTAATTAGAGACGGTCCCTTCAGGAGACCTGGGCAGAAGAGGGGGGGACATCTGTGCCTTATTTATACTTATTTATTTAAGGGTGTGGGTGGGAGGTGGGTGGGCTTGGGGACCAAAGGGTGAGGGAACTGGAGTCCTGGATTCTTGAATCTCTAAGACGTCTGGCCACAGTGTTTCCCTGTTCCCCACGCCTCTGGGCCTAGGCAGGAGCATATATTATTTATTAAACAATTACTTTTCATGTTGGGGTGGGGAGGGAAGGGAAAAGAGGCCTGGGTTTTTGTACAAAATGCAAGAAACTTTTGTACGATACAGAAGGGGGAATTAAATTTGTCATACACATCCACTTAGAGGTGATTTCTCTGAGGGCTGGGGGCTGCCTCCCTCTACTCCAGGGACCCTTAGTGGGCAGGACAGCAGAGGGGAGATGGTTGGTCCTCCAGGGCAGGGTCTGAGCCTCATCTGGTGCACAGCACTTCATAGACTCTCAATAAATATTTAATAGAAGGTTCCAGAAGGTCATCCAGTGCTCTACAGTGCTTGTACATGACAAGGCTGCAAGTTCGAGGTCATTCATTATGGCAGTTCGCAACAGCAAATTGGAAGCAACCTAGATGTTCAACAGTGAGGGATGGTTTAATAAATGACACCCATCTGTGTGATGGAATACTATTAGCCATAAAGGGGGGATGATACAGAGGCGGCTTTAAGACATAGAGAAAGCAGGCTACTAACCACTGCACGATTCCCACTTTGCTTCTCTGGATGGATGGATGGATGGGTGGATGGATATATAGATTTTTTAAGAAGTCCTAGAACACAGGGCACCTGGCTGGCTCAGTCAGTAGAGCATGTGACTCTTGATCTCTGGGCTGTGAGTTCAAGTGCCGCGTTGGGCATAGAGCTTACTTTAAAATAATAATTAAAAAAAAAAAAAAAACCTCCTAGAAGAAAATACACCAAAATGTTGACCATGGTCCCCTCAGGGTGGAAGGCAGGGTGGGATTATGGGTGCTTTCATTATTTGTGCTTGTCCGAATTACTCAGAGTTTCTACAGTGACCGTGTGTTTTGCATGACCCATTAAAAAAAAAAAATGATACACACTTTTTAGAAGGACGGAATGCCAGCCAACCCCTTCCCCCAAAATAAGACCTCAGAAGGAGTCAGGAATGACTGCTCACTGAGTGTGTGCTCTGGGCCATGTCTTAAGTGTGGGGTTTTACTTACATGATCCCCTGAATGCTCCATCATGCCCCACTTTCCATATGAGAGAAAGTGAGGCTGGCGGGGGAGGGGACATGGTGTTCAAGGTCACACCTTGAAAGGGACCACTGTGTTTCTGCCAGAGGTCCAGCTCCTTCCAAAGCCCGTGCCCCTTTCTTTATAACCAATGTTCAGCAATCTGTTCAGCAATCACTGCCACAGACACAAATCGGTTATATATGGGGAAACTGAGGCTCAGTGGGGGGTATGAGTCTTCCTCAAGGTCTCTGAAAGGGGTCAGTGGTGAGTTGGGGCCATGCTCGGGCCTCCCTTCTTAAGTGGGAAACTCTTTGGTTAATTATCCATTTATAATGTCCAAGACAGATCCTGCCGGGGGCCCTGAGTTTTCAGTAGCTTTGGGTCTGCAGTCGGGGCTTCTGATTCACAGACTCCAGCCCTTGAGACTCTAGGCCACATCCCAGGAGGAGAAGGGAGTCCACGCCCCCCCCCCCCCCAGAGAGTTCCCAGAAAGAGTCCTACAAGTGTCTGATGAGGTCACAAAGGCCCCCCCCCCAAGGCTCCTCCCCCAAGCCAGGGCTGACCACCCTCCACTGCAGGGCCATGGCCAAGCCCTGGGGAAGCCCCACCCTCTGGGACCCCTGAGCTGTGGCACCTGCCAAGCCTAAAGGGCCAGGGCGGGTGGGCTGGGGGACACTGGGCAGGCCAAGCGCCCAGGTGCCGGGTCCCTGACTCTGTGTCTGGCGTGACCCACCTTTTCTGCAGCCGCCATGAACCGGCTTCAGAACATCAGGCGCATGGAGCCATTCCAGGGACCCTCAAAATGGGTCCCCACACTAGGCGAGCTGCAGAAGACCCTCCAGAGGGGAGAGTACCTGCCCCTCCGCCCGCTGCCCATGTTCGAGAGTAACTTTGTCCAGGTCCCCAGCTTCCTGCACCCTGGGGGCGGAGAGGGGCAGGAAGGGATTGAGACACCACCCCCCCCCCGACCCCCGCCCCGGACTGGGGGGTTCGAACCCAGGCAGGCACTGACTAGGCAGCCGCGGGGGCGGGGAGGCTCAGGTGGTAGGGGGCTTGGGCTGGGGGTGCCAGAGGAGCATTGGAGAAAGGAGTGGTCCCAGCCCCTCTCCCTGGCCCCCCAGGTGACCAATCGAGGGGCCCCCGTGTACGTGCACCACAGAACCAACCGTGTGACCATGGGTGTGGCCGCCTCCCAGCCTGGCCTGGTGTTGCCAGACATCCTGCTGATCGCTCAGCCCCCGGAGGGCAGGGAGTGCGCCAGCCTCGTCCTCACCAGGTGCCTCCATCCCCCCCCCCCCCCCCCCCCCGCTCCCCGGGCCTGCCCTATCCCCCCCTCGACCATGTCCCTCTCCCGCCTCTCCCCCCATCCCCCACCCCCACCCCCCCGCCCTGCCCCATCCTCTGCTCCACCATGTCTGTCTCCTGCCTCCCCCAGGATGCTCCCGCTGGACCTGACCCGCCTCTACGTGCATGACCTGTCCTCCTGGCGCCTGAAACTGCGCCTGGCCACGGGCCGCTGCTACTACCTGGAGCTGGATGCCCCCGGCAACGAGGCCGGCTTCCTGTTTGACCGCTGGATCCGGCTCATCAATCTGCTCCAGGAGCCCGCCACCACCTGGCTCCCCAGGACCCCGCATGGGCCCGCCAGGGACCCGGCCAGCGTCAAACCTCCTGCCTCCACCTGGCGCCTCCAGGTGGGCAGTGCCCCCCACAGACCCTGGGAGCAGCTGTGGTTTTGGATTTCAGAGCCGGAACCAACAGCTGAAATCCAGAACCCCAAGAAATGAGGCTGGGGGTCAGGACTCCTGGGTCTGAGGGAGGAGGGGCTGGAGGTCAGGACTCCTGGGTCTGAGGGAGGAGGGGCTGAGGGCCTGGACTCCTGGGTCTGAGGGAGGAGGCCCGCATTCCAGGATCTGAGGGAGGAGGTGGCTGGTGGCCTAGATTCCAGGGTTTGCAGGAGCAGAGGGCAGGACCCCTGGGTCCTGGCATGGGGACGGGTTGGGGTCCTGGAGTCCTGAGCTGGGTAGGTAATGGGGACGTGGAAACCAGGAGGAGGAACCCGTCCTGACCCCCTCCCCGTCCACAGGACCAGCCCCAGTCCGGACGTTCGGGTGAGCAGCCTCCTTGTCCTCAGACCCTTCCCTACTTGTCAGCCTCTCCTGTCCCAGGCGTGGCCACACCTACCAGCCCTTGAGCTTTCCCCCCTCCCCTGCCTGAGCCTCACGTCCTCTCTGTCGGGGACCCTGACTGGAGGTCCTCCCCTCCTCTGCAGTCATGACTGTGGAGCCCAACTTTCCTTACAAGATGCTGACACTTCAGAAACAGAGGAAGGCCAGGGTGAGCAGGTTGGGCAGGCCGGGCTGGGGAGGGGCCGGGCTGGGGGCCCCGCGCCTCCTGACTGCCCGCCCGCCGTCCCTCCTCCCACCGCCAGACCCTCAAGCGCAAATTCAAGTCTCAGGCCGTGGGCGACTCTGTGCCTCTCATCTGGTCACAGCAGGAGCACGCTGAGCCCAGAAAGAAATCTGCAGAAAAGAAGTAGGCTTGGGGTCTTGCTGCCCGCGGGAGGCCGAAGGGCGAGGACCCCGGTGTGGAGGTCACCAGAGTCACCCCACATTGCCCCCTACAGGTTCCAACGAAACCTCCACCCTGACACATCTCAGACCCAAATCCAGGTTACCGGTGAGCACACCTCGCCCTCCCTGTGTGGACCCCCAACGTTCTGGCCCTTCCCCCGAGAGCTCACACTGCCTTCTTCCCGCCCAGAGAAGCCCAGCATCACCATCCGCACCGTTTTCAGCATCGTCTCCAACACCATCAACCACACACAGTCCTCTTCCAAGGCAGCTATTTCCTGGGGGCCCACTCCTGGTCTGAGGGAGGAGGGGCCGGGAGTCAGGACTCCCTCATCTGAGGGAGGAGGGGCTGGGGGTCTGGACTCCTGGGTCTGAGGGAGGAGGGGCTGGGGGCCTGGGCTCCTGGGTCTGAGGGAGGAGGGGCTGGGGGTCTGGACTCCCGGGTCTGAGGGAGGAGGGCCCTGTGTCCTGGGCTCTGGGAGCCTCCCCTGGCCCTGACCATTCTTCCCCTCTTCTCTGTCCACCTACAGTGTTGCTCTTCTGACTCAGACACGGCCACAGTCCTGGGCGGTTTAATTGAGACCCCCATCCGCTGTGCCTCCGCAGACACCCCTGATGTTTCCTTGCTGGAATCCTATGATCCCTTCAACACGTACCTGTGGCAGCAGGACATTGAAAACCTGATGGACCCCGATACCAGCACCTTGTCCTCGTCCTCCTTCTCCCCAGCCACCTACCCTCCCCGCTTCTCCCTCCCAGCCGCTTACTCCTCCTCCCACAGGCGCAACGAAAAGGCCCAGGCTCTGGGATCCGGGCAGAGGCAGCGGCCTCCACCCTCTCAGAAGACCGCAGCTGCCTGCGTCGCCGCTTGGAAGGTTCCATTCCTCCGTGACCAGTCCAAGAGGGTCTCAGCAATGCATGATCCATCCCGGAAGATGTCGACTGCACCCGGCCCACCCCGGGGGGCCCCAGTGGTACCCGCTGTTACCCAGAAGACCCCAACAGTACATGGCCCCCCTTGGAAGGCCCCACCTGTATCGGTTACTTCCCGGAAGGCCGCAGCCAGTCCTGGCCCGGCCCGGAAGGCCCCACCTGTATCGCCTACTTCCTGGAAGGCTGTATCTTCCTCTGTCCCAGGAAGGAAATCCGTGTTCCTACCTGCCCCATCCCAGAAGGCTCTGACGTCACCTACTCAACAGCAGATGACACCGGACGCTGCCACTTTGGGCACGTTGCCCACGGGAGGTCCTAGAGGGCGCGTGCTCGAGAGAAGCCAGCATGAGGGGACGCCAGGACCACTGATGTTTGTGGGCACCCAGGAGATGGACCTGATAGAGACAAGGACCCAGAAAACATCCCAGGACCTGCCTTTTACCACCACCAAGAAGGAGTCGGAGGAGGTCGTGCTCACTAAAGCCCTGAAGATCACCCTGGATGGCTTGAAGGGCAGGGGCAAGTTGGAGGACAAGGTCCACAGAAAGAAGGAGGAGATATCCCTGGACAAGCCTGGCTTAACCTCCCAGATGGTGGGGCAACAGCAGAAGTGGCTCAAGACCCAGGAGGTGGTCATCCAGGGACCCCTGGAGGAGCAAAGCAGGCCGTTCTCGGTGGAGGGGCTCACCCTTGCCAAGCTGATGATCATGGCCAACTCCAAGGAACCGCCCCTGAGGCCAGCAACAGTCAATCCGTCCTCCTGGCTCTCGAACCCCCCGATGCCTGACATGTCAACAGTCAGTCCCAGTGAGGTGCCCTTGCTGCAGGGGACACCAGAGGTGGTTGGAGAGCAGTCCCTGTTTGGCACCTGGGTGAAGGAGAGAATGCATCCGTGGGCTGAAGGGAGCATGTATCACTGGGTAGAGGCACAGCCCCAGGTTCCAAAAGAGGCTTCCGAAGTGCCTGGCCTCCCCAGGCATGAGGCCAGCAGCCTGATGATGGACAATGTCTCCCCAGATCCCATCAGTCTGCCTGCATCAAGGTGGGAGGAGGTACCCCTGTGGCCCATCTCACTGACCCCCATCTCAGAGATGAAGGCCAGTGTGTTCCAGCAGCCAAAGAGAGCATCTCTTGAGCCCGAGGGGCAGTCAGACCAGCTCGAGGGGAGGTCAGACCAGCTCAAGAAGACTCCAGACCAGCTGGAGGGGAGGTCAGACCAGCTCAAGAAGACTCCAGACCAGCTTGAGGGGATGCCAGACCAGCTTGAGGGGATATCAGACCAGCTCCAGAGGATGCCAGACCAGTTTGAGGGGATGCCAGACCAGTTTGAGGGGATATCAGACCAGCTCAAGGGGATGCCAGACCAGCTTGAGAGGATAGACCAGCTCAAGAGGATGTCAGACCAGCTCGAGGGGATGTCAGACCAGAGTCCCCTGGCCATAACAAAGTTGTCCTCTGATGTCATCTTACCCACGCTCGTAGAAAATGAGAATATGATGGACATGGCCCCCGAGGTGGAGGACATAGAGGAACCGGGTGCTTACAGTCCTTCAGCCAGGTATTTGGGGTGACAGCTGACACGTTCTGTCAACTCCATTAGCTGCAAGATAAAAAGAGGATCATTCCCTTTTTTCACTTTTACTCACGGACTCCAAATATAGAGAGTGTTGACTTGTGCTAGGCATTGTTCTAAGCACTAGAGATATGGCATTGAGCAATTTGGGGAGGATATGCTCCTGTCATCTTGTGTGTAGAGCCCAGGGATGCTGTTCAATGTCCTACAATGCACAGGATGGCCCACCACAGCAGAGAATGATCCAGAGAAAATATCAGTAGTGCTGAAGTTAGGAGTCCTGACAATTAAAAGCTAAGTCAATTATATTGCACGCTATAAGGTGATAGCTCCATGGGAAAAGAGCAGGAGAGGGGGGACTAGGGATGAAGATAGGCAGCCTCCTGTATTGGACTGGTTGGTCCAGGAGGGCTTCAGTGAGTTGATGTCATTTGTGTAAAGGCCCGAAGGAGGGGAAGAAGGAAGCCATGCACACATCTGGTGAAAGTATGTTCCCTGCAGAAGAAACAGCCACTGCAAAGGCCCTGAGGCATGTGTGTGTGTGTGATACGTTGGACCAAGAGTGAGTTCCAAGGGACCCCAAGAGTAGGAAATGAAGTCAGAAGAAGTCACGCAAGTGGTGGTAATCACGTGGGACCTTGCAGGCCATTTCAAGGGCTTTGGCTTTGATGCTGAGTGAGCTGGGGGATTTGGGGCAGAATGGCTGGAACTGGTGTATATTTGAAAAGGCTCTCTCTGGACAAAGCATAGAGAAGGTAAGGGGGCAAGGATGGAATCTGGGAGAATAGGGAGGAGGCAGTTGCAACGATTCAGGCATGAGACAAGAAGGGAGGTGCTGGAGGTGTGAGAAAGAGGCAGGATGGTTGAGCCAACAGATTGGCTCATGGATTGGACATGGCCATGTGGTGTCAAGGGCAAATGTAGGGTCTGGGGTCTGAGACACTGGGGAGACGGAGAGGCTGTGAATGCAGCAGGTGGCAGGGAGGGGATCAGGATCATCTAAGATCCCTGGTGAAGAAGTGGGGCAGGTAGCTGGATATATGAATTGGGAGTGATGGGAAATCATTGGCACATGGATAGTTACCACAAGCCAAGAGACTGGAGGAGGTCACCAGCCAGTGAGTGTCGACAAAGAGGGTGCAAAGTGTTTAGAAAAGGGGAAACCAGGGGCGCCTGGGTGGCTCAGTCAGTTAAGCGTCTGACTTTGGCTCAGGTCATGATCTCATGGTTCGTGAGTTCGAGCCCCGCGTCGGGCTCTGTGCTGATGGCTCAGAGCCTGGGGCCTGCTTCAGAATCTGTGTCTCCCTCTCTCTCTATCCCTCCCCGACTAGCGCTCTGTTTCTCCCTGTCTCTCAAAAATAAATAAATGTAAAACATTTTTTTTAAAAAAAGAAAAGGGGAAACCATAGTGAGAGTTGGCAGAATGGCGACAGCCTGGGTGTCAGGGGCAGCTGCGTGTAATGCTGCAGTTAGGTGAAGGAATACGGGACGGAGGCAGGAGCCCTGGGCTTACCAGCAAGGATTTTATTATTTGTTGCATGGTGGGAACAAAGACCCGAATGGGGCAGGCCGACGGGAGCACAGAAAGCAGGGGATCACTTGCCGCAACCCTTGAAAACATGATGCTCAGTGAAAGGAACCAGATGCAGAAGGCCTCATCGTGTGTGATTCCATTTGTGGGAAACTTGCAGACCAGGCAAATAAATCCAAGCAGAATGGTGGTTGCTAGGAGCTGGGAGGAATGGGAGGAATGGGGAGGGATGACTTATTGGGAACAGGGGTCTCCTTTTGGGGTGATGAAATGTTCTGCAGCTAAGTGGAGGTGGTGGTTGTACCGCACTGTGGATGTAATTAGTGTCGCCGAACTGTGCACTTTCAAACGGTTGCAACGGTAAATTTTATGTGATGTGTATTTCCCCGCTATATACCTACCTACCCACCCACCCACGTACACGTACTTTCCTATGAACGTGCATATATGCAAAGAGGGGACGCAGAGAGGAGGGGTCCAGCAGCTTTTTTCCAAGTAGTTTGCTGGAAGGGGAGGAGGGACATGGCAAGAAGTAGCTGGTGTAGGAAGTGAGCACGAGAGCGCTGAAGAGGAGAGAGAGATTAGCATTTGCGTGTTGGTGTGAAGGATCCACAGGCAGGCTCCCCCGCAACTAGGCAGGAGGGAGAGAAACTTGGGAGGGACAGCAGGGACAGGAAGACACTGGTGGGGACCCTTATTCCAGCTCACGCTTCATTTTAGCAGGGATTTACTGAGCCCTCACTATGCTCTTCCTGTGATCTCCAAGACCCCCTCTGGCTTTCTCTCTCTCCGCAGCATACAGAGTTCCCAGAGCCTTCATTAGCGGGATTCGGGGGGAGTCAATCTCGATCGCCAAAGTGTCCAAAGGAGCCCAGCGTGACCAGGTAGCCAGAGACCCTGCGGACCCGCCTTAGCCCTGGTACTGAAGTCCGGCGGCTCGGACACCACCCTTACTCTTTCCTCCTCTTCCCCACAGGCCCCCAGGGTGCTGTGCACCTGTACCGTAAGAAGCAGGGTGCTGAAAAGCCCGGGCGGGGGGATGCTCCCTCTAGGGTAGAGACCAGAGCTATCTATACGTTTATATATCGGGGGGGGGGGGGGGCGGGGGGCGGGGGAGAGCCCGCGGAGCGGCCCAGCTTCGCAGAGATTAAAAGCCTGAGTCGGAGACTCGGCAAAAATCGTGACTGGGTGCCAGTGTGTGCGCGCGGGGTGGCGTCGGGCTGGAGGTGGGAGGCGGCGGGGGGTGGGGGGGCTGGTCCACGCAGACCCTGCCTGGCGGCCCAGAGCATCCCCTGCAGCGCAGCGGCTCCCATTGGCTGGGGTTCCAGGGGCCCCAGCCAATCCTGCCAGGAGTCGTGGTTTTCCTGGGCTGGGACCCCCCCCCCCCCCCCCGCCGACACTCAGAAGCGAGGGGCACCGCCGGATGGAGCCACAAGCACAGCTGACCCAGTGACACGTTGACATCAGTCTGGTGAGGGCAGGGCGGGTGGGATCAGGGACTGGGCTTTGGGGTGGGGGCCAGGAACTGGGTGCGGGTCTGAGCGAGAGGCGCCTTCAGGCCCCACGGAGCCCCCTGCCACTGCAGTAGCTGCCGCCTCCCTGGATGTTGGATATTGAGTTCCAGAAGTCCCCCAAGGGGAAATGGACAACACCACCCTTCGACCCGCGCTTCCCCAACCAGAACCAGACCCGCAACTGCTACCAGAACTTCCTGGGTGAGACCTTGCGGGCCAGGTTAGGGGGAGGGAGACAGAAGAGGCGGGAAGGGTCCGCTCCACCTGAAGACAGGGAGAGGGTCCCGGACCGGCCTTGGTGGCGGTGACCGTTGGGGTGGGAGGGGAGGGGGGGCCATGGTCGGAAGGGGCGGGGCCTCGCCGGGGAGTGGGCGGGGCCTATCTGGAGGGGCCCGGGCCGAGGGTGCGATGGGCGGGGCCTGGCCGGGAGAGGGTGGAACCTGCTCTGGAGGGGCGGGTACCAAATCCTGCAGGGGCGGGGCGAGGGAGGAATAAGCGGGGCCTATCCAGCGTGGGCGGGGCTTTGTCTGGAGGGGAGGAGACCCTGTCCTGGAGGGTGGGATCGAGTCTTGGAGGGGAGGGGCGAGAGAGAGATAGGCGGGGCCTATCCGGTGTGGGGCGGGACCGAGGCTTGGAGGGCCGAGGCAAGGGAGGGATAGGAGGGGCCTACCCAGCAGGGGCGGGGCCTGTCCGGGACGGGGCATGACCTGGTCTAGGGGCCAGGACTGGGCCTGGAGGGGGCGGGGCCTGGCCTGGAGGGGCGGGACCGAGTCCTGGAGGGGCTGGGCATGGCCTGGAGGGGGTGGACCGACCGTGGAGAGGCGGGGCCTGACTGGGAGTGGGCGGGTCCTGCCCTGGAGGGCTGGGGGCCAAGTCCTGGAGGGGCGGGGCCTGGTCTGCAGGGACTGGGACAGAGGCAACCCCGCGGCCCGCTCCGCCCCACCCCTCAGACTACCACCGCTGCGTCAAGAGAATGAACCGCCGTGGGAAAAGCACGCAGCCCTGCGAGTATTACTTCCGCGTGTTCCACTCGCTGTGCCCCAAGAGCTGGGTGAGCAGGGGACCGAGGGGGCGTCGACAGCCGGCCGGGCGAGACCGGACCGGGCGAGGGTGGAGGGTCCCGCGGAGCTGAACAAGCGCCCGCCGCCTCCCCTCCCGCCCGCCTCTCCCCAGGTGCAGCGCTGGACCGAGCAGATCCAGAGAGGGACCTTCGCAGGCAAAATCTGACGGCCTGAGTGCGGACGCCCCGAAGGATCAGCGCGCTGACACCCTCCACCCCCCACCGTCCTCGAGTCTCCCCGAGACTAAGCCACACATAAAGCTATGTTGCTGCTGACGTTTCTTATTATCTGGCGTGGGGGCTGGAGAAGACCTTTGTCTGTGGCCTGCAGCTAACACTACCGGTTCTGATGGAGGAGGGGCAGGGGAGGATTCTGCTCCGTCGGGCTGCCATGGAGGGAGGGTAGGCAGGTGTCTAGGGCGGCAGCAACCAAGCCCCGTCCGCCCTTGCCCCACTGCCTCCAGCAGCAGCCGCCACCAGCCCGGGGTCCTCTCTGGATCTCTGGATGACCACGCGCGCCCACCAGAGTGCCCCTGACTGTCCATCCCCACACTTAGTCGCCCTCCGTCTCCTCCCTCAGGAGCCTCTTCCTCTCTGACCTGAACGCCTCCCCCACCTCCTTCCATTCCCAAGTTCTGGGGTGGGGGGGAGTCTACTGTGCACACCCTCCCCCCACCCCCCGCCAGCGCTGACCCCAACCCTCCCTCCCCTGCTCTGGACCCTTTCTTCACCACTCTCCGTCACTTCCGTGCCCCTGTTTGACTCCATTTGCCATCCTGTCCTCATCCCGTGAGCCCCTCCCAACAGTCTTTTGCACGCCTGGCCCTGTCAGCACTGGCCCCGCCAGAGCAGCCTCTTCCTTGTTCCCCCAAAGAACAGGGGCGGCTGCCCCCCCCCCCAGACTTCTCCATTTCCCCAGGATACTCCAAGCTCCTGTCTGAATAATTTGCTCCTGCCGCATCCGGGCACCGGGCCTGCCCAGGCTCAGAGGCGGCAACGCCAAAATCCATCCTCATTCCAAATGCCCCCCGAAAGGTCACCTCTCCAACCACCTGCGCCCTTCCCCCCCCCCCCCCCCCCCCCCCCCCCCCCCCCCCGGAGGCTGAGGCGTGACCCTTAACAGAGCACAGAGCCCTGGGCTTCTAGCCCGGACCGAGTCCTGGCACAGGGAGGACTGGATTCCACTGTGTCTCCCTGAAGCTGTAGGAGGACTCCCGCGACAGCCTGGAGCCAGGCTCTCTCAAGTCAGGTCAAGAGGCCAGTTTAATCCGGGGCTCGAAGGTCGCTGTTACTGATCAGAACAACTTGTCGGTGACCCTGAACAAGCTTCTTGACCTGCGTGCACCTCAGCTTCCCCAGGAAACAGAGATGGTACAGTCCCGTTACCAGGACAGGTGGGATGATGGGAGGGGCTGAGCGGACTCTGGAGGACTGGCTCCACCCAGCCTCCTGGATGACTGTCCCCAGGCACACCCTCCACGCTGGCCTCATCAAGCCACCCAGGGCGCACCCCAGCCGTCTCATCTCCTGGTATGGCTTCACCCAGATACCCTGCCCCCCCCCCCACTCCAATCACAGCCTGAGAGGCAGGGGGGCAGGTGAGTGCGCAGGGCATGCCGGGAGCGCTGCCCCTGTGGCAGGGAAGCCGACGCTGACACACAGGCAAGGCACCTCTCCGAGTCACCAAATAGGGCTGCCGGCTGTCTGACACTCAGTGAGGTCACCTAGGTAGCATCTGAGCACAGAGCCTGCCACCTGTACAGCCCCAGCCGGCCTCTGGACCTCAGCAGGCCACCCCTGCCTGGAGGGCACTTTCTCTCCCTTGCCCGGCAGCCACTCTCAACTCTCCATTTTCTGTCCCCACCATCAGCCCTCCACCACTTTTTTTAAAGTTTATTTATTTTGGTGGGGGTGGGGAGGGAGAGGGAGAGAGGGAGGGAGGGAGGGAGGGAGGGAGGGAGAGAGAGAGAACAAGCAGGGGAGGGGCAGAGAGAATCCCAAGCCGGCTCCACGCAGTCAGTGCAGAGCCCGATGCGGGGCTCAAACTCATGAATGGCGAGATCATGACCTGAGCTGAAATGGAGTCAGATGCTCAACCGACTGGGCCACCAAGGCGCCCCCATCCCTCAACCACTTTGGAGCGTTGTTTATATTCCAGGCCACCAACCCTAAGGATGCCGGAGCTGGAGGCGGGGTCCGGCCTCGCGCGCTATGGCTGTCTGGGTCAATAGCACAGCACACCCCCAGGCCTTGAACTCTGAACAGCGCCTCCACTGCTCCCTGAAGCCCCAGTGCCAGCCGCAGGGACCTGCAGCAGCTTCCCAGGTCAGAGGAGGTCCCGTTCCCGCCCCTCTGCCCAACTCGCATCCCTGCTCTCCTCACCACCTCCTTCCTCCTCCCCCTTTCTTCCCCCAGGGCCATCCCCTCCATCTCAGGCCACCTCTTGCCCTCTTCCCCTGCCTCTGAGCCCCTCGGCCGGTTCCTTCCTCCCCATCCGGGGACAGGCTCAGGCTTCCAGGCACTTCCCCATCAGAAACGCTCAGCTGCCCTTCACCCTTTGCTCCGGGAACCCAAACCCTCAAGGAACCCGCTCTCCCTCTCCTTCCCATGGAAGCCACCGCGACCCAGCTCACTGTCCCTTGATCCCCAGTGGGCATGGCTCCAGCCTCCTGTCTCTGGAGCCAGCCTTCTTCTCATCCTGAAGATCCTGCAGCCTGATGAACTCTGAAACGCCTCAAGTCCCAGTTGCACAGATTACCAGCCACATGGCCCCCAATTCCCCAAGCCGTCTGCACCGTGGTCTTTTCATCCAAAGTCTGCTGGTAACCACACCTACACTTCATAGGGCTGCTGGGGAGGACCATGCTGTGAACCACAGGCTACTTGTCGGGCCCAGGTCTCTCCGGGCGTGTGCGGGGGGTCTCTACCTGTGTAAGCAATCCGAGGAAGCGTGTTGGTTCATACTGGTGGCTGACACATCGCACGGTGGGAGGAGTAACTGATCGCCCTCCAGGATGGCCAACCCATCAACAGGGTCCCGGGGCTCCTGGAGACAACCGGCCAATGCCGTGTGCATGTAAAAGGGTCAGGAGAGGAGTGGGTCCAGGATCGGGGTGCCCAGCCTGGATGGCACTCTCGGCTCTGCTTCCGGCCCAGCCACCAGAGGCGAAGGAGAAGGCAGAGCATGAACCTTGAGCACGTGAGCTGTGATTATTTCCTGCTTCTTTCAGTTCCTTCTTCCCTTCATCTCCCGGCCAACTTCCCTACGCCCTCGCTCAGGCTGCGCCATGGGGTTCGAGCCCCTGCCTTGACCTGCGGACTCTCATTCTTCCCTCCCCAGCGCCTGTGCTGTCCTGTCGTGGTAGGAGCCATTGACTCAGTGGGGCGGGGGGGGGGGGGGGAGTTCGGGGCAGAACCTGGCAGCAAGGTGGTCACTGTCCTCCGCAGGCTGTTTGTAAAGGGGGCGGGGTGGTCCTGGGAGCGCGGCCGTGAAGACGGACGCCAGGCCACACAAGCCGCGCGACTCCCTCCCCATCACCCTGCCGCCCCAGTCCAGCGCTTCTCAGTGGGGGTGGCGTTGGCCCCCAGGGGGACGTCTGGCAGCGTCTGGAGACATTTCTGTCACAACCAAGGGGGTGCTACTGGCATCGGGTGGGCGGAGGCTGGCGGGGCAACGCCTCATCCTACGACTCAGAATGAGCGGGCTCTGCGTGGGCCTCCGACCACTTGGGTTCCAGACACTCTGGGGAAGCGGACCAAGGCTCCAAGCCCTCTCCCCTGAGAAGAGTGCACATGCGCACGTGCAGTTACTACACTTTACAACAGGATCTCTGGAAGTGCTTGTAACCCCCCGCCCCGTGGTTGTCCGTCCATCCATCCCGGAGGAGATTCCGGCTCTGCTGTGCTGCTGGTCTACACGCCACAGTGAGGCACCTGCACTGCAGTCTGCCCTCCGCGCCCTCCTCGCCTTCCTCCTTTCCAACCAACAGGCTCAGTGGGAGTCAGACAGGTGCTCTGTGAAAGAGAGGGATTCGAGGTAAACACGTCCTGCTCTGCCCTGCCCCCCCCGACCCCCAGCGGCCTCTCCCTGCCCCTCTCGCCCTCCCTTCAGTCCCTGGCTGCTTCTGCCCCTCAGGTGTGAGGCCTCAGCTCTAGAACAGCGCCAGCCCTCAGAAGCAGGACGCGCTCACCGGTGGGTAGCTGTCCCCATGTCTCAGGCACAGTGGCAGGGAGGAGGTGACCACGAAGGTGACGGCGGTGTTCCCTAAGGCCCCAGATCTGGAGCATCATCGCCCTGGTCCCACCGAGCCGGGCCTACTGAGAAGACACGGACGAGGCTATGGGGGCAGCTGGGCCCCACGTGACCATGATCAAGTCACCCTACTTGCCGGACCTGTTACCTCATCTGAAGGAGAGGGGAATCCTCGCACTCTTCACCAGCACCCTTCCAGCGGGGATGGGGTTCTCGCCTCTGTCCTCCGCCATCCTCGGGGCCATCCTATCGACCCTTCGCCCCTCCAAAGCTCCACAAACATCCCCTCGACACATAAATCAAAATGAAAAGCTACAAAGGACGCTGCTTATAACAAGGTTTTAATAAAATAAAAAGTTCAAGTGCTTTCAATCCCCCAACATACCCCGTTCTGGTGTGGGGGAGGGGAGGGACCCCCACACCCCAGTAGCACCAGGGACAGCACCATGAGAAAGATGAGGTCGCGTCCGGCCTCCCTGAGACCCACGGGGTGGTGAGGACGTGTCCCAGACATCCCCCCACCTTGCCCCCCCACCTCAGACAGTCGCAGAGCTGAGCCCAAACCCACTCCCCTCCGCAGGGCAGTCTCTAGGGGGGGCCGCCCCCAGGTCAGTTCCACCGCCTCCTGAGGCCTGGGCTTCCGGGGAGACACCAAGGGGCGGCCCCCACCCCTTATGGCTTTGCTCCCTGGGCAGGAGGGGGGTAGGGAAGGGAACAGCTCCTGTAGTCCTGAGGTTGGAGTTGGGGATGCGGGTGGGGCAGCAGCGGCCAGGGCACCCAATGGGGCGGGGGCGGCTCAGGGGTCAGCAGTCACAAAGGGTCAGGGGTCAGATCCCTGGGTGTCTCCAAACCGATCCAGCCCCCAGCCCGGTAAGAACTGTGCTGGGGTCCAGGGCCAGCTCCCTCCCAGAGGTCCAAGAGCTCCTTCTAGAGGTCAGTGAGTCCCCGAGAACATGGGGCCGTGGGGGAGGGGGGACTAGGCAGGATCCCATCTTCTCCTGGCCTGGGGCCTCCCCTCTGGCCCATCAAGGCCCGTCACCATTGACATCCAGGTCAATGGAGCCATGGCTGACCACCAGCCGCAGGCGCTTGGGTGGGGAGAAGGGGGCAAAGGCGAGGGCCTTCTTGGGGATGGGGGTGGGGCCTGGGGTCCCGGCAGGGGCAGGCGCGGGGGCAGCAGGTGGGGGCCGGGCCACCCGGCTCAGGTCCACGCGCACCACGTAAGGCAGCCCATAGCGCCGGGCCCAGTGCCAGTCCTGCTGAGGGGCCCAGTGGGCGCGGGGGGCTGGGCCCAGGGCCACCAGGGCCTCCGCCCGCAGGCAGCATCGGGGGCCACAGCCTCCCCACTGGTGCAAGGAGACGCGGGCAGCACGGAGAAGGGGGGGAGCTGGGGCCCTCCGGGGCTGGGGGCGTCGGCGTCTCCGGGGGCGCACCCGGGGCTGGGGCTGAGGCAGCCACTGGAGCCAGAGGGGCGAGGAGTCAGGGCGGGCGCCGCAGGGCAGGGGGCGTAGGGGCTGGCAGGCAGCTGTGGAAGGGGGAGGGGAGAGAAGGGCTGGATGTGAGCAGGGCGACTGGCACGGGGTGGTGGGGGGGGGGGAGGGGGTATGGGGGAAGGGGAGGGAGGGCGACGGAGGGACACGGTGGTCGGTGGTCGGGATGGACACAGGCTGGCAGGACAGGGTCCCTGCCCCGAGCTCACCACAGAACGGGTCCCGGAGCAGTGGGGACAGGTGGGCGCAGGCCCTGGGGCCTAGCCGGCCACCACCCTCCAGGCCCTGCTGCAGCCTCCGCTTGGTCTCCCGAAGCTCGTACTTGTCCAGCAGCCGCGGGGGCGCGGGTTCCCTGGGCCGCAGTCGGAAGGCCCCTTCGCCTCTCCTGTGGGCGGGCGGAAGGAGAGGAGGGAAGCGGGTCCTGAGGAGGCTCTTCGGGGGGCACTGCAGTGTGCTCCTGCGGGGCCTCCCCACCTCCCTCCGTGTCCTCCCACCTCACCCCTCCTGGGTCCCTCCCCCCTTCCCCTTGATGGGGGCCCTCCCACCTCACCCCTCTCGGGTGCCCTCCCACCTCACCTCTCTTGGGTGCCCTCCCCACCTCACCCTTCCTGGGTCCCTCCCCCCTTTCCCTTGGTGGGGGCCCTCCCACCTCACCCCTCTCGGGTGCCCTCCCCACCTCACCCCTCCTGGGTCCCTCCCCACCTCACCCCTCACCTCTCACAGGTATAGCATTCACAGTGCTCATTCTTTTCACCAAAGAAGCCTTCGCCATAGAAGCAGGTTACCTCGTCCCCCGGCTCAATGTCCCGGAGTACCTTCACACAGGCTGCGTTCCCATCTGCGGGCACAAACTGGGGGCTGGGCTGCTCAGTGACCGGTCCTGGGGGCTGCCTGGCTCCACCCCACCCAGGACGAGTGTGATCCCAGGACGGGCAGGGGCCAGGGGCCAGGAGCCCCCAGGAGCTTCCAGGGTCTGCCCTCTTAACACGCTCCCCAACTTCCTGCCCGCGTGCTGGCCTCCGCCCTCCCCGCAGGATGATGATCTAACCTGACCCTGGCAGTGTTGGCAGACAGCACCGCCTGCTCCCTCCTGCACCCTTCCTCCACCCCTCCCACAGGCCCCCACCCGCTCCCCACTCCCTGGCAGCCTGCACCTTGGCAGCGAGGTCCCAGCTCTGCCGGTCTCGCCGTCTCCCCCCCGCCCCAGGTGCCTGTCCGCCCTGCGGCCCCAGCCCGGGATTGCTGCCCCCTGAGGCCACGCTTGCCTGTGCCTGTTCCTGCCTCGTGCTCCCCCTCTGGGAGGAGTGGACTCCCATCTCTCCCCCCACTCTAGCCTGACACACACCTGGGGGTGGCTCCGGCCACCTGCCCACTTCATCCCAGGCCAACTGGCCGGAGCCTCCGTGCACAGGGCCTCGCGTCCTTGCCCTCTGTATCCCCCAGACTCCATCTGGAGCCAACCTCTCACTCAGTGACACACCGGGTCACACGCCAGCCTCCGGCCCCTCCCTGTCCTGACAAGCCTCCAGCTCTTGAGCTGCCAGGGCCATCTAAAAACCAAACCCCATTATTCACCCAGTGGGAGCACCCGTGGGGCAGACCTGAGCTCCTTTGTGGCACGCGAGGCCAGTCACCATGGCGACCATGCCTCCTGGCCCTCCACTGAGACGTGCCTGTCTGGGATGGCCTAGCACGCCTCAGTTTCTCCTCAACACCTTGGAAAGTCCTATTCCTCCTCAAGCGCCTGGGTCTAAACATCTGTGCGGCCTCCTGGTTCTGCACCGCTAGGTAAAAGACCGGTGCCTGGTGCCCGGGCCCTGAGGTGGCTGGCACCCGCCTCACCACAGAGCCTCTGTCACGAAGCCTTGCCCCGTTTCCTGTCCTACCCAGCACATTTTCCACCGTCAAATCCATGTAATGGGCCTACAGAGTCACAGAACACAAGAACCACGGGGGTGCACTTCACACCGGGACCCTCGCCACCATCCCCGGAGACACATTCTCACCGTCTCCCACCCGAGAAGAGTAACTCAGGCTGGGCGCTGGGGGAGCCAGGACTCAAACCCAGTTCTAACTCCAGAGCCCTGGTCGCACCTTGGGGCTCCGACAGACAGCGCAATGAGGCCCACACCCAGCAGGATGCACACCCGAGGCCTTATGAGACTCCTCTGCTTTCAGGCACTCTGTGCTCCACCACAGAGAACACGCAGTGGCTCTCCCTGCAAAGCTGCTTCTCCATCCTGCTCCCTCTGCCTGGAAGTCCTGCCTCCCAGAGTCTCATCCTCTGGGGCTCGCTCTGGCCTTACCCCAGGCTTCTGGGGCTCAGCTCCCCTGTGTCCTGCTATGGCAGGTGCACAGCTGTGTCCAGTGGGCTCCAGGCGCGGGGGCACCTTCTGTCTCCCTGTCCACCACACTGCCCCCTCCAAGTGAACTCAGGTTCAGCGAGGGAAGAAGGCTGCCAGCAGGTGGCAACCTGAGATCCAGGGAGACTCGCCAGGGCCCCTTCCTCCCTGATCCCTGATCCCTGATCTCTGCAGATGCACACAAGGTTCAGGCCAAGGGCAGGAGGCAGCTGTACCAGGTGGGGAGACTCCGGGCAGTTTCTGGCTAGTCACTGACCCAAATGCCCCTCCCCGGAGCCCCCTTATTTCCCCCCAAAGCCCACTCCTCAGTGGGGGTTCCCCAAGTCTCACCTTGCAGTTGGGTTTGCAGTCTGGAACATTGAGGGGAGGGCGGGGAGAGAAGAAGAGACTCAAGTGAGCAGGGAGGTGAGTGGGCACCACCAGCCCCGGCCCCGCCCTGTCCCGGGCCGGCCCCAGCCCTGGCCGCGGCCCCACCGTGGTTTATGAAGGCGGCGGGGCCCAGCCACAGCTGTGCGCTGCGCTTGCGGGTGGAGTACATGATGCTGAAGTCGTTCTCGCCGGCCCTCAGCAGCCCCTCGTCAGCCTCCCGCAGCTCCGCGATGCAGCCCACCAGCAGTTCTAGCTTCTCGTTCTTCTTCCTGCAGAAAGGCCAGGCCAGGCCAGGCCAGGCCGCCGTCTGAGCAGCGCCTCCCCACGCCCCAGCTGGGCCATCAGGGGGCCTCCTGCTTGTGCCACCTTGGTCCGCCTCCCAGATTTCTCAAGTCCACCCCCCCCCCCCACCGCCTCCACACCTGCCTGGGGTGTCTCCTGGCTCCGGGTCCTTGGAACGGGATGGCCCAGTCCCACGTGGACCCAGGCGTCACTCAGGCTCTCCTCTCGTGACCAACTCCCCTTGGGCCCTGCACAGTAGTCCTTCTGCCTGGACTCCCGTGAACTCACCACAAGCTGCCACCCCCCACCCCCACACTTCACCAGACCCTCCAGTGGGTCTGTGCTTAGGCCTGGTTCCCAAGAACACTCAAAGTTCCCTGGTGGCTCCCAAAGCACCAAGCAACTGTGGTCAGCACCTGCGGGTTTACTCGGCTACCGCCTGCCTTCTCTCTG
The DNA here is from genome assembly GCF_027475565.1 of Acinonyx jubatus. NCBI lineage: Eukaryota > Metazoa > Chordata > Mammalia > Carnivora > Felidae > Acinonyx > Acinonyx jubatus. The sequence goes on along the minus strand of NC_069396.1, from coordinate 57,574,869 downwards.
CACTGAGATCAGTGGGCAGGGTCCATCTTGCTCACTGGCCTGTCCCTTACCCGGCGGTGCTGGCTACGCAGCAGGGACCCCATCGGCACGAGGGCTGCCACAGTCCTGCGTACAAGGTCAGTGATTTCCTAGCAGCCCCCGGAAGCCTGGGGTCGCATGGGGGTTCTTACCCCCATCGGCTCTGCTGTGGGGGAAGAATGTCTCTGGGACTAGGCCTGGCCTCCTTCGTCTCAGCAGGAAACTGTCTCTTCCCACCCCTGAACAAAGACATCTTCCTGGCCTCAACGCCAGAGGTATCCCCCCTGATCTCCAGAGGTCTCCTCTCCCAGCAGCCTCTGGAGCCCGTGGCTGTGAGTTTGGCCCTCTTACCAAGCTCTGGTAGACACAATCTTGGCTCCATTTGTCTCCATAGAATAGCGTGTACAGGGCAGGATGGTAAAGCCGCTTTCAGGCAGGAAGGCTCGGAGGTAGCGATAGATCTGGGGGAGGTGACGGGGTGGGCGGGGTGAGGAGGTGGGGCAGCCTCGTCCTCAGCCCTCTCTCTCCTGGGTTCTAGTCCTGCTCTGCCACTGACCCGCTGTGTGGCCTTGGGGAACTCACTTCCCCTCTCGGGACCTCAGTTTCTTCATCTGTCAAATGAAGAGGTTGTACTCCATCTCAGAGGGCCCCCCAACTCTCCTAGGATTCTCTGAGCCTCATCTCAGATGGCCCCAACAGCTAGGAAGTTAGGGAGTCTGGTAGGGGGGTGGGCTTTGCAGAGGGACTGGGGTTCCAGAGGTCTGCCTGCCACAGCGAAGGATCCAGGACAGGCCGAGGTGACAGGGAGGACGTGTGGGCTGAGGGTGGGGGAAGGGAGGGGTGCCCTCACGTGGGTCTTGAGGGCAGCCTCCTGCCGCGGGCCCCGGCTCTGGAAGTAGTGGGCCATCCAGCCTCCCAGCGTCAGGGCCCGGTACGCAGCCTCCAGGTCCCGCTGCTTCAGGAAGGCCTCCAGTGCTGAGCGCAGGTGGTGCTGTCGCCGCAGGGGGGGCACGGGGCTGGGGGAGAGGGCATGCCTGGGTCCCAGGGCCTTGGCCTAATCCATCCGGGCCTTCCCGGGCCCTGCCCCCACCCCCGCTTGGGGCTGCAGGGGCCGTGGAGGCAGGGGAGGGGTCCCGGAGCCCTGGGGCCACCCTGTCCCAGGCCGCTCACCTGACGTTCATCTTATGGGTGCGGAAGCCGAGGTAGGGGTCCAGGACAAGGCTGGTGGCAAGGTCGTCATTCTCACACAGCTCTCTGGCTGTCACTCTATCAGGTCCCATGGTGCCCCGCGGACCATGCTGCCTCTGGCCAAGAGTCAGGGGCACAATGCAGGGGCAGGGGCGGCGCCCCGGGAAGGGCCGTTTGTGAGCTGCGCAGGATTTGGCAAGCGTTTCGGTCTCCAGTCTCATCTACAAATCGGGGAGGAAAGCAGTGCTGACTTCACAGGCTCTCGGTGCAGACAGAATGCAACAAGTACTTGTGACAGTGGAGAAGCCCCCAAAGAAATATCAGTCACTGTCAGTCGGTATCACGCTCTGGAGCAGACACAAATCCCCCAGCCACACACGACCACCCTCTGTGCACACCCACACACTCACGCGCAGATCCCCTCATGCCCCCATACACCACACACACACACACACACACACACACACACACACACACACACACGCATGCACGCATGTCCCTACTGGCCCGGGGAAGGCTGATTAATTGGCAGTCAGGGATAACCCTAAAGGCTTAGCCCTGCGGAGGCGGGAGTCAGGGGGAACCCATCCCCACCTCCAGCCCTCACCAAGGAAAAATCCAAGACTTCCCACCCCACTGGGACAGACTGTTCCTCCACCCACCCTCACTCTTCCTGGCTTCAGCCTCCACCTCCCTCCCACCACCCCCCCCATCCCCACTCCCCCAGCAGCCTTTGGGAATCATCAGGAAGCTCTCGGTGAAGCCCCAGGCAGCCTGGAGGGGGGTGAGGGGAGGGAGAGCGGAGGAAGGATCCCAGCACCTGCTCCCTCTCCAAGGATTCCGGGGGAGGGGGGGCTCCAAGGACAAAGCAGGGAAGGGGGGAGAGGAAAGGAATGACACGGAGAGGCAGAACAGGTCCATAAAAAGGGGAGAAAGAAGGGAATCAGCAAAAGGAAAGAAAACAAGACCCCTAACCCGGCCTACGGATGGCCTGCTGGGCATCCGCACCACAGTGTGTCAGGGAGAGTCCATGGGGGACCGCAAGGAAGGGGGAGCTGAAGGGAGATCAGGAGCTAGAGCTGCGGGAAAGGGGGTCTAGAAAAGACAGGAAGGCTGGGGATACATAAAGAGGGGGCGCTGCGAGAGGGCGCTGGGACAGGGCGGAAGCTGCAGGGAGGTATGTGGGTAAAGACAAAATGCAGATTGCACGGAGGGGAGCTGGGGCAAAGAAGGGCCGGGGGTGCCTGCTGGAGACACGGGGCGGCGGGAAGGCCTGGGGATCCAGGGATGACCCCAGGAAAGCCAGGGTGGAGACCTAGAGTCTAGGGCAGGTCCCGAGAAGGTGAAGGGGGGCCGAAGGGTCCAGAACGGGGCTTGGAGAAGCAGAGAAGGGGCAGGTAGGCATCCAGGGAGCAGCGAGCCTGGGTCCAGGGAGGGACCTGGGTAGGCAGTGAGGGGTCCAGAAGCAGGGGCTGAGGTCCGCGGTGGTGGTCCTGGGACAGGGGCCTGGGCACGCAGTGAGATCCAGGGAGGGGAGTGCAGAGCCCGCGGGCTACCCCAGGGGTCCGGTTAGGCCCGGGAGTGCAGGGAGGGGCCTGGGTGAGCAAGCACAGGGAAGGGCTGGGCGCCGAGAGCAGCCGGGGGCCCGCCAAAGGGCCAGGAGACGTGGGCGCCTGCACACGAGGAGGGGCCGGGCAGGGCGGGGGACGGTCGGGGCTGGGGGCGACCGGGAGCCAAGGCGGCGCGGGGTGGGGGCCGAGAGGGGGCTCAGAGGTCGGGCCCCGCGCCACCCCTCACCCGCTTCTCCTCCTCCTCCTCCTCCTCCTGAGGCACCCGCGCCGCCGCCGCCACCACCTCCCACTGCCTGCTCCGGCTCTCGTCAGACACGGTCGCCGCGCCTCCCGTCTGCCCCGCTGGGTCCGCCCCGCCACGGCCAGGGGGAGCTCCCATTGGCCGAAGCCACCGCCACTCCTGAGGGGCTGTGGCGCTCGCGCCGCTCCCATTGGCGGAGTCCAACTCGGCCCCTCCCCGCCTGCCCCCACCATCGGCGCCCCCACGAAACCCTGCTCCGCCCGCGCCGCTGCCAAGCGCCGCCAACTGCAGCTAATGGCTCCCGTAGCTGTCCTTCCGCCGCTGCCATGGAGACCGGCCCCGCCCACGGCCCGGAGTCGGCGTCCCCATTGGCCGAAAGCGTCGTGGCTCCCGGCAAAACTCGGGTTTAGGTCAGGTTATTCAGGTCCAAGTGGGGAGGGGGCGGGCTCTGCCCGTGCATAGCCCGCGTGTGACTGGCTGGCCTTGGAATGGCTCGTCCTTCAATAGGCGAAGGCGCCCGCCCATCACCGTAGAGTCGAGCCTGGCCTATTCTTTCTCCCGCGAACCCTTCGGGGAACAGCGGGAAGAAAGCTGGGGCGGGCGCGCGGGTTCTTCCGTCGACCCCGCCCGGCCTGCGGTTGCCGAGGCAACAAAACTTTATTGACAGCCCGGCCGGGCTACAAAGGGCGCCTCTCTGTCCCTCCCTGCGGGACAACCTTCCTGGCCCCGAATACCCCGTCCAGTTCCGTGAGCACCCACGAGAGCTCTGTGGGGGTGAACGGGTCGGAAGGAGGAGCCTGACAAGTAGGGGCTTTGGAGAAGTCTCCCATGAGGCAACCCCCTCCCCCAGTTGGGATCACCCCCCTGGCTCCAATCCTGGAGGCATACATAATTAGCAATTTATCGTAATTACGCCCAGAATAACAAGCTCCGCACTTGGAGCAGGCGGGCTTTGTTCTTTTGCTCACTGCTGTGTATCTTGTGCGCTTAGAACAATGCGTGGCACGGAGTAGGTGCTTCAGTAGGTACTGAATGAATGAATGCAGGCATGACCGGCCAATGAGGATGACGCTGACGGTTTCCGCGTCGCTATGTGATGTTGGGAGGTGGCCTGCCCTCTCTGTTTATGCCCCAGTCCTGAGGCACCCCCCCCCCCCAACACAGGCACACCCCTACCCCTAAGGATGGCCCAAGTTTCAGAGGAGAGAAACAGCAGGCACGCAGAAAGGACTCTAAAAACTCAGCTCTCCGGAAAAGTCCTATCAGTATGTCTGAATCTTAGAAGTACAGCTCTTCTTTTCGCGGGTGTCCACCCCAGAGAAACGCTGGCAAATGTGAACGAAAAGATAAGCTCCCAACAGTTGCGCTGGGGGGAGGGGGTACTGGAAACGGCTTAAATGTCCATCCGATGAAGAATGGATAACGGGATCGTGGCATTTTCATTCAGGAGAACGCCATGCAGCAGTGGAAGGGAATGAACGCTCTGTAGCTCAGCCTGACAACCCCAACCCCTTCTGCTAGTTGCAGAAGTCTGTAGAGTCGAAGGTAGGAAGTTTTAAAACCCATAAAACAGGGACTGTGTGTGGAGACGTGTTTTAAATGTATATAAACGTGCACCAGCATGAGAAAAGGATGGGAAAGCCCTATTGGTGACCCCTGCAGGTGGGGCCGATGGACTGCAATCAGGAAAGCTACAGGGGACATTGATATTTGCACTTTTTTTTTTTTTTTTAAGCCCAGAGGTGAAACCATGAGTGCACTCTATCACTATCTGTTCTTCTTCTGTGTGTGAAAAATATTTCATAATACAAATAAAATTTTGACTCGCCAATTCCATTCCAGGGTTTTAGTCTAAGGAAATAACTGACAAGCATTAAGATATTTATATACAAATATGTTTGTTTCGCCTCGGTGTTGTTTAAAACGCAGAAAGAGGGGCGCCTGGGTGGCTCAGTCGGTGAAGCGTCCGACTTCGGCTCAGGTCACGATCTCAAGCTGCGTGAGTTCGAGCCCTGCGTCGGGCTCTGTGCTGACAGCTCAGAGCCTGGAGCCCGCTTCCCAGTCTGTGTCTCCCCCTCTCTCTCTGCTCCTCCCCTGCTCCTGCTCTGTCTCTCTCTGACTCAAAAATAAATAAAAACATTAAAAAAAATTTTTTAGATTAAAAAAATTAAACGCAGAAAGATAGGAAAAGCCTTACTGTTTAACAATAGAAGATTGGACCACTCATAGCATATCTGCCAGTGGAATAAGCAACGGTTACTGGGCTGTTGGCACATGCCAGTAACTTTGTAAATAGCCCTGCCAGGGAGGGGCTGTTACTACCCCCATTTTACAGATGAGCAAACTGAGGCTTACAGAGGGGCTTTAACTGGCCATCAGACACCAGGGCTTTATTTCTCAACCTCTGGGCTACATTGCCCAGATAGGATCCAGCTGGTTCTCAACGTTTAGAATGAATGAATGAAGCACAGATACATGCTACTACATAGATGGACCCTGAAAACAGGCTAGGGGCGCCTGGGTGGCTTAGTTGGTTAAGCGTCTGAGTTCGAGCCCCACGTCTGGCTCTGCGCTGTCTGCTTGGGATTCTCTCCCTCTCTCTGTGCCCCTCCCCTGCTCGTGCTCTCTCTCTCTCTCAAAGTAAATAAATAAACTTAAAAAAAAAAAGAAAAAAGAAAACTCACTAGGTAAAAGGAGCCAGACACAAAAATTCACATATGGAAGAATTCCATTTCTAGGAAATATCCAGAAGAGGTAAATCCATAGACACAGAAAGCAGATTCATGATGACTTCCAGGGGCTGGGGGGGGGGGGGGGAGAATGGGGGAGGGACTAATAATAGCGGTGGGTCTTCCTTTTTGGATGAAGAGGTTCTGGATCCAGAGAATGGTGCTGGTTGCAGAACACCGTGCGTGTACAGAAAGCCATTGACTTGCACACTTCAAAATGGTGGAAATGGTAAATTTGATGTTAAGTGTATTTTACTACCGAAAGAGAGACAGAAACAGAGAAAGAGACAGAGAGGCAGAGACAGAGAGAGACAGAGAGAGGGAGAGAAATAATCATCTGGGGAATATTGTGAAAACGTACATTCGAAGTCTCAGCCTCCGGAAGGCCCGGTTGAGTATTTAGTCAAGGTGCCCAAATGCCCGCTGCCCAAAGTGTGGCCTATGTACCAGCGTCATCAAGCATGACCACGTGGGTGCTTGGTGGGAATGAAGAATCTCGGGCCACATCCCAGAACTCCTAAAGCAGAACCACCTAGACCAGTGACTGGAATGCTCTGGAATGTTTGAGAAGCATGCTTTAGAACACACCTTTGCAGGGGCACCTGGGTGGCTCAGTTGGTTAAACATCTGACTCTTGATTTTGTTTCAGGTCATGATCTCAGAGTGGTGAGTTCGAGCCCTGCATTGGGCTCTGTGCTGACAGTGCAGAGCCTGCTTGGGATTCTGTCTCTCCCTCCCTCTCTCTCTCTCTCTCTCTCTCCCTCCCTCTGCCCTCTCCCATGCTAGCATGCTATCTCTCTCTCTAAAAAACAAAAACAAAAACAGGAAAAAGCAGTAAATTCAGGAAGATCATATTTTGAGGGGCAAGGGATATCTATTTATATGTATATATAAAATAAATGACTGGGGTGAGAATGTGGAGAAGGCAACCCTTGTGCCCGTTGATGGGAATGTAAGTTGGTGCAGCCACTATCGAAAAGAATATGGTGGTTCCTTAAGAAATTAAAAATAGAGGGGCGCCTGGGTGGCTCAGTCGGTTGAATGTCCGACTTCAGCTCAGGTCATGATCTCGAAGTTCGTGGTTTGGGAGACCTGCGTCCGTCCGGCTCTGTGCTGACAGCTCAGAGCCTGGAGCCTGCTTCACATTCTGTGTCTCCCCTCTCTCTGCCTCTCTCCTGCTTGCTCTCTGTCTCTCTGTTCCTCAAAAAAATGAATAAACATTAAAAAATTAAAAAAAAATTAGAAATAGAATTACCACGTTGTCCCTCAATCCCATTTCTGGATATATATCCAAAGACAATGGTCACTGTTGCAAAGAGATATCTGCACTCCCATGTTTACTGCAGCATTATTCACCACGGCCAAGACGTGGAAACCACCTAAGTGTCCGTCAAGGGATCAACGACAAAAGAAAATGTAGGGCATATATATATAATGGAATATTATTCAGCTGTGAGGAAGGAGGAAATCCTAACATGGACGACACTGGAAGGCATTATCCTGAATAAGATAACGTAGGCACGAAAAAACAAATACTGCACGATCTCATATGTATGTGGAATCTAAAAAAAGTCGGACTCCTAGAAGCAAGAGTGGAAGGGTGGTCACTGGAGGCAGTGGTGGGGGGGAGGGTGGAGAAAAGGGGAGAGGTTGGACAAAGTGCACATGAGCTGAATAGGTGACTCAAGTTCACAATACCATATTGTGGTACTTGAAGCTTGCAAAGACAGTAGGTCATAGATCATTAGCCTTCTCACCACACGCACAAAGGGTAACTGTGAGGTGACGGACGTGTTAATTAGCTTGATTGTGGGGATCACTTTGCAGTGTGTTCGTATGTCAAATAATCATATTGTACACCTTGACTGTATACGCTTTTTGTTTGTTAATCACACTTCAATAAAGCTGGAGAAACGTAAATGATGGGGGGGAAGCTGTCTCTCAGTTTTCAAGTATTACTTGTGTAAGAACAAAATGTATAAAATGATAGAATAAATATGAGTATTATATACTGTATGTTACTTCATGAATGCCTCTATTTACATATATACATATGTATATGTATATGCACACACACATCTATATCTATCTAATATCATCCTCCTCCTCCTCCTCAAAATTCTGCAATGAATTCACACCTTGGCAGTCAGCCTCCAAGGTGACCCCCGGGGACCCAATCTCCCCCATTGGAATTCACAGCCTTGAGCTCCTGCTTCCACAGTGAACAGGGCTGAGCTGGTGTAATGGAAAGTGTATTGTGTAAAAATGATGATGTGTCCAAGGCTAGGTCATCACAGACATTCTGGCTTCCATCCCCGCTATCTCTGAGATTGCTCCTTGGGGAGAACCCAGAGAGGTTATCAAGGCCACCTTGTGGAGAAGACAATGTGGCAAGGAACTGAAGCCTTGTGTCAATAGCCACGGAAGAACTGAGGCTTCCTGCCAACAGTTTGACGGTCATGTGAGTGAGCCAGCCTGGAAACGATCCTCCTATCTCCAGACAGTGCTCTGTCTACGTCTTGATTACAACCTGAAGAGCCAACCAGCTGAGCTGCTCCTGGATTCTGGACCCACAGAAACTGCGAGATGACAAATCCTTATCGCTGTTTTATGCCACTATAGTATATTGATACACACCTAGATTTAAATCCAACATTCTTTTTTTTTAAATTTTTTTTTTTACATTTATTTATTTTTGAGAGACAGAGGGAGACAGAGCGTGAGCAGGGGAGGGGCAGAGAGAGAGGGAAAGAGGGAGACACAGAATCCGAAGCAGGCTGCAGGCTCTGAGCTGTCAGCACAGAGCCTGATGCGGGGCTGGAACCCACAAACCATGAGATCGTGACCGGAGCTGAAGCTGGATGCTCAACTGACTGCGCCACCCAGGCGCTGCTAAAATCCAACAGTCTCACAATGGCCCCCCATTATTCCTCTTGTCTTCATTGTCTGCTAGGAGACCTACCCCCCACAACTGTCTGCAGGGCTCACTCTCTTGCCTGCTTCAGGTGTTTTCTCAAATGTCACCTCCTCGAGGTCACCATCCCTAATGGTTCTGGCTGGAAGAGCCCAACTACCCCAGTCATTCCCTGACTCTGCTCTATTGCTTTATAGCCCCAGGACCAGCTACATAATAATTTTTGGGTCCCAGAGCAAAATGAAAATGCAGAGCCCTTGTTCAAAAATTGCTAAGCGTTTCAGGACAGTCACAATGAAGCGCTCAACCCACGTGAGGCCCTGAGCCACTATACAACTCACACGCCTACAAAACGAGCATTGCCTAGCACCTAGCCCTGCCTGACATTATACATCTCGTTGTTTATTTGTTCGTTGTCTTTCTTCCCAGCTAGAACGTGAGCTCTAGGAGGGCAGGGACCCTTGTTTTGTTCACAGCTGAGTTTCCAACGTCAAGGGCATTGCCTGGCACATCACTGGCATTCGATACAGATTTAACGAATAAACAAATAAAAACAATGAAAGAAGCCTGTCCCTGAAGGAGAGAGAGTACCTCAGAAGAGGACCCATGGAATGGGAGAACATTTTTCCGAATCATATATCTGATAAAAGGTTTGTAACCTAGAATATATATAGAATATTTGGCACGCCTGTCTGGCTCAGTTGGTGCAGCATATGACTCTTAATGTCCGGGTCGCGAGTTCAAGCTCCACGTTGGGCGTGGAGCCTACTGAAAAAAAAAAAAAAAGAAAGAAAGAAAAAGAAAAAAATAATACTTAGAATTCTGGGTGCCTGGCTGGCTCAGTCAGTGAAGCATGGAACTCTTGATCTTGGGGTTGTGAGTTCGAGCCCCATGTGGGTGTAGAGATTACTTACAAGCAAAAACTTAAAAAAAAAAAAAAAGAAGGAAACAAGGAAAACTTGTACATGGATGTTTATTACAGCATTATCCATAATAGCCAAAAGGTAGAACTAACTAGATAATATCTAGAACCAACTTGACAATATCTATCAACTCATAAATGAATAAACAAAATGTGAAAGGAAATTCTGACACACTTTACAACATGTATGAACCTTGAAAACAGTTTCCTAAATGAAATAAGCCAGACACACACACACACAAACAAATATTATATGATTCCACTAATATGAGGTATCTGAAATAGTCAAAGCTGTAGAAACAGGAAGTAGAATTTTGGCTGCCAGGGGCTAAGGGAGGGGAAGTGGGGAGTTACTGGTTAATGGGTATAAAGTTTCTGTTTGAGATGATGAAAAAATCCTGGAGACAGATGGTTGTGATGGTTGCACAACACTGTGAATGTATTTAATACCCCTGAATTGCACACTTAAAATTGTAAAAGGGCAAAATTTATGTTAGGTATATTTAACCACAATACAAAATCTAGAGAAAACCCATGTTTAATGGTGAAACATCGAAAGCTCTTTATTTGAAGTCGAGAACAAGACAGGGATGTCCCCTTACCACTGCATTCTGTGCTGTTCTGAGTAAGGCAAGTAAAAGAAAAAAAAAGTGTAAGAATTGAAGAGAAGGAAATAAAACTGCCATTAATCACAGATATGATTATGTATCTAGAAGATCCAAAAGAAGCTCCTGATAAAATGTCAGAATTAATGACGGAATCTAGAAAGGTTGCTGGATACAAAACCAATATACAAATATCAACTGTACATTTTTTTACCTGTGGGTTGGAGGTGCCCAAGACCACCCAAAGTTTAGAAATTCACTAGGACTCATGGAGCTCAGCACAGAGTTGTATTCATGGCTAAACTTTATTACAACAATGTAGGATCATGAGGGGGAAAAGTCACAGGCCGAGACTGGAGGAAATCACATGCAGGTTTCCTCATTCTCTCTTCCTCTCATGAGGATCATACAGAACTCACTCTTTCCCCAAACAAAAGTGCAGCACAATGTGCATGCTCTTTTTGCCCAAGGAAGCCCATCAGAGACTCAGCACCCAAGGTTTTGTTAACGACTGATCATGTAGGCACCTTCTGCCTAGCACATACCAAAATTCCAGACTCCCAGAAAGAAAGCGGGAATTCAGCATTAACCACATGGTTTGCACAAGCCAGGCACAGTGAGCCACTCAGAATATTTCAGCAATCAAGTCCCCAGACACCAGCCCAAGGCAAACTTGCAAGCAGGATAGCTGATTTGGATGGATCCTCTTTGTTAACCATTTTCTGTACAACTAACAAAATTTTAAAATAAAAATTTAAGTAAATATGACTCACAATATTTATAAATATCCAGCAAGGGGAAATAAATCTAACAAAATATGTGCAAAACCTCTTCCAGAAAACCTGTAAAACCTTATTTAGAGACCTGAAAGAAAATCTAAAACAGGGAGATTATATACCATGTTCATGGACTGGGAATGAGTGGGATGGAAGATTTAAGGAGAATGAAGAATGTTTGGGTGGGGCACTGGGTGGCTCAGTCAGTTGAGTGTCTAACTCTTGATTCCAACTCAGGTCATGATCTCACAGATCATGAGATCAAGCCTCACGTTGGGCTCTTCACTGACAGCAAGGAGCCTGGTTGGGATTCTCCTCTCCCTCTCTTTCTACTGCTGTCCACCCTCAGAATAAATAAATAGGGGCACCTGGGTGGCTCAGTCAGTTGAGTGTCCAACTTCGGCTCAGGTCATGATCACACAGTCTGTGGGTTTGAGCCCTGTATTGGGTTCTGCGCTGACAGCTCAGAGCCTGGAGCCTACTTCAGATTCTGTGTCTCCCTCTCTCTCTGCCCCTCCCCCACTTATGCTCTGTCTCTGTTCTCCGTCTCTCTCTCAAAAATAAGTAAACATTGGGGCGCCTGGGTGGCTCAGTTGGTTAAGCGACCGACTTTGGCTCAGGTCATGATCTTGCAGTTTGTGAGTTCCAGCCCCGTGTTGGGCTCTGTGCTGACAGAGCCTGGAGCCTAATTCAGATTCTACGTCTCCCCGTCTCTCTACCCCTCCCCTGCTCACACTCTGTGTCTCTCTGTCTCTCAATAATAAATTAACGTTAAAAAAATGTTTTTTAAATAAGGAAACATTTAAAACATTAAATAAATAAGTAAACTTAAGAAAAATGTTTGGATGTTTGGGTCATTCTTTTTCCACCTTCCTTTCCTCTCCCAATGTGGAGGTGGTGGCGGTGGGAACAAAGAGGTGGGCAGAAGTGACAGTCAGCTCAACAGATCTGCATATTTGCTCAATAGCACCAATCTCAACCATGTCAGTGATTGTAACTATCTCCTTATAGCTTTGTTTCCTACAGAGATAAAAACCTCTGGATGAATGGATGCATGGGTGGGTGGATGGATGGGGAGAGAGAGAGGGAGAGAGACTGAGAGAGAGAGGTGTGTGTGCGCGCAGGGGGTTGAATCGATGATGTAGTAAAACAGTGACGCCCCCAAAGACATCTGCAGTTCCCAGAACGTGGGTATTACTTTTTATGGTAAGAGATAGGGTTAAGGTAAGGGTTTTGAAAGGAGGACCTTATCCTGGATTATCCTAGGTTTGTGGGAATATTTTACAGCAGCCACAGAAAGCTCCTATAGACAGCTGATTAAGTGGATTGGATCAGTGGGAAAGTGGGTGGTTAAACTGATGGATGGATTGTAGAATAAACGGGAAGAGGGAATTGACAGAATGGCTCAAAGAATGAAAGAACATATAGTTGGGGGGTTATGCCTGGGTGGCTCAGTCGGTTAAGCGTCTGACTGTTGGTTGCGCCTCAGGTCATGATCTCACAGTTCATGGGTTTGAAGCTTGGGCTCACAGAACCTCGGGCTCTGTGGTGATGGTGTGGAGCCTGCTTGGGGTTCTCTCTCCCTCTCTCTCTGACCCTCCCCCTCCCCCCTCAACATAAATAAATAAACTTTGAAAAGAAAAAAAAAGAACACTGAGTTGGATGAATGGAGAGCTGAATGGATGGATGGAGCTTGGAGAGCTGGAAGAATATCTAAACAAATGATATTTGGACAGATAGGCAGGCGGGTGGGTGGGAGGGCGAATACCTAGTTGGATAAATGCATAAAGGCAAGAACGTATGCACAGATGAACAGACGGGGCAGGTGGAAGTTTGGACGGGTGTCTGAGGAGGGAGCCTGGCATGTGGGAAAGAACAACATTTTAGAGTCAGACAGACCTATGGTCTGGCCCCAGCTCCTTCAGTCTGTTGCTCAGCGACATCGGGTAAGTATGGCAGCCAAGGTGGATCTCCCTCGAAGAAAGATCTTGATCAACTGTGACGAGTGCCTTGGGAGGACAGCCCCCCAGCTGCCCTAAGTCACTATTTTGTTTGGATCCAGGTCGTGTTCTCTTCTGGCAGCCCCCAACCACGACTAATCATCAGGGGTGGGGTTGGGATGGGGGGGAAGGAGGGTACTAGGGCCTGGCCACTCCCACCCAATGTGGGCTCCTCTAATGTGATCTTTTTCTTTTTTAATTGAGCTAAAATTCACATACCACGACATTCACCGCTTCAACCATCATTGTAAAGAGTATAACTCAGTGGCATTTAGTACACACTATTTTGCAACCGTGTCTTCTCTATGCGGTTTCACATGTTTATCACCCCAAAAAGAAGTGATTAAGCAATCACTCCCCATTTGCCCCTCCCTCCAGCCCCTGGTAAACACCAACCTACTTTCTGTTTCTAGGGATCTGGGAGGAGAAATCCTTGCCCCTCCCCTCCCCTGTTGGCTGGCTGAGATTTCTCAGAGCTGAACGGCCTGAAGCTCTTTCTACCCCCACCTTCCTTCCCCCTCATCTTCCACAGGGGGCCTACCAACTTCCCAGCTCTGTTCCCTGCCCCCTTTATCTTTTGCTGGCATTGTCCCCAATAAATCCCTTGTATTGCCAGCACCATCACAACACTTGCTTCTCGAAGGACCCATCACACAGCAAGATGTTCTGAGCTCCACGCATCTACTCTGTGAAGCAGTGCAACTTCTCAGAAATCCTGAACGTGGGGCACCTGGGTGGCTCAGTCGGTTAAGTGTCCGACTTTGGCTCAGGTCATGATCTCATCGTTTGTGAGTTCGAGCCCCATGTCGGGCTCTGTGCTGACAGCTCGGAGCCTGGAGCCTGCTTCGGATTCTGTGTCTCCCTCTCTCTCTGTCCCTCCCCTGCTCATGCTCTGTCTCTGTCTCTCTCTCAAAAATAAATAAACATTAAAAAAAAATAAAAAAGAAATACTGAACGCAACTTGGAGGACCCGACAACATTAGCACCTAATTGTAGACAGCACTGTGGCAGAAGGGGACTCTCACAGACTCACTCCTGAACCCTCACAAGCATGTGACCGGGGCACCATTATGATCCTTGCTTTGACAGATGAGGTCTCTTGCTCTGGGAGCTTCCCCGGTCTAGGAAAAAACAATCCTCAGCACCAACTAGAAGCAGTTTCCTAAACTCGAAAGTGCAATGTCATTCTCACCCAGAGGAAGGCCACGTGCAGCCTTTTCCCCTCAGCCAAGCCTGGCTAGCAGTCATTTCCGGAAGGATCCAGAATAGTCCAGGACCCCCAGCCTGCAAGCGGACAGTGGGAGGGGCCTATTTGCAAGTTGAACGTAGCCCACCGGGCTTGAGGTGCCCCACTCCTGTCCACTCAGCAGATGTCCTGAAGATGTCACACAGCCACCATGGGGACAGCTGTAAACCCGGCTTCTGTGCCAGTCCAGGGAGGTGCAGAGAGGTGGGTACTGGGGCCCAGAGTGGGGAAAAGTGTTGCCTTGGGTCACCTGGAGGTTAGCACCTTGGAGAGACGAGTGGGAATCAGGCACAGGCAGGGCTGGGGCATGGAGTGGGGACAGAGAGTTACCAGCAGAGTGGACACCGGGTAGCATTCGGTCCTCCCTCCCCTGTGCTCCTTCAGCATAGCGTCCACTAGGGCGCATGTCACCTGCACACAGGGAGCCCCTTGAGGGCAGGGGCTGGATCGGATTCATTCCTGAGAGCCCAGGGACTTCAGGGGAATGTTCACTGAGTGAATGAGCGAGTGAACAAAAGATTCAGGAGGAAGATACTGAGTCAGTGGTTGGAACAGCCACCACTCCCCCCAGAGGAGGGGACCAGCAGGAGAGGCACTTGGGGCCTGGGGCAGGGTGGGACCTTGTTAGTTTCATGCCACCAGTTTTTCTCTGCTTGTGCACTGCGGTCTCTCTAGTGTCCGGAACAGCGGCTGGCACACAGTGGGTCCTTGATCAATATTTGCTCAATGGCAAACACACACACACACACACACACACACACAAAACCAGCAACAACCAACCGCCCCCCCGCCCAGGAACTCTGATCCCCCTCCTGCCATGGGCAGCTATGCTACACCCCCAGGAGAAGCAGCCCCGCACCCAGCAATAAGCAGAGCAAAGGCTGACCACGCCTCTTTTTTCCTCTCTTTGATCCGCACACAAACTCTCAGATAAAGGCAATGCTGACCGCAGCTGCCTCTTAGAAACACAAACCTGTCAGATGCTGTTCTGAGCACCTTAAGCGGACTGACACGCAGATCCCGCCCCCCGGGACTCTGAAGTCGGCACTCTCATGATCCCCATTTCACAGATGAGGAGGCGGAGGTGCGGAGAGACAGGCCATTTGCCCAGGTCACGCCGACAGCAAGAAGCAGAGGCGGGGATACAAACTCAGTGGTAAACAACAAACATTTAACCTAATACGTTTTAAAGACCTGGTTGGCTTTATCAGGTGGCTGATGAATGGGGCAGCGTCCCATCTAGCAAGTAGAGGGGAGCTCTGGCTCCCGCTACGGGAAAGGAAAGGTTTTTAAAGGTAGCTAGGGAGTGGAAACAAAAATTATTAGCAAAGAATGCATCGTTTTAGGCAAGGTTGTCCTCCTAAGGGGGATCAAAGAGTCTATCAGTAAATTTCCTAGTGCTAACCAGGAAATTCCAGGTTGACTAGTTAAATGTTACCACCTGGGGTCGGGGGCAGGGAGGCTAAGCCTGCACCTGGGTTGGGTATTGAGCCTTGGTTTGTTGACTTCGGCCCTTTGCATAAGTGACTCCATTTTGGGCCTGCGTTTTTGTTTGTTTGTTTGATGTTTTAATGTTTATTTATTTTTAAGAGAGAGAGAGAGAGAGAGAGAGAGAGAGAGTGAGCATGAGTGGGGGAGGGGCAGAGAGAGAGGGAGACACAGAATTGGAACCAGGCTCTGCGCTGTCAGCCCACAGCCCAACGCAGGGCTCGAACCCAAGAACCATGAGATCATGACCTGAGCCGAAGTCGGACGCCCGACCGACTGAGCCACCCAGGCGCCCCTTGGGGCTGTGGTTTTCTTACTACCACCAGGAAGTCTGTCTCCAGAGCAATATTATGGCCTCTATTTTACAGATTGAAGAAACCAAAGCTTCCTCACTGTGGGAGACAGAATAATGATCCCTAAAATGTCTACATCTTTAAATTTGTATTTATTTTTGAGAGACAGAGAAAGAACATGAGCAGGGGAGGGGCAGAGAGAGGCAGACACAGAATCATAAGCAGGCTCCAGGCTCCGAGCCCTCAGCACAGAGCCCGACGCGGGGCTTGAACTCACGGACCACGAGATCGTGACCTGAGCCGAAGTCGGACGCTCAACCGACTGAGCCACCCAGGCGCCCTTAACATGTCTACATATTAATCTCCAGGACATGTGACTATGGTACCTTACATGCAAAAAGGACTTTGCGCACATGATTCAGTTAAGGGCTTTGAGGTGAGATTATCCTGGATTATGTGGATGAGCCCAATGCAGTCATGGGGTCGTCAGAGTCGGAGAAGGGGACGTGATGACAGAGCAGATGTTGGAATGAGGCGCTCTGCAGATGGAGGAAGGGGCCACAAGCCAAGGGTGTGAGCTACCAAATTTGTGTTGTCCCGAGCCCCTAAATTTGTGGCGCTTTGTGACAGCAGACATTGGAAGCTCATACAGGCAGTCAGCTCTTCAGGGGGCAGAGATGGGATTCGAACTCAAGCCTGGCCGAGTTGAATGCTCTGGGCTGTCTCTTGGAAGTGCGAAGCTTGGAATTATTCCAGATATTTTCCCCCCTCAGGGTCACGGGGCAGTGCCTGGCACTCAGATGTGTCAATGGTTTTTATTATTGCACCTCCTTCCTGTCTGCACAGTGTCCGTTCCTCTATCTGCTCTGCTCAAGAACCTTCCATGGCTCCCCATTACCCTCAGGATAATGTCCAGGCCCTTTATGGCAATGGAGAACTTTGGGGCCTGGCTCATGTCTCCTAGTGGGTCTACACTGTACAACCCAGCAGACAAAGGCACTCGACCCTCATGGGCTAGGTCTCAGGGGCCACCTGGACTCTACTGAGAGAGCCTTCCTGAAGCTTGAAAACTTGCACACAGCCTCCTTCTACGTATAGCTTGTGAGAATCTCCTGACCTTTCCTCACAGCCAGAACACTCTGGACACCATTTCTAGTCAGCACCCCCTCCTCCGGGGGCCACCGTACCCTGTGTTACCTTCATTATCGTACCTGTACCCTCCTTTTTGGGTCCCAGTGTGCCTGCCCTCCAGCCGGAAAAGCCACCGTGGCCAGGGGCGCACTCTCCATGGGTTGATGGCTTCTGGCCTCGAGGAATGTTCTGTCTGTCTCATCTGTGCTCTGGAGGAAGCCAACAGCCTGAAGTTCCAGCGGCTGGGGCCCTGGAAACACAACAGTACCAGCAAGAAAAGGTGGGTCTCAGATTCTTAAGTCCACAAAGACGCAGGGTCAGTGGAATACTATTTGGCCACAGAAAGGGATGCGGCGTTGACGTGTGCTACAACGTGGACAAAACTCAAAAAACATAGGAAATGTCCAGAATTGACAAATCCATAGGGACAGAAAGCCATCTGCTTGTGGCCAGGGGCTGAGGACAGGAGGTGATGGCGAGGGCCTACGCTTGATGCGTGGAGAGTTTTCTTCCGGGGCGGTGAAAAAGTTCTGGAACTAGATAGAAGTGGGGGTTGCACAACCTTGGGAATGTACCAAACGCGACTGAATGGTTCACTGTAAGATGGTTAATTTTATGTTTTGTGAATTTCACCTCAAATTGAACAAAAAGAGGTGGGGTGCTGAGGGAGAAGAGAGCTGGAACTTCTGGGTCTGAGGGAGGAGGGGTTGGGGATCTGGAGTCCTGGGTCTGAGGGAGGAGGGGCTGGGGCCTGGGCTCCTGAGTCTGAGGGAGGAGGGGGCTGGAGGCCTGGACTCCTGGGTCTGAGGGAGGAGGGGCTGGGGGCCTGATCCTAGGTCTGAGGGAGGAGGGGCTGGGGGCAGGACTCCTGGGTCTGAGGGATGAAGGGCTGGGGGCCTAGATTCCTGGGTCTGAGGGAGGAGGGGCTGGGGGCTGGATTCCTGGGTCTGAGGGAGGAGGGGCTGGGGGTCTGGACTCTTGGGTCTGAGGGAGGGGGGGCTGGGGGCAGGACTCCTGGGTCTGAGGGAGGAGGTGCTGGGGGGGGGTGTCTGGACTCCTGGGTCTGAGGGAGGAGGGGGCTGGGGGGTCTGGACTCCTGGGTCTGAGGGAGGAGGGGGCTGGGGGTCTGGACTCCTGAGTCTGAGGGAGGAGGGGCTGGGGGTCTGGACTCCCGGGTCTAAGGGAGGAGGGCCTGGAGACCTAGATTCCTGGGTCCACAGGAAGCAGGATGAGGCCAGGGCCCAAAGGTCTGATCACCAAGAGGGAAGGAAACCAGAAATCTGAGGGTTGCCATGTGGAAGACACAGCAGAATGGTCCGGGCAGAGGAAGCAATTGCTTTCGGGGAAGGCTCATCGGATGAGATGTCAACACCAAGGTCTCCCTTCCCACCCACCCTGAGCCTGCCCACCGGGGAATTCCAGCAGCTGTCCAGAGGAAGGGAGAGGGGAAGGCAAGTGAGGGCGAGGAGGCCGGGTCAGCAAGGCCCTACGTCCAGCAGCATAAGGACGGAAACTACTCTTAGCACAGAGTCTGACCCGTGGGCCTGGATTCTGAGGTCCCAGAGGAGGTAAGAGCTAAAGGTGGGACCCCAGAGGCTAGAAACAAGTGGATGTGTTCTAAATCTTTCTTTTTTTTTTAATGTTTATTTTTTGAGAGAGAACACGAGCAGGGGAGGGGCAGAGGGAGAGAGAGAGAAAGAGACAGACCGAGGACCTGAAGTGGCCTCTGAGCTGTGGGCACAGAGCCCGATGTGGGGCTCGAACTCACAAACTGTGAGCTCATGACCTGAGCCGAAGTCCAACTCTTAACCGACTGAGCCGCCCGAGTGCCCCTACAAGTGCGTGCCTTCTAGAAGGGACTGGGGGCCTGCACGACTGGGTCTTTGAGGGAGGAAGGGTGGGGAGCGCTGCAGGCTCAGATTGTGGGTCCTGGGAAGGACAAGGGCTGGGCTCTTGGACGGTGAACTCCTGAAAGCTGAAGGAAGGAAGTTGGGGGCCTCTCGAAGCTAACTAAGGTGGTGCCTGCTAGGTTCTGCGTGGGGAAGTGGCAGTTTGGGGGTGAGGTCCTGGAGAAAGTGGTGGTGAGACCGTCAGACTCCTGACCTGACACTGTCCTGCAGCCTCCCGGGCTGGACTTTGGCTCTGCCACAGCACCACCCAGCTCCACGCCCGTCCCCTGCTCCCTTTTCAACCTCTCCCACAGCCCCCAGGCCCAGGACTCGGGAGTGCCAGAGGGAGCAGGTTCAGGACAGGTGAGCGTTCCGGGGAAGCCATGAGGCCAGGCCGGCGGTGGAGGGCTGGCTGGGAGAGGCTGGGAAGCTGGGCTGGGGGAGGCCAGCCTGGAAAAACTGGGAGGTCCGGATGGAAAGACAGTTGTTAAAAGAGGGAAAACGCCTCAGGCTGAGAGCTGGCCTCAGCAGCCCGGACCCTCACCGACTGATTCCGCCTGGGAGCCAATGGGGGCCTCAGAGCCAGGAGGCCACCTTCTGATGCATCTGGACCCTTAGGGCAGGTTCCTCACTGGAGAAAGAGAAAGAGAGAAAGAGAGAGGAAGAGAGAAAGAGAGAGGTTCGTGGCTCTCTACTTGCGCTGCAGAGCCCGGCATGTGGGGCTACCTGTCCCTGCTGCCTGCTTTCCTGGCCGTCTGGGCTATCACTGGAGTCTGGACTGTGTGAGTGTTAGAGGCAGGATGACCCCTGGGTCTGTGGGAGGAGGGGGCTGGGGGGTCTGGACTCCTGGGTCTGAGGGAGGAGGTCCTGGGGGTCTGGACTCCTGGGTCTGAGGGAGGAGGGTGCTAGGGGGTCTGGACTCCTGGGTCTGAGGGAGGAGAGGGCTGGACTCCTAGTCTGAGGGAGGAGGGGCGGGGGAGGGCGTCTCGACTCCAGGGTCTGAGGGAGGAGGTCCTGGGGGGTCAGGACTCCTAGGTCTGAGGGAGGAGGTTCTGGGGGTCAGGACTCCTGGGTCTGAGGGAGGAGGGGCTGGGAGCAGGATCCCAGGGGTGTGAGGGAGGAGGGCGCTGGGGTCTGGACTCCTGGGTCCGAGGGGAGGGAGCTAGAAGTCCCTGTTTCTGTGGGTAACAGAAAGAAAAGGTGTCGTTAAAACCACCTTGATGTGTCCCTGTACTTCAGTTTTGCCCTTGCAGTGGCCAACAGGGCTGTGAACCTCACCGAGGGTTTCCCCTATATCAGGTACTTATGGCGCTGGCGGGGTGGGGGTGGGGGGCTCCGCGGGAGAAGAGGAGGGGGCCCGCGTCTCAGGAGCCCCAGGATGATCCTTCATTTTCCCCAGCCTCTGTGGATCTTATCCCCCTCAGAGCTGCATCTTCAGCCAGCTGCTCAACATGGGAGCTGCTATGGGTAAATATTCTAGCCCTTTCTGTTGGGGCGAGCTCCTCCCAGCCAAGGGGGGGGCCGGCCCCAGCCCCAGCGTCAACCCAGTAGTCCAAGCCCACACGCGCTCCCCAGATATGGGGGTTAGGCCCCCCCCCCCCCCACACCCCTAGATAGCCGGTCTCTCCGCACCCCCTGCCCTAGGAGTCCGGGTCCGGGGCTCCCGCCCACTTCCCTCTCCTCCCAGCCGCCTGGATCTGCATTATCCGTTACCACCAGCTCCGGGACTTGGGGGTCGGAAAGTGGTTTAACCTGCTGATCCTGTGGACCGGACTCCTGTGTGCCCTGGGCACCTCCGTGGTGGGCAATTTCCAGGTGAGACCCGCAGGAGGTTCTGACAGTCCAAGTCTGGGACTACAGCTCCCAGCATCCCCCGGGGCCGCTGGCTTCTCGTTGCGGGGGCTCGTCCGCGCATGGCCTTCTGGGACTTGTATTTCTCTTGTGGCCATCGGGTCGGGGTGGAGGGAGGGGTGAGCTCCTAGGCTCTCAGAATAGAGCTCCGCGTGGGAGGCTCTTGGCTTCGTTATTTCACTGAACTGTAGAAGGCTGGGGTAATTGACTGCCATCCCCTGCCCCTGTCCCCTTTAATGATATAATTACTCGGAACCACTCATTCTTAGGGTTGCCACAGAGTTGGAGGTGTTGGCTCCGTGCGGGGCGCTAGGCTTTTATTGTGTGTGTCTTCATCCATCTTCACAAGAGACCTACGTACACCTTTTTTTGGTCAAATCCGACAGAGTTGGTTTTTGTTGTTGTTGTTTTAATCAGCCGGTCCCTGGAGGTCGGAAATTAACCCAGGGGCGCCTGGGTGGCTCCGTTGGTTAAGCCTCTGACTTCAGCTCAGGTCATGATCTCCCGGTTTCACAAGTTGGAGCCCCTGCCCTGGGCTCTGTGCTGACAGCTCAGAGCCTGGAGCCTGCTTCTGTTTCTGTGTCTCTCTCTTTCTCTGCCCCTCCCCGACTCGTTCTCTCTTTCTCTCTCTCTCTCAAAAATAAAAACATTAAAGAAAAGAAATGAACCCAGATTCAGACTCTAGAACCCGCATTCTTCACTGTGAAGTTCAGTAGATAATTGTAGAACAAATAAATGGACAATGGGTTGGAGAAAGCCTATTGATTTATTTTACATTGTTATTTAATTTTACTGTTTTGTCTTGGATTCCAAACCTCTCCAACCTAAAGAAACCACAGGGTGTTCAGATAAGAGGTTGCCTCCTTGGGCTTCTTAATAAAAATTCCCAATCACCTCTGCATAGCATTCATTCACTCATTCATTTATTCCTGGGTTCCTCAACTTTAACTTCTTAAAAATACTATATTGCTCTCCTAAGAAGTCTTTTTTAAAGCTTATTTATTTTGAGGGAGGGTGACCGCAAGTGGGGAGGGGCAGAGAGAGGGAGAGAGAGACAGAATCCCAAGCAGGCTTCCTCACTGTCAGTGCAGAGCCTGACCTGGGGCTTGAACTCATGAACCAGGAGCACATGACCTGAGCTGAAGTCAGACATTTAACTGACTGAGCCACCCAGGCGCACCTCCCCTAAGGGACCTTTTAAAGACATTTCCCCTTGGCCAATGCTTTCTCTTATTAAGCCTTTAGTATTTAGAATATATTAAATAACATACCATATATCTGCAAGCCACAAACCATTGTAATAGTTGAGAATTTTTTCATCCTCCAGAAGCAAATTCTTACCCTCTGAGTGGCCATATTAGGCTCCCTGACCCTGGTTAAAAATGAAAGATATACTTCACTAATATTTACTGAGTGTCTGCGATGTGTCAGGCACTGTTTTAGGGACCAAGGCCACAGCAGTGGGCAACAAATTTAAGTGCCTGTCCTCCTCTAGCTGACCATGGCCAACACTCTTTCTTTTATCCTTTTCTTTAATGTTTATTTATATTTGAGAGAGAGAGAGAGAGAGAGAGAGAGAGAGAGAAGGGGAGGAGCAGATAGAGGAAGACACAGAATCCAAAGCAGGCTCCAGGCTCTGAGCTATCAGCACAGAGCCAGACTCGGGGCTCGAACTCGTGAACTGTGAGATCATGACCTGAGCCAAAGTTGGATGCTTAGCCGACGGAGCCACCCAGGTGCCCTGGGTGTGGCAGTTTTCCAACACAGCCTACTGGGTGGATCGAGGACCCCTCCCCCCACGTCTGTAGCTTCCTCTCCCCTCTTGTCCCTTTTCTCCCAGCAAAAGAACCAGCTGCCCACGCACCTGACAGGGGCCTTCTTCGCCTTCTTCGTGGGCAACCTGTACTTCTGGATGCAGCATTTACTCTTCTGGTGGATGAAGAGCCTGCCCCAGCCTGGGCCTCCCTGGATCGGGCCACTCCGCCTGGGCCTCTGCAGCCTCTGCACCATCCTCATGGTGACCAGTATCCTTACTGGGGCCGGTGGCAGGGCTTGGGGTTTGTCCATTGGGCTGGGTGTGCGACGTGTGGTGCACAGTGCCCTGTCCTGTCTGGGCCTCCGTCTCCTCAGGAGTTTTTATTTAATGTTTGTTTATTTTTGAGAGAGAGAAAGGGAGACAGAGCACAAGCAGGGGAGGGGCAGGGAGGAGGGGGTAACAGAGGGTCCGAAGCAGCAGGCTCTGCGCTAACAGCACGGAGTGAGCAGGGATCTGTTAGGGGAGCCTGCCCTGTGCCGTGCATCATGTTGGCTAAGACTGGAAACTGAGGTTCAGAGAGGGGGAGTGTCTTGGCCAAGACCGGTCATGAAGTTCAATGGCAGAGCTCCAGCAGGCTCTCAAGAGCAGCCCGGGTCTCTTCCCAGCTCCACATCCGGTGATGTCATATTAGCAGCTCCAACTGGCCTTGGTGGGAGTATTTACCACACAGAAATTGGCCAATGCTGTAAATCGTGGTCGGTTGTTAACCATTTACCAACATACCTGGCACCCGGTGAAGACTACCCAGCCCCGTGCTGAGTCACCTGAGCCCAGATGCCTTCCGCCAGCACGGCTGCCTCTGGGTGACTCAGGTGACTCTGGGCACTTCACTCCCCATATATTAAGATGGACTTGTTTTGATCATAGTAACAGTGGTTATTGATAGGCAAACTGCTCTGAGAGAGGGGAGGCTGCAAATTCACCCTTAGGGACTGGTCTCCTTGGGGAGGGTGGAATGGAGGCCAGAAGACTGCTGACGTTGGTTGGAAGAGGCTGGAGGGAAACCAGCTGACATCCTGTGTGGTCTGCCTTAGGGACAAATTGGGCTGCTAATCAGTTTGGCTGCAGGGTCCTTTTTCTGTGGGGCTGGGAGATGGACCATAAAGATGGCCAGCGAGGTGGGATAAGGGCTGGGTGTCTGCAAGGATAGGTCCGAGAACTGACAGATTCTGAACTGGTCTTGCAGAAGGAGCTACTTTGGGCAACACTGCAGGTGCGTGTAGAGGGTGGAGAGAGACCAGCTCACAGATGAGGCTGCTGGCAGGGCGGAGATGAGGATCTCCAGTGCTACTGTGAGGCTTGAAAGGCTTGGGTTTCTACCCAGGGGCAATAGGGAGCCATGGGGAGCTGATGAGCAGGGGAGAAACAAGGTCAGTTCTGGGGGTAACCACCCTGTGTTCAGGTGCTCCCACCTGTTCTTTGCTCTAAGATTCATGGGGTCAGGGGTGACGTCAGCCTTGTTCACGGTCTAAAAATCCTTCAGTGAATGGAATAATGTCTAAACCGATCTAGGGGCAGTGAGAGAGCGCTAGCTTATGTGAGAAGCAAGAAAGTTGTTGCAGGGAGTCGGGTGAGGGGGTATCCCTGAAAGGGAAATGCCTCTCTGCTAGGCTGAGCTCGGAGTGTGCTTGGGCTGGCAGAAGGTTTTCAGGGGGCGCCTGGCTGGCTCAGTCAGTGGAGCATGTGCCTCTTGCTCTTAGGGTTGTGAGTTCGAGCCCCACACTGGGTGTAGAGTTTACTTGGAAGGAAAGAAGGGAAGAAGGGAGGGAGGGAGGGAGGGAAGAAGAAAAAAAGGTTTTTAGGAGCAGGGGACTAAGAAGCTGGAGACAGGACAGGACAGCCCAGGACAGGGGTGGGCAAGACCAACAGCACAAGCCTTGGGGTGACCAGCTGGCCATGAGGAGGGGGAGGGGAGGGGCAGGGGCGAGGGTGATTCCCCAGGGTCCGCTAGGCATGTGAGTGGGTGGCAGGGCTGTCACCAGATGGGGACACCAGGAGGAGGAAGAAGATATTTCAGGGGGTGACTGGGAGGGGCCCTAGGGCTGTGGGTGGTTGGGGAAGAAAGTCGCCAACGTAGCCTGATGCTGGCACCCGGGGTTGGGGGGATCTTTAGGAAACGCTGCCTATTTGAAGGGAGAAGCAACTGGGAGCTGCTTGTCTGGCTGGGCAAGTGGGGAGATGGTGAGGGAGGCGGGAGTGGAGGGGAGGTGAGGGAAGCGGGGGAGGGTGGAGCCTTAATGGCGTCAGGAAAGGCCAAGGATAAGAGAAACTTTGTTCTGCAATGTCGGAAATGCGACAGGAGCGGGAGGAACCTACAGGCCGCAGCCTGAGATAGACACAGAGGTCGGCGGGCATTCACCGCGAGTGGGTGCGGGGTCCTCTCTGCTCGGCGTGGCCCTTGACCCCGGCGTGAAGTGGTCATCCTCCACTCCTGGCTGCTGCGCTCGGCCTCCGCCGCCTGCGAGTGGGCCGTGGCCATGCTGCTGTTCACGCTCTTTGGCCTGTTTGCTGTGGACTTCTCCGGCCTGGACGGCTGCACCCTGACTCTCCGGCCGGGCCCCAGCCTCAGCTCTCCACCCGCCTCCCCCCTCTCCCTGCAGATCCCCCTGTGAACGGCAGTCCGCTCGGTGTGGTCTGACCCCGGCGCTGCGATCGATCGCGGCCACCCGGGAAGTGAGAGGCCAAGGCCAGCCAGCCATCCCTGCTCAAGGCTATTTATTATTATTATTTTTTTTTTTTGCCGCCGGCGGAATCAGAGACACGGACGCAGGCAGGGTCACGCGAAACCAGAATTCCTTCCGGAGAGCAAATCCGTACAGAAGGTTGTTGAGGGAAGGGGAGAACCGGGGAAGGGGGGGCCCGGGGAAGGAGGAGTTGGGGAACACAGGGACAGATGGCCCTCTCCGTCCGGATCTGCTAAGCCACCCCAACCAGCCCCCGTCCCTCCCCCACCCCGCCCCGCAGAGAGATTGATCAATAAATAAAATAATAAATTAATCAATAAATAAAATAGAAACAGCTCCCCCCCCTCAGTCCCCCCTAGAACCACCCCCCATTGGGCACGGCCCCCTGAGCCCCATCCCTGCGGGGCAAGGCCGGGTTTGTTGTATCTCTCCCCTCCCTACATACTCCTTGGGCCCTATTTACAGATTCACAGTTGGGGGGCAGGGAAGGGGGGTGGAGGGGGCTCCCCTCCTTCCCCGGCCCCCTGGGGTCAGGGCAGAGGAGTCCCGTTGGTGGCCAGGAGTTTCTTGTCCTTAGCGGGGCCTCGGCGGGGAGAACCACTCAGCTCTGGGTCTGGGCGGCCAGGCGGGGGCTGCAGGCTTCTGGGTGAGGTACCAGCAGGCCGAGTCTGGGCCCCATTCTTCTCGTCTGTGGAGGAGGAAGCAGTCTGGCCTCAGTACCCTCACGGCTGCCAACCCCCAAGGAACGTGTTCCGGCAGCCGCACGGGGCTGGAAGCCTGGGGAGACGGTTGCCGGAGGACACATCTGCAGCCGGACCTGGCGATCTCAGGACAGCAGGTCACACATCCTGGGCCCCTCCAAGCTGTGTGACTGTGGGAACTGGGCCAAATGAGTCCCGGTGAGAGCCGGCGGCCCACCCTCAGGAGGCGTCCTCACAGACTCTGGCTAGGACGCTATTCACTAAGGGACAGCCTGTCGCAGCAGCAGCAGCAGCTCAGATTTGGGGATGACAGCCAGAGGTCCCCTTTCCTTCCTCCCAACCCCGGTTGTTAGAGAGGACGCTCCTTGGCAATAGGGCCCGGGGGAGCCTACATGGGCCATTTGGGGGCCTGAACAAACCCGGATGGTAGATTCCCCTTCTCCAGAACACACTTCCAGAATTTTTGGCAGCAGAAAGTTCCACTACGCCTGACAATGAGACTACTCATCCTCTTGGGGACCCCTGGAGGTGCCCTCCCTAGCAACGAGGCCTTCTCGGTCAGGATGGCCAGGTTCCCTGGATGGAGCTCAGGCCCCAGCCTCTCGGAGGCCCCGCCCACAAACCGGAGCCCTGGGGGGCACTGGTTCAGCAGGGGGTCTCCCCTCCAGCCCACAGGATCAAAGAGGGAGACACTGCAGCCCCCACACCTGCCAGGGCCTGCACGGAGGGCTGGTCGTGAGTACTCAGCAGCTGTGCCTGGATGGTCTCCACAACTCGCTTGAACCGACGGCTGGGACCTGGAAGGGGTATGGAGACAGACTGACTTGGGGACCGACCGGGACAAGGAAGGCCCTCCCACCCTGTGAAACCCAGCAAAGGACACTTCTCTCGGTCTCAACTTCCCCGCCCTGTGTTGGGCATAAAACTAAACTTCGGTCTGCAAAGGGGACTAAGAAAGGTCTGAGTTGAAATAATGATGGGTGCCGTTTTCCACTTAAATAGGTCCTGTTCCTTGTTAGTTTCAAGGTGAGGTCATGTAGAGCCAGAAATGCAAGAAAAGAAACGGGAAGTAAAATAAAATCTTAAAATCGAGGAAGTCCTGCGTATTAGTCTTTAAGGGAAAGGACAAACAACACGCTGTCATTCATTTCGGTGATGACACCACAGTGCTCTGGGGAAGCCTGGTTTAGAAACCCCGAGAGCAAGCTCATCTCCCAGCTGTGACACACTAAGACAGCTCACAAGGCTGGGAAACAGGAGCAGCCCTGGTCATTCAAACTCTTGCTTAGCAGGACTCAGGAACCACGCTGAACCGGAAGCAAGGCACCTCTGTGGTTTTCGTCTCCTGTGCCAACTCCCGATTAGTGATGGTGGCCTGAAGTTTCTCAGGCTGCACCTGAGCTCAGCGGGAAGAAGTGCAGTGGTCGATTGCTGATGTCTGCTCTGGGTGCAGCAGTGACATTTGACAATGGGCGGGCCATGTCTTTGCCCTTCTGCTGTACTGTCTTAAGGAAGTAGGAAGGGGGCTCTGCACTTCAAGGTCAAGGGCTCGGTTGAGCCCAGCTCTGTCATGGTCTGTAGTGTGACTCTGTCAAGTCTGTTTACCTCTAGAGGACTCAGTTTTCTCCTCTGTAAGATGGGTGATTACTCACACCACAAAGGCTGCTGGGAAGCTTCAATGAAATAGTGCAAGGAAAGCATTTGGAACATCACAAATATCCACTAAATGTCAACGAGGAAAGGGGGAAGGAGAGGAGGTAGGGGTCGGAACGAGCAGGGGGCTCACACAGTCAGTCAGCACTAGCTGAGCCCCACCTCCTCCTCCTCGCTCTTGCTGCCCTCGTGGGCCACTATCCTATCTCAGCTGTCTTGAGGATCCCAACACCAGGCTGGAGGCAGTGTAGCTGAGAGAAACTTACCGGAGATGAGAGTAAAGGTGACAGAGTAGATGCCACCACCACTGCTGCCATCCCTTCGTGGGGAAGGCTCCGGGCCCTCGGAGGAGCTGATGTCTACCTGGAATCGGACGGGCTTCTGGAAGACGGATGGGCCGCCACTGGCCTTGTACTCGGCCCTGAAGCTGGTCTGTGACAGCACACTGTGACTCAGGCTGGGGATCTGAGGCAGGAGGGGGACAAAAAGAGAGGGTGATTCCAGTGACCTGATTCCAGGGAATGGAGAGCCAACCCTACAACTACTTCTGCCCAAGGAACTACAAGTTCCATCAGCCACTGGGGCAAAGAATAACAGAAAAGCCATTGGGAGCCCCCACTGCCTGCTGGGACTTGTAGTTTTCTTGTCCAACTATAGGCAGGGTATAAGGGGAATGGCTGAGCAACTGGATCCCCACATAACAGGACCCTCATATCTAGGTGTCAGCCCCAGGCTCCAGAACCACATGACACAAACATCTCCTCCACAAGCACTGCCACATCTGTCTCAAAACCTTTAAGTCCCACTAGCTCCTAGAGCAAAGCACCCCAGGACACAGTAAACCCCTCCCACCTCCCTGCCCCTACAGTGACCAAACCCAACTCTGAATGGAAAGCTACAGATCCCATGAGCCTTAGGAGGAAGCCAGGCTAGAGCTGGGGGGGGGGGGGGGGGGGGCGAATCCCCCAAGGGCTTCTGGGATTTGTAGTCCTATGCTGCCCAGGACACAAGAAGACCCAGGGCCCTCACCGACAGGAAGGCGTGAACAATGTCCGCTTTGATGCTGCTGAGAGGTTTGTCCTTTAGCACAAGGAATATTTGTTCTTCTTTGTCCAAGGAGATGAAATTCCCAAACCAGGAGCGTTTTGCCAATCTGAGTGAAAGGGGATGGTTGGAGGCAGGTCAGGAGGGGGCTAAGGGATTAAATCCCTCCCTCCTTCCTCTCCCTTCCCCGTCAGACTCACTCTGGAGAAGACTCTGGAGTCAAACTGGACATCTCCTCAGCAGTGGGGACTGGGGGATAGGGAGGGGAGAGTATGGTCAGCACTTGTCCGTCATCCTGGTGTCCAGCACGCAGGCTAGCAATCACCTCCAACCAGAGGTTCCAGACCTCAGCGCCCGCCCACTCACCTCCCAGTAGCTAAACCCCAAATGGCATGCTGACTGATGGTCCTTCCAGGGATGCTGTCCCACCTGTTAGACCACACCCCCCCGAGGGTGGAACTTGCTTGCCATGAGCCAATGGGAAGATGAGCCAGAGCAAGGAAGGGGCGTGTCCTTCAGGGAGGCCCCTCCTCCAGAGATGGATGCCACACCCCCTCTTCCCAACACCTGAATCTTTCCTCCCAAACCCATCTTCTCTTCTCCTAGGACGTGGGAATCCAGGCCCCCTACCTCTCTCCTCATACTAGGACTCAGGAATCCGTGCCCCCAGCCCCTGCACCCCCAGGGACCCCGTACCCTGCATCTTGCGTCGGTGAAAGCGAGGGGAGCCCAGGAAGCTGTTGCGGATGGAGTTGAGACGACTCCTCCAGGCGGCTCCCCCGACACCACCACCGGGGCTTGGGGGTGGCGTTGTTCCCGGCGTCCCGGTGGGGCTGGCCCGGGGTGTGTGCAGGGGCGAATGCAAGGGGGTTCCCCCAGAGGAGCGCGGGGAGCCTGGGGGGCCAGGGAGGGGTGTGGAGCGGGCACTCGGGGGCGGGGGCTGCTCCCCAGCGCCCCCACCCCTGGGGCCTCGAGAAGGCAGCGTCTGCGTTTTGGAAGTCGGGGAGCCCCCGCCCCGAGCCTCATCTCCAGCCCCGGGCTCAGGCGAGAAGGAAAAGACAGGACTCTGCGAAAGAGTAGAGATGGGTGACATGGCCGACTACAACTCCCAGGAGGCTCTTGGAGCCTCGGTCTCACATGTTCACAGAGGTGGACACCGATGCACGCTGGAACTTGTAGTCCATTATTTCCGCCTCCCAAACCACATTGTTAAGGGGACAGGGACTTTTTCTACCATGCTCACTGCTCTAAGACCCAGCACAGTGACTGGTCACGGTAGGGACTCACTTAGCTTTTGTTAGATGAATAAATGAACCTCTGACACACTAAAAACCCAATCCTATTGGAGGTGAAATGCCCAATGTACTAAAATAAAATACTTAATGCAGCCTTAGGTTTTGGTCCTTTTAGGGACAAAAAGGCAATGCCCCAAGACTTCATGGGAATTGTAGTTCTGCCAATCTTTGCTCCAGTGTTTTCATCCCCTTATCCCTTGAGTAATCGGGGACCTGGCCTTACCCTTGGGCTGCTCAGAGGGCTGGAGGACAGACCGGTGGAGGCTCCACTGACACTACGAGACCTGTTTCCAGGAGACATTTTTTTTTTTTTTTTAAATCAGTTGTGTGGGTTTCATAAGGCTCAGATGTCCTCTCCCTTCCACACTCCTTTCAGATGAGGACACGAGGCCCAGAGAGGGGAGATGACTTGTCCCAACGACACAGCACGGTCGAGGGGCAGCTGGGCTAGAACCCTGAACTCCCACCCCCCCTCACCCGCCAGGACTGTGATCCGCTGGAGGGACGGGGGCTCCCACCTCTGACTGTGCTGGGCCATCTCCAGGGCCCGCCGGGTAGGCACTGGGGAGCCACCGCCCCCAGCATCCGTGATGCTCAGTACTTCCATGGACTTCCGCTCTGGCCGCCGCTTCCCGTGACGGCTCAGCATAGGGGAATCCACACGTTTCCGAGGTGGGTCTGAGGGCGGAGAGAGTTTCAACCTGATCAAAAGACATGTTCGCCCAGCTGCACATGGCACTCATGCAGATGGGGAAACGGAGGCCCAGAGTGGAGAGTTGTGACAAGGTCACAGGGCAAGTCAGGGGGTCTAAACCCAGAAGCTAAGGGCTTGCAGCCCCTTCCTCCCACCGGAATCCGGGGTCTGGATTCCCAGCCCTGCCTGCTCACCAACATCATTCCTGGGAGGCAGGTCCTGGTCCTCACAGCTGGGATAGCGCTCCTTCCGATCCAAAAGCAGATAATAGATCATCTTTTCTTGGTTCTCCCTGGCACGCAACGGGCGTGAGGGGGTAGGAAGAGAATTGGGATCAGAGGTCGGGTCTCCAAGGTCTCACCCCCTCCCCGCAGCTGGGGCTCGGTACACCCAACATCTCTGCCCATGCTTCCATCTTCCTAGGTAGCGGCACGGTTAGTTCCTCTGTGTCGGTGTACATCCTACCCTCACCTTAGTCAGCAATGATAACAGTAGTAGTAATAATAATATCGAAGCACTTACTATTTGCAAGCACTACCCACGTAAGGCACTAAGTCTGCGTCAGCACCTGTTGATACTTTTCAGCATCTTATCTTTTTTTCCGCTGGCCCTACCGCCCCCTCCTGGTTCCTCAGGGAATCGCTCCACGTGGGACCTTTAAGCCAGCCCTGTCTAGCGGCCCTGACGCCCGCCCCAGGGAGTCTGCGCGGGTGCGAGGCACAGCTGCGCCCCCTGCTGGCCGTCCGGGGCGCTGCAGCAGCTCGCCGGAGGCGGGCAGGTGGCGCGGGTGCTCGAGGGCGAGGGGGCCTTACTCCTCGCTGCGCAGTTCGCGGTGCAGCCGCTCGCGGTCCCTGAAGCAGCCCAGCGAAGCCATGCTCTCCAGGACGTCAGGGTCCAGCTCTCCGTTTGATGGCAGGCTCCGCATGGCCACCCGGCGGCCTGGGGCTGGCTCCAGACAGGGGTCCGGCTCGTGTTTCCCGCCCCTGGGAGACGGAGAAACATTACAGGGGGCCGGGCATCCGTGACCGAGCCCACTCCACCCTCTCCTGGGAACCCAGAAATCCGAGTCTCCGGCCCCTCCTCCTTGAGGAACCTTGGCATCCCACCCCCTAGCTGGTGCTTGACATTTGCCCCCCTCCCCACGTCCTCCCGGAACCAGGCACCCAGTTCCCCGTACTCACAGGTACCAGGGATGTTTCTGAATTTGCTCCAGCTGTGAAGAGGGTGGGTCGTAGAGAAGCACCAGTGAGGTCGAAAGTTGATGACGTGGCATTGGGGGTCCCTGACGATGCCCCCTCCTCTCCACCGGGGTCAGGATGACTTTGGTCTCCCCTAGTGGCAACTGAGTGCCTTGACCCACAACTACTGCCTGGGGCATGCATCCTTCCCGCGGTGGGGGACCTTCCCAGCTTGGAGCGGCAGGTTGGGCAGACCCTGGCTCATTCCACGACACAACCCAACCTCCCCCCCTCTCCCCCGGCCAAGCTGACAGGCAGGTCCTGGAAAGCCATCTTTATGAGCCCCCTAGGGATTCTGTCCTCATGACCCACCATCCCCCCTGCCCCCCCAACTCACACTGAGCCTTTTCTCAGGCTCCACTTCGATCATCCCTCTCAGGAGGCTCTGGCAGTCTGGAGGAATGAAGTGGGGCATGTGGAAGACGCCCCTTTTCACCTTCTCCAGCAGCTGGCGGAGATTGTCGTCATCAAAGGGCAGAGCCCCCTGAGTGAGAAATGACAGGACCCCTTACGGAGCTTACCATGTACCAGGTAAGAGCCTAAGTGCTCCACACACGGACACATTTAGTCCTTACCACAGGCCTCAGGAAGTAGGGAAGTGTTAGTACCCCACTTTACAGGTGGGGAGACTGAGGCACGGAGTGGTCCAGCAACTCGCCCGGGGCCTCTGAGCTGGTAATGGAGTCAGGCCCCAGTGCTTAAGAGGCTGGGGTTGCATCTTAAGAACAGGTTTCTCCCCAGACCAGTTTCAGATGCGGTCACACTCATTCATTCACTCAACGAAAGGTGAGCATCCATTATGGGTCAGGGATCTAGTAACCGACAAAATGAGCCCTCGCTCTCTGGGACCGTGAGATGCCGGCGAGTGGACGCGCATTAGCTGTGATGTCATTCATGATGGATTCAGCACCTGATGGTGCCCCTGCTGCCGCCTGGGTTCCAATCTGGCCCCTAGGGCTGGAGCAGGACAAAACCAGATTCCTGTCCTCACGGAGCTTGGTGTAGAACAGTAATTAATAGGCAACGGTTGTTGAATGCGCGGTGGGCGAGGCAAACAACACATGGACAGGAACGTGGGTGATGAGGACACAGAACAAGCAGGCAGCGCGGGACGGGAGCCGGGTGTAGCCGGGGAGTCGAGGAAGGGGTCGCGGGGGAGGTGACGCTGGACCGAGACTCACAGGGGGTGACAGTGCTGTCCCTGGTGTCAGAGGCCTCTGGACAGAGAATGCCGGGTGTTGGGGTTGGGGAGACTGGGAGAGGGCGCCCCTGAATGCTGGTCTAGGGCCAGGAAGCCTGGATGTGACTCTGCTTGTCGGTCTTGTTTGATGTGTCCCTGTGTTTCTTGTTTGCCTGGTACCTGGACCCTCAACTTCCCAGCCTCCAGAACAGTGAGAAGTGCATGTTTGTTGTTTAAGCTGCACGGTCCACTTTTGTTAGAGCAGCCCAAGCCAAGGCGAAGACAGACCTCTTGTTTTATATATATGTGTATATTAATATATATTTATATAAAAAATATATATATATATAAATACATGTGTATAATATATAAATATATAAGGGCGCCTGGGCGGCTCAGTCAGCTGAATATCCAACTTCGGCTCAGGTCATGATCTCACGGGTTTGTGGGTCGAAGCCCCACATCAGGCTTTGTTTATATATATATATATGGCATATAGATAGAACTCACGGGCAACAGCATTATAACTCACACTTGAATGAAGCGTATCTAACGCATACATTTTCCTCGATGAGGGACAAAACAGCTTTCTTGCCCTTAGGAACGCAAGATAGCACTTCAACACTACCCTGAGGACCATTTAAAATCCCCAAGGAAAGGGCACCTGGCTGGCTCAGTCAATGGAGTATGTGGCCCTCGATCTCGGGTTGTGGGTTCGAGTCCCACATTGGGTGTGGAGATTATTTAAAAAAATATATAACATAGGGGCGCCTGAGTGGCTCGGTCGTCTCACTCTTGATTTTGGCTCAGGTCATGATCTCACGGTTCGTGAGTTCAAGCCCTGAGTTGGGCCCTGTGCTGACAGCACAGAGCCTGCTTGGGATTCTCTGTCTCTGTCTCTCTCTCAAAATAAACAAACTTAAAAAAATAATAATATAAAATAAAATCACCAATAAAAAGCACGAAACAGCAAATATATTGCACCCAATAAACCACAAAAAGCACAGTTGCTTACGAGGTGAGCTGAAATAAGGAAATAAATAAATACATAAAAAGCAGAGGGTGGGTTGCCTCGCGTGTGGTGGGGACTCCAATTTTTCTCTGCTCTGTGCACATCTGAGAATGACCTCAAAAGCACCCAGAGTGTTGATTTTGAGGTCATGGATAAACTGCGGTGAGTGGGCAACTTTGCAATACAGAATCCGTAAGTCGTGAGAATCATCTGCAATAATAATAGTAATGAAGTATGAGTACCAGTAACTATCGAGTACCGCCTAGAACGCTGAGCATACGACACGCTATCGAAACCCTCGCAATTCCAGGTACCCTAACCGTCGCCACTGGGCGGGTGAGGAAAGGGGCCTGGAGAGGGACGTTGATTTGCTTGCTCAAGGTGACGGAGCGGGGGTTTGACCTCAGCTGGATGGGCTCCCACACTGCCAGCTGCAGAGGGGCTGAGGCCTGTCGTGTTGGAGCCTGCCTCCCGGGCGCCTCTCCAGCTTCCCCGGGGGGCCCTGGGCCCCGGGGCGCCCACTCGGCCTCGTTCCCCTCAGTGTCACGGAGCCTCCCTGGTCACAGGCTAGTGCTTATGACGCCAAACACTGATCCCAGACCTGCCACTTCTCAGCAGTGTGGGCCGGTCACTTCTCTCCGGGGCTGTTGGGAGAGGTCCGGAGGATAACGCGCCTGTAACAGTGCCTCGCATGGAGCGCACCACTAATTCGTCTACACCACACGTGTTCCTGAGGGCCGACCGTGTGCCAGCTCGGGTCCCACTCGCGAGCCCACGAAATAAGACACACAAAGACAAAAGCCCTGACTTCTGGGAGGTGATGATCTAGAAGGGAAGGGAGACGCCCCCTCAAGGAACCGAACGACTAAACGCACGATGGCAACCGAGAGTCGCCGGGAAGCCCAGAGCCTACCCTGGAGGATCCGACCTCGTGGGGCGTGGGGGACAGGGGAGGCTTCCTGGAGAAGTGGCAGTTGAATTGAGGCAAAAAGAAAGTCTAAGGGGGCGCCTGGGTGGCTCGGTCGGTTAAGCAGCCGACTTCGGCTCAGGTCATGATCAAGAGGTTCGTGAGTTCGAGTCCCGTGTTGGACACCGGACTGGAGGTGTGGAGCCTACTTGGGATTCTCTCTCTCCCTCTCTCTCTCCTCTCTCTCTCTCAAAATAAATAAACAGCACCACCAAAAAAGTCTAGGTGTAACCTAGCTGAGCAACGGGACTGGTACGGGTGGGAGAGGTTCTGGGCAGAGAAGCACAGGTGTGGAGGCGAGGCGGGAAGAGCCGGGCTGACTGTACGAGCTACTGTCACATTGCAGTGCCCTAGCACAGCCACCGTCCCGAGCCGTCCAAGGGCTCCCGGCTGCCCCGTCCTTTTCTGGGACACCTGGATTAGCTCACCATTGTGTGACTGAATGGTTAGCTCTGGGCACAGAGGGGGGATCTTGCTCCAGGATCTTGGTCTGCTGGCTAATACCTCCCACCTTCCCGATCTCAGTGAAATAGTTGGTACCCCTGAGGGGAGGACGGAACTTGATGTTCTGCGCTCTACGTTGTCCTAGAAATGGGGCAGGAGAGGTGAGGGGCACCTTACCACAAGCAGGGCAAAGAGAATGACTCCACAGCTCCACATGTCCGCTCGGCGGCCGTCATACTTCTCCCCCTGCAAAGGAGGACCAGCTGTGACATCGTCTCTCCACCACGTTCCTTCCACTCCTCCCTCCTCTCCACCCGCTCACTCACCTTAATCACCTCCGGACACGCATAGTGGGGGGACCTGAGGGAGAGAGGCAGTGTGAGCCTCTGGCCGGCTTCTCGCCCCCTCCCTGGGACTACAGGGGCCAGGCCCCCACTCACCCACAGCTGGTCTCCAGGAGGCTGTCCCCCACCTGCAGGGACGCCATGCCAAAGTCCGCGATGCGGATGTTGTTTTTCTCATCCAAAAGCAGGTTCTCGGGCTTCAGGTCTCTGTGGCTGAGACAGGCAGGCAGGTGGCGCTCAGATCTCTGCCCTCCTCCTGGGGGCCGAGGCCCAGTTCGCTATCTCTCAGAGGGGGAGACTTCTGCAAAGTCTTACGGACAATTTCAAACACGCTCCAAAGTAGTGACAAGATACAAGGAAGCCCCATGTACCTGCCCGCCGCCCCCCCCCCCCCCCATTATCAACTCAGGGCAAATCTTCTCTCGCCTATACCCCTACGTACTGTTTCCTTCCTCCGCTGGATTTTTTTTTAAGTTTATTTTGTTTATTTTTGAGGGGGGGAGGGGGAGGGGCAGAGAGAGAGGGAGAGAGAGAGAATCCCAAGCTGTCAGTGCAGAGCCCGATGCAGGGCTCAATCCCACGAACCGTGAGATCATGACCTGAGCCGATATTAAGAGTCGGACGCTCGTCCAGCTGAGCCACCCAGGCGCCCCTTCACTGGAGACGCCAGACAGCATATCATTTTATCCGCAAATGCTTGACTATGTATGAAGTGAGATATTTTGAAGTAAGAAGAGTTAACGTTGAGCTACTGAAATACTTCCGTGCTGAACAATAAAAACATTGCCGCCCCAAGCCAGTCACTGGTCCCTCGTGAGACACCTGCCCTCTCCCCTGGAGCAAAATCCTTCAAGTTTTAAGAGCTAATGTCTGGGAGGAGATGGGGCCTGAGGACTCTAGAATTTCGGTCGGAAGGGGTCAGCTCAGTAACCGGGTCATACTTGTTCAGTATGTTGACTATTGCCCCCTAGAGGCCAGTGTTTTTAATGTCAGGGTTTCGACAGGGTCCGGTCGATAGGGAGGTGTTGACAATTTAAACAGGCTGCCTTTCATTTCCAAGCTCTACCCCCAACTCTGAGCCCCTCCACCCTGATACCCACTCCAACTCCAATCCCCACCCCAGAGAGGGAGGTGTGCAAACAAAAGAGGTTGAAAGACAACGGAAGGCATCCATTTGCACCTCAATGAATCATTAAAATGTTGCATATTTAATATCCTGTTTTGAGAGCGGAAGAGAGGACAGGACGATCTTTTCACATGGACATTCACAAGCCAAAGCACGAACCTCAACCCTTACTTCAAGTCATAGACAAAAATTAACTTGACATGGATCCCAGGACTAAATGCAAGAGCTAAAACTATATAACTTCTCGAAGAAAATGTAGGAGGAAGCCTTAGGGACCTTGAGCTGGGCAAAGATTTATAGATAGGACAGAACAAGCATAAACTGTAAAAAAAAAAAAAAAAGACAAAATTGGATTTACCAGAATTTAAAGCTTTTGCTTTTCACAAGACATTGCTATAAAAACGCAAAAGAGGGGAACCTGGCTGACTCAGTCGGAAGAGCGAGCACGTGGCTCTTGATCTCAGGGTCATGAGTTCGAGCCCCAAGCTGGGTGCAGAGATTACTTCGTTAAATAAAAAAAAAACCTTAAAAAATATAATAATAATGCAAAATCATGTCACAGACTGAGAAAATAATACTCAAAAAATATACAGTTGATAACAGATTTGTCCTTAGGGGTGTCTCAGCTCAGGTCATGATCTCATGGTTGGTGAGATCAAGGCTTGAGTCGGGCTCTGTGCTGACAGTGTGGAGCCTACTTGGGATATTCTCTTTCTCTCTCTTTCTCTCTCTCTCTCTCTCTCTCTCTCTCCCCTCTCTGCCCCTCCCCCTCTCATACTCAAGCACCTTCTCTCTCAAAATAAATGCATAAATAAACGTTTACAAAAAAAGATCTGTCCTTAGAATAAATAATTCTTAAGAGTTATTCCTAGAGCTACCTCTCGTTCCTAGAATAACGGAGCCTTACAACTCAATAATCAAAAGATAACTCAATAAGAAATGGGCAAAGGGTCTGAACAGACATTTTTCCCAAGGAACATAAACAAATGGCCAATAAGCACATGAACAGATGTGCTACATCATTAGTCATGAGGGAACTGCAGATCAAAACCACAATGAGATACCACTCCATACCCACTAGCATACGGCTATAACCAAAAAGTCAAACAGTAATGGGCCGCCTGGGTGGCTCAGTCGGTTAAGCGTCCAGCTCTGGGTTTCAGCTCAGGTCACAGTCTCATGGTTCGGTCTCACGGTTTGTGGGATCGAGCCCTGGGTCGGGGTCTGCACTGACAGTGTGGAGCCTGCTTGCGATTCTCTCTCTCTCTCTCTCTCTCTCTCTCTCTCTCCCTCCCTCCCTCCCTCTCTGCCCCTCCCCTGCTTGTCCTCTCTCTCTCTCTCAAAATAAATAAGCTTAAAAAAAAAAAGTCAAATAGTAGCAAATGTTGGCAAGGAGGTACAGAGACTGGAACCATCATGGACTGTTGGTGGGGCGGAGGGTGTGTTAAAGGGCGCAGCCGCTTTGGAAAATCATCTGGTACTTCCTCAAAAGGCCAAGCAGAGTTCCCATATGACCAGACAGTTCAACCCCCGGGTACGTACCTGAGAACCGAAAACACGGGTGCACACAAAACTAGCACGTGAATATTCACATGTCCCTATTATTTATAATGGCCAAAAAGGAGAAACAGGGGCACCTGGGTGGCTCAGTCGGTTTAGTGTCCGACTTCGGCTCAGATCATGATCTCATGGTTTGTGGGTTTGAGTCCTGCGTCGGGCTCTGTGCTGACAGCTCAGAGCCTGGCGCCTGCTTCCTTTTCTGTGTCTCCCCTTCCTCTCTCTGCCCCTCCCCTGCTCACGCCCTGTCTCCCTCTCCCTCTCGAAAATAATCAACATTTTAAAATGGAGAAACAACTGAAGTGTCCATCAACTGTCAAATGGATAAACAAGATAAGGCATATCCACGTGATGGAATATTTATCAGCCACAAAAAGGAACGAAGTACTGACATGCTACAACATGGACGAACCCCGAAAACATTTTGCTCCGTGAAAGAAACCAGACACAGAGGGCCACATGCAGTATGAGTGCGTCTGTACGAAATGTCCAGAATGCGCCAATCCGTGGAGACACAAAGCAGACTGGTGGTTGTCAGAGGCTGCGGGCAGGGGCGGTGGATGGGTGACGGCTTAATGGGTACGAGGTGATGATGTTGGGGGTGATGAAAATGTTCCAAAATTACATAGCAGCAACGCACAGCACTGACTATACTACAAACCACCGAATTGTGTACTTTAAAGGGGCGAATTTTATGATACGTGAGTTCTAGCTCAGTTTTTTTTAAAGGGATAAAGATTTATGTTGGGGCCGCACCACACTGGCTTCCCCTCAGCTGCCATGTGCTTCCAGGGCCTGCCTCGTGGGCAGTGCTCCTCCCGGCCTCCCCTCACGCTGCCCCCTCACCAGATGGAGTAGCTATGGCAGAAGTCCAGCGCCGATACTATCTGGCGGAAGAACTTCCGGGCCTCCTTGGGTGTCAGTCTCCCCTTCTTTACCAGGTAGTCAAACAGCTCACCTCCAGAGACGTGCTCTAGAACCAGGTACCTGGGGGACGTGGAGGGGGCAGAGGGCTGGAAGGGGCATGTGGAGGACCAAAGAGCCTGGTCTTCCTCTTTCAAAAGCCCTTGGACCCCAGCACAAGACCTCAATCCCACTGGCCCCTGACAGCAGAGAACCCCAATTCCCATGAGTCCCTGGGAGGGGAGAGACTCCTATTCCCATGAGTCTCCAGGAGGGGGTGGGACTCCAGTTCCCATAAGTCCCCTGGAGGTGGGGAGAGATTCCAATTCCCATGAGTTCCTGGGAGGGGGAGAGACTCCAATTCCCATGAGTCCCTGGGAGGAGGAGACTCCAATTCCCAGGAGTCCCCGGGGGGAGGAGGAGACTCCAGTTTCAATGAGCCCCTGGGCAAAAGAGACTCCAATACCCCTCAGCCTTTGGGAATCCAAAACTCAATTCCAGAATCCTATGTCAACTTTAGGAGTATAGTACTTTGACTCCTAGTTATTTCAGGAGATAAGGCAACTCTGTTAGCACCTGGAGGACAGAAACACCCCAATTCTCACAAGACCCTGGGAAATAAAGACACCTCCCTCCCTCACTCCCATTAGCTTCTGGAAAGCCAAGCCTCTCATTCTTATAAGCCTCTGGGATGAAGAAACTCGAATTCTCAATAATGCCTGGCAATAAATGATTGTAGTGTGCACCAATCTAAGTCAAAGTCTGTGAGGTAAAAGACTACAACTCCCATAAGCTCTAAAGGGGTTTAAAACTCCCAACTCCCATAAGCCTCTGAGACATAGACTCCTAATTCCCATCAGCCACTGGATCCTTAAGACTCCAAATCCCATCAGGCTCCAGGAGGTTAAAACTCTGATTCCCATCAACCACTGGAAACAAAGGCTCAATTTCTTGGAAGGCTGATAATCCTCTGTGAAGCCCAAACTCCCATGGGCCCCCCCTCTCCCTACCTAGGTGGTGGGGTGGGAGTGACATCTCCACCAGCTGGTGACAAAGCCCCTCCCTGCTGCCACACCTGGGGAAGCCTGAAGATTACAATTCCCATGAGCACGTGGGGCCCAGCGGCGTACTGCCTGGGGAAACCAGCCCCAGCATCTGATGGGTATTGGAGACAGTTCATCCTGAGGACTGCATGGTGGGGGCTGTCCCCTCTCCCGCTGCCCAGCCCAGCTGTCCCTTGGGTCACCAGAGTCCAGACAAAGGCCTATTGTCTGTACCCTGGACAGCTGGACTCCACTCCCATGTTCCTGGGGGGTAATCAACTTTGAGATACAGACTAGGAAATCGTAAGACAGCCGTTGTTGGGGTGTCCATCGTAGCACCCAGAGTTATGTGCGGGGAAGGGGGGGGTTCCAATGCTCCAGAGTGGGGGTTTAGGAAGAGGCAGGATTCACTGAGCCTTAGGCTTTGTTAAGCCCTGTTGCCTCAGCAGATGGAACTGGGGTGGGGAGCTGCTCTTAACAAGGTGGATCTCCTTGAGGACATCCAGGTTATGTAGTAGAGAGTGTTCCCTGTAGTGCGGGGTGGGGGGGTACCGGGGCTGGGGAAGAAGGGGCAGGATGGGCCTCTGTCCCCCCACTCAGGATGGCTCACGCTTAGCTGTCCTGTTGCTGAGGCACATTTGGTCCTTAGCGTCAGGCCAGGTCAGGCCAGTCAGCCTGGGAACAGGAGGATTATGTGCGAGCGTGTGTGTGTGTGTGTGTGTGTGTGTGTGTGTGTGTGTCTTCTGTGCAGTAGGGAAGGGACTGACTGGGCCTTCAGAGGCCCAGCCAGGAGAGCTTAAGTTTCCACAGGCCTCTTCAGGCCTTCTTTCCAGAAAGGTCCCACCCTAGGAACTTGGAGTGGGGGGTGCATAGGGGGGCTGGGTGTCTATAAATACCTACAAATATTTCTTGTTCTCGTAGACATCATGCAGCTTGAGGACGTGTGGGTGTTCAATGAGCTTCAGGATGGCGATCTCCCTCTCCACCTGGGGGACGGCAGGGCGCACAGAAATGGAGGTCAGCATGGCCTCCCACCCTCCCCTCAGCCCCAATGGGACGCCCTCCCTCAGCACACACACACCTTCATCAGCACCGACTCGGACAGCTTCTCTCGGTTCACGATCTTGATGGCAACCTTCTGGCCCGTGATGCAGTGGACCCCGAGTTTAACCAGCCCTGGGGAAG
The DNA here is from genome assembly GCF_027475565.1 of Acinonyx jubatus. Classification (NCBI taxonomy): domain Eukaryota; kingdom Metazoa; phylum Chordata; class Mammalia; order Carnivora; family Felidae; genus Acinonyx; species Acinonyx jubatus. The sequence goes on along the minus strand of NC_069396.1, from coordinate 57,533,121 downwards.
CAGGATTGAAAATGTGGAGTGTGTTCAGAGAGCACTCTCACGGCCTCTGGCTCCTCAGTCCTCCTTGCCACCCCCTTTCCTCCTCCTTTTCCTGCTGGCTGCAGTGGCCTGAATCACCCTGACCTGAGTCCCTGAGGGCTCTGACAGCTGTCATTCCCACAAAATGCACTCTTCTTCCTGCTGCCCATAGACATTGACATTCTGTTCTGTCCATTCTTCTTCTTTTTTTTCTCCCCCTTAAGTCATCTCTACACCCAACGTGGGACTCGAACTCACAATCCCGAGATCAAGAGTCGCACGGCCCACTGACTGCGCCAGCCAGGTGCCCCTGTTTTGTCCCTTTTGCTTGTCCACCACCTCCACAGCCGACCCCGGTTCTCACCCCATTCTCTGTCCTCCTGATGTGCCCCCTGAAGTCCGTCTCTCCACAGAATCTCTCCTCACTGTGTCTCCATAGCTTTGTCTCCCCTGCTGCCTCCTTCAACCTCTCTCTCCCTCTGAATCCATCTTTTCCTTGAATTCTCTGCCCTTCAATCATCTGGAGACTCCAGGTCTCCCAGGGAATATACTTTCACGTTTGCCCCCTTCCCAGACCATTCTCCTCCACCTCCTTCCAAACCCTGACCTTTTTTTAATCCTCTTTTTGGATCTCCTTTTAATAGCAGCTGTAGCTGGGAGCATGCAAGAGTATGCCCACTCCCCAGGGGTAAGCCCCAAAGCCACAGACCCTGGAGTCTGGGTCCCCAGCCCCTCCTCCCTCACACCCACACAGCTCCTCTTCCCTCAGACCCAGGAGTCCTGCCCCAGCCCCCTCCTCCCTCAGACCCAGGAGTCCAGGCCCCCAGCCCCTCCTCCCTCAGACCCACACAGCTCCTCTTCCCTCAGACCCAGGAGTCCTGCCCCAGCCCCCTCCTCCCTCAGACCCAGGAGTCCAGGCCCCCAGCCCCTCCTCCCTCAGACCCACCCAGCTCCTCTTCCCTCAGACCCAGGAGTCCTGCCCCAGCCCCCTCCTCCCTCAGACCCAGGAGTCCAGGCCCCCAGCCCCTCCTCCCTCAGACCCACACAGCTCCTCTTCCCTCAGACCCAGGAGTCCTGCCCCAGCCCCCTCCTCCCTCAGACCCAGGAGTCCTGCCCCCAGCCCCTCCTCCCTCAGACCCAGCAGTCCAAGACCGTGTCCCCTTCCTCCCCCATAACTCAGGAATTCAGGTCAGTGACACCTTCACACTCTTACCACTAGGCTCTTGGGGTCTGAGCCTCTACTTCCCTCATGCCCCGGCCCTCAGCTTCACAGAGACCCTGGGCCCACCGCTGCCTAGGACGCAGGGGTGCAGCTCCTGCCTCACAACCCCCTACCCTCCACCTGGCAAGAAAGAGGCTACAGCTGGGGCCAGTGTTTAGCAACAGCAAAGGATGCCCTCCCCCCCCCCCCCCCATTCCACAACCACTCCTGGGAGCTATGCTCTTGGATCCACCTTCCTACCTCTCCATCCTGTTGCCCACACTGAGCCGGCATGCCAGAGAAGGGGGAGAAGGCTGCAGGCCCCATCACCCTAGCCTCACCGCTGGTCACCCAGACAGCCTGCCAGGAGAGCGTGAGGCCCTCCGGATCCAGAGCGGTGCAGAGGGAAGCGGCCGTCCAGGGCGCACCCCCATCCCGCGGCCGGACTGCAGCAAGGACCTCGGCTCCCGTTGCCGGCTGGTCCGCTGCTGCAGGCCGGCCTCCCTTCCCTACCTGGAGCCCCTCCAACCTCTGCCCACCATGAGGTGGGAGCCTTTGGGCCCCGCACCTCACCCCCCCCCCCCGGAGTCCAAGCCCCCAGCCCCCTCCATCCTGGGGACCCAGCAGACTGGAGCCCAAGTGCCCTCTCTGTGAGGGACCCTCACAGAGGGCGATCAGCCCCTGCCCTTTGAATACCCAGGAGTCCCGCCCTCTGCCCCCCAGCTCTTCTGCCCCCGCCCTAGGTGTCCCCTCCCCTGGCTCACCTGTCTGTCCTTTGCCCAGCGTCTTCTCCAGCCGATAGGGGCCCACATATTGGGCGTGCTGGGGTGGGTGTGGGTGTGGGTGCGGGAGGTGGTAGGCGGGGGAGCCCCCGCCCCCCTCCTTGGCCCCGGACGACATGGTGCCCTTGGTCCCGGCCCGACCGGCCCCCCGGCCGCCCCCCCGGCGGCAGGTCGCCCCGTCCCTCCGGTGGGGGCCGGCGACAGCTCCGTCCCGGCCCCCCCGGCTGCTCCCCACCTCTCCGGGGGTCCCCAGGGGGCTGGGCTGGGCCCCCCCAATCGGCGGGCCGCGGAGCTGGGGGAGGGGGGGCTGGCCCGGGGGGGTCAGGCCCCGGGAGTCAGCATGGCCCGGGGGGGGCTGAGCGGCCCCCCCTCCCCAGCCCGTCCCTGGCCGGCCCCCCCCTTCCTGCGCCTCCCCCCGCCGGGGGGGTCTGAGGTGCGGGCCGGCGGATGCTGCAGGCCGAGGTCCCCCCCGCCCCCCCACGCGCCCTCTCTCCTCCGCCTCCTCCTCCTCTCCGCCTCCCCCCGCCACCTCGTCCTTTCTCTCCGGCACGCTGACATCACCATCCGGGGACTCCGGGCCCTTCCCCAAAGTTAACCCTTTCGGAGGGGGGAGGGGGAGCGGGGGCAGGGGGCGGGCCTGGGAGCCGGAGGGACAGAGAGGAGGGATGCAGGGATGCAGGAGGGGAGAGGGTGGAGGCCAGGCGAGGGAGAGACGTGCGGAGCAGAGACCGGGGCCGAGACGGGGCTACACAAAAGGAGATGAAGTCGGGCACAGAGGCAGACGGCGAGAGAGATGCGGACCAGCAGACCGGCTGGCGCGAGGCAGGGACAGGGGCAGAGCCGGGGGAGTCCGACGCGGAGAGGCAGAGACGGGGGGAAAAGAGGGAGAGAGTCGGCCGGGAAGACGGAGACAGGTGTGCAGAAACGCAGATGTGATGGAGAAGGGGAGAGGGGATGAGGGGGAGAGACAGCGACACAGAACCAGGGAGAGGCATAGGTGAGGGGAAGAGACAGGGAGGTGAGGGGGAGAGATAGGGAGGAACAGAGAGACAGAGACAGAGGGAGGGGAGGATGTAGAGGCGAGGCCCAGGGAGAAGAAGGGCAGCCAGAAAGATGAAGGGTCAGAGCGCAGGAGGGAAGTGGGAGAGACAGGTGGATGGGGATGAGGCGGCAGGTAAAAGAACAGACAGGTGGAGGGACAGAGACCCAGACGAAGAAAGACAGGGCTATGGAGAGGGACAAAGAAGGAGAGAGCTGGGGACCGGAAAAGAACCGTGGGGTCCCTACAGGGGGGAGGGCTACGTGCTGGGGAAGACGGGGGCACAGAAAGAGGGAGACAAGCAGAGAGAGGGAAAGAATTTGGGGGTTGCCGAACCAGGCCCCCAAGCCTGCCCACCCAGGCCTCCTTCTCCCTCTAGTATCAGGGCCCCATATCCACCCACAGCCCAGGTGCACCTTCTCAGATTTTCTTGGTTCCATTCCCCCTTTTAGGATCCTCAGTACTCCACAAAGAAACTTCCAGAACCCCCTCAGGTCCCTGTGTATGTTTTGAGACCCCTGAATATTCTTTGTGCCCACCATAGGGTCCCCTCAATCTTCATGTGGGCCTCCATACAATTCTACATGCCCACTATAGCACATCCACGGATCTGTGCTCAGGTAGATCTCCACATATTCCAGGACTCCTGTATCAGGTACCCAAAGGTGTTAGACACCCGTTTAGTCCCCAAGTCCCCTATAAAGTGGACCCAAGAGCTTCTAGTCTCCTAGACAACTGCCTTCATTCTGTAAACCTTTATTTAACACCAAATCTGAATGCTGGCCCTGTCCACATGGTGAGGGGACACCAGGGAACCACACCAACAAAGATCTTTGCCCCGTGGAGCTTCCACGGCAGTGGACACAGCAGGTGATAAACAAGATAAGCGAAGTGTATGTTTTGACAGTCAAGTCTCTGGAGACAAGTGCCGAGGAGCAGATGAGGGGTGCAGGAAGTGTTTGTTGGGTGGAGTAGGATTTTTTAAACGGTGCCAAGAAAGACTTCTCCAGTGAGGGAACACTGAAGGAAAATGAAGGTCAGAGCTGTGTGGACAAAGTACCTTCCACGCAGGGGACAGCGAGTGCAAAGGCCCTACGGTGCATGGTGGGAACCTCGAAGGGTCAGCGTGGCTGGAGGAGCAAGAGAGGGGGAGAGACAGAAAATGAGGTGAGGAGGCAGATCATATAGGACCCTATTAGAAGCAGGGTGACCATATGCCTGGTATTCTGTAATTATCGTCATCACCATCATTATTTGGTATTCTGTAATTATTAATGAGGTCTGTTTGCACTCTGAAGTCTCGCTATGCATTGAAAATTGTATGATCACCCTACTCATAAGGTCATCATAAGGACTATGGCTTTTGTAGGGTACCTGGGGAGTTTTCCTGTAGGCCAGCATTATATTATACGTATATTAACATACACAGTGTTATGTATAATTACACGTTGTATTTACATAGGTTGTATGGTACCATGCATAATAACGTATTGTAAATAATATAAATCGACTTGTACATGGGTGTATGTAAGGATGGTAGGCTGAATAACAGCCCCCAGAGATGCCCACATCCTAATTTCCCAGAACCTGGGCCTATGTCACCTTACGTAGCAAAAGAGACTTTGCAGATGTGACTGAGTTGAAGATCTGGAGATGGGCAGATGATCCTGGTTATCTGGGTGGGCCCTGTAGGTGATCGCAAGGATCCTTATGAAAGGGTGGCAGGGGACGGTCAGAGTCAGAGGAGATGGGACCAAGACAGCAGAAGCCAATGTGATGTAGCCACAATCCAAGGAATGTGGGTGGTCTCTGGAAGACAGAAAAGGCGGGCAGCAGATTTTCTCCTAGACCCTCGAGAAGGAACACAGCCCTGCTGCTACCTTGATTCTAACTGAGTAAGAACCATTTTGGACTTCAGACCACCAGAACTGTAAGATAATAAATCTGTGTTGTTTTAAGCCACCAAATTTTTCGTAATTTATTTTTTAAATGTTTATTTGTTTATTTTTTTGAGAGAGAGAAAGAGCGTGAGTGGGGGAGGGGCAGAAAGAAAGGGAGAGAGAGAATCCCAAGCAGACTCCATCACTGTCAGCGCAGAGCCCTATGCAGGGCTTGACGCAGGGACCCCCGAAGGGCTCCATCACACGAATTGAAGAGTCCATGCTTAACCGACTGAGGCACCCAGGCGCTTCTTTCATAATTTGTTAAAGGCAGCAATAGAAAGACATACAATAGGGTACAGGGCGTGAGGGTAGGGGTAGGAACCCAGACCCCTGATAGCTATTTTGCTCAGTGCTACAAACACCGCCCGCGGGTGCCCAGGGCTTTTACGTTGTCTCTCCAATTCTGTCCCCAATACAACCTCGCACACTCCTGGCGCAGCAGGATGTGCAATCCGTGTGCGACTGTGGCCGCCACCTGAGCTGAGTACAACCTTCTCCTAGCGGGGCAGGGCGGGGCCCCTAATGGAAGACTAGAACCAGGGGTTAAGCCCAGCTCGAGGCAAATAGCTCTACAGACCAGGCATATTCCCAGACCCGGGCCCCACGCACGGCGCACAGAACCGGCAAGCCTCCCGAACCACCTAGTCCGAGCATTTTGCTTTGGCTGCGGCCTTCAGGAATCCCCTCGTCCTGTGCACCTGGCAGGACCCAGGGAAGATTCCAAGAGGGAGAGGCTGGGTGATAATAGGTGTCCGCAGGCGCTGCAGCGGGAACAAGGGAGCCCCCTTTGACGACTGGGGAAACTGAGGCCAGGAGCGGGGTGGAATGGGCCAAAGGCTGCTTACATCAAATGTTAGGGGTGAGAACCTAGGGCTCCAGTAAAAGATACAGCAGGTGTCCAGGTGCAGGGGAAAAGGCCCTAGGGTGAGGGACCTGCACAACCTGCAAGTAGGGGGTGGGGCCTAACGGGGAGCGGCCCGCTCACCGGCACGCGGCGGGGCTCAGGGGAGGGGTGGAGTCAAGCTGGGAGAGGCAGAAAGGCCCAGAACAGGGGCGGAGCGTGAGGTGGCAGGGCGGGGCGAGAACATTGGTGTGGGCGGAGCTACACTGTGGGCGGGGCGAAGCCACGGCAGGGGTGGAGCTTGCAAGGAGGACTAGGGAACGCGGCTCCTAAGGGGCGAGATCTGGGTCGGGGCGGAGCTTAGGCTGAGCATGAAGCGGGGGGCGGGGCCGGCCGCCTTATCCGGCCAGGTGGGAAGGGCTTAAGAGCCGGGAAAGCCTCCTGGATCAAGGTTGGGAGGGTGCGCCGGGAACTTCCGGGCGAGTTTGGCGCATTTCCGGTCAAGATGGCGGCGCCCAGCAGAGTCAGGTGCGGGCGACTCTGTCTTTAGTAGCGGCGGCGACTCACAGCCCGGGGAGGTGAGTCTTGGGTTAGGGAGGTCCGTCTCGCTCTGGCTCCTCTCTTTGGAGAGGAAGGAGAGGGGATTTGTTGCTAAGGCGTCCAAAGGGGGGGCTTGTTGCCAAGGAGGCAGGGCAGTGGGGTTGCTAAGAGACGGGAACGCACTTAGGGGCGATGGGGGAGGGGGTTGCTAGGTTGCTAGTTGGAGTGGGTGGGGCCTGTTGCGAGGGAGGAAGGAGGGGCGTGTGACTTTGGGGATGGGTCCTGTGGGTCTGCAGGAAGGAAAGAGGGCTGTGGCTATGGTGGGTGCGGGCAGAGTGGTTTGGGGTCATGGGCGGGCGCCCAGCTCCCCTAAAACGCCGCCTTCTCAGCAGACCCCCAGGAGTCGACCCGACGGGACGCCAGAGCTACCTCAGCGGTGGCCACCCGCTCTCCCAGACACATTCTTCCCTTCACAAACAGCCCATGGCGGACCAAGGCTCTGGGGGCAGCCGCCTCCCCCTGGCGCTGCCCCCGGCCTCCCAGGGTTGCTCCTCAGGGGGCGGCGGCTCCTCGGCCGGGAACTCGAGCCATCCTCCGCCCCCGCGAAACCTCCAAGGCCTGCTGCAGATGGCTATCACGGCGGGCTCTCAGGAACCAGAGCCCCCTCCAGAGCCCATGAGTGAAGAGGTAAAGGGCGGGGATCCCGGAGGTGGGGAGAGGGGGTAGGTGGGACAGAAATCTCTCGGGAAGTGCGTCCTGGGCAGGGGCGGGAGTCCAGGTGTGAAGGCATAGCGGGCTGTGTTTGTGCCAGGTGGGGTTATGGTAGACTGGAGGTCAGATCTCGGAAGTGCCTGCGAGGGCAGATCCCTGGATCCCAGCATCCCGTCGAGGTGCAGAGTTGCACAGTAGCTTTGTGGTGAGAAGGGAAAGGGAGCCGGGCAGACCTGGTTTCGGCAGTATCCAGCTGTGTGACCTTGGGTATGGCACTTCACCTCTCTGAGCAGCAGGTTCTTTATTTGCAAGTTGATGATGACGCTACGAATAATAGCATTTCATAGGGTATTTCTGAGGTTCCCGTTTAAGCAGGGGTCAACACAGCGCCGGGCAGTGTTCCTGAAGACAGCAGGCTGTTCTCATCAAGAGTGCAGGCTCAGGGGACAGGCACTTAGGTTTGACGTTAGGCTTTGTGGGTGGCCGACACTGTGACCTTGGGCAAGTCACAGCCTTTCTGGGCCTCGGTTTTCTCATCTGTGAAGTGGGGATAGTGATACTCACCTGGGAGGCTTGTCTTGGAGATTAGTTAGCAATACTGGTTATATGTGATGTTTAGTGGCCGATGGTGATTATAGTATACAAAATATTGTGCTAATCCAGTGATGTCATTGAACGTTTAGGACAATGAGGTAGGAATAGGCACAGAAGGATTAACATCTTGCCCAAATTCATCCAGGACTTGTGACTTACAGAGCCCGCATATGAGCACTAACAGACCTGGTGGGAAAAAAAAAACAAACAAACAAACAAGAAATCAGTGGCCAGCTCTCAGCTGTCATCTCACTTGGCCTAATAGGCAGCATTTGATTCCTACCCATCTCCTTGATCTCTTTCTTCATTTGTTTTCTAGAACAGCAGTGTCCTGGTTTTATCCTTACTCACTGGCTCTCCTTCCCTCTCCTCTGCTGGTTCTTCCTCATTCTCCAGCCTCTGAATGAATGCGTACCCCAGGGCTCTCCTCTTACCTACCTGTGCTCACTTCCTTTGTGAACTCATGTTCTGTTGAGATTTCCCCCTGACCACTCGCAGATTTATATCTCTAGACCAGTGGTTCTGATATTATCTCTCTGCGGACATTTGACAACCAGCGGAGACACGTTTAGTTGTTCAACTCGGGGCAGGGGGTGGGCTCCTGGCATCTAGTAGGTAGAGACCAGGGCAGCTGCTTGCCGCTCAACATCATCCAGTGTACCCACCCCCAACAGAACCATCCAGCTCAGAGTGTCAGTAGAGCCAGGTTGGGAAAGGCAGATCTAGGCTGGACCTCCTCTCTGAGCTCCAGCATTTCGCCTTGGGTGTGTAATAGATCTCTCAAGCTGAACGTGTTGAAAAATGAGCTCTAATCTCCACTCCTCATGTTCCATACCTGCTTCCCCTCCCGTTTTCCCCATCTCCTTCTAGTTGCTCAGGACAGAGACCTAGGAGTGCCTTCTTTCCCACTCCGTTGCCACTCTCTCCGTAAATCTCGTGTCTAGAAAGTTGTGAATAGAAACGATGCTCAACGGAAACCTGTTGATTGAAGGAGCAGTCAGCTCCCGAATGTTGGCCGTTATTAGTAACAACTGTTAGGCGTGAACGAATTTCTGACAGAGGGTTGCTTCTTTCCCCACCCTCCTGCCCGGTCTCGCGCCCCAGAGGCGTCAGTGGCTGCAGGAGGCCATGTCCGCCGCCTTCCGGGGCCAGCGGGAGGAGGTGGAGCAGATGAAGAACTGCCTCCGAGTGCTGTCCCAGCCTACACCCTCCTTGGCTGGGGAGGCTGAACTGGCCGCTGATCAGCAGGAGCGTGAGGGGGCCCTGGAGCTGCTGGCCGACCTGTGTGAGAACATGGACAATGCTGCAGGTACACCCCGGGCTGCCCACCCCCGCCTCCAGGGTCCTGCCCCTTCTCCCTGGTCTCCCCTCTGTCTCTTCCCTCCTCTGCAGCCCCGGGTCCCTCTGTGTCTTAGCCCCTGTCCTTCCTTTCGGGGATCACACTGTCGGCCTCTCCCCTACCCTCCCGGCCTCCAGCCTCTCCCTCTCTAGTCTGGTCCCAGATGTGACTGCCCTGTCTCTTCCTGCCTGGTCCCCTTGTCATCAGGAGGGGACCTTCTCTCACCCCACCAGCCCGGCGGCACGTCTGCCTCCCCAGTATCCTCCCAAACTGGTCATTTCTCCCTAGTCTCTTGCGTGTGCACTGTCGCGTGAGTGAGGAGGTGGTTCGGGGCAGGACGGTCAGAGAGGGTCTCCCCGAGGGGTGCCATTTGGTCAGAGGCCTGAAGCAGTGGAGTGAGTTATGAGATTAGCTCTGGAAAAAGCTAATGGGGTATGGCCAGTGCGAAGGCCCTGGGGTGGGAACATACCTGGGACGTGCAGGAACAGCAGTAGGGCCAACAGGCCAGAATGGAGTGAGCGAAGGGCGGGAGGTGGGAGGGGACGCTGGGTGTGGAGGGCCTTGCAGGCCAGAGTCGGTGCTGGGGTTTTGTTCTAAATGCCAAGAAGCTGATAGGAGGAGGACATTCTACTTGCAGTCGCGGGGGCATAATATAGTCATTGAGGGTGTGGATTTGTCTTTTCTGGCCGTTTCACGTCAATGGAATCATAGAATATGTGGCCTCCGAGTGGACGTTTTCAAGGGTTTTCCATGTGGGAGCCTGTAACTGGAACTTTATTCCTCTCTGGAACAACCTATTGTGTGGACAGGTCACGGGTTTGCTTATCCATTCATCAGTTAATGGACATTGGGGTCATTTCCCCCATTGCTTATTGAGAATACTGCCCTCGTGAACATTGGTGCAAGTGTCTGTTTGAGTCTGTGCGTTCCGTGGTTTTGGGTCTTTATGTAGGAGTGGTCATATGACAACGCTGCGTTTAACTTCTCGAGGAACCACCAAGCTCGCTGAGACCACTTTATTTATAAGAACGGGTGCTGGGCCGTAGTTTGCCGAGCCCTGGTCTAGTATGAGGTACTCCCACAGGGAGATTGGGGGTCAGTACCGGAATTCAGTGGGCTGCAGCCTGGGACCCTAAGCCCCCAAACGCTGACATTTTTTTTTTTCTGTTTTTACTTTTGTTTGCATGTATTTCATGCAGAATTTACTCCCGGGCCATAAGTTTTTGTTTCTTCACTTTCTTCTGGGATATCTTTTTCTTCTGTGCAACCTCCTCTTCTGGTTTAGGAACAATCTGCTCTTTTTCAGTAAGGATCATCTCAATGTGGCAGGGAGAGCTCATGCATGGGCTAATCCGACCATGAGCCCTGTAAGTTCTACGCCGCATTTTGGGGGCTTTGTTCACCTGGATGTGCTCAATGACCAGAGAATCTACATCTAAACCCTTACGTTCAGCATTGCTGTCTGCATTTTTAAGCACGTGCAGTAAAAATTCGGCACTCTTTTTGGGCCACCGACCCTGTGTCCAGCCCCACTGTTTGGCCTGGGCACACCTACCAACTCCACCGTTGTAGCGTTGGGATGGCACATATTGCTTCTGCAAAGTGACATCTTTCAGATACTTGGTGGCCTTTCGGATATGCATACCGATACTTGGTGGCCTTTCGGATATGCATTCTTGATGGCCTGGGCAGTTTCCCGTGTGTTCTTAGAGTGAACACGAAGATTTGAACCTCTTGATTTGCATGATTTTGTCGGGTTTTCCGGGTCAAGTGAATAGCGAACCATTTTCAGAGATCACCTCAGGCCGCTTACGGGAAGAGAAACGCTGACATTTTTGAGACCTCGGAGGGATGCCTGGTTGGGTGCCGGGAGGAAGCCCACACTTGAGGCAGGCTCCCCTGGGAGGCAGCCTCACCCTCCAGCCTCACCTGGCGTATGAACTTGTGAGGGTGGCAGTAACAAAGCACCACAGAATGGGAGGCTTGAACAGACTTGTGTCGCCTCACACCTCTGGAGACTGGAAGTCTGAGATCCAGGTGTGGGCAGGGTCAGTTTCTCTTGGGCTCGGGTCTCCTTGGTTTGCAGGTGGCCGCCTTCTCCCCGTGTCCACACGTGGTCTTCCCTGCGTGCATGTCTGTGTCCTGATCTCTTATAAGGACACCGGTCGTACCAGATTAGCACCCACCCTGATGACCTCACTCTACCTGGGTGATTTCTTAAAAGGCCCTGTTTCCCCATACGTTACATCCTTAGACACTCGGGGCTTCAGCATACGAATGTTGGGGGGGAGGGCACAGCTCAGCCCCTAGCACCTGAACTCTCGTCTCCCCTCTCTCTGGCACAGACTTCTGCCAGCTGTCAGGCATGCACCTGCTGGTGGGCCGGTACCTGGAGGCAGGGCCCGCGGGGCTGCGGTGGCGGGCAGCACAGCTCATCGGCACCTGCAGCCAGAACGTGGCGGCCATCCAGGAGCAGGTGCTGGGCCTGGGCGCCCTGCGCAAGTTGCTGCGGCTTCTCGACCGGGACTCCTCCGACTTGGTGCGCGTGAAGGCCCTGTTCGCCATCTCCTGTGAGTGTCGGGGGGGCTGCGGGGAGGCGCACAGATCCTGCTGGGATCTGCCTGGGGGCAGGTGGAGGGGGACCTGAACGTTCAGTTATGCCCATTACCCGTTGAGACTCTGTGCTGGGTGCCAGGACTGGGTGGTGAGCTTGCCAACCCCCTGTCACTCAGAGAGCCAGACCCTAGTGCCACGGGAATGCTGCTCAACACGTCAGAGTCGTCAGTCTCTGTTGCCCTTCCTTGTCGTGAGGAGGGGGCCGTCCTTGCCTGAGAGGGTGGCCTCCACCCATTAGAGATACCAGTGGCTCTCACTCACGCTGCCTCCTGGGGAACAGGTGCCTGGATGGGGCTGATGCCGACACCTGTGGGGCACTCTCTGTGTGCCAGGCCCCACACCAAGCCTGGGTGAGCATTAGCTTGCTTAGCCCGCACACACACCGTCGGAGGTAGGGAGACTGAATCTGCGTCAAGGACAGACCAGGTCAGGTAGCCTAAGTGACAACCCGGGCGCCCTGCAAGGATGTGCAGGTGCGCGGTCGGAGCCCAGGCAGTGCCCTCCACCATGCGCTGGGCCCCCGTCTATGTGTGCGCCATGCTGGGGGCCCCCATTTGACGGTTTCTTTCTGTCTTTTTTTTTTTTTAATAAGCTTTGTTGGGATGAAATTCACAGGCTATAGAATTCATCCTTTTGTTTATTTTTAAAACAGTTTTAATGTTTATTTATTTTTGAGAGACAGAAAGAGAGAGGGAGGCAGAGGATGAGAAGCAGGCTCTGAGCCGTCAAGCGCAGAGCCTGACTTGGGGCTCGAACCTGTGAACTGTGAGATCATGACCTGAGCCGAAGTCAGATGCTTCACCGACTGAGCCACCCAGACACCCCATCATCCCTTTGAAGTGCACAGTTTAGTGTATTCTCAAGGCTGTGCAACCATCACAGCTGTCGAACCTCAGAACATTTCCATCGCTCCCAAGAGAAGCCCCACGCCTGTTAGCGGCCCCTCTGCGCCCCCTTTCCTCCGGCCCCTGGCAGCCACCCAGCAGCCTGCTTACTGCTCGCCTGCCCCGGACATGTGGCAGAAGTCATACGCCGCATGGCCTTTTGCAGCTGGCTTCTTTCACTGAGCGTCGTTCTCCAGGCGCGTCTGCGTTTATAGCACGTACCACCGCCTCGTTCGCTTGTGTGGCTGAATAGTACGTCATTCGTGAATGGACTACGTTCTGTTTATTCCTTCATCACTCGCATGGCAGGTGGTTTCTACCTTTGGCTGTGTGAACGGTCCCACCGTGGACCATGTGGGCAAGGTTTTGAGCGGACGCGTGTCTTCATCGCCCTCGGGTACGCACGCCTGGGTGCGGGCGTGCACGGGGTCCTGTGGCCGCTCTGCATTTAACTCTTGGAAGTTGGAGGAGAACCTGTTCCCTCCCCTCACAACACTCGTGATACCAAACGTGTGTGCGGGGGTTTCTACAACAACCAGGTTTCCAACTTGCTGGACACCAGCGGGGTGTTGGACAGTTCCATTCGGACACTAGCTACCCGCAGATGGCACACCTCCCACAGGTTAAGGGCTCAGCTCTACGAGACTGCCCTGCTTCAGACACCAGTGGAGAGTTTGGGCGTCCCTTACTTCTTCGTTACTGGCTACGTATTGGTGGTTCCCATGACGCCCCTCCTCGGCCTCGATAACTTGCCAGAATGGCTCACAGAGCTCAAGGAAATACCTGTGTTTAATGACTTATTATAAAGGATGTGATAAAGGGTACAGATGAACATCCAGATGAAGAGGACATGGGACGAGGTCTAGAAGGGTCCTGAGGACAGGAGCTTCTGCCCCTAAGGAGTTGGGGTGTGCCATCCTCCTGGATTCACTAACCCAGAGGCTCTCCAAACCCCACAGTTTAGGGATTTTTTTAAGTTGTAGAAACCCCCGCACAAACTTAAAAAGCACAAGCAGGGGGAGGGGCAGAGAGAGAGAGAGAGAGAGAGAAAATCCCAAGCAGCCTCCACACTGTCAGCGCAGAGCCCAACTCGGGGCTAAAAGTCATGAGTTGTGAGATCATGACCTGAGCCGTAACCAGGAGTCGGACACTTAACCGACTGAGCCGCCCAGGCGCCCCGAGGGATTTTTATGGAGGCTTTCGCACGTAGGCGCGACGGATCACTGACTTCACTTCCAGTGCCTCTCTCCTTTCTGGAGGACGGGAGGTGGGGCTGGAAGTTCCAAGTTTCTAATCATGGGTTGGTCTTTCTGATAAGTAAACCCCATCCAGTAGTCCACCCAGAGTCACCTCATTAGAACAGAAGATGCTCCTATCACCCAGAAACTTCCAAGGGTTTTAAGACGTTGGTGTCAGGAAAGGGGGCAGAGACCAAGTATGTATTTAGTATGTCACAGTGGCCCCGGGAGAAGAACAGGGAGGCTGGGGAGAAAGGGATTGTGGCAAGGGTGCGGGAAAGAGTCCTGGAGGAGGTGGCATCTGGAAAGTCACCTGCAAAACTGGGGAGACAGATGGACAGGCAGACCTTGGGTGGCTTGGCCACAAAGGGTGGACAGAGAGACTCAGCTCCCCAGAGGTCCCGAGAGCCAGAGCAGGATGGGGAAGAGGTGGGTCAGTGTTGTCTTCTAATAGCTTGCGTTAATCATCTCTCAGTAAAAAGAAATACCTAAAAAAAAAAAAAGCAATGCTTATGAAGCACGGGCCCCTAGAAGTTGATGTTGATGGCGGTGACGGTGGTGAGGATTCTGGTGATGGTGGTGACCGTGACCTCGAGGTTCCTCCCCCCGCTTGTCTCCCCCCAGGCCTGGTCCGGGAGCAGGAGGCTGGGCTGCTGCAGTTCCTGCGCCTGGACGGCTTCTCTGTGTTGATGCGGGCCATGCAGCAGCAGGTGCAGAAGCTCAAGGTCAAGTCGGCGTTCCTGCTGCAGAACCTGCTGGTGGGCCACCCCGAACACAAAGGTGGGGCAGCCAGGGCAGGGGGCCCAGGGACGGTCCCAAAGGGAGGGTGGGCGGTATGTGGGGGGGGAGGGGTGTGGACTGCCCCTCTGACCCCCAAGACCCTTCCCCCAGGGACCCTGTGCTCCATGGGGATGGTCCAGCAGCTGGTGGCCCTGATCCGGACAGAACACAGCCCCTTCCATGAGCATGTGCTTGGAGCCCTGTGCAGGTATGCTGGGGCCTCCGAGAGGGCGAGGCCTGCGCCAGGCACCGCCCCCCCCCCCCCACCTCCCGGGCTGGCACCGCTGGGCTCCTGCCCACCAGCCTCCTCCCTGATGGGATTCGGGAGCTTGGGCCTTTCCCACAGAGGGGGCAGGCATCATTGTGCTGGCCCTCCCTGAGCAGTAGTTTCCTCACTTGTAGGGGCTGACACGGCAGCCTGGGAGGAGGGGCAGAGGCTTACCCCGCTCCCCCCACACACGGTACCGACAGATTAGTGTCTGCACGAGAGGACACGGGGAGCAGCCCGTCACGCAGGTGGCGGCTCCCGCGTGCCGAGCGGGCTCCAGGCCAGGCTCTGTGCCAAGTGCCTTGTTTTGTACCAGTCTCATCGTAGTCCCTGGGGTGGCGTGGGGACGGCGTGAGGTCTGCATCCGGATGGGGAAACTGAGGCCCAGCGTGGGGAACTGTCTTGCCCGGGCTCCTGTGGGAGCAGCGCGGGGGCGGGCCTGTGTAGAGCGGGGTCCCAAGGATTGCTCCCCTGTCCCCGCAGCCTGGTGACAGACTTCCCCCAGGGCGTGCGGGAGTGCCGAGAGCCCGAGCTGGGCCTGGAGGAGCTGCTCCGTCACCGCGTCCAGCTGCTACAGCAGCACGAGGAGTACCAGGTACGGCCCACGGGCGTGGCTGCGGCACCTGCCGCGTCCTTCCTGCGTCTCTTGCCGCGTGCCTCGTGCTCTGAGCTAGCGCTGCTGCACGGGCGAATGGGAGCCCGGGCTGCCGCAAGGGGTTAGTTAGCAGTCATTCATTTATAGCCAAATCGTATAGTTATTTACATCCTGTCAGAGTTTTAACAATGAATCTTTATTAGATTGCTAAATAACAGGTCTGATAAGTAGCAACCAACGAGATAATTGAATAAGAAACGAGATAAGTAACTCGTGTATTTAATTAGGTAATAAGTAACAAGTGATAACTCAGATAATTAATCAGGAACAAATAAGTGATAAAGAGCAACTAATTAAATATTCGCACAGTTGTTTAATTATTTAAGTGATTTAGCTGATAATTGAACGTGTCACGCTCCAGGGACAACTGTTCGACTGAGTCCGTTCCTCCGTGACACTGTCGAGAGTTCACAGAGGTGCTGGGAGTGAGGAGCAGGGATGACCAGGAGAGGCACAGTGTCCACTCCTAGGGGCTTGCCCCGACCTCATCACAGGGACACGTGGAAACATGTGCCCACGGATCGTGGGGTCCACGGAGCCCCAACCCGGCCTGGGCTCACTTCCAGCTGGGGAGTGCTTTAGTTGTTGCATTCGATCCCTGAGCCGCCTGCGTGGCAGGTGATACCACACAGCCCACTGGTGGGGACCCTCCTGGTGAGACAGGTCTCCTGTGAACTGACCAGCACTCCTTTTGCCTTTTTTTTGTTTGTTTGTTCCAAAAAAAAAAAAAAGTCTGTTAGCTCTATTTGGTTTTAATTTTTCTTTTAACATTTATTTATTTTTGAGAGGAGACAGAGCACAAGCAGGGGAGGGGCAGAGGGAGAGAGGGAGACACAGACTCAGAAGCAGGCTCCAGGCTCTGACCTGTCAGCACACAGTCCGATGAGGGTCTCGAACTCACGAGCCGTGAGGTCATGAGCTGAGCTGAAGTCGGACGCTCAACTGACTGAGCCACCCAGGCGCCCCGCTTAACAGTTCTGTTGAGGTATAAGTGTCATGTAATAAACTCCACTTATTTGAAGTGTGCGACGTGAGAAGCTTAGACATATGGATACACCTGTGGAAACCTTCATTCTTCCTTGCCTCCCTTTGTCGGGGGCAGCTCAGCCATGTGCCAGGCCCTGATCTGGGCGCTGGGAGTTTGGGGAGGAGCAAAAGGGTACAGCCTTTGCTCTCACGGGGGCTCAGGGGTGATAAACATGCAGACACGCAGAAATACATATTTACAAGTACACGTACACCTTGTGTGTGCATGTATATGTGCATGCATAATACATGCAGTGTTCGTATATGTGTAATTTAACACGGATAGTATGACATCAGGAGGTTACAAGTACATTGACGGAAAAAACGTGAGGGGGCACAGAAGACGGGGCAGTGATGCGTTAGATCTGGTGCCATATCAGTTTCCTACGGCTGCTCTAACAGTACCACAGACTGGGTGGCTTAACACAGGGAGGTATGCTCTCACAGTTCTGGGGACTAGAAGTCTGAAGGCAAGGTGTCGGCAGGGCCGTGCTCCCTCTGAAGCTTCTAGGGGAATAATCCTTCCACTTCCAGCTGCTAGTAGTTGCTGGCAATCTTTGGCTTGTGGATGTGCCGGTCCGGTTTCTGCCTCCATTTTCACATGGGCCTTCTTCTGTGTCTGTGTGTCTGTCTTGGAAATCTTTCCAGATACTTAGAGGTCTGCTTTAATTTCAGCATAATTGAATGACGCAGTTGGCATGATATCCCGTAAGGTGATTCTGTCATGACTTAGTCCTCTTTTGTAGGTAAATTTAAGAGTTAAATTTCATGAATGCTTTCTTGCAAAAAGGTCCTGTAGTCATGTGGTTCAAAAGTGAAGCTGCATAGGAGGGTAAGCAGTGAAAAGTCTCCCCGCTGCCCTTGTCTTTAACCACCCAGTGCCTCCCCCAGTTCTGTGTGCGCCCTTCCTCAGATGGTCTATGCACACAAGCAAATGTGCGTGTAAATTCTCCTCTTCCTGTGCCCCTTTTGTGCACAACCGACCTGTTCTGACCACTCTTCTGTTCCCTGCCTCATTCCCTTTCATAACGTCTCAGGGAGGGGTGCAGGAGGAGTGTGTTGTGTGTTGGTGGCCCTGGCTTTTTCCTGTTTCCTTTGAGAGCTGCAAGGTAGGTCGCTTCTTCCGCACCATGACCCCTGTTAACGGACATGCTGGTTGTTGCTACCACCCTGCGAAAGGAATAACCTTTTTACCTGTTACTTTAATATGCATGAATATGGCTATAGGACAATTTCCAGAGAGGGAAAAGCGGCCAGGTTAAGGTAGGTTAAAGCGAAGGTACAGAGTTAGGGGCCGTTTTGTTAGCTATTGCCAAGTTGCTCTCTATAAGGGGGGAACCAGTTGATGAGGGCGCCCAAGGGTCCCTTAAGCCATTTGGTCTTTTTCCAAGCCAATTGGCGAAAAGTAGTATTCCAGACTGGTTTACATTTGCGTTTCTGCAGTGAGTAACGTCGGACAGCTTTCCTTTCTCGTGGACTGCTCGTTCGTATCCTGTGCCCATTCGTCTACAGGGTGGTGTTTTTTTTTTTTTTTTTAAATTTTTTTAACGTTTGTTTATTTTTGAGACAGAGAGAGACAGAGCATGAACGGGGGAGGGTCAGAGAGAGAGGGAGACACAGAATCTGAAACAGGCTCTGGGCTCTGAGCATTCAGCACAGAGCCCGACGTGGGGCTCGAACCCACATACTGCGAGATCGTGACCTGAGCCGAAGTCGGACGCTTAACCGACTGAGCCACCCAGGCACCCTAAGGGGTGGTGGTTTTTATAATCGATTTATTTTAAAGCTCTTGAAGCATTAAATATGTTAGCCTTTTCAGACGAGTTGCAAATATTTTTCACCCCAAACTGTTGTTTTTCTTTCCTTTTTGTTTCCGGCATCTTTTTGCCAAGCAGAACCCTTTTCAGGTTCATACAGTCCAGTCTTTCAGTGGTGTTTGTACCTGTGGAAGGGGTTTTAGTTTTAAGTGGTGATTAGTAGGGGTCGGTCGTACCTGGGAGTTAGGGCACAAGGAGCTGAGGGCAGGACTCACCAGTGGGGTTTGATGGAGGCTGCGCAGCCCCTGGTTCTAGGTCAGTAGTCCGGGCACAGGGGAGAATGAGGGATCCCGCTGGCATGGATCTCCGCCGAGATCTGAGGACCCTGGGAGACTTCTGGGGCGGGCAGTGCGGAGGGCAGAGACCCCGAAACAGGGGTGGGCATCTGCACTCAGGACTCCGCCTCTTGTCCCCCCACCCCCACCCCGATCCAGGAGGAGTTGGAGTTCTGTGAAAAGCTGCTACAGACCTGTTTCTCCAGCCCCACGGATGACAGCATGGATCGGTGAAACCTGGTGGCTTATCGCCTGTCTCCGTGGAGCCCCAGGCTTCCTGCCTCCCAAGGGAGAGCAGGGCCTTACTGGTGCATGGCCAGGGCGTGCCAGCCGGTCTCTGCTCAGCCCCCTGCAGGGGCACCGGGGAAGGCTCTGGCTCCCTGGATCTCACCTCTTGTGCTCTCACGCCCTTCCTTCTTCTTGTGTCCACACTGTTCTAATAAAGGTGTTTCTCTTCCTCCAGCTCATTCACTGCAGCCTTTGTCACCTCCCCTAGAGGATAGTTGGGGGGTGGGGCACGATCTCACAGGACCGAGGGAGCCACGGAGGAGGAGAGGGCAGCGGGAGGAACCTGGAAAGAAAAGTGCTGCTCCCTAAAATCCAGAGCCATCGTGTCTCATCTTCTCAGGCCCTCTTGAGAGGGAGTGTGGTGGACACCCGCCCTCCCTTTTGACCATCCAGCGTCGCCGGTTTCTCCATCAGAAGAACCCCGCACGTTTGATATCCAAAGGGCCTGCCCGGAGGCGGGAGCCATGTTACTTCCCAGCATCCCGTGCAGAGGCATGTCACGTGACATCAGCCCCACCAATTAGAGCCCACCGCGCGGCTTCTGGGCGCGGGAGATGGGGGAAAGGCGGGAGCAGGTGCACCGCGGCCAGCCCGAAGCGCACTACTTGCCCAGGGCTTGGGCATGGGCCTTGCTCCCGGCTTCAAAGCACTGAGAGAGCCCCAGCCTTATCCGATATTGGGGCCGGAGACAGGTCTCACCCCCTTTCATAAATTCCTTGTCAGCTCAACCCAGTCTGGTCGTGTGCAACCAAGGCTCGTGACCAGTGCCATTTTTCAGACGAGGAATGTGAGCCCAGGGTGTTGATGCGTGGGCAAATTCACACAGCTAGGTTTCAGACCCGGGCTGGCTTCAAAGCTGTGCTCCTCCTGTACCCTGGTCTCCTAGCTCCATTTCGTACACGCTAATTCCTCTCGTGTGGCATTTACTCGTACTCTTGGGATTTGGGATGGCCCAATTATTTCACCCTTCTTCCCAAGTTCAGGATAAATTGAAAGGTAGCTACAGAATCCAAGAATTGGAGCTCAAGTATCACGTTTATTACCATTATGGCCAATCAGAGAAAGTAGCTTTAGTCTTGCTGCTACCCCACCCAGCGTGAGACATGCTTGCCTGTCTGGTCACAGGCAGCACTGGACAAGCAGAGGCCTCCCCTTGGGTGCCGCAGGCCGCACTGGGCAAGCTGGCTCTAAGACAGGGAGGGCTGACGTGAGCCACGATGCCCGTCCAATCTGGCAAATTGTTCCTCAGCCCCTAAAGGGGTTGGAGAGGCCAGGGGAGACACACTAAGCAATAGAAGTACCTCCTTGTGGAAATGTGAACAATGGGGAACGAGCGTTGTCACCAGACACTTTAAGCGCCTTCCAATTTTTTACGCATAACAGCATCGCCAACCTGTGAGTCCTGATAGGGGGGAGACGACGCAGATTTTGGTCTTTAAAGCTGCTGCAGCTTCCCAGGTTCTTCCAGACTGACCATGTCAACTTCTCAGGTTTCTTTTGCTGGTTGAAAAGGGCTACCCCTCGTCTCTCAGTTCCTGAGCTTATGTGTTAAAATAATATGGCAACTGTGCAAACATGTAACAAAGCAAGCAAAATGCTGAGTAAAAGACAAAAGAATGTGACCGAAGAAAAGATGACTGAGGAACAGAAGGAAATGCATCACAACCGCTTCAAGCTGAGTTACAATAGGAACCTGGGTCCATTTTAGAACAACCCCCCCCCCCCCAAACAAAAACAAAAACAAATCCCCAGGCACCTGGGTGGCTCAGACTTTGGCTCAGATCATGATCTCACAGCTGGTTGGTTCAAGCCCCATGTCAGGCTCTGTGCTGACAGCTCAGAACCTGGAGCCTGCTTCAGATTCTGTCTCCCCCACCTCTCTGCCCATCCTCCATTCTTTCGCTCTCTCAAAAATAAATGTTTCAAAAAATTGAAGAAACAAATAACAAAAAACAAATCCCCAATGATGAAAAGGTTAAGATTGGCAAAACTAAGGAAACAAATAGAGGACTATGGTGGATTGTTCAGGAAATATTTACTCCCTCCCATTCCACCTCCGTAAGAGAAGTACACTTATCCACTCTGTTGGTGTGTGGAATTTATGTGCCTGCTCCCCATAACTTTGGGCTTGATTGTGTGACTTGCTTTGACCAATGGATGGTGGCAGATATGAGGCAACCTGAGACTTGAAATGCGCTAACAGATGGGCTCGACCTGGGCTGCGTCTCCCTTTCCTTGTGAGATGGTGCCCTGGGTAGCCCATGGTGCCAGAATATGAGAGACATGGGAAACAGAACCAACTTTGCCAAACTTCACATTGGCCAGCTCCAAGCTGTAAAAATGATAGATACATGCTGCTGAGGTTGTGATTGTTACACAGCAGCAGATAACTGACACAAGGGCCAAAAATTAGCTCATGCAGCAAATCCACTGGAAATAGCAAGGACCAGAAGAAGAGACATATGATAATAAGCAAATACAGGTGGAAATGAGAAAGATTAAAGCAAGTACAGAGGAGCTAACAAATGTGAAAGGCAAATGCATAACTGGCATCCTTGAAATGGGGAACAAACAACAAGAACAGGAAAATGTACTAAACATATGATTCAATAAAATGTCTCTGAAATAAAAAAAAAGTAAATCTGCAGGTTAAAAAAATGAAAGGAGTCCGTACACGCACGCACTCGTCTGATCCTTACAGTGGGCCTTACAGTAACATGAGCAAGGGCCTGTAACAAATTGGGGAAACTGAGGCAACAGTAAAGACAAGGTCTGGGCAAAAACCTAAGGCGAGACCTAAGTCAGCTTTACGCACAGAGAAGGCGTCGAGAACCGCGCGAGGCAGACGCGCGCGCGGGGCCCTGGTTGGAGAGAAAACCGGGTGCGGATCACCCAGGACCTGGACCCTGGAGCGAAAGCAGGAAATAATTGGAGGAGACGGAATGGATTTCCAAAAGGAGCGAGTGGGAAGAGAAATCCTGGAGCAGGATTTGCTCTGGACTTTGGAACGGAGTCGTAGACAAAGGCTACCCGCGTGCGGTGGCGCCTGCGCGTTGGGTTGTCTGGGTTTATTCAGGGAGAGACCGTTGGCCCAAACTAACGCAAGCGCATCCGCAGCCATGTTCTGGCTGGGCCGGAGGGGCGTGGTTGTGCCCCGCGCGCAAACGCACTGCCCGGGCCGGGGCGCGCGGCCTCCGCGCACCCGGTCGGCGGCGGGTGGGCGGGGCTTCCTGCGTGCCCCTGCGCTAGGGGATTGTGGGATAGTGGCGGACGGAGCCGGGCGTCGGAGGCACCTAGCCGACTGCAGAGTCCGAAGACGCGGTCCGTTTGAGGAAGGGGGCGCCGAAGGAAGTGGGCCTCGGCTTCCGTCGGCCGCTCCTCAGCCCTGCGGCCTGTTAGGACTGCGGAGGACAACGTCTTCCCTGACCGGCCTTTGCTTTCCCGCGCGCCGCCGGGCCGGGCCAGCCGGGACCACTTCCCCGCTGAGGGCCTTCGCCGGCCTCGCGGCCGCACCGACCTCTCCGCGGCCCCGGTCGCCGGCGAGCCCCGGACGCCCGCCTCCGTCCGCTCCCGGCCGGCGCTGACCCCCGGACTCTGGAGCTCGGCGCGCGGGGAGCCCCCTAGGCCCGAAGGCGTTAGCGCGAGCCCCCGCCGCCGCCGCCCCCCGCCCCCTCATACCGGGCCCCTGAGGCGGGGCCGGAGCCGCCGGCGGCGGGGCGGGGGGGGCGCCCCGATGAGCCCCGAGTGCGAGGAACCGCCGCCCCCCCGCGCAGGTGAGCGGGCCCCCGGGTTCCCCGAGGGTCTCTCAGCCCCCCAGGTATCGGACCCCCCCCCCTCCCCCGGCCAAGTTCCCTAGTCTCTCCTCTCGGCCTCCCGCCGGCCAGCTCACCTCCTCGGTCTCCCTCCGATTCCCCCACTCGCTTCCAACTTCCCCTCCTCGGACTCAGCCCCACTCTCCTGGGACATCTCCATCTTTTCCTCCTCAGCCCCTTTCCCTGGAACACCCCTTCCTGTCCTTAGACTCCCCGCCTCTGACCCTGCCCGCACCCCTGCCCCGGGCTCAGGCCCACTAGAACAGCAAGGCTCTCCCTGCTCCCTGCCCGGCTTAGCGTGTGAGGAGGGCTCTGCAAGCAGCCTGCGGAGCCAGCCAGGCCTGCTGAAGGCAGGCGGCAGAGGCAGGGACCAGCCCCAGGCCCTGCCCTGGGGAGACAAAGGCCCTGCCGGACAGTCACAATTAGGGGTGTTGTGATGGAGGTGGCTCAGGGCCTGCAGGCCGCAGAGGAGGGGCTCGGGAGCCTGGCTCGGTGGCTGTGGCGTTCTCTGTCTGGGAGGGACGAGTAGGGGGTTGACAGATGGAGAGTGGGAAGAAGGGCCTTCCGGGTGGAAGGAGCAGCACGTGCAAGCCTGTGAAGGTGGGAACCGGGGAGTGGTCTGCAGAAGTGTCGGGAGCGGGCGGGTGGAGGGCCTTGGTGCCGCTGCCTGTCCAGCCCCTCGAATGTGATCTCCTGGTTAGGGTCTTTCTTGCTCGCTCTTTTACACACCTGAGCCTGGGCTGAGGCCACAGACGTTACCGTTCACTCCGGCCCCAGAGGCAAGATGTTTCTGGAAAGGAAGATGCGTTTAGGTGTGGTACCGGGTTCGGAGTGGTAAACTTCAGTGGTGTGTAAAATGGTGCTGATGTCAGTGTTCTTCTCACTCGGCGGCTCTGGGGATTCAGTGGGGATTCAGTGGGCCGTTTCGGGAAGCCTGGACCCTCACGCAAGGCACAGGAAGTGCTCCAGCATCAGTAGCTTTTAGGAGTGTTATTACTAGGTTTGGTATTACGTGTTGCGGTGGCTCTCAACTTGGGGCGCTTGTGTCCTCCAAGGGACATTTGGCAATGGCAGGAGGTGCCGATTGTTATGAGGAAGGTGCTACTGGTGGGTGGAGGCCAGGGATGCTGCTGGACGTTGTACAGTGCATGGGACAGCCCCCGCCACAGAGTATTTTCCAGCCCCAGATACCAGCAGTGCTGCGGCGCAGAAACCCTGCTCTCTAGCTTGGGTGTCGTGTACAGTTTTGCCTTATCTGCCCTGTTGGTACTCGTGAGTGGCTGTGTGTTCTGAGTTGTGTATTTTGATTTATTTTAGTATTTTCAGGGATTTTTGTTGGTTCATCTACAGTTTCTCTGCATCAGAGGAGAGCCCTCTGGTTCCCGCCTACCCCGATCACCAGCACTTTTTCAGGGTCTATGGGAAGTGCCTTCAACAGGTCACGCTCCCCCTCTGGACTTGAGGTGTTTTTTTTTAATAAGTATTTCTAGCTGTGGGCCTGGCCTTATGCTAAGTCCCGGTAAGTTGGCATCTTGCAGAGGGAGGCAGGTGACTGAACAGGCAGATCCTGTCACAGAGCGCTCGGATGCTGTCACAGGGTGACTACGGAAGCTGTGGAAGTGTGGAGCAGGCCCCTAACGAAGTCAGGGGAGGCTTCTTGGAGGAAGTGGTGTCTGTGCTGAAGCCTGAAGGACCCAGGAGGAGCTAGTCAGGCCCAAAGAGCTGGAGGGAAGGCAGAGGGAGCAGCCAGCCAGAGGCAAGGGTGCCCACGAGCAGCCAGGTGTGGCGGGAGTGTGGAGCACCATGCGGGTTGCAGCAAGAGATGAGGTGAGAGAGGCCAGGGAGCTTTGGTGAAAACGAGAGGCCTTCCGGGCGCCCCTGGCTCACCAGCTCTCTAGGGCAGGCTCAGCACGTGGGGGGTGGGGACACGCCCTCCTTTCCAAGCCAAGCATGGTTTTCTCTTTGAACACCCGCTTTATAGAACTTCCCGTGGGAGGTGTGATCTTATGGTAACCGTGAGGTGTCTCCCAAGGGAGGAGATGGAGTCCAAGGCCACGGGGATTATATTTGGAGAGGCAGGATTGGAACCCAGGCTGTTCTGACTTTGGATCTCCCTGGAACACTGACTCTGCTCCTCTTCGTGTTCCAAGGGCTATTTCAAAATCTGATAGCCTTTCCTTTTTTCCTTTGAACCCATAACTGATCCAAGTGACAGTCCCGAATGTGAGCTTTCAGGTCCCTCCTTAGTCGTTGGCCAGGGGCCTGCAATCTTCTAATTCCTAATTATTCCATCTCCCGGGGTTGGACCCAAGTGGCCACCTCCCCTGGGAGAATGTGGTCTGGGGTGTCCCCCTAACTGGGGACCCCTCCCAGGCTTTCCCAAGCCATGGACAAGTCCCAGCTTATTGTCCTCTGTGGCTGTGGCCAGGTCCCTCCTTCCCTGGCTTCAGTGGCCCCTTGTCCCAAATGGGCATCCTGCTGCCTACCTTGCTAGGTCTGTGCTGGGTTCTGCATCCTACTCAGAGGTTGTGGGGTCGCCGTTACTGTTGTCCTATCCTCGGAATCGAAGTCCCCTACCCCCTTTCCAGACTTGGCAGAGAGCTGACAGTTGGGGAGACTTGAGGGAGGTGGTCTCATAGCCCTTGGACCTGCTGAGCGCTCAAGGGGCTGAGGCCGGCCTTTCAGTCATGGGTTCTCTCCCCTGCTAGGGCTCGTGTCTCATCTCAGCAGCCTGTGGCCCTGTGATGGCTGAGGGTGGCAGCGCCTGCAGGCCAGAGACGGCCTCTGCCAGCGCTAGACCCTCCCCTGAGCCCCTGGGCCACTCAGGTGGCCACCTCAGACGCGCTGGCTTGCAGGGGCTTCATGGCCAGGGCAGGCGAGGAAGGGGTGGAAGGTAGAGGATCGGGCCCGGGCTCCCTGGCACCGACAGAGGTGGTGGAGGCAGATCGGCGGTGCAGTGGGGCCGGCGCTCTGGACCTGTCAGGCCCTGTCTGAGCCTGGGCAGGGGCGGGGTGGGCAGGCTCCTGGGAGGGCAGCTGCTGTCACAGGCCTAAGAACAACACAGCAGAGCAAGAGACCCGCGGCAATGGTGCCAAGCTGGCAGAGAGAGAGGTGGTTTTCTTTTTTAATGGCTTCCTTTCTCATTTACAGTTTCCCCTTCTTCCGTTTGCAGCCAGTCATGGTTTTCAAACGGTTGCTAAAAACCAGTGGTAGTCACTTCCGTTTTCTTGAAGTTTGCTAAGAGTTGCATAGGGTGGGGGTGGTGGGGTGCGAGGCGCCTGCCAGAGTATTTGAATGACCTGGGTCGCTCAAGCAGGTGTGCGGAGAGTCTGTCTCTGGGCTTTCTGGTTTTGAAGCTATCACCCCTGGGTTACTGTCCAGCTCCTTCCGTCCCGCTGGGAGTGTCTGGGCTTCGGCGGGGTCAGGGACCTACAGGAAGGGGCCACCAGCTGCCAAGCACTGCCGTGTCAGGACCACCTGCCTGAGCTGGCCGTTCTCACAGGACTCTTCCTGAGGGCTGTGAATGCATTTCACAGATGAGGAGATGAGGCTCCAGGATACCAGGTGCCTGGCCCAGGCTCACCCCATTAGAGTGAGAATGGACCCCCCCCCCCCGCCCCGGCCCATCCAATTCCCAGGGCTTCCAGCAAGTTCTGTTAAGTGGGAAGATGGGGTTGGCCATCAGGACTTGAGGTTGGAGTGAGAGTGTGTGTGTGTGTGTGTGTGTGTGTGTGTTCGTTCCTGTTCTCCTGTTCTCCTGTATCTCCATCTCTGTTCTGTGTGGAGCTTGAGACGTGATGCTTGTAGGCACCAGCCGTCACTCACTTGCGTGTGATCCTTGCAGCCTCTCTGATTTTTGGAGGAACGACCTTAGGTTCTGAGAGTTTAAGGTGCCACCTGGGTTCTGAGGCCCCTGGAGTTCATTCCCCATACCACCCGGCACCCTCCTGTCTTACGGTGGGCGGGCCCTCCCCTGCCCATCCCTCCCCACCTCTCCCCCCTTCCCCCGCCCGCCCCTCCCCACCTTACACCGGCTCTCTGGAAAGCAGCTTGGGGAAGGAAACCCTAGCTGCTGTCCACAACCAACCCGTGGGAGAGGTTGGGGATGATGCCCTGATCCCGTGCCCTCTAACTAGGTGCTTTGGAAGTGGGCCGGTCTCAGCTTTAACAATTTCCGCCAGTAGACAGGATAGGGGGGCTGTCTGAGTCCTGGTTCTGCCTCTTGGTGGCCATGGTTCTGTCCCTGTGGGCCCCTGTCCCCATGTCTGTCAAATGGGAATATTCACTCTCTTGTCTTCATGTGGAGCCCAGGTGCCCATGCTGGTGTGTAGGTTTTCAGGGGATGTTGTCTGGGCCCCATCCCCGCCCTGCCCCTCAGCTGTGGGGGGTCCTGCTTAGCTCAGGGATGTTGAGGGTGTGGAAGGGGGAACCTGTGCATGCTTTCTGTGCTTCAGCTTTTCTGGCAGCTGGCGTCTGGTTAGCTCTGGGTGACTTGGACACAGAGTGAGGCCTGGCCCCGGCCCTGTCACCACAGGCTTGAGCAACTTTGGTTTTGTTTTTGGTAGTGGTTTTCGTTGAGATACAATTTATACGTCATGTGGTTCATTTATTTAAAGTGCACAAGTCAGTGGTTTCTAGTATATTCAGAGTTGCGCAGACATCACCGTAGTAGGTTTTTTTCATTGGGGTGTAACGGACAAAATTGTGTACATTCAATTTTAGAACTTTTGGGGTTTTTTTTTTAGATACGCCTTTCCCAAAAGGAAATCTCATATCCATTAGTAGGTGCTCCCACCCCCACGCCCAGTCTCCCCCAGCTCCTGAAAGCCACTAATCTGCTTTCTGTCTATGGGTTTGCTTCTTGTGGATGTTTCACGTTAAGTGGCGTCCTACAACACGCAGTCCTTGGTGACTGGCTTCATTCCCTGGGCTTAGGCGGTCTTTTGAACTCTCTGGTCTCCCCCTCACGTGAATCTCCAGTGGAGAAGGAGGTGGTGTGCTTGCCACATTGAGCTCCTTGCCTCTCACAGCCTGGGTGGTGGCTGCCCCTCAAGGGGGTCCTGGCCCCAGGTTTGCCCAGCTCAGTGCCTTGGGGCTGGTGAGTCACCTGTGCCAGCCCTTAGTTTTCTGGCCTTTAGCACAAGGCCTGTCACAGACTTGTTACCCAAAGAGAGAGGACGTCCATCAAGCGTGGAAGGGTTTCTTGAGAAGGTCTAGGATCTCAGCAAATGGAGGGAATTGCCTACATGCAAAGGAGAGTGGCTGAGTACTTTAGAGTGTGGGGGGTGATGTTCAATGTTTTCCCCGTCACACGGCCCGGGGGTGCACACTCAGCACCGGCTCAGCCCTCCCCCACCCCCACCCCCACCTGTGACTGTGGTTTAACGGGGGGGGGGGGAGGGACATGGGAGGAGCGATGCCCTGGCAGATATGTCACCTGCTGCCTCAGAGAGGGCAGGGGCCTTATGACACGTGGGGGGTTGCAGACGGGGGTATCTTTCTGCTGCTATTTTGAACATAATCTAATCGCGTACCAGGTGCTGTGCAGGGTGCTGCCCCTGGGCGCTCACAGCAGCCTAACGAGGAAGGCTCTGCCTGTGCTGCCCGTCATCTGGTCAGGGCACCAGGGCACGTGCACCGTGTGACAGCACACTGTCGTGCGGAGCGGGGTGCACATTCCAGAGCTGGTGGATGGAGGGGGTGCCAGAGCACTGCTTCCACCCTCTTGGGAGGTAGAGGCTTGGCAGGAGACCCCAAGGATGAGAAGGAGCCGGTTACTGGGACATCCCAGGCCGGCGAGGCAGCAAGAGCAGAGTTGCTAAGAAGATCCCAGGCCAAGTGTGCTCTGCACACAGAAAAGCCGGTGTGTCCAGTGCGGGTGAGGAACGCGGTGTGAGGGCAGCTGGAGGAGCCAGCTCACACAGGCCTGCAGCCGGGGCAAAATTTAGATGTATCTGAGAGCGGAGGGAAGCTCTCAGGCTCCTGAGCAGACAGGACGTGGTCAGGTTCCGTCTTAGCAAGACGGTCCTGGATGCCTGTGGAACAGAATGGAGAGAGGTGACGGGGCCTGGTCGGGGTGAGGGTTCTGCAGGTTAGAGAAGCGCCCCCAGTGGCTGAGTGATGGGCAGGTCTGCAGGCTGTGCCTCCCTGAATTCAGAGGTGTCTCCCGAGTAAGCGCTAGACTTGGAGCTGAGGGTCCCGCCAAGCCCCCGAGGACCGGGAAGGGGCCGGCCGTCAGAGTCTGGGTGAGGATGGCACAGCCAGGCCGAGCTGGCCCTGCCCAAACTTGGGCCTGAGCCTGCCCGTTCCTCTGTAAGTGAACAGGACAAGGCCCCCCGCCCGGAGACTTTACCTTCCGGGAGCTTGGGTGGACAGTCGCCTTTGTGCACCTCAGCATCCTCGCCTGTAAAATGGGGCCATCCATACCTTCTTGGGGGGCAGTCATGAGAGTAGGGAGAGATAAAGGCCAGACGGTCCTGAAAGCTGTCAGTACACAGCTGATGTGGGACATCAGTCTGGCATGTTAGGGAAGGAGCCCCCTCCATTCCTGTGATGCCGGGAGGCCTAGATGTCCAGCATGGTGCTGGGGCAGTGATGTCCTGCAGGGACCTCTTCAGGAGGGCCGGCCGCAGGCTGGGGGAGGCACACCCCTAAATGGCAGCTGCAGGATGACCTGTGAGGAGCCAGGCTGTAGCTTCCTTGGGGAGGCGCCGTGTAGGTGTGAGAGAGCTGGTGTGTGCCAGTGCTGTGGGAGTGGAGGTCCAAGGGGAGGCTGGGCTTGGC
Source organism: Acinonyx jubatus (assembly GCF_027475565.1). Lineage (NCBI taxonomy): Eukaryota > Metazoa > Chordata > Mammalia > Carnivora > Felidae > Acinonyx > Acinonyx jubatus. The sequence goes on along the minus strand of NC_069396.1, from coordinate 57,503,671 downwards.
CCGAGCCGGCTGGAAGGCTGGCAGGGGCCCCTGGGGTCTCAAATGGCGAGACCCAGGGAGCCCTTTTGGGCTTCTGGCCGCGAGCGAACACCAGGCACTCAAGTTTGTGTTTTAGAAAAGTGGCCAGCGTGGAGTGGAGGGTGGAGGGCTATGGGGAGAGTCCCTGTGTGCTGTGGGATGGGACCTCTGGGCCTGTGGGAGGGCCCCCCGCCACCCTGGCAGGGACCTGGTGCCTGCTGCCGTCTTGTATGGTGGTGTCTACTCCACTCCACCTGCCGCCGTCCTGAGCCAGGGCCGAGGAATTGCCAGGGCCCCAGATCTGGGATCATTGCAAATTTAGAGCCACTTGTTCCTGGGCACGGCGGGAGGGCACGGCGGGTGGGGAGGATGCTTGGAGGTGAGTAGTCTCCCGCAGAGGCTGGGAGGGAGGGCTGGGTGCGGGGGGGGGGGGGGGAGGAGGGGGGCGGTGTCTCAAAGGGACCGAAGCCATGCCTGTGCCGCTCTGCCCTGGCTTTGAGTCCTGGCTGCTTCCCGAGGGAGTCAGAGCCACTTTGTGCTCTGGGCCTGGGCTCCATTCCATGGTGGGTGGTGTGGGGCAGAGAAGGTGAGGGAGGGCCTCGCAGTCCATCCTCGGTGGCCTCTGCTTTAGGTGGTCTTCACAAGCAGGTGACGAATGTGAGCTCTGGTCAGCACCTGTGTGGTGCTGGGGAGCCCCCAACTTTCCTGGGCATGAGTTGCCTGTCTTGCAGCAGGGTGGCAACGTGTCCTCAGAAGGGGCCACGGGTGCTCTGCGTGGGGGACTAGTGGCCTGGGAGCTTGGTGGCAAGTGCAGGGCAGGCCTAGCAGGAGGTCTGGACTGGGAGCCGTAGGCCTTTGTAGAGGCCTGGTTGAGTCCACGTGCATAGTGGGCTCAGACCCCCAGGCACCCAAGGAGTGCTCCCGGTAAAGTGCTCCTGGTTGGGGAGTGGGATGCAGCCTTGTCCTCCTCCCCACTGAGTCAGTTACCCTGTCTTGGTTCCTTTGGGCCCCAGTCAGCGGCTCTTCTGGGAGGGCCCCCTCCCCCGCTTTTCCTCTTCCTTGTCCCGGGCCCTGGGGGGGGGGGGGGGGGGTTGGGTGTGTTTGTGTGTGTGTATGTAGAATCCAGGCAACAGCCACAGCCTGGAGACATCTCAAACTTCCCTCTGCCGCCGCCCCACGCCCTGCACGTGGCATGGTGATTTGCTGGGCTGGCCAGCAGCCCCATGCTGGCGACCATGGGGCATTTGAATTTGTTCAAATACAGATTGAAGCGAGTCTGATGCCAGAGGCTCCAGGATGAGCACTGCTCCCACCCGTAGTCTCAGGGTCCCTGCCCAGATTTGGGACCGTGGACACAGGCCCTGGATGGGGACAGGATCGCAGGGGCTCTGCACAGCCTCAGGGCTCTTCTTTGCAGGCCACGTGTGTGCACCCCCAGCCCCCCTCCCCCCCCCCCCCCCCCCGGCCCCCGGACTTCACCCGCGACTGGGGGCGGAGGGCTGGTCAGGGCCATTGGCCTCAGGTGTGCACTACCCTCTGGACTAGAGGGTGACCCTGTCAGGCTGCCATGGTCATCCAGCAATAGGTGGCTGAGGTGGAGGGAGTGGGGCGTGGCAGGGCAGAGCCGGCAGAGGCGGGTGTGTGACAGGCCCCGCCCCCAGGGCGCCATGTTTTGGAAGTTTGACCTGCACACGAGCTCACACCTCGACGCGCTGCTGGAGCGGGAGGACCTAAGCCTGCCCGAGCTACTGGATGAAGAGGACGTGCTGCAGGAGTGCAAGGTCGTCAACCGCAAGCTGCTGGACTTCTTGCTGCAGCCGCCGCACCTGCAGGCCATGGTGGCCTGGGTCACCCAGGAACCGCCCGCCAGCGGGGAGGAGCGGCTACGCTACAAGTGAGCCCCACTCCGTCGTCCCGGCCACTGCCCTACTTGGGCCCCGTGCAGGCGGGGGGCCGGGAAGCAGGGGTGAAGGCGGATGTCAGAGGTCACCTGGGGGTGGGCCTGGGAGAAGGGCGGTGGGGGTCGGGTCCAAGCTCAGGTTGACTGTAGCCTTGGGGGCAGTGGGGAGCCACGAGTGGGTTCTGGCAGGAGGGCATGGGAAGGCAAGGATGGCCCCGCCAGCTTCCCTGACATTTGCCTTCCCTGACATTGTCCTTTTTGGACGTGAACCCCCCAGGTACCCGAGCGTGGCCTGTGAGATCCTGACCTCAGACGTGCCCCAGATCAACGACGCGCTGGGTGCCGACGAGTCCCTCCTGAACCGGCTCTACGGCTTCCTGCAGAGCAGCGGCAGCCTCAACCCACTGCTCGCCAGCTTCTTCAGCAAGGTCATGGGCATCCTTATCAACCGCAAGACAGACCAGGTACCGCCGCACCAGGGCCAGGGCGGCGGGCAGGCGGGCAGGTGCGCGGGCCCTGCTGGGTCGGGCCGAGTGACGAGCCTGACAAGCACTGCCCCTCTGGCCCCCAGCTCGTGTCCTTCCTGCGGAAGAAGGACGACTTCGTGGACCTGCTGCTGCAGCACATCGGCACCTCGGCCATCATGGACCTCCTGCTGCGTCTCCTCACCTGCGTGGAGCGGCCGCAGCTGAGGCAGGACGTGGTCAACGTGAGTGTGGGGGCGGGGCCTGCCAGGAGGGGGTGGGGCCTGCCGGAGGTGGGCGGGGCCAGTGAGCCGAGCGCCCCTCCTTCTCACCCCCAGTGGCTCAATGAGGAGAAGATCGTGCAGCGGCTCATTGATCAGATCCACCCGTCAAAGGATGACAATGTGAGTGTCCCCTACTCGCCTGCTGTTCCTCCCTGTGGCCCGGCCTCTTCCCTCAGATCTGCTCTTCACACCGGCTTTGCCCCCTCCTCCCTTCCTAAGAGGTGAACTGGTGAAGAAGGGAAGCTTTAGAACCTGGTGTGTGCATGCCCTTGAGTCTCTTGCTGAGAGTAAGAGGGGCCGGACCCACACGGACGGGGTCTGGTGAACCAGGACCTTGCCCAGCATCTGATGGGTCGCAGCCTGGCGAGGGGCCTCGGGCTCTAGGCCCCCTCACTGCCAGCCTCCCCCCCCCCCCCCCCCCCGCCCCGGGGTCCCTTCCCCGCCCCCTCCCCTGCTGACTGTGACCTGGCAGATAGACCCTACTTGTGCTTCAGAGAATCCATACAGAGGTTCCGCATCCTCACTGCAGCTCACGGGGCCTCGCTGTATCTTCCGGAGCTGCTGGCTTACAGAGCCGAGGCCCACAGGCGTGGGGAGTTAGCCCTGAGCATCTAGCCAGTATCTGTCCCTGTAGGGTGAGGGCTGTGCAGGCCTTGTGGCACAGGGGCTCTGAAGAGTGAGCGGCCCGTGGCCCGGGTAGGTCTGGGTCTGCACAGGTGGGCCCTGGTAGCTGCTCAGTAGGTTACACTCAAGAGTTGTGTTCATGTCTGTCTCTTGGCTTTTCTCTGTAACAGCTTTGTTGAGATACAGATTACGTGCCATGTGGATCACCTATTTAGAACACAATTCAGTGGTTTCTAGTGTGTTCACGAAATTGTGTGATTATCGCCACATTGTTTTAGAATACTTTTTCATTACCCCAGAAAGGAAATGCTGTGCTCATTAGCTGTCACTCCATTGCCTTGCGGTCCTCCAGCCCCCAGCAGCCACCAGTCTGCTTTCTGTCTCTGGGTTTCCTTTTCCTGGGCTCACTGTACGAATGGAATCACGAAATACATGGTTTTCATGACTGGCCTCTTTGCTCACCTGTGTTGTGGCATGTCAGTGCTTCGTCCCTTCCTGAGGCTGAGGAATGTTCCGGCATGCAGACACATCACTGGTATTTATCCACTCACCAAACTCTGGACATCTATCTGGTCGTTCCTTCCTTTGGCTATAGCAGATGGGGTGTCACCTTCTCCAGGAAGCTTTCCTGGGTTTCCCATTTCTTCATCGTCTGTTCTCTCCCAGCATTTGGTGTCTTCGTTTTCTTCCCTCGGCATTTGTTTCCCCATGTCTGTGTTCCTACAGGCCAGCTGGTCAGCTCACGAGGGCCCAGCAGCTGGGCTGGTGTCCTCAGCTCTCTGTTTGCCTCCCCAGCAACATTCCAATGCGTCCCAGTCCCTGTGCGACATCATCCGCCTGAGCCGGGAGCAGATGATCCAGGTCCAGGACAGCCCAGAGCCTGATCAGCTGTTGGCCACCCTGGAGAAGTGGGTTTGCAGGGCAGTTCCCAGGCCCAGGGAGGGAAACTGTCCAGAGCCCTGCACCCTGACCCCGCCCTGTCCCTTGCCCCAGGCAGGAGACGATCGAGCAGCTCCTAAGCAACATGCTGGAGGGAGAGCAGAGCCAGTCTGTCATTGTGAGCGGGATCCAGGTGCTGCTGACCCTGCTGGAGCCCAGAAGGCCAAGGTGAGGGGGGCCAGCCCCCCCAGGTGGCTGAGCCATCCCTCAGAGCCCTGCCTTTGCATCTAGAGGCGAAACTCATGGGGACATGGCCTCTACAAGGGCTGGCCCCTTCTTGGTGGTCACTTAGGGTCCCAGGAAGAGAGTCCTCTGCTCATATCTGAGGCCAAATAAACCGCCTGTGGCTTGGAGGTAGCTGTCTGAATCCAGGGGCCCTTCAGGCAGGTGGTTGCCTGAGACAGTGGGGCCTGTCCTGCACAGTCCCTGAGCACCCGCCCCTGGTCCTTGCCCTACCCTTCCCAGGGAAGCAGTTTTTCACTCCCAGAAGGGCCACACGTGTGCGTATCCATGCACACAGGTCCTCTGTCCTGTCCCCTACCGCAGGTCTGAGTCTGTGACCGTGAACAACTTCTTTAGCAGTGTGGACGGGCAGCTGGAGCTCCTGGCCCAGGCGACCCTGGATAGTACCACGTCCAGTGTAGGCACCCTGCACGCCCTGCGCCCACGCCTTGGCCGTTTCCACCAGCTCCTGCTTGAGCCCCCCGAGGTGGGCTGGGATGCCGGGGAGGGAGGGTGGCAGGGAGGGTGGCCCCACATCCTGGGCAGCGCTGAGCCACCCCTCTGCCTGTAGCTGGAGCCGCTGCGTACTACATGGGGCAGCCTGGCCCCACCACTGGGCAACACCCGGCTGCACGTGGTCAAGCTGCTGGCCAGCGCCCTGAGCGCCAACGATGCAGCCCTGACCCAGGAGCTCCTGGCACTGGATGTGCCCAACACCATGCTGGTGCGGAGGGTAGGGGGGTGGGGGGCCGAGGGGGTCAGGACTGGGCGGGGGCCCCTGGGCAGGGCTGGGGGCAGAGGGCAGGTGGGGGGCCTCGGCGCCAGCCTGTGCTTCCCCCACCCAGGACCTCTTCTTCCACTACGTGTTCAACAACTTCCTGCATGCTCAAGTGGAGTCGTGTGTGAGTGCCATGCTGAGCGCTGGGCCTCCTTCCGACAGTGGCCTCGAGACACCTGCTCCAAACCCCGTCGTGAAACATGTGAGCTGGGCTCCCAGGTCCCCTTCTCTCCCCTCAGGTGGGCTCTGCCCCAGGTCTGCCTGCTGGGCGCCTGTGCGTGCTGGGGGTGGGGCTCGGCCTTGTCTTAGGTCTGTCTTCAAGAAATGGGGGGTGATGGTGCAGGTAGGTGCAGGATGTGGTGCCCTCAGGGCAGCGGGTGTCCTGGGAGACAGAGGGATGGCCTCCCTGGATCTAGCCCAGGGCCTCAGGGAGGAGCTGTCCAGCAGCACCTCCGTGGGGGTGGGGCTGGAGGGACGCAGGGGAGGAGGGGCGGAGTCTGGCCCCGCCCCCACACCCACCCTGCTGTCCCAGCTGCTGCAGCAGTGCCGCCTGGTAGAGCGCATCCTGACCTCCTGGGAGGAGAACGACCGCGTGCAGTGAGCATCCCCCGGGCCCCCTGCCCCCAGGGGAGGGCGGGGCAGGGGCAGGTGTGGCCAGTGTCCAGCTTCGGCCTCTGATCTTGTCCAGGTCTGCAGGGGGCCCTCGCAAGGGCTACATGGGCCACTTGACAAGACTGGCCAACGCCCTGGTGCAGAACGCGGAGAAGGGGCCCAACGCTGAGCAGCTGGGGCAGCTGCTGAAGGGTGAGGGCCTGGGCACACCCCAGCTCTGGAGGGCAGGGGAGGACACCGTGGGGCCCCTCACGACCTGTCCCCTTCCCTCGGAGCAGACCTGCCCAGTGAGCAGCAGGAGCAGTGGGAGGCCTTCGTGTCCGGACCCCTGGCAGAAACTAACAGGAAGAACACAGTGGACCTGGTGAGGCTGATTCTCCCCTCCATTGGGGTTCTCCCCTGCGCACACCCCTCCGGTCCTCGCCCCTACTCGCCCATACCTCCCCGCCCTGGTCCTCACCCCTATCCGCCCACACCCTGCCCACCTTGGTCCTCACTCCTGCCTGCTCACCCGTCCCAGGTGAGCACCCACCACCTGCACTCCTCCAGCGACGATGAGGACGACCGGCTCAAGGAGTTCAGCTTCCCGGAGGAGGCGGTGCTGCAGCAGGTGGGCTGCGGGGCGGGAACGGGGGCTGGCCTGCTCCTCCGGGCCCCACCCAGCCCCTGACCACCGCCCCGCCCCTCCTCCGCAGGCCTTCATGGACTTCCAGATGCAGCGCATGACCTCTGCCTTCATCGACCACTTTGGCTTCAACGACGAGGAGTTTGGGGAGCAGGAAGAGAGTGTGAAGTAAGTGCGCCCTCCCTGACAGGGTGGGGGCACGGGGCTGTGGGTCGGAAAGTGAGCACTCACCTGCCCTGTGGCTCCTCCTGCCATCTTTCCCATCTTCCCTGGTGTGGGTGGGGACAGGCCTTGTGCCGAGCTGGGCCTGAGCTGGGCCGTGTGGAGCTTCTGGGATGGGTCCTCGAAGCCGGAGTGGCCCCCACATCCCCTTGCCTGCACAGGCCCCAGGCTGACGGGAGAAATTCTTTCAGTGACTAGTTGTGCTTGTTTGTAATTGTGGTGTAATAATATTTTAACTTGGTGTTGCCGTCACCAACTTTCTTCTTTATTTTCCGAGCTTTCCAGCACAGGTATTTGTTGCTTTTATAGTCGAGAGAAGAAAATTAGGATTTTCTAACATCACGTAAATTGCATGAGCAACCTAGTGGCAGCAGTTGGAAGGTAGCAGAGGATCAGTGGCTGAGTGTCACTTGGGGGGGCTGGGGGGCCACGGATGTCCCTGGGTCGGGGGCAGCTGAGCTGAGGTCCCTGTCTGCGTTTGCTTCATCTCTAGCAGTGTGTTGGGTGCTTCTTGGGTGGTGTCCTATCACGTGCCCACCATCCTCCTCTGCTTAGGGCTCAGGAGCCCCGTTAGAGCTGGGGAGACTGAGGTGCGTGTTGGCCGGTGTGGGAGCAGGATCACTGCTGCGTGATGGGCACTGGCTGGCGACTGGGCTGCCTCGCCTATGTGGACGTGAGCTCTGCGTCCGCTGCTACCCTGCCCAGCTCAGTGCCCGGTGCATGGATGACCTGGCGGTTCTGGCTGTGTCTCTGAGCCCTGGACCCTAGAGAGAAGACCCCGCCCTGGTGGAGGACGGTGTGGGGACTACCAGCTGTCCTCTTGATGGAAACTGTTGCCTCCACCGTCACATCGTTTCCAGTGGGGCTACAGACTCCTTTAAAAAACCTTGAAAGCCATGAAGCATTCTAGAGTGGAAGGTAGATGAATATTTTTAGGATGTTGGAGCTGAAGATGTTGCCCGGCAGGGCTCAGGCTGCCAGAGTGGACTGCCCAACCGGGACCAGCTCTGCGTGTCTGGGTGGAGAGGTCGCGAGGACACCGCGTGGGCGTGTCTGCTCGGTGTCAGGAGCTGGGACAGCGCTCCGATCACTGACCTCCATTTGTCCACAGATCTTCGTGGCAGTGTTTCCTGGGGGGAGGGGGGCACGTGGTAACGTGGGAAGTATCCGTAATGCGGGGGACGGACAGATGTCCGACGCCGCCACAGAAGTGGGTGAAGGACACGAGGCGGAGACTGGCGGGAGGAGACTAAGTGACGCTCCCGGCAGCACTTTGTGTTGGCATCGAAAGCGCGTGCGCTCACTTCCCTGGAGCTGGAAGTGTTTCGTGGGGCTTTCAGAAAGGGAGTTGAGCAGAGGGAGCTGGGTGTCGGCCCCGTGAGCGGGCTGAGAGGCGTGAGAGGCGGGTGGGGTGAGGCGAGTCCCAGCCCCAGACTCGCCCCGCTCCGGCTGGGGCTGGATATGCAGGCCGTGTGTGCTGTGGCCTGGCGCTGGGAACCTCCGGCTCTCACTCCTCAGAGACAGGAGGGGTGACGACAGCCCCCACTTGTGGCCCGTGGCCACGGTCTCACTCGGTTTTGTTTCTTTGGTCTCTGCTTAAATTGCGTGCGGCTGCCCCAGCTACCAGGGGCCCAGGGCAGCACGGGGACAGAATAGGGAACAGACAGAGTAGGTGCCGTCCATCAGAGTCGGCACACGGTTGCGTCTCCATTTCTGACCGTGCCGTGTTGGGTCCAGTCACCGTGGGCACTAGACTGTCTCCCGAGGGAAGCATGTGCCTGCGTAAAGAGCTCACCTCGACGGTAATCTTTACGCCTTAACGGGCGTCCCTGTGTGAGGGCTGAGACAGGAGATGGAGGTGTTCTGTGCTCCACCTCGAGATGCCCTGACGCGGCCACTGCCTCACTGCTGTGGTACTTCCCTCCTAGCGCGCCATTCGACAAGACCGCCAACATCACCTTCTCCCTCAATGCCGACGACGAGAACGTGAGTACCCCCCGTCCCTGGCCGTGCGGGGGTGGGGGTGGGGGGTCCTGCAGACAGTGCTTCCCACCCCAGCCTCCCACCCTGCACCCCACAGCCCAATGCCAGCCTGCTGGAGATCTGCTACAAGGACCGAATCCAGCAGTTTGATGACGAGGAGGACGAGGACGAGGACGAGGAGGAGGGCCAGGGCTCCGGGGAATCTGATGAGGAGGATGGTGCCTGGCAGGGCCGCCAGCTGGCCAGGGGAGCCCGTCTGGGCCAGCCCCCGGGTGTGCGGTGAGTCCTCTCCGCCTCCTGCAGCCGGGAGCCCGGCACGCGGGGCTGTCGGGCCCCCGAGATGTGGTTTTCGCCCGTTAATGTGGATGAGAAGCGTGAGAACGTGGTGTGTATTAGGTGGGGCACTTCGGTTTTGAATGCCAGAAACCCAGCTAAGCTGAGGTCGGCTACAGAGGGAATAGGGCAGTGGCTCGTGTGTGGCCGGAGAGAGGTGGGTCCTTGAGGAATGGCTTGGTGCAGGCGAATCTGTCTCTCCGCTCCGTTCTCCCCATGTTCGCTCTCGTTCGGGTGTCCCCATAGAGCCACTGACGTGGCATTCGTATGCCTTCGCTCCAGTACAGGAGAGGCGGTGATGGTGTCTCCCGTACAGGCTGTGACCAGCTCTCTGCACACCCCAGATTCGTGCCTTGTGAACAGGTGCTCAGGGCCTTTGTCCCTGTGGTTTCTGGCTTGAAGATTACACTGTGTAGTTTTAACTTTTTCGTGCACGGCCCCCCACGGACACCCCTTAGCCAGCACCCAGATGAGGGAGTGGAGCCATCCGGGTGCCACTGTGCCCCCTGAAGGTGGCGCTGTCCTGACTTCCTGCCCTATAGATTTTGCCTCCTCCTCCTACTTGTGAGGTCTTCACACACACACACATCCCCCCTCCCCACCATGGTTGTGGTTGTGTTTCACTTCTCATCTGCTGGGTGTGCTGTTGTGTTACTGGCCGGGCTGGTGTGTACTTGTGTGTGTCCTCGAACACCCCAGTCATGACTCACCCCATGTTCTCTTCCAAGAGTCTCACAGTTAGGTTTTTGATCCCGTGGCGAGCTGTGTGTGTATGGTGTGAAGTGGGGGTCCAGCTTCCTCTTCTCTCTGTGTGAATGTCTTCCCAGCACCTCTTGTCGAAGAGACTGCCCTGTCCCCACTGAATGGACCCGGTGCCCTTGTCACACATCATTTGACTGTATGTGTGGGTTTATTACTGGCCTCTTTGGTCCATTGGTCCTTATGCCAAGACCTCCTTGTCTTTAGTTTTTTTTTTGTTTTCATTAAAAAAATTTTTTTAATGCTTGTTTATTTTTGAGAGAGAGAGAGTCAGAGTGTGAGGAGGGGAGGGGCAGAGAGAGAGGGAGACACAGAATCCCAAGTAGGCTCCAGGCTCTGAGGTGTCAGCACAGAGCTGGATGCAGGGCTTGAACCTACGAACCGTGAGATCATGACCTGAGCTGAAGTTGGACGCTTAACTGACTGAGCCACCCAGGCACCACCCCCTAATTTCTTTTGTTATTTTAGTGAGAGAAAGAGAGAACATATGAGCAGAGGAGAGGGATAGAGGGGGACAGAGAATCTTAAGCAGGCTTTATGCTCATCTCAGAGCCTGATGTGGGGCTCAGTCCCATGACGGTGAGATCATGACCTGAGCTGAAATCAAGAGTCAGACCCTCAACTGACTGAGTCACCCAGGTGCCCCGTCCCTGTTTTGATTACTGTCGTGTTGTATTAAGTTTTGAAATCAAGAAGCGTGAGGACTGCAAGTTTGTGGTCGTATTTCAAGACTGTGTGGCGTATTCAGGGTCCCTTGGGATTCGGTATGAATTTTAGCATCAGCTTGTTAATTTCAACAACTGAAGCCAGCCAGGGTTGAGAGGGCCCATCTGGAACCTGTAGGTCAGCTCAGGTTGTGCCCTGCGAGCCCCATCCCATCCTCCAGTCTGTGAACACGGAACGTCTTTTTTCTATTTGGGTCTTTTGTAGGGTATAAGTTTCATGCTTCCTGTGTTAAATTTATCCCTACATATGTTACATAAGTGGAATTTTGAGATTGTCACAAGTGTACAGAAATAGAGTGGATTTTTGTACGTCGACGTTGTGTTCTGCGGCACTCGCTCTAACAGTCTTAGCGGATTCCTTGGGGTCGTCTGAACACAGTCACGTCATCTGCAGTTAGAGCTTTACTCCTCCTTTTCTGGTCCGGATGCCTCTTAATTCGTTGTTTTGCTTCCTTGGCCTCCAATATGGTCCTGAGCAGAAGTGGAGAGCAGCCCCGGTCTTGCTCTTGGCCTTGGGGAGCATCTGGGCTTCCTCCACCTTGTGTGATGGTCCTTGTGGGTTTAGGAGATGCACTGCCGCCCCCACCCCCCCCCCCCGCCCCCGACTCTGGAAGCTCCCTTCTGCTCTCTCTTTGCTGAACGTCTGCGTTTACTCTCAGCTGCGTGCAGATGGGTCCCTTTCCAGTCGGTGACCATTCACACCATGGTGCATTCGGCATCTTAGGAGCCATGTCATTTCTTAACCATTCCCCAGTTGGCGACACATAGGCCAGTTGGGCTGTCCCCCGGGCTGGGGTCGTGTGTCAGTCAATACTTAGAGCACAGTTTTGGAGCAGCCGCTCCGAGTGTGTGGTTGGAGGGAGAGTGTCAGGTCAGGGGTGGGGGCGGGGAGGCTGTTCGCGTTAAGGATGGGCTTTGGCATCTTCTCACCCCACGGGCCCCGGAAGGCCCTGACCTGCCTGTGCTGTGGCTTCCCTGCCGCCCCCACTCGTCCATCCCTTCTGTCGTCCCCGGGTAGTCAGGACACCTGGCTATGTCTCAGCATAGCCGCTGACCAGTGGTTTCCGGGCAGGAGTGGAGGCAGCACAGACAGCGAGGATGAGGACGACGAGGAGGACGAGGATGACGGTGACAGCCGAGCGGCCGGTGGGAGGACCGGGCCCCCCTGTCACCCCAGCCCTGGCCCCCAGCCTCCAGGTGGGTGAACACGACACGCAGGGTGGGGCATGCCGGGGCGCACGTGGGGTGTCCGCCTGCCGTGCTCACCCCTCCCTCCTCCCTCCCCCTGCCCAGGCCCCAGCTGGCCAGCCACCTTTGACCCAGTGCCTACAGACACCCCGACCGGCTCCCGAGACTCTGGGGAGAAGGAGCCGAGCTCTGGTCCCCTTGCCCCACAGGGGCCTCTCGGCGTTCCCCGGGACCTCTCCGCCCTGCAGCTCAGGTAAGGCCGCAGCGGGTACCCAGTCCCTGGGCCCCTGGGCTGGAGTGCTGACTCCAGCTGGCCCTTGAGCTGCTCCCCCCACCTTGCCCTCCCCCCAGGTCTCAGGACCCCGCGTCCCCCTCAGCACCTCAGGAAGCCACAGACGGCAGCACAGTAGCGGAGCCCTCGGGTGAGCGTCGCCTGCCCAGCCCCACCGCCCACCCCGTTGTCCCCTGGCCTTGCTCATGCCCGACCTCGCTGAGCTCAGGTCTCCTGGCCTCTCTCCGCACAGCCCCCTGCCAGGCCTTGGTCAGCTTCGGGGACCTCCAGGCCACCCTCAGAGGGACACGCTCCACTCCCAGCTCCTTGAACAGGTGAGCGGCTCGGGAGACAGGTGGAGCCTGGCCCCTAGGTTGGTCCTGCCCTGGAGTTGCTCCAAATGGCCCTCAGAGGACCCCCCAGGTCTGCACTGCTGCCTCGGGGCCTCGTGGCGACTGAGGGTCTGCTGCTGTGCCTGCGCCCACGTGTGGATGCCACAGAGGACCCTGGAGCCCAGGGCCCCAGGGCTGGGAAGGCTCCCAGAAGCAGGCAGGCGGTGTGCAGAGCTATCTGGATCTCCTCCTGCCTGGTGGCTCCCAGGGGTCTCTGATGGGAGGGTCCACCCTGGGCTGTGCACCTCTTAGGGGTGGGAGGGTCCACAGGGTATTGGTGATGGGAGCCCCACTGATGATCCGCCCTCTACACACAGTGCAACCAGAGACCCTGCTACCTCCGTCCCAGCCCCCGCGGCCTGCCAGCACCCCCAGACCACAGAGGGGGAGAAGAGCCCAGAGCCCTCAGGGCTCCCCCAAAGCCAGAGGTGAGTGTGGTGCGGCCTCCCAGGGCAGCTGGGGTCACGTGAGGGAGGCATTGACCTTCCTACATTTGTCTCCTCTGACAGTGCCCAGGCCCTTACACCACCTCCGATGTCCAGCGGCTCTGCCCCGGGAGGGCCAGCATCCCTGGGCTCCCAGTGAGTGGTGAGGGCTGGCTGGGGAGCAGCTGGGCTGGGGCTGGGTAGGCGGGGGGCTGGGGGGGTGGGGGCAGCGGGCTGCTCACCTGGGTCTCCCTCTTGGTTCCCAGGTAACTGCCTGGTCCTGGTGGTGGCGGCTGAATTCTCCGTACTCCACGTGGACCCGGCCCAAGTGGGGGCAGGGCGGGTCCCACGATGGCCCTGTTGCCCCATCACCCCCTCCCCCCCATCTGCCCCCACGTTCTCTCCTCTGGACTCCCAGGAGCCTGGTGCCAGGGAGACAGGCCCCTACCCACCCCCATTTGCACTGAGAAAAGAAATTATGGAGTTTTGTCTCCTAGAATAAAGATACAGAGTCGAGTAGAGAGAAAGGAGAGAGAGAGACCTATATTATATATTATATAGAGAGAGTGGGTGGGTGGAGAGCCAGGAGGAGGCCAGGCGGGCGGGACAGCGGGTTGGACCTTCATCCCATCCCGAGGACATTGCCCCCCCACCACCACGCCCCCAGCCTCCGGTGCAGATGCCCACACCCACACTCGGCTCAGGTCCGCCTCGGGGGAGGGCCCGAGTGGGGGCCGTGCCTTTGCCCAGACCCTTGCCCTGGACCCTGCACTTTGACCCGGGCTGGGGGCTAGAGGACCCCTGCCCGGCCCTGCTGCCTCTGTAGGAGCTGGCAGTCCCCATCCGAGGGGGTCTCTTCGGGGACATTCCTGTGGGGCCCTGATGCACTCACTGAGACTTCCGCACCTCCCATGGACCCCGGGGCGGGGGGTCGGCAGGGGTCTGGCTGGGGTCCCCTTCCCATGCCCGAGGGTCTGGGGTCCAGCCCAGCTGCCAAGTGACCTTGTCCCAGCTCCCCCTCCCCAGGCTGGCGTGAGTGTGCGTGTGTTCGTGCCCAGCTTCTATTTCATATTGCAAATATAAATAAATAAATACAGTTTAAGATTCCCACTGAGACCTTGAGTTCTGGGACTCGGGGAGGGGCAGCCCGAGCTGTCCTTGCACTGTGGCCTCGCGACCCCAGGTGTGGCCCGCAGAGCGCAGTTAGGCTCCTGGACCTCCTTGCTCTGCAGAGGGTGGGGTCACTCGGGCTCAGCGCAGGAGGAATGCCTGGGGCAGAGGGGCAGAGCCCTGCCCAGCCCTGTCTGGGACCTGGTCCCCACAAGGTCCCCTGTCCTGGGGTCTCTGTGTGTCCCGGCTCCTGGCTCCACACACAGGGGGCAGGTCTATCCCTGGCCTTGGCAGCGGTGGGCGGGGGAGCAACACGGCTGGGTGACCTTGCAGAAGCCCCTGAGCCTCAGCTCCTGCAGTGGAGCAGAGGGCGTCTGAGGTGGCCAGCCAAAGAAGATAGGTGGGCACCTAGTAGTTCATGCCTTCTGAACTAGAAGTGAGGGACAGGCCAGGTGCACTTGCTGATGTGCACAGGAGCCTTTGTTCCGATGACTTCCAAAGCTGCAGACCAGCTCAGCAGTGATGACCTTGCCCAACCCGACACTGGCGTTCGCTCCTTCAGGAGGGTGCAAGGAGGCTGGTGTGGGGGCCGTCCAGGGCACGGGGAGGGCTTCGGGGTCCTGAGCGGGAGCCGAGGACCGCGTGTGGCAGGGAGGCCAGAGTACAGGGGGGACCCCCAGGCAGTCTTTTGGGGGACACTGGGTGGGCAGGTACAGAGGGAGTTTCCATCCAAGGTGGTCCTGCTTCCCGAGACGGGGTGATGGGGCTCCGCTCCCCTGCTGAGGCGCAGGGAGTCCTGGGCATAGGGGAGGGTGTTGGAATCCTGCCCTGTGCTTCCTGACTGGTTGGGCATGGGGAGGATGTGAAGGGCACTTAACGACCACACTCGGGCCGGGGGTGGGGAGGAGGCAGGTAGGGGGGTGCGCAGAAGGCAGGTCTAGCGGGTGAGGACAGGGTGCTGTGGGGGAGGAGGGACCCCTGGGTCCTGACCGGCACCTTATCGGCGGTGCCAGGTGGGGCCATCCCCAGGGCGGGGGAAGCATCTCCCTGAGCCCTGTTATCAGTCCCAGAGTCCACAGGACGCTCCTCGGGTTAACGTGTAACCACACGCTGTCCCCTCCACCCCCAAAGCCGCCTGTGCCCACATACACACCAGTCTGGGGGGTCATAGGCCGACATGGACGCCTGGGAAGAGGGTCTGTCCCAAAAGCCTTGCTTCTCAGTCCAAGTGAGAGATGGCGGGTGTGGGAGGGGGTCTGGCCTGGGCACCAGGGGACCTGAGCAGCATGGAGGAACTGGGGGATCCTGGCCCTCTCGGGGAGGCTGGGATCTGTGAGGTGGGATGCCCCGGTCCCTGAGCAGCCCCCACAACAGTGTGACTGGGTTCGGGGCGGGGAGGGAGGGGCAGAGTGGAAAGCCCCCACACCCGAGCCCCGGCCCGGGTTGGGCTCAGTGACTCCCTTGTCCCCCAAAGCAGCTGCACCTGTGCAGGGGGCTGAGCCCGTTCCTTCTCACCTGTGCCATCTACTTCCTCCTCTGGATCCCTGAAGACCAGCCGTCCTGGATCAGCGCCCTTGTCAAGTGCCTGCCCGTCCTGTGCCTGGTGGTGTTCCTGCGGGCGGCGCGCTCGGACCGGGGCTACAGGGCGCTCCTGCAGGGGGCCCTCCTGTGCTCTGCTGTGGGGGACGCCTGCCTCATCTGGCCTGAGGCCTTCCTCTATGGTGAGCCCACGGGCACAGGCCCCTGCCCTCGCGGAGCTCTCGTTCCCCTGAGGGGGCCGGGCAGCGTTCCCTGAGGAGGTGTGCGTTGTGTGGAGGGAAACAAAGAGGGGCTGCACGTGTTGCAGCCTTAGCTGGTCCAGGACGGCCTCACCAAGAAGGTAACGTCTTGAAGAGGGTGCAGGAGCCATCTGAGGAAGGATGGGCCAGAGGGACCAGCAAGTGCAAAGGCCCTAGGGTGGGAAGCTGCTGGAGAGTCAAAACGGGTGGGTGGGCAGGCAGGGCCGAGTGGGGAGCAGAGCAAGGTGGGGAGTCAGCGGACAGTTCTAAGCGGAGTGAGGATGGAATGCAGCGTGTTTTAAGGTCACTCTGGTGCTCGGGGAGAAGCGAGACCTGCACCGGGGAGGCGGGTACCGTAACCCCAGCAGACGGGTGCTGGGGCCAGGGTGGATGCTGGCACCTGGGGCGGGCCTTCCCTCAGGCTCTGCACTTCAAGGTGGCCACGTGGGGAAGCGGGCCCACCAGGCACCACCCCCCCTGTCTCCTCCAGGCGTGACGGCCTTCACCGTGGCTCACCTGCTCTACCTCTGGGCCTTCGGCCTCACTCCCCTGCGGCCAGGCCTCCTGCTGCCCATCGTCCCGGCCTTCTTCCTGTACAACGGCCTTGTGCTGCTGCACCTCCCCCCTGGCATGGTCCCCATGTTGGTGACCTACTCCCTGGTCCTGGCGTCCATGCTGTGGCGCGGCCTGGCCAGGGGCGGGAGCGCCCGCTGGGGGGCCCTGCTCTTCACACTCTCGGATTCGGTGCTGGCCTGGGACGCCTTCGTGCAGTCCCTGCCCCACGCCCGCCTGGTGGTCATGACCACCTACTACGCCGCCCAGCTCCTCATTGCCCTGTCCGCCTTCCAGAGCCCCAGGCTCAAGTCCCGCTGACCACGGCTCGCACGAGCAGGTATCGGCCCCCTCCCCTCCCGCGAGGCCCTGGGCCTCCAGACTGACTGGCCTGGCCAGAGAAACCCCTGGGGGACAGCAGCCAGGCTCCTGGACTCCTGTCTGCAGGGGCCGGTCCACCCAGAGACACTTGAGAATCCCCCGTACCACCAAGTTCCTGCCGCCTTCCCTCTGGCCTGATTCTGGATGCCAGACCCCTCAACCACACCCGCGTCGGGGGGACCCGCCTGCCTGCCACCTGCCTCCCATGTCCACCTGCCCCCTTCCCTCTGGCCCTAGTTTGTGTCCAGAAGTAAAGTGCCCGCTGGGATGGCGCCATCTCTAGTATTTGGGGAGGGGCACCGGGGGAGGGCTGCCCACAGTGACAACAAACGGTCCTTTCTCTTTTTCTTTCGTTAACAAACATACCGTCTTAACCGTTTTTGAATGTACGATTCAGTGACATTAAATACATTCACAGTGTTGTGCACTGAATCTTTCTTTTTAAATTATCATTCTTGGGGTAAAAACTCTCACTGTGAGGTGGAGCCCGCGTGACCCATTTTTAGGTGTCCGATGTAGTGACGCTAACCTCACGCGGGCCCGGTGCCTGGGCTTATGAGACATGGAATCCCCCCAGTGCGCCAGGGTCAAAGTGCGTCCGGTCCGCCCCTCGGGGAGTTCCAGACCCAGGTGACACCTGGGGGAGGGGCCTCACGAGGTCAAAGAAGGAGACCCCAGGGAGTGACCTCCAATGCCAGCCAGCACTCCCTCAACGGGGGTGAGCAGGCCCCTTCGGTCAGGGTTTGGGGTGAATACCGAGAGGGGAGTCACGATCACGTGTGCTGAGCACCACGAAGTTGTCCGTGCTCAGAAAACACGCCTGCACGTGTGACGCGTGTTATGTCAATGAAGCGTGTGCTCTCCGTTGCGCGTTGAGGGACTCTTACAGCAGTGGGGAGACTTCTACATCCACGCTGTGCTTTGGGGGACCCCCAGGGCCCCTCCCTATTTTAAGTTTTTATTTTTTTAATGTTCATTTATTTTTGAGACAGACAGAGACAGAGCATGAATGGGGGAGGGTCAGAGAGAGAGGGGAACACAGAATCCAAAGCAGCAGGCTCCAGGCTCTGAGCTGTCAGCACAGAGCCTGACGTGGGGCTCGAACTCACAGACCGTGAGATCGTGACCTGAACCGAAGTCAGACGCTCAAGTGACTGAGCCACCCAGGTGCCCCTTAAGTTTCTATTTAAATTCCAGTTAGTTACCTACAGGGCGGTATTGGTTTCCAGTGTGCGACATAGTCGTTCCACACGCCCATACAGCACCTGGTGCTCCTCACAGGTGCACGCGTTAATCCCCGTCACCTTGTTTGCCCCATCCCCCCACCCCTGGTGACCACCAGTGTGTTCTCTTAATGTAGTTAGGAGTCTGCTTCTTCATTTGTCTCTTTTTTCCCCGCTTTGCTCGTTGCTCGTATCTTTAAAGTCCTCATATGAGTGAAGTCCTGTGGTTTTTGTCTTTCTCTGACGTATTTCGCTAAGCATCATACCCTCCGGTTCCATCCACGTAGTTGCAAATGGCAAGACTTCATTCTTTTTGATCGCTGAGTAATAATCCATTGTATATAGACACCACATCTTCTTTATCCACTCATCCATCGATGGACATTGGGGCTCTTTCCATACTTCGGCTATTGTCGATAGTGCTGCTATAAACATGGGGGTGCACGTGTCCCTTCGAAACAGCATTTTTGTGTTCTCTGGGCCCAGCCCTATTTTTCCAATCTGCCCCACCTTCAGGCCAGGGTCCCCACTCACCCCCTGCCAGATAAGTCATGCATGCTGGGGGGCAACCCGGTCAGGGGCGAGTGATCTGGGGGCTGTGACTGGCCCTTCCCAACCTCAGAGGCCTGTGGGCCTGTGGTACCTCCCTTAAGCCCTTGCCTCAGGCCTACTTGCGGGTCACGGTCACGCTGCCCAGGTCCTGGGTGCTCTGTCAGCCATCAGAGCACGGAGGTAAAGTGAAGACCCTCTCTCTGCCTCCCCCCATTACAGCACCCCCAGAACAATCTCCCACCCCCGTGGAAAGGGAGATTGTTGAGGAGGGAAATTTCCCGCCTCCATCTGTCTAAAGAGTATCTTCAAAGATGTTTTAAATGTTTATTTTGAGAGAGAGAGCATGAGCAGGGGCGAGGCAGAGAGAGAGAATCCCAAGCAGACTCCGTGCTGTCAGGACAGAGTCCAACTTGGGGCTCGAATTCACAAACTGCGTGAGATCATGACCTGAGCCGAGATCAAGAGTTGGGCTTCCGGGGCACCCGGGTGGCTCAGTCGTTTAAGTGTCCGACTTCAGCTCAGGCCATGATCTCGCGGTTGGTGAGCTCGAGCCCTGCATCAGGCTCTGTGCTGACAGCTCAGAGCCTGGAGCCTGCTTCAGATTCGTGTCTCCCTCTCTCTCTGCCCCTCCCCAACTAGCATTCTCTCTTGCAAAAATAAATAAACGTTTAAAAAAGAAAAAAAAGGCTCCCAAAGGACCGAGCCACCCGGACACCCCTTCAAATTTTTTTTTTTTTATTGAAATGTGCCTACAGACAACATCGTGTCTGTGCAACAGTGTGTATGTCCATGCGTGCATGCGGTGGAGACAAGTATATCTGGTTTCCTAACAACTGTGAACTTTTATGATACAGTATCGTTGACTGTCATCACTGTGCTGTGACCATGTCCTGTTTGAAGTCGTTTCTATTCAATTCCAGCAAAAAATATGGTCATGGCTTTATTGAGACGCCCTTCATATACCATCCAACTGCCCATTTAGAGTGTGCAGGTTATGGGCGCCTGGCTGGCTCAGTCAGCAGAGTGTGTGACTCTTGATCTTGGGGTCATGAGTTCAAGCCTCACGTTGGGCGTTGGAAGAAAAGAAAAAAAAAGTGCGCACGTGAATGGTTCATGGTACATTCACAGAGTTGTGCAACCATCACCACAATCCATTTGGGAGCCTTCATCACCCCAGAAAGAGACCCGTGCCTTCCAGCAGTCACCTCCCCGATCACTTACCCCCTCCGGCCCAAGGCAACCACCGGCATAATTCATCTTTAAACGTGTTACCGATCCTTTGGGATTTGGGTCCTTTCCAGGGTTCCACAAGGACAAGTAATTAGGATTCTACGCAATTCCAGTGTGAGGGTTCCCCCACACCACCAAGCAAAAGTCCCTGACACCCACTGGAGTCCCCCAGTTCAAGTCCATTCTGATGCTGGCTACCTGGAGACAGTCACAGCCCAGAGTGGAGGTCCAGGCCCCACGGGAAAGCCCCGCCCCTCCCGGAGGCCGATTCGAATCCAGGCGGTCACTTGGGCTTCTGACCATCTGCTATATAGATCAGAGGTTCCTGAGACTCCCTCCCTGGGTTTGATTAGCATGCTCAATAGAGCAGCTCCCAGAACTCAGGAAAGCATTTCACTTACCAGATCACAGATTTGGGACCAAAGGGATATGGCTCACGGGAGAGATGCCAGGTACGCAGAAAGGACGTGGGGGTTCCGTGCCTTCTCTCCACACCTCCAGGTGTTCGCCGACCTGGCAGGCTGCTTTTTATTTTTTAGAAATTACTTTTTTTCCCCATGTTTTATTTATTTATTTTGAGAGAGAGAGAGTCCCAAGCTGTCAGCACAGAGCCCGACGCAGGGCTGGAAATCACAAACCGTGAGATCATCACCCTGAGCCGAAATCAAGAGTCGGACGCTTAAGCAACTGAGCCACCCAGGCCCCCCAGTTTCCTGCTTTCGATATTGAATTATGTGTGTGTAAGATGTTACCACTGGGGAAAGTGGGACAAAGTTCACACAGGACCTTTTGTACTATTTTTTGCAACTTCCTGGGAGTCTCTAATAATTTCAAAATAAAATGTTTAAAAAACAATTTAGAACTTTGTTCATCAACAAAACACCCCACCAAAGATATTTTTCTTCCTTCTTCTTCTTCCTGTCCCTCTTCCTTCCCTCTTGAGACATTTCAGTCCTGAAGCCATTTGGCGGGACTGAGCAGTGCAGGCATCCCTGGTGGCAGTTCATCGTGAGGGTCAGAGTTCAGGCAGGGCGAGGAGGGCGTTCGCACGGCGGGCAGCTTCCTGTGCAGAGTCAGAGAGATTGAGCAGGGCACACGGGTCTTCGCAGGGGTGAGGAGGTGGTGGCAGAAAGGGGAACAGATCACATACAGGAGGCTTGCTCATGTTAAGTATACAGAAGCTAGACCTACACTGTCAGAGGAATGTGTTAATAATAACAGAGAGAAAAAGTGAATGGGCCACACGTGAAAAGATGCTTCATATCACTGGTCGCTAAGGAAATGCAAATCAAGACCACCTCACGCCCGTTAGGATGGCAACCACCAAAGAAGAAACTCAGAAGCGTTGGTGAGCATAGGAGATACCCCGGGCACCGTGGGTGCGAATGTAGAATGCTTCAGCCACCGTGGGAGACAGCATGGCGGTTCCTAAAATAATTTAACATAGAGTTACCATACGATCCAGCAATCCCGCTTCTGGATCTGTGCCCGAAAAAATTGAAAGCGGGGTCTCGAAGGGATATTTGCACACCCAGGTTCAAAGCGGTGTTGCTCACAATATCTGAGAGGCGAGAGCCGTCCACGTGTCCGTCAGCGCGTGAGTGAATAAGCAAAATGTGGACTATTCTGTGTACGTCCATGTGGTTGGTGGTGAGTTGTCCCCAAACCTCACTGATGACCCCTCACCCCTCCACACACGCTCTTGACAGAAGAGCTTGGACTACCACGCCCTTGAGCCCCCTGGGGGTCCCTTCCGGATGACTCGGGGGGGTCCTTGCAGAACTGATGGGAACTGTGCTTTCTGGGATTTGTGGATGAGCTTGGGGTGGATGAAGGAGCAGGGGACTGTCTGATGCCTTTTCCTAACAGGCCTATCTTCCCCTTTGCAGGCTCCATCCCAGTCAGAAGCCTAAGGGTGGAGGCTCAGACTCCAGCTCCATCACCCCGAGAAGGGAGGTCTCTGAGGGTCCAGGCCCTCAGACATACTTCTATGGGATCCAGTTGTCTAAGGAGAGCATCCCAGGTGGTGCTCACAGCACCTCAGAGACCCTGGCTTGTTGTGGATGCACTTGAACCCCAACTTTGTATGAATTCTTTGTGTGAACAGGACAGAGTGAGCAGCTCCAGGGAGACCCTCTGCACGTCTACAGGTGACAAATGACCCTCCCTAGGGATGACGCTACCAAAGAGTAAAAGTAAGGTCGTTGCGTTTGTTGCCTGGGGCTGGCATAAGAAAGTGCCACCAACGGAGAGCTTAAAGCAACAGTTCTGGAAGCTGGAATTCTGAAGTCGAGGTGTTGGTCACACTCTGTTTGGAGCCTCAAGAATCTTTTCTTGCCTCTTCTAGCTGGTGACCTTCGGCCTTCCTTGGTCTGAAGACACATCACGCCGATCTCCGCCTCCAGCCTCCCAGGGTATATTCTTGCTGTTTGTGTCCCAATTTCTCTCTCCTTCTAAGGACACCAGTCATTGCATTTAGGGCTCGTCGTAATCCGTGCAAACTCATCTTACCTTGGTTACACCTGCAAAAACCCTACTTCCAAATAAGGTCCCATTCACAGGCACCAGGGGTTAGGATGTGGACATATCTTTTTGAGGGACACAACACAATTCGACCCACAACAGTCACCGAGTTGAGGATTAGCAAAGACCACTTCCAGCTTTGAGGCATCAGTAGGAGGTAATTAGTAAAGACAGTGCTCTAGCAGAGTACTGTGGGAGCCGACACTCCCATGACCTTGTTGAGACACGTAGGCAGCGTGTCCACAGGTGAGATGTGGTCGTCTGGCTGTAACGAGGAGAACAGGAAATGATGTCTGTGGGGCCTCCTGACTCACAGATCAGGGGCGGAGGGCCCCAGACTGACATCCCATCCTAGGCTTCTAGCTTCTGGGCCCTCGTTCTAGAGAACGTCCTCAGCACCCAGGTCTGTCCCAGTGTGGTGCAGGTACTCAGGGATTTGGAAATGCTGACCGTGTCCCGTCTCTTAGTTCCCAATCCGGTGACAGACCAGGGGACACAGGACCACACCATGAGCTCTGTCATCCTGATGTGGACAGCTCCTCTGGGCCCTGACCATCCACCCTACACCTACGGGGTCCAGTGCTGTGAGCCAGATTTCGCCAGTGAGATCCTGAACATCTCAGGGACATGGGTCATGGTGGGGGGACTGGAAAGGAGGGCCTGGTACACCTTCACCATCCAGGAGAGAAGGAGTGGAGTCTGTAGTGATACCCAAGTCTTTGACCTGCCCACAGGTGAGACACACAACTGTTCGGGATTTGGCACTTCTGGGCTGGTAGGAAGGGGCTGCTCTGGGCCTCTCTTCGAGGATCTGGACAGTTCATTTGAGCTCAAGGGATGGAGCCCTGTTGCTAGGGGGTGTCCCTCCTTAGCAACAGGGCTGGGCAATCACCACACATTCCCAATCTACCTCTGAGAGAGCTTTAGAAGACAAGACATACCCTAAAGTATCCACGTCCAAGTTTCTGGTCTCCAGACTCAGCCAGCTCCGGACTTTGGCCTCACCCCAAAGACTCCATTCACCCTCCACCTACTGGGTCCCCTGGGCTAGGAGGATGTGACAGGTGGGAGACCCCACATCGTGGACGCTCCACTGGAGGAAGGGGGCCTGGGAGGCTGAGACACATACCCCTTCACTGAGTAAGGATACCTACAGGTGCTCTGGGGCAGAGAGCAGGTGAGGGAGATGTTTCCAGGAACCGCACCCCCACTTGCCTGCTCCCAACACGGTCACGAATTTGCACAAGGGAACTGCGGTGAAAGGTCCCCACAGTCCCCCACTCTCCGCTCTACATGTACTGGGTCCAGTGAAACCCTGGAGGACATCTCCAGGGACAGCAAGATCCCCAGGGACATCACGTCAGCCACACAGGCAGGACCAGTCGGACAGTTGGTATGAGGTGCAGACCCTGGAACCCGGGACTCTGTACACCTTCAGCGTGTGGGCAGACAGGAACAAGGTGACCGGTTATGCGCAGAGCCTCCTTGCATCCACAGGTGAGATGGGCCCCCTTCTACCTGGTGGGAGCTGAGGTGGGGTCCGGGGGCAATGGGAAGAGTGGACTCCAAATCCCATCAGGCCATGGGGTCATGCCTTGCTAAGCTGCAGTGATACAGAGAGCCCAAGGGCTCATGGGAGTGGTAGTCCGAAGGGATCTGTTGCGTGTCCATTGGGGGAGGACAGAAAATGAGAGCTGAAGAGGTATTTTGGTTTTTGGAAGAAGAAGATTGGCTAGACCCCCCAGGACAGATCTTCCTGTGGGAGGGGCCTGTCCATGTGGGATCTCTGGCCAGCTCAGTCCTACCGGGCCATGGTCATGACCGTCTGGGATGGAATAAGGGCCCTGTCTGCCTCTGACCTGCCACAGGGAGAACGCAGGTGAGCAGAGCCCCACGGAGACAGGTACCTGGAATGAATGGGTAGCTGAACCCCACTGTCAAGATCATTGTCTTTAGAAATAGGGTAGGTGCAAATGCCCTGGGTACCCTGGGGACACCTTGGACAGAAGACTCATCCTAAAAGAAACAGGCTGATGAAATGCCTGGGGCACAGAATTGAGCCCCCTCTTCCTCCTCTGGGGCAAGGATGGTGTCGAAGCACCGAGATGCTCCCAGAGCCAGCAGTAAAGTGGTAACTGCCTCTCCCTGCTTCCCACTTTATCCCATGTGCTTGACAAACGGGGATTCATGTTACAGAAAGTGGTAGAAATGGCCAACGTGTTACTATGTGTGCACATGATGGGGTCGCTGCCTGCATCCAAGATGGCCCCAGGGGTCCATGCTTCCAGCTTCCACATTCTTGTGTGGTCCGCTCCCACATGAAAGGGGCTGACCGGCATCCGGAGGAGGATGTGCTGAAAATGATGGTGTGTGCCTTCTGAGGCAAGGTCATCAAGGGTAGTGTGACTTCTATGTTGTTCTTGCTCTCGGGTCCTTCGCTCTGGAGGAGGCTGGTAAGGTCACACAGGTGGTTGGTGGTAGGAATGAACAGAATCAGTAAGTCAACAAAAATGCCCTGAAAAGCTCTTCTGGACTCTGGAGGTCTTAGGGATGACCCAAAAATTGGGGCGCCTGGGTGGCTCAGTTGGTTAAGCATCCAACTCCATCTTGGCTCAGGTCACAATCTCACGGTTGTGGGTTCAGGCCCTGTGTCGGGCTCTGCACTGACAGTGTGGAGCCTACTTGGGATTTTCGTCTCTGCCCCTCCCCTGCTCACTTGCACTCCCTCAAAATAAATAAACGAACACCATTACAAATAAATAAATGTGGCTATGATTTATCAAGCGTTTTAAAAGGGCCGGCCATCATTCTAAGATTTTATATGTACGCAGTCATTTCTTACCCACGGTATATCGATAAGCAGTTGTATTCACGTTTTTACAGCTGGGGAATCTGAGTCACTGCGAGTCTAAGCCACTTGGTCAAGGTCAAACAGGGCGGGCGAGGCAAATAAGCAAATACCAACAGTTTGGCCTGTGACGGAAATAGCACAGGGTCCTGACCCCGTCCAACCCAGTGTGGTCCATCTCTGACTGCATCCCCAGGGAAGGGGAGGAGGGAGATGGTTGGAGGACAGGACGAGGGTGCACCTGGCGGAAGGGGGGGGGCGGGGGGCCCATATGCCATGTCCTATGTGATAGGCAGACAGGAGTGATAATGAACAGGGCTCACACCGTGAGGGCCGCTGTGCTGTGGAGGCAGGGAGAGGTGACGGGGCCTGAGTCAATGCACAGAGCCCACCGCAGGACAGGGCTTTGGACCCAGCCTCCTCTGCCCCTTGACAGATGGAGCTGGAGCTGTCTCTTTCCCAGGCCTGACTCCGGCCTGACCATTCAGGACCTGCTCTGTGCATTCATGGCGGCGGCGGCGGGGAAGCGGCCCCTGACCCAGGCGATTTGGGTGGGGCAGTGTGAGGGGACGCGGGAGGGGAGACCCCATGGCAGGCCGGAGAGGCGGGGCCAGAGCGCAGGAGTGCGCAGAGGTGAGGACCAGGGCTGAGGGCTGGGCGGGGCCGGGAGCCTCCACTTCCTCCTCCTCCCTTCCCACCCTGGCCCGTGGCTTCACCACCATGAGACTCAGAAAGGGGAAATTCTCGCGTTTAAAGTCCAGCAGGTGGAAGGTCAGGGCTGGGACACCTGGGTCCCTCGGCAGTGTCTGGAGACATGATGGGGACCGGAGGGAGCCTCGGGGCCTGGGGGAGCCTGGTGCTGCTGGTGAGTGCTCCCAAACAGGGGTGGGGAGCTGGGGTCCTGAGGGAGTAGGAGCTTCCCGGAAAAGGAAGCAGGCTTCCGGCTTGTCAGTGAGCCTCACACCTGGGCTCTCAGATACTGCCGTCCACTGTGAGAGTGAACTGTGCTTTCTGGCAAGACTCAGGCGTGCCCTCGAAGACCCAGGAGTCTGGGCCCCAGGCCTCCTCCCTCAGACCCAGGAGTCCGGGCCCCAGACCCTCCTCCCTCAGACCCAGGGGTCCCAGCCCCAGGCCTCCTCCCTCAGACCCAGGAGTCCAGACCCCCAGCCCCTCCTCCCTCAGACCTTGGAGTCCAGACCCCCAGCCCCTCCTCCCACAGACCCAGGAGTCCTGCTCCCAGCCCCCTCCTCCCTCAGATCCAGGAGTCCCAACACCAGGCCTCCTCCCTCAGACCCAGGAGTCCTGGCCCCCAGCCCCTCCTCCCTCAGACCCAGAAGTCCAGGCTCCCAGTGCCCTCCTCCCTCAGACCCAGGAGTCCAGACTACAGCCCCTCCTCCCTCAGACCCAGGAATCCGGACTCCAGACCCTCCTCCCTCAGACCCAGGAATCAGGCCCCCCGCCCCCTCCTCCCTCAGACCCTGGGGTCCAGGCTCCCAGTGCCCTCCTCCCTCAGACCCAGGAGTCCAGACTCCAGCCCCTCCTCCCTCAGACCCAGGAGTGCAGGCCCCCGGCCCCCTCCTCCCTCAGACCCTGGAGTCCTTGTCCCCAGGCCTCCTCCCTCAGACCCAGGGGTCCCAGCCCCAGGCCCTCCTCCTTCAGACCCAGGAGTCCTGGCCCCAGGCCTCCTCCCTCAGACCCAGGAGTCCAGACCCCCAGCCCCTCCTCCCTCAGATCCTGGAGTTCTGCCCCCAGCCCCCTCCTCCCTCAGATCCTGGAGTTCTGTCCCCAGCCCCTCCTCCCTCAGATCCTGAGGTCCAGGCTCCCAGTGCCCTCCTCCCTCAGACCCAGGAGTCCTGGCCCCCAGTCCCTCCTCCCTCAGACCCAGAGGTCCAGGCTCCCAGTGCCCTCCTCCCTCAGACCCAGGGGTCCCAGCCCCAGGCCCTCCTCCCTCAGACCCAGGAGTCCCGGCCCCAGGCCTCCTCCCTCAGACCCAGGAGTCCGGGCCCCAGACCCTCCTCCCTCAGACCCAGGGGTCCCAGCCCCAGGCCCTCCTCCCTCAGACCCAGGAGTCCCGGCCCCAGGCCTCCTCCCTCAGACCCAGGAGTCCTGCTCCCAGCCCCCTCCTCCCTCAGATCCTGGAGTTCTGCCCCCAGCCCCCTCCTCCCTCAGATCCTGGAGTTCTGTCCCCAGCTCCTCCTCTCTCAGACCCAGGAGTCCTGGCCCCCAGCCCCTCCTCCCTCAGACCCAGAGGTCCAGGCTCCCAGTGCCCTCCTCCCTCAGACACAGGAGTCCAGACTCCAGCCCCTCCTCCCTCAGACCCAGGAGTGCAAGTCCCCGGCCCCCTCCTCCCTCAGACCCAGGAGTCCTTGTCCCCAGCCCCTCCTCCCTTAGACCCAGGAGTCCAGACCCCCAGACCCTCCTCCCTCAGACCCAGGGGTCCCAGCCCCAGGCCCTCCTCCCTCAGACCCAGGAGTCCTGCCCCCAGCCCACTCCTCCCTCAGATCCTGGAGTTCTGCCCCCAGCCCCCTCCTCCCTCAGATCCTGGAGTTCTGTCCCCAGCCCCTCCTCCCTCAGACCCAGAGGTCCAGGCTCCCAGTGCCCTCCTCCCTCAGACCCAGGAGTCCAGACTCCAGCCCCTCCTCTCTCAGACCCAGGAGTCCAGACTCCAGCCTCTCCTCGCTCAGACCCAGGAGTCCCGGCCCCAGCCCCTCTTCCCTCAGACCCAGGAGTCCAGGCCCCCAGCCCCTCCTCCCTCAGACCCAGAGGTCCAGGCTCCCAGTGCCCTCCTCCCTCAGACCCAGAAGTCCAGACTCCAGCCCCTCCTCCCTCAGACCCAGGAGTCCCGGCCCCAGCCCCTCTTCCCTCAGACCCAGGAGTCCAGGCCCCCAGCCCCTCCTCCCTCAGACCCAGAGGTCCAGGCTCCCAGTGCCCTCCTCCCTCAGACCCAGGAGTCCAGACTCCAGCCCCTCCTCTCTCAGACCCAGGAGTCCAGACTCCAGCCTCTCCTCGCTCAGACCCAGGAGTCCCGGCCCCAGCCCCTCTTCCCTCAGACCCAGGAGTCCAGGCCCCCAGCCCCTCCTCCCTCAGACCCAGAGGTCCAGGCTCCCAGTGCCCTCCTCCCTCAGACCCAGAAGTCCAGACTCCAGCCCCTCTTCCCTCAGACCCAGGAGTCCAGGTCCCCAGCCCCCTCCTCCCTCAGACCTAGGAGTCCAGGCCTCCAGCCCCTCTTCCCTCAGACCCAGGAGTCCAGACCCCCAGCCCACTCCTCCCTCAGACCCAGGAGTCCTGCCCCCAGCCCCTCCTCCCTCAGACCCAGAGGTCCAGGCTCCCAGTGCCCTCCTCCCTCAGACCCAGAAGTCCAGCCCCCAGCCCCTCTTCCCTCAGACCCAGGAGTCCAGACCCCCAGCCCCTCCTCCCTCAGACCCAGGAATCAGGCCCCCAGCCCCCTCCTCCCTCAGACCCAGGGGTCCAGGCCCCCAGCCCCTCCTCCCTCAGACCAGGTGTCTGGCTCCTGGTCCCCAACCTCAGTATCTTCCCCCATTACCACTTTGCTGATTAACTTCCTGCCCCTCGTCTTCCAGAGCCATATTTTTCTGAATGTGTAACCATTATCCCCTGGCCTTATCAGTGGAGCCAACCCTAGCTCCTGGGTCCCTGGAGCCCCGCCCCTGCCACACTCCCGGCTGCAGCACACACACACCAAGAAAAGACAGATGGATGTTGCAGTGACCTTTGTTAGAGCAGAGCCTCGAGGGAGGAGACAGCTGGCTGTGTCCCTCCTCTCCCTCAGGCCCCAGTGACTTGGGTTAGGGCAGAGGACAGGAGGGTGGCTGGCCAGATCCCTCCTCCCCCCTCCCCCCTGCCACCAGCCCTGCAGTCTCCCCTGGGTCAAGGGAGACGAGGCTCAGAGTCTGACTCTCCCCTCTGTGTTCTCCCAGGGCCTGTGCAGCTGGACAGGGGCCAGGGCGGCTGGTGAGTGACCCCTGCTGAGTCTACCGCCCACACGGAGAGGTTGCACCCAAACCCGTGTGAGCTCTGGTGTGGGGAGGTGGTCTCACGGAGGGCACGGTGATCCATGGCCGGCACTCAAGGAAACGGTCCTTTCTGGACTCAGGCAAGCGCTGGGTGTCGTGGAAGGCCCAGTACTGACCTCCTGTGCTCACACCGGGCCCTCCTTCCTGATCCTCAGCCCCCAGCCCCGGCAGGAACCTGACTGCGGAGGCCCGGACCCCCAGCTCCATCACCCTGCAGTGGCAGACGCCCCGTGGCGTGGACCGGAGGCACCACACCCCCTGGGGCCTGTGGACCGGACGGGATGGCGGAACTGAGGCCCCACGCACAACCGACACCAGTTTCACGGTGGACGGACTTGGGCCCAGGTCTCCGCATGAGTCTTCCGTGTGGGTGCAGCAGGATGAGACCAACAGCTCCAAGCAGACTCTGCAAAACAGCACAGGTGAGAGGCAGTCATGGCCATGTTCTCGACTTCTGCTTTTCCCAAAAGGTGGCCGGCAGCGACAAGGACATGGCAGGTTCTGTCGCCCAAGAGAAATTGAACGGAAGCCAAATGTGTAAATTTAAGTTTTCGATCAACCACTTTAATGTTTGTTTATTTATTGAAAGAGAGAGAGAGAGACAGAGCATGAGCAAGAGAGGGGCAAAGAGAGAGGGAGACACAGAATCCGAAGCAGCTCCAGGCTCTGAGCTGTCAGCACAGAGCCCAAAGCCGGGCCCCCACCCACGAACCGAACCGTGAGATCACGACCTGAGCGGAAGCTGGACGCTGAACCGACCGAGCCACCCAGGTGCCCCAATGTCAACCACTTTAAAAATAAGTAAAAAGATGGGTGCCTGGCTGGCTCAGATCAAGAGCATGTGACTCTTGATCTCCAGGTTGTGGGTTTGAGCCCCACATGAGGTGTAGAGATTACTTAAAAAGACAAAGAAATTTAAAAGTAGTAAAATGAAACGTGAAATCAATTATAAAGTGAGAATTTATTTTGTTCAATAGATCCAAAATATTATCATTTTTTAAAGTTTATTTAATTATTTGAGAGAGAGCGAGAGAGAGCACATGTGTGAGCAAGTGGGGGAGGGGCAGAGAGAGAGAGAGAAAGAGAATCCCAAGAAGCCTCCTCACTGTCAGTACAGAGATCGACATGGGGCTCGAGCCCAGGTCAGATCATGACCTGAGCCAAAATCAAGAGTCAGATGCTTAACTGACTGAGTCACCCAGGCTTATCCATTTTCAAAAGCAGGCTCCACGAGCAACCTGGGGATCGAACCCACACCCCTGAGATCAAGAGTCGCGTGCTCTACTGACTGAGTCAGCCACGTGCCCCCAAATATTATCAATATTATCATTTTGAAAAGTAATCGACATATAAAAGAACCAGAAGATAGTTTACATTTTTTAAATGTTTATTTCTTGAGAGAGAGAGAGAGAGAGAGAGACAGAACGAGTTGAGGAGGGGCAGAGAGAGAGGGAGATACAGAATCGGAAGCAGGCTCCAGGCTCTGAGCTGTCAGCACACAGTCTGATGCAGGGCTTGAACTCAAGAACCGTGAGATCATGACCTGAGCCGAAGTCGGACGCTCAACCGACTGAGCCCCCCAGGCGCCCCAAGATATTTTCTTAACTTCATACCCGCTCCTCAAAGCACAGTGTGTATTGTGCACCGATAGCACATTGTTGGAGCAGGAGCAGGTGCACTGCAAGGGCTCAGCAGTCACACAGAGCTTAGGACCCTTCCCGACCCCGCACAGTCCCAGCTTTGAGCCCCCCAGCCCTGTGAGAAACCTGAGGGGGGAGACTTGGACCAACAGCTCTATCACCCTGCACCGGGAGGTCCCCAAGGACCCAGAGCCTCAGAGGTGCACCTACTGACTGGGTCCAGTGGCATGGAGACAGTGACAAAAGTGAGACCCAAAACAGGACCGTCACCAGTTACAAAGTGGGGAGTGGGGCAGGACTTCCGTCACTGTCCTCATGTGAATTTTCTGTTTGGGCAGAGAAGAACAAGGTTCCTGGCTCCAGGAAGACCCTCGAAGGTTCCTCAGGTCCCGCCCCCTGTTTCATTCCCTTTTGTTCTGCTTGAGGAGGGTGGTAGGAGATGGTTGAGAACCCACAGGATCGCCGACAAATCTGGCCTCCCTGTGTGCACCATGGAACGTGGACACCCTGACCCTCTGACTCTTCTTCTGGTTCTCAACCGTGTCTGGTCTTGACGATGCAAACTCCGATCGTCAGCTCCATCATCCTGACGTGGACAGTTTCCTCGCTCTAGAGACGCTCTGGCCAATATGGCAGCCCCTCCCCCCGTCACCTCCGTGGGGCTATTTAATTTTTTTTTTAACGTTTATTTATTTTTGAGACAGAGAGAGACAGAGCATGAACGGGGGAGGGTCAGAGAGAGGGAGACACAGAATCCGAAACAGGCTCCAGGCTCTGAGCTGTCAGCACAGAGCCCGACGCGGGGCTCGAACTCACGGACCGCGAGATCACGACCTGAGCTGAAGTCGGCCGCTCAACCGACTGAGCCACCCAGGCGCCCCCCGTGGGGCTATTTAAAATTCAGTTCACTAAAATGGAAAATCCAGTTTCATGTTTCATGTGCTCAAGAGCTCAGATGAGGGGGTCCCAGTCCCCCTCCGTATCCCCCTGGGATAGTGTCTCTTATACTGGGCCTTGGAACAGCATTTCCATCTTTGCAGCAATTCTGTTGGAAACTGCTGGTCTAGACCCTTGCTACTCAAACTCTGGTCCATGGGTGGGCAGTGCCGGCGTGTGCCGAGAACCGGCTGGAGATGCAGAGTCTGGGTCTCATCTCAGACCCACCGACCCAGAACCCGAATCTTAACGAGATCCCCAGTGTTATGTACGCACACTGAAGTTGGACAAGCGCCGGTCTAGACCACACGCCTTACCTCTCCTGGGACCAGTAGTCGAGGCAGGACTGGACACTTTGAGGGCTAAAAATGTACACTGACTGTACCCCTGATCTGCTCCCTTGCTGACATCGGACCCCTTTCCCTAATTTTTCAGACCCCTATCCCGTCAGGAACTTGAAGGTAGAGGCTCAGACCACCAGCTCCGTCACCCTGATCTGGGAGGAGCCAGATGACCCTGACTTTCAGAACTACGCCTACTGGATCCAGTGGACTGGGAGTGAGACGCAGAACACAACCAACACCAGCTTCGTGGTGGGCAGACTGCAACCCGGGTCCTTGTATGAATTTGCCGTGTGGGCAGAGAAAAATGGAGTCGCCAGCTCCGCGACAATTTGCAACGCCACCACAGGTGAGTGCCACCTGCTGCAGTTGTCTCTCTCTCCCCTTTAAAAAACGTTTATTTAGGGGCGCCTGGGTGGCTCAGTCGGTTGAGCGGCCGACTTCAGCTCAGGTCGTGATCTCGCAGTCCGTGAGTTCGAGTCCCGCGTCGGGCTCTGTGCTGACAGCTCAGAGCCTGGAGCCTGTTTCAGATTCTGTGTCTCCCTCTCTCTGACCCTCCCCTGTTCATGCTCTGTCTCTCTCTGTCTCAAAAATAAATAAACGTTACAAAAAAAATTAAAAAAAAACACGTTTATTTATTTTTGAGCATCTCTTTGGGTCACATTGACCAGGAGTTGAAGAAAGAACATCACAGGTTCTGAGCTGGGATCAGTCAGGGTCTGGGACCCTCTAGAATACAGACATTAAGACTAGGGGGTGTCTCTCCTTAGCCACCAGGACTGTGTAGGGAGCACAGGCACGTTGCCTCAACTGTGGGGACATTAGGTACCATGGAATGTGGACACTCTGACCCTCCGACTCTTCTTCTCCTGGTTCCCAACTGTATCACAGTCTTGAGAATGGAAGCTCAGGCCATCAACTCCATCACTCAGAGTGGCAGGTGCCCCCTGGGCCCTGGCCTTTGGGACTACATTTATTGGGTCCACTGAACTGGAGAGGGAGACAGAACTGAGACCCAACACTTATCCAAAACTTCAGTTTCACGGTAGAGGGACCCAAAACTGGGACCTTGTATAAATTCTCTCTGTGTGGGCAGAAAAGAATGAATTCTGTGCTGGTTCCAGACAAGAACCCCAGTAAGCCCCCCGATGACAAACATCAATGCCCACTCTCTCTTTTGGTGAGAGCTGAAGAAAGCAAAGATGGCACCACCTTTGGGTTCTGGGATCCAGCCACCGTCTTTACAGTCTCACCGAGCCGTGCCCAAATCCTGAGTCCACAGGAGAGAGGTGGCCTTTTCTGGGGACGGGCCTGTCTGGGAGTCTGCGGCTGAGCATAAGGCTGCAGGTGTCCCATCCCTACCCCCAGGTTCCCTGTCTAGAAATGCTCTTTAACAAGGCTGGCTGCCCCAGGAGGAGGTCCGTCCGTGTGTTTTGGATTCTCGTGGACCAGGGAGAGGATATTCTGACCCTCTGTTCCTTCTGCCAGTCCCCAACGCAGTGACGAGCCTCAGTGTGCAGAAGCAGACCAACAGCTCCATCACCTTGAGCTGGACAGCTCCCCAGGGCCCAGATCATCCTCTCTACACCTACGGGGTCTCATGGGTCAAGGAGAGCACCAGCGCCATTAGCATCCGGAACACCACAGATACCGGGATCATACTAACAGAACTGGAAGCTGGGAGCTTGTACATCATCACCGTCTGGGCAGAGAGGAATGAGGTCAGCAGTGACAACCGGACACTCACTGGAGCCACTGGTGAGACTCGCGCTGGTTCTAGACAGAGCCAGTACTATTGGGATGGGAGAGAGAGAGAGGGTTGGGGAGACTTTGGTGACCCCATGTAGCCTCATAGAACCTTGAGCTTGTAAGTCTGCCTTCTAGGAAGAGTCCGTCCTCTGCAGCCAGAACTTTCTAATTGCGAGGTCTGTCTTTGGGGATGAAGAGAGCCCCTGACCATCCAGCACCACCCCTCAGGAACCAACAAAGCCAGAAGACAGAAGGGCACAGCTCATCCCAGTATACTAGCTGAACCCCAAGCAACCCAGCTCTCAGCCTATATGTGAAGGGTTCCAAGTGTGACAGGAGCCAAAATTACCCCCAGGAACTAGGTTCACTGTGTGTGCATGGAGCCTGGAACTGTTTAGTCTTCGGCTATTTGGGCTAAGAAGACTAAAGACAACAGCTCCGTCAAGAAAGAAGGGCCCGGGGGCGCCTGGGTGGCTCAGTCGGTTAAGCGTCCGACTTCAGCTCAGGTCACGATCTCGCGGTCCGTGAGTTCGAGCCCCGCGTCGGGCTCTGGCCTGATGGCTCAGAGCCTGGAGCCTGCTTCTGATTCTGTGTCTCCCTCTCTCTCTGCCCCTGCCCCGTTCATGCTCTGTCTCTCTCTGTATCAAAAATAAATAAAACGTTAAAAAAAAAAATTTAAAAAAAAAAAAAAAAAAGAAAGAAGGGCCCGGAAGTAAGGAAGGACCCTGCCTCGGTCTGCTCACCTGAGAAAGGTGATGCGTAGGACCCAGGGCGATAGACTCAGGAAAGAGAGGGCCCCGGTGATCCTGGTCCCCACCTGGCCTCTTTTCTGCGGTTCACTCTTCTTAGGAAGTGGACTCGTCTGGTGACTGAGGGGTCAGGGGAGGTGGGCAGGCTCAGGTGGGAGGGTCCTTGAGGATACACCCGCCCCCTTGACCTCCTGTCCTCCCTCCTCAGCTCCCAACACAGTCATGGATCTACACAAGGAAAACCAGACGAGCAACTCAATCATCCTGCGGTGGAAGGTCCCCACAGACCCTCACTCTCAGCTCTACACGTACTGGGTCCAGTGGACCCTTGGGGGACATCCCCAGGGACAGCAAGACCCCCAGGGACATCAGACCAACCACACAGGCAGGACCAATGACAGTTGGTATGAGGTGCAGACCCTGGAACCCGGGACTCTGTACACCTTCAGCGTGTGGGCAGACAGGAACAAGGTGACCGGTTATGCGCAGAGCCTCCTTGCATCCACAGGTGAGATGGGCCCCCTTCTACCTGGTGGGAGCTGAGGTGGGGTCCGGGGGCAATGGGAAGAGTGGACTCCAAATCCCATCAGGCCATGGGGTCATGCCTTGCTAAGGTGCAGTGATACAGAGAGCCCAAGGGCTCATGGGAGTGGTAGTCCGAAGGGATCTGTTGCGTGTCCATTGGGGGAGGACAGAAAATGAGAGCTGAAGGGAGGTGTTTTGGTTTTGGGAGGGAAAGGATGTGCTAGTTCTCAGAGAATTGGCACCAGCGGCGGGAAGTGGGGGTAGGGTAGGGAGATGGAAAGGCACCCTGTATGGCTCCTACTGACTCCTCCTGTCCCCTCCACCCAGCCCCGAGCCCAGTCACCATCACCTCCTGCATCAGCACCTCTGGGGGCCACGGGGTCATCTTGACCTGGTCCTGCCCCGTGGGAGGCTACGAGGCCTTTGAGTTGCAGGTGGGTGGACAGCGGGACTGCCAGAATGGATCGTCCTGTGGGAGGGGCGTGTCTGTGTGGGATCTCCAGCCAGCTCAGTCTTACCCAGCCACCGTCACCACCATCTGGGATGGAATGAGGGCCCCGTCTGCCCCTGTGACCTGCCACACGGAGAATGCAGGTAAGCAGATCCCCACGGGGACAGAGCTACGGTGAAAGGCTCTCTAGATCCCATCGGGCTCTGTTGTGAAGGAGTCTTACCTACACAAGGGGTCCTTTGTGTTTCCCTGTTTGCTTTCTTTGCTGCTTTTTTCAAAACCGCTTTCTTGAGATATAATTCACATACCGTACAATTCACCCACTGACAGTGTACAGCTAATGGCTTCACTACACCCACAGGACTTGGCCAACCCATCACTCTTACACTATTTTCATTACTCACTAAAGAAAAATCACCTCCTTACACCATCAGCCCCTAATTCCCTCACTTCCCCACCAACCTGGCCTCGGTAATCTCAAATTTATCTTCTGTCTCTATAGATTTGCTTGTTTTGGACGTCTCCTAAAAATATCATCATCCTTCTGTGATGTATGTCATCAGCCTTTGGTGGCCGGCTTCTCTCACCTGCTGTACCATTTCTAAGGTCCATCAATGTTGTAGCACGTATCGGTGCTTCATTGCCTTTTATTGTTAAATAATATTCCACTGTATGCAGAGACCACATTTCGTTTATCCGTTCGTCTGTGGATGGGTCCGTTGGGTGGTCTCCAGTCTTTGGCTATTACGAGTAATGGTGCTATGGACATTCATGTACCCATTCCTGTGCAGAAAGGAACTTTCTTTCTCTTGGGTATATCCCCAGGAATGGAGTTGTGGGATCAAGTACTTAACTCTGTGTTTATCTTCTGGAGAAGTGACAAACTTTTTTTCCCCAACACGACTGCACCATTTTCCACTCATCGGTGGCGTATTTGGGAGAGGTTTGGGCCTCGTACTTAGTAAAACTCTGATCATATACCTTTGATGGTGGCCATAAGCTTCACTGGGCCCCGTCTGTCACCTTCTATGAATCAGGACCTCTTATAAGATTGCGTCTTTTATCTGGAGAGAGATGGCAGGTTGGGGCAATGATAGATAGATGCCCAACTGGGCTTCTCTGGTTCCTGCTGCCCAGGAACGTCTCTTGCTTAGCAGCAAAGAGGGTCTCTGGAAGGGAGAGGAAAGATGCCTGTGTCCATGGGGACCAGGTCCATTAGGGGAATGGGCTGTGTGAGACCCTTCTAGAGCCTGTTGACAGGTCCTCGTAACCAGGGCTGTTGGGAAGCTGCATCCTGGGGCCACGACAGCTGATGGAGGCAGGCTGTGGGCTGGAGTCTGCTCCAAGACCAGATGTCTAAGGACAGACCCTGAGGGATCTGTGCCCATTAGAGCCTGGGGCCAAGACCGTGGGCACCACCACTGCAGGGGTGCCCTTCTGCTAGCAAACAGAACCTCTGAGAACACGAGTCTCTGTTCTGGCGGGAGGCATCAATGCCGTCAATGTGGTTTCTCAATCTTGACCCTACTGACATTTGGGGATGGATCGTTCTTTGCTGTGGGGGCCGTCCTGTACATTGTAGGATGTTGAGCAGTGCCCCTGACCCCTGACTGCTGGATGCCAGTGCAACACCACTCCCATGGTGCCATCCCAGAATGTCCCCAGACATCGGTGACAGAATCGCCCACGCCGAGAATCATTAATCTGGGCCAAGGAGGGGAAGAGGCACTCTGGCAGCCAGGTTACCTGAGCAAATGATATCTTTGGACCAGGCTCCTCGGGAAAGTTGGGTGGGAGGTGGGGCTCTATCCAGAGGCCTTCTCCTCTCCTTTCTCTGCCCTCGCATCTGCCCTGTCAGCCCTCCGGTCACAGTCTTTGTGAGGACAGAGGTAGGAGAGACAGGTTGCCAGTGGAAGAGGCTGACTCCAACGGTCCCCGTACTTCCTAACCCAGGGGTCATCGCCGGAGCCATCGTCGGTGTGGTCCTGTTTCTCATCCTGGTGGGCCTGCTGATTTTCTTCCTGAAGAAGAGGTGGGACTTGTCACAGGGCTGACTGACCGTCTTCGGGTGGGGACGGGGTGGCAGGGAGAGGGTGAGGATCCCTGTTCCGGCCTGACCCCCCCAAGCCTTCTGTTCCAATGTCTCTTTCCCAGGCACAAGAAGAGCCAGAGGAAACCGGCACCCAAGGTTCTGGGCTCCAGGTAAGCAGAAAGTGTTGGAGAAGCATCTGGAAGAAGCACTGTCAGGTCAAATCGAGGGGTGCTTGCTGGTCACTGGATAGGTCAATGGGTGGGCTCAGCAAACCCCGACACGCAATGCTCTCTGCCCCAAGCATCGCAAGCCTTTCATCGCCCCCCTCCGGCCTGGGCCAGGGGCTCTGGAACCAACTCCAGCTCTGGGATTATGTGCATCCAACAAAAGATTCACTCAGCATGTGTATCATGTGTCAGGCACCGTTCTAGGCACAGAGGACACCGTGAGAGAAACAAAGATTCCTGCCTTCGTGAAGCTTACAATCGAGCACAAAAAAATCATTAATAAACAAGATAATAGAGGTTGTGATACAGGAGGCAGTAGAGCAAGAAGTGGCAATAGAAAAGGTAGAAGCCTATTTTATTTTATTATTTTTTCCTTTTGTTTTTGAGAGAGAGTGCAAGCGGGGGAGGGGCAGAGAGAGCGAGAGACTGAGAGTGAGAGAGAGAATCTCAAGCAGGTTTCATGCCCAGCACAGAGCCCAACGCGGGGTTCCATCTCCCAACCGTGAGATCGTGACCTGAGCTGAAAGCAAGAGTTGGACACTTAAACTCCTGAGCCACCCAGGCGCCCCAGAAAAGGTAGAAGAATATTTTAGATAGGGTGT
The DNA here is from genome assembly GCF_027475565.1 of Acinonyx jubatus. Taxonomy (NCBI): domain Eukaryota; kingdom Metazoa; phylum Chordata; class Mammalia; order Carnivora; family Felidae; genus Acinonyx; species Acinonyx jubatus. The sequence goes on along the minus strand of NC_069396.1, from coordinate 57,465,424 downwards.
TAAAATTAGAGAAAATTGGAGAAAATTGTCCAGGTAAAGCCATATCAAGAAGATGACTAAGAGGAAGTCATTTGTGCACAGACTCATGTGCACATCTTGGGAAATGGCGTTCCAGGAAGAGGGGCCAGCAGGTGCAAAGGCCCTGGGGCAGGAGCATGCTTGGAGCGTTTAGAGAATGTTGGGTATCTCGGCGACTGAGCAGAGTGGCACCAGAGTGTCACGTGGGGGAAGCAGGTCCAGGAAGAAGACAGGAGCAGAACTAAATGCTGCTGAGCCATCCCTCCAAGGATGGACTGAGAGGCGGCCCTTAGAATTGGAGATAAGGAGGGGCACCTGGGTGCCTCAGTGGGTTGAGCGTCTGTCCGACTTCGGCTCAGATCATGATCTCCCTGTTCGAGGGTTCGAGCCCCGCGTCGGACTCTGTGCTGACAGCTCGGAGCCTGGAGCCTGCTTCCGATTCTGTGTCTCCCTCTCACTCTGCTCCTCCCCCACTCATGCTCTGTCTCTCTCTCTCAAAAATAAATAAACATTAAAAAATAAAAAAAAAAAAGAATTGGAGATAAGGAGGCAAATAGGATAGGGGGACTTTGGGGAAAGGGGTCACTCCCCTGTGGAGTGGTGCTGCAGACACCAGGCATTGGTGATGTGGAGAAAAGAAGCAGAGAAAACTGGTGTGTGTGAGCAGTTTAAACGTGCACGGGCTGTGTTAACAGGCTTTGTTGTTGCTTAGGTGTGATAAAGGCAACAGATCCCAAGAGTCCTCAGTAAGTCACACAGGCTCAGTCGGGAGGCAGGGGAGGTGGGGACAATGGTGGGCAAGAGCCTTAGTTATGGTTTCCGTGGGAAGGAATGGGTAGCTGGAGGCCAGTGCGATGATTTGGGCGAGCTCCGGGGTGTAAGGGCTGCCTCTGGTTGTCAGGCACCCGGGCCTGAGGGCTGAGGGCAGGTGCATAGTGGCTCAGCGTGTGAGAGCCACATGCACGAGGTGGTGGGCGTGTGGGCTTGACCACTGCTCAAGAAGGGGGCCGGACTGGCCTCTAGCCCCCGGCCTCCGAACTGGGTCAAGACAGTGTTTATAAAGCTGTCTTACAAGAGGACGAGCAAGAAGGAGCTGGAGCTGCGTGAGGTCAAAGACTTTTTAAAAAAATTTTTTTTTAATGTTTATTTACTTTTGAGAGAGAGACAGCCAGCAGGGGAGGGGCAGAGAGAGAGGCAGACACAGAATCGGAAGCAGGCTCCAGGCTCTGAGCCGTCAGCACAGAGCCCGAAGCGAGACTCGAACTCATGAGCTCACGCTGAACTGACGGAGCTACCCAGGTGCCCCCACATTCCCACTGCTGTGCAGCCGTCCCCACCATCTGTCTCCAGAACTTTTTCATCTTGCAAAACCCAAACTCTGTCCCCATTGAACAGGATCCCCCCTCCGCCTCCATCAGGCCCTGGTGCCCCGCCCAGTCTACTCTCTGTCTCTGTGGATTTGACTCCTCTAGGGACCTACCTCACAGAAGTGGATTCACACAGTCTTGGTCCTTCTGTGACTGGCTTATCTGAGCTAGCATAATGTTCCCCAGATTCACCCATGATGTGGCCTGTGTCCCAATGTCCTGCCTTTTTTTTTTCTTTAATGTTTATGTATTTATTTTGAAAGAGACACACAGAGAGAGTGAGCAGGGCAGGGGCAGAGAGGGAGGGGTGAGAGAGAGAATCCCAAGCAGGCTCTGTACTGTCAGCGGGGCTCGATCTCCTGAACTGGGAGATCATGACCTGAGCCGAAATCAAGTCTGACGAAGTTAAGTCTGATGCTTAACTGACTGAGCTACCCAAGTGCCCCATATTTGAAAAAAATTTAAAACACTGAATTGATAGAACCTGAGAACAGATATTGGTTGCCCGAGGCAGAGGGTGGAGGGTAGTTGAGTCGGGAGAAGGGGGTCAAAAGAAATAAAGAGCGACCCCCCCAAAAAAAAAGGCCCAGGGGTGTCTGGGTGGCTCAGTGACTTCAGCTCAGGTCATGATCTCACGGTTTGTGAGTTCAAGCCCCATGGTGGACTCTGCTGACAGCTCAGAGCCTGCTTGGGCTTCTGTCTCTCTGCCCCTCCCCCGCTTGCTCTCTGCCTCTCAAAATAGATAAAAATAAACTTAAAAAAAAAAGCCCTTTCTTTTATCCCAAGATCACAGGGCCAAGGGAAGTTAAACTCTGCCCTTTTCCCACAGTCTCCTGGAGAACATCCCGGCACAAGACTTTGCTGCCCACGTGAGGAAGAACGAGAAGGATGCCAACAGCGGCTTCGCAGTGGAGTACCAGGTGTGGTGACGAGCGAGGGGCTGAGCTGAGCCCCACGTGCCCACCCCAGTCCTCGCCACACCTTTCTTTGCGCATGCAAAAAAATTCAGGCACAATTATGTTTTCGCCTGTGACACCGTTACGCGCCCTCGGGTCATCCCTAAGGAAACACGTTGGTTTCCCTGTGTTGTGTCTTCTGTCGCCTACCTCTCTGGTCCCCACTGCCCCCCAAGCCTCTCCAATGCCCTGCGGGGTGATGGTACACGTTTCTGCGGGTGCTACAGAATTCCAGGGCGCGGGGGTGAGTGGGGCGGTGCTGAATGGGGGTGTCCTCCGGGGAAGATGGACAGACTCCAGGGTCCATGCTCCCCCCCTCTCTCTTTGCCTCTGCCCACAGCGATTGGCTCTGGAGGGCACCAAGCAGTCTCAAATGGTGGCCTCAGCCCTCGAAAACAGTGCCAAGAACCGTTACCGAAATGTGCTGCCCTGTGAGTCTTAAGGCCTCTGCTGACTTTACCCCTGGCCGTGACTTTGTCAATACCCCATCCCTGGCCCCTTCCCTTATTCCCTATGGGACACAAAGCTCTTACCCACTGTGAGGAGGCACCCGGCCCATTCCTCCCTGCTGAAGTCAATCCACCCTTCTTAGGGCTCCCAGAGCCTGTGTGCCCTCAGTCCCTGGGTCTCAGTCTTGTCTCCATACCTTCCTGGGTCTCCCACGCCTGTCTCTGCTTCACTAATGCTGGCCTCTTCCTCTAGACGACTGGTCCCGGGTGTCCCTGAAGCCCCACCAGGAGGAACCAGGCTCCGACTACATCAACGCCAGCTTCATACCTGTAAGGTTGTGGCTGCGAACCGGGAGGGCGTTGAGCAAAGCTGAGCAGAGAAGGACTGGAGGGGGTTGTGACTTGCCTGTTTTCTCCCATCAGGGTCTCTGGGGCCCCCGCGAGTTCATTGCAGCCCAGGGCCCCCTGCCCCAGACGGTGGCTGACTTCTGGCGCCTGGTGTGGGAGCAGCAGAGCCGCGTCCTGGTCATGCTGACCAACTGTGTGGAGTCCGGCCGGGTGAGGGATCCGCAGGGTCTAGGTGTTGACCCTTGACCTCCCATGTGACCCCAACCTCCTCCAGTACCCTCGGCCCATCCATTGGTCCGTATAACCCAGTGGCCTTGAGAAGGAGGGGTCCTCCTGGCTGGGATGAGTCTATACCTGGCTGCCGGTAGGTCTTGCCTCATCACCAGGCACTGAGTACAAGAGCCCCGGTGTAGACGGGCATCAGGACAGGTTCTCTGACCTCTCAGTCGTCCCCCAGGTGAAGTGTGAGTACTACTGGCCTCTAGACGCCCAGCCATGCACATATGGGCACCTACAAGTGGCCCTGGAGGGTGAGAAGGTGCTGGAGAACTGGACAGTACGAGACCTGAGGGTCCGGCACGTAAGTCTGCTCCACCCTGCCAGCCCCACGCCGACCCTCGCTCCCTCCCCCAGAACTATCTGGGCAGTCGACTCCTCAGAACCCCTCCTGAAGCCTAGACTTGCGTCACTGTCTCAGGGGACCACAGTGTGCCCAGGGATGCCCCCCACCAGTCAGAAACCAGCCCACCCTGGGGTGCTGAGCGCTCCCTCCCCAGCCTCCCCTCCCTCTCCCTAGATCCAAGAGCAGAAGACACTACGTGTACGTCAGTTCCACTACATGACCTGGCCAGACCACGGCGTTCCCCACTCCCCAGACCCCTTGCTGGCCTTCCGGAAGATGGTCCGGCAGTGGCTGGACCAGACCGTGGAGGGAGGCCCCCCCATTGTGCACTGCAGGTGAGGACCCGCTGGCTCTAAGAGAACGGCCCCTGCCGGTTTCAGGAACCAGAACCTTCTACAGGAGATGGAAGAGAGGAGGAGGGGAATGCGTCGGTGGAGAGAAGGGAGGAAGGGGTGAGGGGCAAGAGAGAGAAACAGTCAAAGGTTTTGAGAAACATTTGAAACACCTCCAGTGCACGCCGGGAACCTCATCCCGCCCATCACTCTCCTGTCGTCGATACTGAAGACTGTAGAGGAGGTTATGGGTGGGGGGGGGGGGGGCGAAAAGGGGCTTGCTCCAGAGTGGCCGACAGCCTCTGAAATGGGGGCTCTGGTTACAGTGACACGTGACTGGGAGCACGTACTGCCAGTGACGTGATGGAAACTCCACAGTCACAGTCTTGCTGGTCCTCAGGGCAACCTCATGACCAAAAGGGTTTCCTCCCCATTACAGCGCTGGGGAAACCCAGTCAGAAAGTGAACGTCTTGGGTTCAAGGCGTAAGGGGTCAAGCTGATGCCTGTGGTGGCACTCTTATATTCTCTGCTGCTGCCCTGTCCCAGGATAGCACCCCCTGGAGGTGTCCCCAGCAGGGGGTCATCCCCTCCCCCAAGCACAAAAGGGACTCCTGCGTAATGGTTAAGACGATTGATTTGAACTGGAAAAAAGATCGAAGCACTGGTTCATTCCACCATGTGGAAGAACCTTGATAACACGGTGCTGAGTGAAATGAGCCAGACACGACAGGTCACATGTAGTAGGATTCCGTTTATGGGAGATGTCCAGAATAGGTAAGCCCACAGAGCCAGATTGATGGTCACCAGGGGCTGGGGAGAGCGGAGAGTGGGGAGCGACTGCTTAGTGGGTACAGGGTCTCCTTCTGGGGGGACGAAAGTGTCTGGGAACTAATTAGATGTGGTGGTCACACAACGTCGCGAATGTACTAAATGGCACTGAACTGTTTACTTTAAAATGGGTTTATGTTTAAAAAATATTTTTGAATGGTCAGCTTGGGAGTTCCTTTTTCTCGTGTGTGAGCTCCAGAGTGACCTGGGACAGACAAGCGACCTCACTGCTCTCGGCCTCCATTTCTCCATCTGTAAAATGGGTGTGCTGTTAGCTCCTACTTCTCAGGCTTGGGAAAAGTGACAAGGGCGCATAGGGCATTGGAGGCAGGGCCAGGCAGACAGAAGGAGCTCCAGGCAGAGTCACACACAGTGGCTTTTACCACTTACACGGTATCCCCCCAGAATGCTATCTTGCTGAATAATATACTCTGATCCCAGATGCTCCAAAAATAGATCCCTCCAATCAGCCAAGACTCCCCCTTCCTGTGACCTGACCCCTTCTTGTTCCTGCCTAGTGCTGGCGTGGGCCGCACAGGCACCTTCATTGCCCTGGACGTCCTGCTGCGGCAGCTGGAGCGTGAGCGTTTTGTGGGAGCCTTCAGCTACGTGCGGAAGATGAGGGAGAGCAGGCCTCTCATGCTACAGACTGAGGTGATGGGGTTCCCGAGGGCACAGCGGGGTGGGGGTGGGGCCTGGGGGGAAAGCAGGCCCAGGCTCAGAAGGGCACCCCTCACCCCCTACCCTGTGCTCCTCCCCAGGCCCAGTACGTGTTCCTGCACCACTGCATCCTGCGGGGTCTCCAGCAGTCACCCCTAGCCCCAGCAGAGAAAGGGGCTTCGTACGTGAACCCGCTGTATGAGAATGTCTAAGCCACAAGAGAGTTGAGACCCCAGTGGAGACTCAGACTCTGGATCTCCACTTGAGCCCAGATTCCTGGAGCCCTGGGAGAGCAGAGGGCTGGGGTCCCAGACACCTGAGTCTTGCAGGAGGAGGGGAGGCCTTGGTGTCTAAACTGTTTCCCTGGAGGACAGAGGGCAGGTGGGAGTGGGTATCCTGGATTCCTGGTCCCTTGGAGGAGGAGGGATGGGAGCTAGGCTTTCCTAGTTCTTCGAGGGAGGAGGAGGCTGGAGGCCTAGGCTGCTGGATTCTGGGGAAGGAAGAAATTCGCATCTGGAACTCTAGCTACCCCTGGTGCAAAGGCAGACAGGATCCATCCCATTTTTTATTCCAGAAACCAAATCTGTCTTCTGGGATCTGAGATTTCCCTGCACCCCACTGCGTGTACATATCTTTTTCTTCTATCCCATAATTTATTAAATCACTATTCTCCCCCAGAGATGCTTGCTATAGTGGATTTCTGGGTCTGGAAATAATATTGGGGTGGGAGTGGGGCTGGATTCCTGATGTTTAAGCACTGAGGTAAATGTCCTAGGGAAGAAGCGAGACCCATAATTTTGCACCCGAAAAAAAATGTGTTTGGATGGTTGAGTCTCTTAGAGAGGGCTGGAGGTCCACACTGTGTTCCAGTGTCTGTCCGGTTCCTGAAGCCAGGAGCATAGGGGCTTGCTTCCTGGGCCTGGTGCTAGGAGATCCTAGAGGGTGGGGTGATGTCTGGGGCGGATTCACTAGAGACTTTCACGCTGAGTCTTGTGTCTGGATACCTGACTACTTGAGTACTTAGGTCTCCCGAGACAGTCTCTGGGGTCCTAGGACAGGGCATCCTGGTGGGGGTAGGGGTGGACACAGGGGGCCTAGATGCCAGACAGTTGGACAAGAAAGCAGAAAATCCACTGGGACCAGGGTGAATATCCCTGGGCACCCTGGTGGCTCCTGGCTGGGGGCGGGACAAGGGGAGGGACGGGCTCTCCATCTACCCGAGACCTAATACGCACGCGCGTGCACACACACACACACACACACACACACACACACACACACACACAGCTCTGCCGCGCCCCCGCCCCACCGGGCTCAGTGATCAGCACCCAGGACAGCGCCACCCGCCCGCGTGCGGGGGCGGGGTCCGGGCGGGGCCAGCGCCTGGGCGTCTCCCGGGAGGGTCCGGTCCAGCCGCTGAGCAGGTAGGAGCCTCTGGGACCCCTCCTTAAGGCCCCTGCTCATCCTCATCCCTAGAGAGACAGGGCATGTTGCGTGGGGGACACTAGGGAGGGCCCGACAGGAGTGGGAGGGCTGGAGGCTGAAACGGGGAGACTGCGATTTAGAGACAGGTATGGAAACAAAGAGCAGAGGGGAGGGAGGAGCAGGCAGGGGGGAGGGTGGGAGATCCCGGGACACAGACCAGACCATAGGCCGAGGGCAAGAGAGACGCAGATAGGGGGGCAGCGAGGGGCCGGTGGGGGAATGGGCAGAAATCGGAAGTGGAGGGAGAGGTATGGAGGCAGAGACGGTCATGAGGACAGGTGTGAAGACAGAGCTCGGGATGCGCGGGAGAGACAGGCCGAGAAGATGTGCGCCCCCAGCCCACCCCACCCCCGGCGGTGGCAGCAGGTAGCCCCCGGCAGGAGCGAGAGAGGCTCGCAGGGCCAGATGTGGAGGGAGGAGCCAGCCGTGGGCGCGGGGAGCGACGGCCGAGGCTGCCGTCTCCCCAAGCTCGCTCCGCCTGGGGTCCGGGGCTGGGGGTCCGGGGCTGGGGTCCTGACTGCGCGAAGAGCTAGCTGGCCGCGCCTGGATTCCGCATCTGTACGTCAGCCCCGCCTGTTGTCTCGGCAACAGCTCGTTGCCAGGGGCAACCAGCATTGCTCCTGCCCCGCCCGAGCCGAGCCACCCGGTGCTCGGGACAACCCAGGTCTCCGGTTCCCACACCCGCCTTCGCCCACTTCCGGTTCACGCCTGTGGAGTCTGGCACCGAAGGGGTAGAAGTCGGCGGGATTCCTCGGGGGCCTTGGAGGGCGGGGGCATCCCTTTGGGATGGAGCTAGGTCCTCGAGCCCACGCCAGCGCCCGCCCTCCATCGCTGAGAGGCTGACACTACAACCCCCAGCATGCCTCGCGGCTGCTGGCCGATCCCTATGCCGCTGGTCGCCCAGGGTGCCGATGGGAGTTGGAGTTCTTCGTTGTTCGGAAGCGCCAATGAATGCACGGGGTGGGCGTGGGGGGCTAGGGCTCTTGGGTGCCTCCACAGAAAGGACCGTGAGACCCCGCCGCCATGTTCCCGGAGCCCCCAACCCCAGGGCCTCCAGCGCCCGACACGCCTCCGGACTCGAGTCGCATCGGCCAGGGCCCTGGTGAGCGAGACTCGGGGCCAGAGTGGAGGGAAAGCCCGGCTAGGATTCTCAGGGGCGGGATTCGGACGGGTGTCCTCCGTTGGCGGACTGGAAAATCCGGGTGGTATTGTAGTTGGAATTCTGGACTTCGAGTGAAACGGAAGAGGGACAGGTTTGCAAGAAAATAGAGAACCAGATCAGAAAGTGTGGAATGGAATGGGATCTTGGATTGTGGATTGGAAGGCCCACCTCTCCCTTCTTTCAAAGATAGGGAAACTGAAGCCAGGGAGGGGCATGGCTTCTAAATGCATTAGTGGGTCGAGCAGAAATTAGAAAGGGGGTGGAAGAGAAGGTGCAGTTAACAGGCAAGAAAATCTGGACGGTGTCAGCCTAGAATAAGGGCATCAAATCGCTTAATAGGTGAGATCGGTTGGAAGGAAAACACGGGAATAAAATGGAATGGAAATGGCTGGAGGGAAAACCTGGCCAGGATGAAGGCTTGTACATGTAACCCGGACTGAATCAGCCAGCTTGCTTCCTAGGGCCTCACTGAGTGTTGTCTCCATGCCCTCTGCAGTACCCCCCTGGGCCCTGGCCACAATCGTTCTGGTCGCAGCCCTGCTCGTCTTCAGCTGCTGTTTCTGCCTCTACCGGAAGCGTTGTCGGAGGCGGTCGGGCAAGAAGATTCAGGCCCAAGCCCAGGTCCACCTTCAGGAAGTGAAGGAGCTGGGAAGGAGTTACATAGACAAGGTGTGGCCTGGCCCAGCCCCTCAGCCCTGCCTCTCCCTGCACCCCCAGCCTCAGTCCATGCTCTCCCCCCTCCTGTGCCCATCTTATTCACTCATGTCCCCTGTGTGTTTAGCCCTAACTGGGACACTGGGGACCTGGAGATGGGCCGGGGCCGGTCACTGTTCATGAGAACCAGCCTGGTGGGGAAGTCAGACACTCACACAGACATTCACAATTCAGGGTGTTATGTGCCATATCAGGGGCAGCACAGAGCATACTGGAGTGCAGAAAAACGACCTGGTAACCCAGAGAGTCCAAGGAAGCTTCCTAGTAGAGGCATCTTCTGTGCTGAGACCCAAGGAACACACAGGGTTAGCCAAGAACAGAGAGAAGGAACAGCATGTGCTGAGGCCTGGAATCCAGATTCTGAGGCATATCTGAGGAACCACGAGTCATTTTTCACTCTGTGCTGGAGCATAGAGTGTAAATATACTGCACTCCAGAGTGAGTGTCTGAAGAGCTCAGTAGTATCCATGTCACAAGGGCAATTGGGAGCCATGGAAGATTTGTGAGCAGGTGAGGAACAGGGTCTCGTGGGTGTTGGAATGACTCCTCCAGAACCCATGTGGAGGACACAGTTGAGGCAAAGAGGCCAGGGAGGAGGCTGGTGTGGCTGTCTCGAGAGAATGAAAGAAACATGAGTTGAAAGACGCCCTTGGAGCGAAAATGAAAGGTAACAGGTGTGAGGGTCTGAGCATTAGGCCTCTGAGTGCAGAGTGAAATGATGCTCACCTGGGAGCCAGGCTGTCCTAGGTTTCCAACCGAGAGGAACCATTCCCCAGCTCTGTGACCTAGGGACATTCACTGTCCTTCTGTGAGCCTCAAGTTTGTGGTCTGTAACTCGTGTTTCCCCTCCTCCCTTGTCAACAAATGGCTGTTATCTGTTATAATTATCACCCATGACGCATGACCTTTAGAGTCCTGGGAGCCAGCCTCCACCCCTCCGTCCCTATCCCTTAAGCCAATGACGCCCAAAGACCATCTACATCAGAATCACCTCAGGTACTTGTGGAAACACAAGTTCTGGATCTTGCACCGGACCTGCTGAATCAGAACCTCTGAAGTCGGATTTCTCAGGAGAGTTCTGATTCACACTGAATTTTGAAAATTGATGGCTTAGGTTAAGAAGTCTTGTTCCAGTTCAGAATGGCCAGGACAGGCTAAATATACTATTTCTTCTCCATGTTTTTCTGTGGCAACATCACTAGTCAACACGTCAAGTTGGACAGCAACCCCAATATTCCTTTAGCGTGTGAAGTAGAACCTTCTGCGTCCTTCTTGTAGGCAGTGAGGCACTAGGAGTGCTTGTTCTTCTAGTCTAGGCACGACGCACTGCACGTGTCCCCATGTCTGTTCTGCCCCATAGCAGACATCATGAATCACGCCTTTACTGTTCTCTGCCTCTGCCAGACATCATTAATCAAACACTGATTCCGCTTGCCCTGCAAGTGCTCAGGTGTAGCCTGAGGGTTCTGTGAGTCTCCCTTGGCTTCTGGGCGTGGAGGATCCCACTGTCAGGGGGAAGAGTTCACCTGCCCTTGCCCCCGGCTCCCTAAGGTGCAGCCGGAAGTGGAGGAGCTGGAGCCAGCACCGTCTGGGCCAGGGTCGCAGGTGGCAGAGAAGCACGAGCTAGGACGACTGCAGTACTCACTCGATTACGATTTCCAGAGTGGACAGGTGGGTGTGGGGGAGGGGCATGGCGTGGAGGGGAGGGTCCGAGGGTTCTAGCCCCTTCTCAGAGGAGGCGCCAAAAAGGAGGCTAAGACTAGAGCCTCCTCGTCACTTTTCAGCTGCTGGTGGGCATCCTGCAAGCCGAGGGCCTGGCAGCCTTGGACCTGGGCGGCTCCTCCGACCCCTATGTGCGTGTCTACCTGCTGCCAGACAAGCGGCGGCGGCATGAGACCAAGGTGCATCGGCAGACGCTCAACCCACACTTTGGGGAGAACTTTGCGTTCAAGGTGAGCTCCTGGCCTCCATGCCCCGGGCTTGGCAACCTGCGCCCCGCCCCCACCCCCGTACCTGGAATCCTGGGGACCGACCGCTTCAGCTCTTCCTGTTGGCAGCCACCAGCTCTGGAGACTGTGACACTGGACCCTGGGTTGCCCTTGTGGGGCACTGCTGACCCCTGGGCTGTGCCTTGGGTCCTTGGGCTGTCCCATTTGGGTTCCACAGACTTCCCCACACCGGTCCCCTTGAACCCTTGCTGCCCGCCCCCTCCCCCCCGCCGTGTTCTACCTGGATGTGCTGCGCCCCACTTCCTGTCTGTCTGACTTCCTACTCTCCACCCTGTGCTCTTTTCTCTGTGGCCTCCTCACCTAGGTCCCCTACGTGGAGCTGGGGGGCAGGGTACTGGTCATGGCGGTGTACGACTTCGACCGCTTCTCCCGCAACGATGCCATTGGGGAGGTGCGGATCCCCATGAGTTCCGTCGACTTGGGGCGGCCGGTGCTGGCCTGGCGAGAGCTGCAGGCAGCTCCTCGGGAGGAGGTGAGCAGGCGTGGCCACGCCCCCACGGCTGGGCCCGCCCACTGCGAGCCCGGGCCAATCAGATCACAGGCTTCTTGGACCTTCGGGGCTCTAGCCATTGCACCTGCCACAAAGGGCTAGACCCGGGGGCTCTCCTGGTACAACCTCTCCACTCCTTGGGTTGTGCCTCTGTGGTCTTAACTCCACTCTAAGGGGAGGGGGAGGGAAGAAAGGTCCGAGAGGGGACGGATGGGAAGCAGGGGCTCCGGCGATGGGTCCTTCTCTGTCTTTTAGCAGGAGAAACTAGGTGACATCTGCTTCTCCCTCCGCTATGTCCCTACGGCCGGGAAACTCACCGTCATCGTCCTGGAGGCTAAGAACCTGAAGAAGATGGACGTAGGGGGGCTCTCCGGTGTGTGGGAAGCAAGGAAATGATCTCGGTGGTGGCGCGGAGGCTCAGTAGCACAGGATCTGGCTGTTTTCTGGGTCCCTGAGGGTCCCTTGGGGGAGGGGGAGGCCAAGACTGCATTGGAGGATATGAATTTGCTTTGGTCAGAGAAAGAGAGAGACAGAGAGGCGTGAGAGGTGCGCAGAGGGTGTGCTGTTCCGGACTCTCATGCCCCCTTAACACGATCCCCTGGACTTGACAGTGGGGCTGTAAGACTCCTTTCTCTCCCCAGATCCATATGTCAAGGTCCACCTGCTTCAAGGCGGCAAAAAGGTGCGGAAGAAGAAAACGACCATCAAGAAGAACACTCTGAACCCCTATTACAATGAGGCCTTCAGTTTTGAGGTGCCCTGTGACCAGGTGCAGGTGAGCTCAGACTGCCCAAAGCCTCTGTCAGAACAGCCCTTCCCCCAGGGTCCCGGGCCATTAGAAACCCCTATTGCTAGGGGAAGGGAGACTCCTTAGCAACTTCCAGGTCCTGGGAGCCTGAGGTTGTGTTCCCAGTCTCAGTTTCCTCCTATGAGGGTCAGGGCGCCCCAACCCCAAACAAGACCAGGATGTCCCGCCCCCAAGCAAGACCAGGATGCGCCGCCCCCCAAGTAAGTCCAGGATGCCCCGCCCCCAAGCAAGACCAGGCTGCCCCGCCCCCAGGAGGACCAGGATGCTCCACCCCCAAGCAAGACCAGGATGCCCCGCCCCCCAACTAAGTCCAGGATGCCCCGCCCCCAAGCAACAGGATGCCCCGCCCCCAAGGAGGACCAGGATGCCCCGCCCCCAAGCAAGACCAGGATGCCCCGCCCCCTCAGGAGTAATGGGTACTAAGAAAAAGAGATATTCCCACAGCCCTCTTTAGCGGGACCCAGGCCTGGCCACTGCACGCATTTAAGAGCCCTCCAGGTCTGTCCCCCTTAGGAGGCTGTTCCCTGAGGAGGTACTTAGGATTTATCTCCTTTGAAAGCTGATTCCAGAGGAAGAAAGCATCCAGACCATCACTCGAACAGAGGCTGTCCACCCCCTCACCTCCCACCACATCCCCCGTCTGAGTCCCCTGAGAGGTCTTAGCCCAGGGCGCTAACAAGTCCCCCCGGAACTCTGGTTGCTAGGGAGAGGGGTCTCCTGAGCAATGATACCCCAGGTCCGCCCCGCCAAGCCTCCTTCCTGAACTCTCCTCTCTCTTCCCCTTGCCCTTCCTGTGTGCAGAAGGTCCAGGTGGAGCTGACCGTGCTGGACTATGACAAGCTGGGCAAGAACGAGGCCATCGGGAGGGTGGCGGTAGGGGCGGCGGCAGGGGGAGCCGGCCTGCGGCACTGGGCAGACATGCTGGCCAGCCCCCGGCGGCCCATTGCCCAGTGGCACTCCCTGCGGCCCCCCGACCGAGCGAGGCCGCTGCCTGCACCCTGATCCCCAACTCCAGCCCCTTGCCAAGCCCGGACTCGGCCCCTGACCTCAGACTCCTGGCCAAAGCCAGGCCCGGGTCTGCCTGTAAGCCTTCTCTGACCGCTCACCACCCCCACTCCGCCCAACCTGACACAGTCCTGCCGTCCCATCCCCCATCATACCAGTCGTGGTAATTGCCAACTCTCCCACCAAGCACATACCCAGAAGCCCCAGGGACCCCTGGGGGAGGGGAGCCATCTGGTCTCCCCCACCCCCAGGGTCCCACGCTCTGCTTTGACAATCAGTGACCCAGCCTACCACCCCCTTCGCTCCCAAGTGCCCCTCTTCCTGCACAGGATCACCCGCTCCTGTCCCTAGTCGGATTCCTGCACTGCTCCAGGACCAAATAAATACTCAGCAACTTTGGTGGCTTGACCTGATGCTCACCGATGGGGGCTGGGCAGGGGCAGGGCTGGCAAGAGGGTGGGATCGCACAAGGGCAAGGATAGGGCTGCCCATCCTGGAAACACACTGAGGGAAACGGGCCCACCCACCCACCCACCATCCACCACTTACCCCTCCAAGCCTCAATTTCCTCACCTGAAAAAATTGTGGTAATGACAACACCTACTTTATGCTCGTTGTGAGGAGTCCATGAATCACTTACTTGCTCATGAATTTAATCCACTCCCTCACCCATGACTTAGATAGATTTCCATGCCCATATTTCCCTCCCTTCCTTTTCTTCTTCCATCGTTTATCCATTCTATTTTTCATGATGTCTTCAGTGTGGCAGCTTCTGTTGGACGCTGGGAACCCCGAGTTGATGCAAATCCAGACTTTACCTCCAAACGACTTACTCTCATCAAGGAAACAAAGTAGAGATGCAGAGTCTGGGAATGAAGTTCCCAGCGACGGGCAGAAAGGACAGAGTTACACAGGGAAAGCCAATGCCTCTAACTACACCTGTCTTCCTTCAACAAAGTCTGCCTCCTGATCTGTGTCTAGGAAAGATGATCATTCCATTGGCTTCTCCTTCCTCTTATCCTGGACAGGATTTCAGGTGGCAGACAGAGGTCCATGCAATTTGGTAAGAAAGCTCTCTCTCTCTTTCTCTCTCTCTTTAATGTTTATTTATGTTTGAGAGAGGCAGAGACAGAGTTCGAGCAGTTGGTGGCGGGGGGGAGGCAGACGGAGAGGGAGACACAGAATCCGAAGCAGGCTCCAGGCTCTGAGCTGTCAGCACAGAGACCGACGTGGGGCTCGAACCCACGAACCCCAAGATCATGACCTGAGCCAAAGTTGGATGTTCAACCAACTGAGCCACCCAGGTGTCCTGGTAAGAAAGCTCTCTGACCAGCAGGTTAAGTGGAGAATGAGGCAAAAGATTCCCCCATATACTAAAGAAAAGGCAGAGTACTAACTTGCACTGAGCTTCCTGATAGCCAATGGGAAAAGGGAAATCTGATGTTACACAGGTTGTGATGTCCATGCGATTTAACAAATTTCTCCTTTTTTCTTTTTTTAAATGTTTTTATTTATTTTTGAGAGAGAGAGAGAGAACACGAGTGGGGGAGAGGCAGAGAGAGAGGGAGACACAGAATCCAAAGCAGGCTCCAGGCTCTGAGCTGTCAGTACAGAGCCCGACATGGGGCTCGAACTCACAAGCTGTGAGATCATGAACTGAGCCAAAGTCAGACGCCTAACTGACTGAGCCACCCAGATGCCCCGTTAAGCGATTTAACAAATTTCTTTTAAAAATGCAATAATTTCGTATGTGTGAGTGAGTTAGGGGACATCTTAATGAAAACAGCATTATGCATTACTATTATCACTATTACTGCTACTGCTGCTAACAGTAATCCTCACAGCCATCACGTGAAATGGACGTGATTATTATTCCCAGTTGACAAATAAGGAAACCGGGCTTCAGAGAAGTAGCATGACCTCTGAGGACCATACAGCCAGAAAGTCTGTCTCTAAGTCCTGGGATTGAATCTGCTCTGAGTTAGAGTCCCTGGTTCCACGTCTCAACAAGAAAGCCGACAAATGAGAAGAACAAAATCATTACAAATGGTGATCCTTGTGGGCAGTAAGTTAGTGAGGGCCGAGATGATTTAGAAAGGGCAGTCAGGGACAGCTTTCCTGAAGAGGTAATGTTTGGGCTGTGTTGTGAACGACAAGAAGGAATGAGGCTCGCAAAGATGAGGGGGACGTATAATGGAATACTATTCAGTCATAAGAAGGAGTTTTTATGCTGATTCATGCTACAGCTTAATGCACCTTGAGAGCGTGATTGTAAGTGAAAGAAGTCAGACACAAAAGGCCACTTGGTGTATGATTCCATCTGTGTAAAATATCCAGAAGAGGCAAATCCAAAGGGGGGGGGGGAAGTAGATTCGTGGTTTGCAGGGACTAGGGAGAGGGAGAAATGGGGAGAGACTGGTTAATGAGCACAGGGTGATGAGAAAGTTCTGGAGCTGGATAGTGGTGATGGTTGCACAGTATTGTAAATATCCTAAGTGTCATTCAACTTTATGTTGGGTGTACTTTACCACAATAAAATAAAGATGAAGGGGAAGAGAATCCCAGGCAGAAGGAACCCTAAGTTGCAAAGGCCCTGGGGCAAGAGCAGGTTTGGTATGTTCTCAAAAGAGCCAGGAGGCCAGTGAGTCCCGCAGGGACTGCTGAGACCCAGCTTCACTCCCCAGTGCCCAGAACTGTCCTTGGATGGCAGGTGGACCCCCTTCGATCCCTGACACCACAGCCAGCTGCATGTTATCGTTCCCAATTTACAGAGCAGAAAACTGAGGCACAGAAAGGGTGACTGACTTACCTCAGGTCGTGGAGCTGGAGAGCCAGGCTCCTTGGGTGCTGCACACCGTCCTGGGTGCTGGGGCTGGTGTGGAGACATGCCTCACTCATGTCCTGCCCTTGTGGAACTCAAAGGTAGGTTAAGTCACCTGGTCGAGGTCTCTCAGCCAGCAAGCGATGGCAAGATGTAAAGCCAGGCATGTCTGACACCCAAAGCTATATTCTCCAGCATCCTGCCATCGGGTTCCCTGAATATAAAGTGCTGGGAGTCACAGGGTATAGACTGCTGTGGCCATTCTGCTGGAAAAGGAAGGCAAGAAAGATCTCAGAGAAAGATCCCCTGCTGGAGTTGGACATTTTGGGGGTCGGGGAGGAGGGAATTGGTGTAGCAGAGGGAAATACGCAAAGGATTCAGACGTGGAGGCCAGAGAAGACTTGGTGTGCCTCCCACGGTGTGCTGTTACCAACTTTATGAAGCCCTGCTGTGTAGTCTGCCTATTTCCATGGTGTAAATACTCGCAGCATGGCTGATTTCAAGCCACCGATGTGAAGTCACTGAATACGAAGCCAAGAAGAGAGGCCTATTAGCATGCCATCATGCAGTAATATAGTATTTCCCAGGGTCAGGATGAAGGTTCCCAAATCTAAGACGAAGCTGACAAAACAAAATCATCAGCAATCAAGATAAATTGCATTTTAATACAATATTTTTGAAAGATTAAAAGTGATCCAAAAAGAAATCCACGATGGGTAAAATATAAAATTCTTATTTGTTTTCAGAAAGTTTTTAATGTTTATTTATTTTTGAGAGAGAGAGAGAGAGAGAGAGAGAGAGAGAGAGAGAGAGAGCATGAGCCAGGGAGGGGAGAGAGAGAAGGGGACAGAGGATCTGAAGCAGTCTCTGTGCCAACAGCCAGATGTGGGGCTTGAATTCACAAACGGTGAGATCACGACCTGAGCTGAAGTCAGATGCTTAACCCACTGATCCACCCAGGGGCCCCTGTATTACCTTCATTGTAATGTAATGCATTTTTTTTAAATTTTTTTTAACGTTTATTTATTTTTGAGACAGAGAGAGACAGAGCATGAATGGGGGAGGGTCAGAGAGAGAGGGAGACACAGAATCTGAAACAGGCTCCAGGCTCTGAGCTGTCAGCACAGAGCCCAATGCGGGCTTGAACTCACAGACCATGAGATCATGACCTGAGCTGAAGTCGGACGCTTAACCGACTGAGCCACCCAGGCGCCCCTAGGCCGCCTCACTTGAATTCGAATTAGTCAAGATTCTATTCCTGTTCTGTGTCAATTTGAATCTGCCTAGACCTCCCCCATCCCAGATATGTGGATCGTCCCAGGCCCCGCCCCCGCCTCTCCTGGCCCCGCCCCCGCCTCTCCTGCCCCGCCCCAGCCTCTCTTGGCCCCGCCCCTTCTCCTCCAGCGCCGTCGTCATGACAACCGCGTCCATACTCCTTGCTCTCCTGCAAGCGCTCCCATTGGCCGAAAGTTCGCAGCGGGCCGGTCCCGCTCACTCTCATTGGTCAGTTGATCGCGCCGGTGCCAACCCGCGTACTCTCATTGGGTGATTGGTCGAAAAGGAAGGGGGCGAGAGGTAGTTGTGTGTAGTGGGTGCAGAACTGCAGCAGCGCAGCACCGAGCAGGGAGGGAGGGGGCGACCCGGAGTCTTTGAAAGGATAGAGGTGAGGGGATGTCACATGGAGGAGAGGGACGAGAAATGAGGGGCGGTGACAGGGGAATGGGTGGGTGAGGCAGAGACGATGTTTGGGGACTCCCAGGATGTCTGTCCTGCAGGGCGATGACCACACCGGCAGGCTCTGGCACAGGCTTCGGCTCCGTGTCCTGGTGGGGCTTGTCCCCAGCGCTGGACCTGCAGGCTGAGAGTGAGTCCCCCCCCCCCCCCCCCCAGGACCACATCTGACCCGGCGGCTGCCTTCCCACCCCGGCAGGCGGCGCGCAAACGTTCTCTGAGGCTCCAACGGCGGCGCCGCCCTTCACTGGGCGTCCCAAATGGCCTTTGCGGACTACGATTCCCAGAATGCTTAGAGGCACAGCTCCCTCGGGAACCTAGGCCAGGCGTGCGAGTCCTGCTGGGAGTTGTAGTCCATCGTTCTGGGGCAGCTGCAGGGGGAGGCTCTCCAGGTCTCCAACCCGAGCCTGTGTCATCTTACTAGGTCCTCCTGTGGACCCAGATTTGCGGGAGGATACAGAGCACACGACCCCCGAGCTAGATGTACTGCTGGTGGGATCCGTGGATGGGCGGCACCTGCTTCGGACTCTGGCCCGGGCAGCTCTCTGGCCTCGCAGGAGGTTACATGTGAGCCGGGATTGTGGGGTGGGTGGCGAGAGGAGAATGAAGGTGAGTGCCCAGACTCCTGTGTTTGAAGGAAGCCAGTGTACAGGATGTCTGGGTCCTGTGGAGGGACGAGGATGGTGGCTCCCACTCCTGGGTATCCTAGGAGCCAGGGAATCATTTCACCCTGTCTTTCCAGTTCTATGTGCTTGAGAATAATCTGGAAGCTGTAGCCCGACACATGCTGATCTTCAGCCTAGCCTTGGAGGAACCTGAGAAGATGGGGCTGCAAGGTCAGTTACAAGGACCCAGACATTCTGGCCCCCAGCAGCTCTTCCCCACCCCGCAAGGATTCTGGCATTTCAATGGTGCAATTACACCTTTGGGTCACAGTTGCCTGTTCCATTACTCGCTCATTCATTTGATAGTCTCAGAGCCTCAGGTTTACCCACCTGTACAATAGGGCTAAATATACCACCTCCTAGAGCCATTGAAAGAATTCCGGGAGAAAATCCGCCTAAACTCTTTGTATGGTGCATGACACAGGATAACCATTGAAACCCTCGTACCACAGGAGAAGTCCAAAAAAGATCAAAGGACTTCTTAAGAGGTGGTGAGTCTCCCAGATGTGGGGAAGGTTTGGCTGAGCTCAGCCAGAGCCTCCCATGGGCCTGAGTCTTCTCAGTTAGAGAAGTCTGCCTGGAGGAGGCAGCCTTGGAAGTGAGATTGAAGGGGGGAGGAGGATTTGGGTGGGGAGGCAGAAAGGATAATTTCTCAGTAACAACGACTTCGGCTTAGTGCCTAGAGCAAAGTCTGGACTGAGACAGTCTGTTCAAATCCCAGGTCCAGGGGCACCTGGGTGGCTCAGTTGGTTAAGTGTCCAAGTTCGGCTCAGATCATGATCTCACAGTCCGTGGGTTCAAGCCCCGCATCTGGCTCTGTGCTGACACCTCAGAGCCTGGAGCCTGCTTTGGATTCTGTGTCTCCCTCTCTCTCTGCCCCTCCCCTGCTCACACTCTGCCTCTCCCTCTAAAAAATAAACATAGAAAAAAATTATTAAAAAAAAAAATCCCAGCTCTATTTCCTGAGTGGCCTGGGGCTAGTCTCTGCCCCTCTCTGGGCCTCAGTTTCTACACTGATGCAATGAGGATCCTAGAAATTCTTTCCGCGTAGAATTCTTGTGAGGATTAAAAAAAAAAATGTATTATCTCCTGTTTTGTCATATAGACTTTGTTGTCATACTTATGGATGGTACTTGTCGCTAACAGCCCAGAGTCTTCAGAATACAGTGCACACATTTCACAATGCACCTTGTAGAAGGTTCTGAAACTAGAACTAATCTAATCTAACTTAAGGTATATAGTTTTCTATTATAAGATTCTTAAACAATTCATATATTGATACAGATGCATTGATACAGATGTATATGTGTGTCCAACTAAAGGCATACAGTTCTCTTATAAGATTCCTCACTAGGGGCGCCTGGGTGGCTGAGTCGGTTAAGCCTCTGACTCTTGATTTTGGCTCAGGTCATGACCTCCTGGTCGTGAGATGGAACCCTGTGTCGGGCTCTGTGCCGGCTGTGAATCCTGCTTAAGATTCTCTCTTCCTCTGCCCCTCCCACTCTCGCTCTCTCAAAAATAAACAAATAAAAACCTTAAAAGAAAAAGATTCCTACTAAAATGGAATAATTTGACGCTATGGTATTTTAACATGCATAAATCTCGGTTTCCATCTCTCTCTATAACCTTTTCTTCTTTAAAGGGAGGAAAATTTAAACATGAAATTCAGGACTGGGCTCACCTGCAGGGCGGGGAAGACTAGGAGGCCCAGATTAGGTCTAAGTAATTCTTCCCGTTTGAGGGATGGATGGGGGGGGGGGGGGTCTGCCAGTGTCCCTTAGGCATGTGTGACTATAAAATAATGAGATTGCCCTACAGAAGGTATGCGTCACCCACACGGGTCTCATTTCTGGGTTCACTCCTCTGCTGTCCCCGCTAATCCAGCCCCACCTTTCCCCAGAGAGGAGCGAGACCTTCCTGGAGGTGTGGGGGAACGCGTTGCTGCGCCCCCAGGTGGCCGCCTTCGTGCGCGCGCAGGCCGACCGCCTGGCGCGCCTGGTCCCGGAGCCCCACCGCCTGGCGGAGCAGCTGCCCTGGCTCAGCCTGAGCGCCCTCAAGGTGGCGTCACCGCCCAGGATCCGGACGGCCACGGGAACAATGCACTTGGGCGATCCAAAGGGGTTTTCGTAAATGGAGGTCGAACCCCAGCTCCCCGGCGCCCACTGTGGGATGTGCGCTAGGGGGGTACTCTTAGAACTTCGGTTTCTTCGTCTGAGAAATGGGAGACTCATTCCCACGCCCCGGGATGGCAGGGAGGGTAAAGCGGGAGGAAGCGCTCTCGCTGCAGCCGCCTCTCCATCGCTCTCTCCCCACGCGTGCTGGCCGTGCAGTTCCGCGAGCGCGACGCGCTGGAGGCTGTGTTCCGCTTCTGGGCCGGCGGGGAGAAGGGTCCTGAGGTCTTCCCCATGAGCCGCCTCTGGGACTCCAGGCTGCGTCACTACCTGGGCTCCCGTTACGACGCCCGGCGCGGTGTCAGCGACTGGGATTTGCACATGAAGCTGCACGACCGCGGGGTGAGGGGCCTGGGAGGAGGGCTGGGGGCCTGATTCCTGGGTCTGAGGGAGGAGGGGCTGAGGGGCCGGACTCCTGGGTCCGAGGGAGGAGGGACTGGCAGTCTGGTCTCTGAGGGAGGAGGGTCTGGGGGCCTGGACTCCTGGGTCCGAGGGAGTACGCTGGGGAGCCATATGCCAGATTTATTTAGGTTTCTGTTCATTCCTCTCCCTACCCAGGCCCGAGTCATCCACACTCGTGAGTTCCGGCGTTGGAGGGACACAGGCGTCGCCTTTGAACTCAGAGACTCCAGCGCCTACCACGTGCCCAACCGGACCCTTGCGTCTGGCCGCCTCCTGAGCCATGTGAGTGTCTACCTCCCTGCCCTGGCCGATCCTTCTTTTCGGGGACATAGGAACCGGGGTCTTGGACGTTGACCCTCCCTGCCTCTTCGCTCCTTGCTTTCTCAAGCACGGGGAGCGTGTCGCAGCGCGCGGGTACTGGGGGGACATCGCCACGGGACCATTCGTGGCCTTTGGCATCGAAGCGGACGATGAGAGCCTCCTGCGGACCAGCAACGGACAGCCAGTCAAGGTGGGCGCCTGGAGGTGCTGGGTTCTGGGAGAGGGTTTTCGAGGCCCCCCTCCTCCCCCATACTTTCTCAGCCCAGTCTGGAAATCCAAACTAACCCGCATCCCATCCGTCACCGCATGCTCGCGCTGGGCGTTGGGGGAGGGGTGCTGTACTCTAGGCCCTGCCGGGTCACCCTGGCCGCGCCCCTTCTCTCCCCAGACCGCGAGTGAGATCACCCAGCACAACGTGACGGAGCTGTTCCGAGAGGTGGCCGCCTGGGGGCGCCCGACAGCCAACCACGGAACCCCTGAGCAGGTGCACGGCGAGGGCCCTGGAAGCCCGGAGCGCGGTAAGCGTGCCAGTCAGCTCACCCTCTTGAAATGCGAGTTGGGTGACACAGTGGGCACATCATCCTCCGGGGAGGAGTGGGACCTGGACCCCCATCCTGGGCTTCGGGTTCCAGCGATTTCGAGCCCAGAGTGTGTACTGATATGGCCTCCAATGCCTGGACAAATGGTCTCTTGTACCTGTGGTTGTCGATTTTTCTCTCTTCGCTTTGTATTTCTCTCCCTTTCCTAAATCCTAACACCATTATTGTCATTCAGATAGAATTATTTTCTTTAAATATAATTTATTGTCGATTTGACTTCCATACAATACCCAGTGCTCATCCCAACAAGTGCCCTCCTCAATGCCCACCACCCACTTTCCCCTCTCCCCCTCCCCCCATCAACCCTCAGTTTGTTCTCTGCATTTAAGAGTCTCTTATGGTTTGCCCATTCTGATAGAATTCTAATCCTACCTGCAGAAGACTAAGAGACGAGAACATTCTAACAAGGTGCTGTGTCCCAGCTCACTTTTGGAGAGACCCCGCCCCCCCTCCCCCACACCTCAATTCCGGTCTGCCTCCTTGTAACTATCCCCCAACCTGGTTCTTCCTGGATGTCCTGTGGCACCAGGAAGGGCCACCCACTCTTGCCCTCTTTTGAGTCTCAGTTGCCTAGTCTGTAAGATGGGTCTCTCTACCTGCCGGGCTGACTTTCCCAGAATTTTCCAGGAACCCACTTGTGAGGAAGGGCTTCAAGACAAGCAAAGAGTGTTATCTCCAAGCTTTGTCTGTTGTCTAACTCTGCGAGTCTTCCCCAGCTGCCCCTTCCCCGGAATTCACCGTTCACTTCCTGCCTCTTGGCTCTGCCCAAACCCTTCACCACAAGAGCTGCTACGAGGGACGGTTCCATCTTCTCTACGTGGCCTGTGGGTAAGAGGGAGGTTCCCGGACTTCTCTCCCCCAACATCTCCTCCCTTAGGCCCAGGAATCTTGGCCCCCAGACCTTCCTCAATCAGTGGGCGGATCCCCCAGCCCCACTCTTCCCTCGGGACCTGCAAGTCTGAGCCTCAGTCCTCCCCTTTTCTCTGCCCAGGATGGTGCATCTTCTCAGCCCCGACCTCGGGGCTTGCGTGGCTCCCGGAGGACACCTGATCGTGGAATTAGCCCGGTGAGCCGGCAGAGGACAGGGCAGGGAACGTCCAGGCTGATGGCCGTCAGCCAGGACCCCTAACACACCACTTCCTGGTTACAGGTACCTGGTAGACCTGCGGCAAGAGCAGCTGCAGGGGTTTTCCGCCCGGGCCGGGGAGCTAGCTCAGGCGGCTGGATTCACCCCGCAGAACCAGGACAGGCCCTCTGAGACCTTCGCACGCTTCTACAAGTCCGGGGACTCTGCTTGCCTCCGCAGCCACGCCGCTGTGCAATCCACGACTCCGCCCCCTGGCGCCCTGGTCCCGCCCTCTGTACAATCCGCGACTCCGCCCCTTGACGCCCTGGTCCCGCCCCTTGAGGCAGGGAACCCGCCCCCGGAGGGCCTGACCCAGCCTTCGGAAGGCAAGACCCCACCCTCTGAGCGCCTCAAACTACCCTCAGAGTCTCGGGCTTCACTCTCAGAGGTTCAGGCTCCGCCCACAGGGAGTCAGACCCCAAAACCAGAGAGTCTGCCCCGACTGCCAGATACCCAGCCCCCCATCTCTGACCTCTAGTCAGGTCCCGGAAGTAGAGCCCGCCTGTAGAATACTCAGTTACACTCTCAACATTCTCAATCAGCTTCAGAGGTGTTGCTAGAATTTCAGATTACATTCCTGGGATGCTATAGTCTGTTCTTAGAATTCTAGATGGTTCTCTCAGAGTTCTCCATCCCATTCCTGAGCCTCTACACACAGCCTGGCGATCTGGCCCTGAGGCTCAGGCCCTCTGTGTGGTCCCCTTGTCGCCAGAGGTCCTGTTTTAACTGGGGTTTGGGGTGGTCTGCTCTCCAGGGCTAGTCAGCACCCACATGGTCCAAGTAAAGAGAGCGGGGTCCTCTTCTCCGTGTGCCCGTGTAGCTTTCCTGTCCTCAGTCTTGTCTCCAGGGCTGGGGGAGGGGAGGGCCTAGGGTGGTCAAGAGAGGAGACCTAGTTCCAAGTAAACTAGAAGTGGGTTTCTCTGTGCTGTTGCCTGCGAGAGTCTGGGCCACACTTGGATCCTGAAATAAATCAAAATTTATTGAGTGGCTAAGAGGTTTGGGGCAGTGAAACTGACCATAGCTCTCATGGAGACTGCACTTTAGCGTGGAGGTGGAGCCCAGACTCCTGGGTCTGAGGAAGGAAGGGGCTGGGGGCCTGGACTCCTGGGTGTGAGGGAGGAGGGGCTGGGGGCCTGGACTCCTGGGTGTGAGGGAGGAGGGGCTGGGGGCCTGGACTCCTGGGTGTGAGGGAGGAGGGGACTGGGGGCCTGGACTCCTAGGTCAGAAGGAGGAGGGGGCTGGATTCCCAGGCCGCCAAGGTGGAAGGGTGATCCAGCTGGAGCATGGCCCACCCCACCCCTCACGCGCCCCAGTTATCTCGCATCCTGGGCAGGGGGAGGAGGCGGCAGCAGTATATTTAGTCTCAGTTCTCGCCCTTTATCTCAGTGTCGTCCGGGAAGCTTGGGCAGGCCGGAGGAGACCAAAGTCCCGGGGGCCTTCAAGGTCACCCCGGACGCCCCCTTACTGACCCTCCAAGCGCCTCTTGCCCCTTCTCTGCCTCCTGCAAGCCCTGGCCTGAGTCTCAGCATGGCGGACAAGTGAGTGCAGCCTGGTAACCCGGAATCCCAAGGTCCGAGGCGGCGAGAGGTGGGGCGATCTCCCGGGGTCCTGAGAGGTTGAGACCTGCGAGGCTGGGCACACGGCCTGAGAGGGGAGGTGGAGACAGGACTCCCGGGTGTCTGCACGACGGAAGTTTGGGAATCAGACCTCCTAGGACCCGAGGACGGGGGAGCTGTTGGGCTGGCAGGACAGGACACAGGCCCATGTTAACCCCTCGCTCCCGGTCTCTCTTCCTCCTGCAGAGACGATGCGGTGAGAGCAGACGCGGGCGGGAGGCGCCCGGCAAGGGAGGGCGCAGCAGGGCGGGACCTGGGGCGGGAGGCTGCAGCCCCAGGAGACCTTGTGCAGGGGGGCTGGGGAATCCGGCGGTGACGCGGCTCCGTTCCCCCAACCGCAGGCGGGCTGCCCGCCTCCCGCGCCGGCCCCGGTCCGACGCCGGTCCTCCGCTAACTACCGTGCGTACGCCACGGAGCCGCACGCTAAGGTGAGCGCCGAGCTCCACGAGTCTGGGCTCAGAGTCCGCGGAGGCTGTCTGAACCTGGGGGAGGAGGGGCGGGGCTCCGGTAGTGGGCGGAGCCAAGACTGATGGGGCACCTCGGGGGCGGAGTTTTGCCGAGGGCCTGGCTCGGATTGGTGAAAGCTGCGTATGGGCGGAGTTCCGTTGCCCATGGGAACTGCGATTGCTTAGGGCGTGGGGGGCGGTGCCTAATCAGTCAGAAGTCCGGATTGGTGGAGGGGACTAAGGGGCGTGGCCTCCGGTAGATTCAGGGCAGGCGTTGGAGGCGGGCCAAATCTGGGCGGGGCTTGAGGGAGAGGCCGTGAGGCCCCTCCCACCGCCCGTCTTCGCCTCCCCGCCTTGATTGCTCCTTGCTCCGTCTCACCCCGACAGAAAAAGTCCAAGATTTCCGCCTCGAGGAAACTGCAGCTGAAGGTGAGGGTAGGCCTGGAGAGGGCGCCTCGGTGTCCTCACGCGGGGCGGGCAGGGCTGGAGAGTCGTGCTTGTATGGGTGGGCGTGGCCGTGTGGTGGGTAGCCCCCACGAGGGGGCGGGGTCTTGGAATGATGGACAGGCCCCGGAGGGGCGTGTCTCCAGAAGACCATCCTAGAGGGCGACTGGAGGGCCGACTTGGCCCGCGCGGCTTTCCCGGTACCGCACGGCCCTCATGCGCTGCCCCGGACGGGCTGCGGTCCCCGGCCTCCCCTCCGCAGACCCTGATGCTGCAGATCGCGAAGCAGGAGCTTGAGCGGGAGGCGGAGGAGCGGCGCGGAGAGAAGGGGCGCGCTCTGAGCACGCGGTGCCAGCCTCTGGAGTTGGCCGGGCTGGGCTTCGCGGAGCTGCAGGTACTCCTCGGGGACTCCGGCCCGGCCCGGGATCCGAGGTTCCTAGTGTCCCGTCCTGCATCCTTGGGACGACTCACAGGTCTAGTCACTATCCCCCACTTCTGCTCGGGACCTTGGGGTCCAGTCTCCCAATCCTTCCCCTCAGGAGTTCAGAAATACGGCCCGCAGCTGCCTACAAGTCCCAAAAGCCAGAGGTTGATTTCTCCAGCCCCGATTCCGTCAGATTCTCAGGACCCCTGGCTCCTAGCACCCTTTGTTCCAACCGCTCCAGAGTCGGGCTTCAAACTACTCCTGCAGGATCAGATGTCCAGGCCCCCAGCCCCTCCTCCCTCAGATGCAGGAATCGGGACCCCCCCCCCGCCCCCACCAGCACCACCACATACATACACCACATTCCTTGACCAGGACTTGTGCCGACAACTCCATGCCCGCGTGGACAAAGTGGATGAAGAGAGATACGACGTGGAGGCAAAAGTCACCAAGAACATCACAGAGGTGGGAGGCATTGCGCAGTCTCCTTCCTTCCAGGGTAGGGTGTGGTGCCTGGGGCTGTGGTCTCAGCCTGATCTCTTGCAGCTGCTTGTGGTGGCAGGCACCGAGAGACCCGGGTCAGCTCTGTGGGCCTGGCAGACAGGAGCAGAAGAATGAGTATAAAGCGGTTAGGGAAGGCTGTTCCGGGCAGAGGGAACAGCATGCAGCAGCCAGGAGGTGGGAAAACAGAAGACGTGTTCTCGGAAATGTGTCGCCGGAGCGCGGAGGGTTGATGAGCGAGCTCACGCATGGCACAGGGAATTTTGTGGGATGCGTGCAGCTGGGCCAGGAAGTGTCAGTGTTTTTCAGAGATGAGGCTGGGCAGATCCGGGAGGGCTGACAGTTCCTGGATGAGGAGCTTGGATGTTTTCCTGAAGGCGGTGGGAGCTGAGGGAGGGAGAGCCTGGATGAGGCCTGGAGGGAGATAGGAGGGAGGTGTAGGGTGCAAAAGTGGGGCTGGGGGAGGGGGGACCGGAGGAGGGCAAGTCTCCACTCGCCTTATGGCTGTCCCCAGATCGCAGATCTGACCCAGAAGATCTTTGACCTTCGGGGCAAGTTTAAGCGGCCCACCCTGCGGAGGGTGAGGATCTCTGCAGATGCCATGATGCAGGCACTGCTGGGCACTAGGGCTAAGGAGTCCTTAGACCTGCGGGCCCACCTCAAGCAGGTGAAGAAGGAGGACACAGAGAAGGTGAGTGCAGCTAGGGCCAGGAAAGGGGGTGCTCAGAGGAGAGGGTGTAGGGGGAGCACTCCTGGGGCCTAAGCTCAGGACAGATGGTACTTGGGTTATGGGGAGAAGAATCTGGCCAGGGAGCCTCAACAGGCACTGTGGAGAAAGGAAGTAGCAAGGAGTCAAAATGCGCCTGAGGTCTACAACAGGAAGTCCCCACTAGAGAGGAATGGAGAGAAGAATAGAGCACGCGGGAGACAAGAAGGGAAGCCGCAGGGTATAATAGGAAGTAACAAGCAAGCAAGGAGGCCAGAAGTGCCTGAGGGAGACAGGATGGGGGGGGGGGGATTTGAACGGACTGCCTGAGGGGACAAGGAGTGTTCCAGAACCAGATCCCGGGCTGGACATCCCAAGGAGAGGCTGGAGGGTGGGTGGAGGATGCTTGAGAGCCCCTCACCTCTGAACCCACTCCTCCAGGAAAACCGGGAGGTGGGAGACTGGCGGAAAAACATCGACGCGCTGAGTGGCATGGAGGGCCGCAAGAAAAAGTTTGAGGGCTGAGCTGGCTGCCCCGCCGCCCTGGCCCTGAAGGCAGAAGGCGTCCCTGAGGAATAAAGCTTCTCTCTGAGCTAAGAGTGGCTGCACGTCTGCTACCGGGGCGGGGGCTTTGGTGTGAGGGAGACGGAGAAGCCACACCACACAGCAGGAGCAGGGCCAGGGGCCGTGCGGGCATTCGCAGCTCCTCTGGGAGTGAGAATGGGGGTGCACGGAGATGCCCCGACCAAGGCCCAGAGAGAGACACGCACAGAGACACAGAGAGACTGAGTCACAGGCCCAGAGAGAGCCAGAGACCCAAAGAGAGGGAGACGAGACAGCCATTCCTAGAAAGATCTGCAAAGAAAGGGGAAATGGAGAGGCAGATGTACACAACGAAACACAGAGGCCATGGAAAGAGACAAAAAGAGGGGCCCAAGTAGGGGGAAGAGCAGAGACACAGACCCCCCGAGAAGAGCTAGAAAGACACAGACACGGATCCAGAGCCAGACAGAGACAGAAACGGGGTCACAGACAGACACCAGCAGACAGATACCGAGAGATGCAGATTGGCCGAGACACCCGCAGAAATGTGGAGACAAAAATGCATGGGGAGACGTGCCGAGTGAAAACCACAGAGACGCAGAGAGCTCCAGGGAGAGCCTGGAACAGACCCAAAGAGACCCTCCCCCCCCCCCCCCCCCCCCCCCCGAGAAAGTCACAGAAATAGAAACAGAGATGGCAGACAGTGAGAGACAGAGACACCGGGAGGCAGGAGGGGTGAGGAATCCCACCCTCAGGGCTGGCTCCCCTAGAGTTCAAGGTCACGGCTTGGCAGGGAAAGGAGGGGGGGAGGAACACCAAAACAGATCAGTGTCAGATGGAGGTGGGGGAGTGTGAGGTGGTGCGGGCCTGACACCACACCCTCTCCCCTCCCCCCACCCACACCTGCTTCCCCGCTTTAGCGCCTGTTGTCACCGGGGTGGAATCCTGATGGCAGACAAAGGGGTGGGGGTGGGGAGGGGGAGACAGAGAGATGGACAGAGACAGAGGGAAAGACAGACCCACGGGCGGAAAGTCACAGGGACAAAGGAGAGGCAGACAGTGTCAGAGGTGGAGGCCCAGAGACAGAAACAACAAGGGAGAAAGCGCCCCACGGTCCCCCTTTTGTCAATAACTATTCTCCAAGGACCTACTGTGTGCTGAGCCCAGGGACTCCAAAGCAGAGAATGCAGCGTGCTGTACGGGAGGTGGGGAGCCTCCCTGACCCAGCCTGGGATCAGGGCGGTGCTGATGGGGTGGAGGGGTCCCCAAGCAGCCGGGAGGAGCCAGGATCCTAAATGTGGAGCCCGAGTGGGGGCAGGGCCGCCCCAGAGCTGGGACTCCCAGTTGGAGAAAGGAATTCCTCCCCCTCCCTGTCCCCTGGGAGGCGGGGCTGAGCCTCAGCTATAAACCCAGGGGTGCTTCAGCTGGTCAGCCAGGCTCTGCCCCGCCGTTCTCCGCTCCTGCAGACCCAGCCTTAGGTAACGGTCCTGCTGTCTCCAGTGACTTTGTACTTGGAGGAGGGGACGGGAGGGAAACGGGAGGGGTGTGGAGAGGAGCCACGGAGGTGGAGGGGGCACCAAATAAAGGCTTGAGAATTTGGGAAGCTCAGCCCTTATGGGGACCTAGGATGGAGGTATTAGGATTTGGGAATTACAGAGTCTGGGGGTGCCGAGATTGGGGCGTCCCAGAGGAGCACCCCTTCAGACTGGGAGGTCTGAGTCTGAGGGAATCTCAGAAAGTGGGGGGTATCTGGGCTTGGATATTGGACAATCTGAATGTCAGGACTGGGGGCCTCAGACTCTGGGGATTCAGGAATTGGGGGTCTCAGGATGCTGAGGCTTCAGAACTTAGGTGTTAAGACCTCAGGCGTCAGGATCTGAGGAAGTCTGAGCCCACAGTCTGGGGTCTCAAGTATTGGGGTCTCGGAATCTGGAGACATGAGGACTTGCGTGTCCCCAGAAACCAGGGACGTCGTAAATTGGGGTCTCAGGATCTGCGGGTATCAGGATTTAGGGATGCTCTTAACCTGGGTACTGTGGAGCCTGGAGGACCTCAAAGTTGGGGTGGTGTCCCTGTAGGGGTCAGGATGAGGTCTGTGGACGGGGCTGCTCTTGTCCCATCCTGCCTCCTCCTAGGCTGTGGGCAGTGGGGAAAGGAGGGGACAGGTGGGAAGGTAACCAGCCAGAGGGGAGGGGGGGGTGGGAGGGAGCGGGTGTGACTAAGTCTCCCAGGAGCCTCCCCCCTTGAATCCCTTCTTAGGAAATGTCCTCTATTTCACCATCTACGACATCCCCCCGAAATAGCCTTTGGAGGTGGGACAGCTATTGTCTTCAGGCCACAGTCCCTTCCCAAATACCTTCTCCTAATCCCAGCTCAGATCGGGTTCCCATGGACATGTCATAAGACAAAAGAGGACAGCTGTGGTGGTGGAGGGGCAGGAGTGGTGGCTTTGGGGCTGTGCCCGACCGACCACACCGCCCAAAGCCCTTTCCCAGTCAGGGCCCCCGGCCCCTCCTTCCTCAGACCCAGGAGTCCTGGCCCCCAGCTTCTCCTCCCTCAGACCCAAGAGTCCAGGCCCCCTGCCGCCCCCCTGCCCCTCTTCTGTCAGACCTAAGAGCCCAGCTACACCCAGCCCCTCCTCCCTCAGACCCAACAGTCCAGGCCCCAGCCCCACCTCCTTCAGACCCAGGAGTCCAGGCCCCCACTCAGGAGTACTGCCCCCAGCCACTCTTCCCTCAGACCTAGGAGTCCTGACCCCCAGGATCTCTTCCCTCAGACCCAGGAGTCCAGGCCCCCAGCCCCTCCCTCAGACCCAGGAGTCCAGGCCCCCAGCCCCTCCTCCCTCAGACCCAGGAGTCCAGGCCCCCAGCCTCTCCTCCCTCAGACCCAGGAGTCCAGGCCCCCAGCCCCTCCCTCAGACCCAGGAGTCCAGGCCCCCAGCCCCTCCTCCCTCAGACCCAGGAGTCCAGGCCCCCAGCCCCTCCTCCCTCAGACCCAGGAGTCCTGAACCCCAGCCCCTCCTCCCTCAGACCCAGGAGTCCAGGCCCCCAGCCCCTCCTCCCTCAGACCCAGGAGTCCTGAACCCCAGCCCCTCCTCCCTCAGACCTAGGAGTCCAGATCCCAGCCTTTCCTCCTTAAGACCCAGGAGTCCAGGCCCCCAGCCCCTCCCTCAGACCCAGGAGTCCAGGCCCCCAGCCCCTCCCTCAGACCCAGGAGTCCAGGCCCCCAGCCCCTCCTCCCTCAGACCCAGGAGTCCAGGCCCCCAGCCCCTCCTCCCTCAGACCCAGGAGTCCTGAACCCCAGCCCCTCCTCCCTCAGACCCAGGAGTCCAGGCCCCCAGCCCCTCCTCCCTCAGACCCAGGAGTCCTGAACCCCAGCCCCTCCTCCCTCAGACCTAGGAGTCCAGATCCCAGCCTTTCCTCCTTAAGACCCAGGAGTCCAGGCCCCCAGCCCCTCCCTCAGACCCAGGAGTCCAGGCCCCCAGCCCCTCCTCCCTCAGACCCAGGAGTCCAGGCCCCCAGCCCCTCCTCCCTCAGACCCAGGAGTCCTGAGCCCCAGCCTCTCCTCCCTCAGACCCGGGAGTCCTGAACCCCAGCCCCTCCTCCCTCAGACCTAGGAGTCCAGATCCCAGCCTTTCCTCCTTAAGACCCAGGAGTCCAGGCCCCAGCCACTCCTCCCTCAGACCCAGGAGTCCTGAACCCCAGTCCTCTTTCCTCAGACCAGGCCCCAGGCCCCAAACCCCTCCTCCCTCAGACCCAGGAGTCCAGATCCCAGCCTTTCCTCCCTAAGACCCAGGAGTCCAGGCCCCCAGCCCCTCCCTCAGACCCAGGAGTCCAGGCCCCCAGCCCCTCCTCCCTCAGACCCAGGAGTCCTGAACCCCAGCCCCTCCTCCCTCAGACCTAGGAGTCCAGATCCCAGCCTTTCCTCCTTAAGACCCAGGAGTCCAGGCCCCAGCCACTCCTCCCTCAGACCCAGGAGTCCTGAACCCCAGTCCTCTTTCCTCAGACCAGGCCCCAGGCCCCAAACCCCTCCTCCCTCAGACCCAGGAGTCCAGATCCCAGCCTTTCCTCCCTAAGACCCAGGAGTCCAGGCCCCCAGCCCCTCCCTCAGACCCAGGAGTCCAGGCCCCCAGCCCCTCCTCCCTCAGACCCAGGAGTCCTGAGCCCCAGCCTCTCCTCCCTCAGACCCGGGAGTCCTGAACCCCAGCCCCTCCTTCCTCAGAACTAGGAGTCCTGACCTCCCAGGACCTCCTCCCTCAGAACCGAAAGTCCAGGCCCCAGCCCCCTCCTCCCTCAGACCCGGGAGTCCTGAACTCCAGACCTCCTCCCTCAGACCAGGAGTCCAGGTCCTCAGCCCCTCCTCCATCGGGACCCCAGCTCACTGCCGCGTTTTCTGGTCCTCAGGTCACACAGGATGTCTGACACCGAGGAGCAGGAATATGAGGAGTGAGTGGCAGGCGGGAGGGCTGGGGGCGTGGAGATGTGGGAACATTCTCCCACCTGCAAGACGTCTAACCGTCCCTCTCGCTCTTTCCTCCCATCCCTGCCCTCAGGGAGCAGCCCGAAGGTGAGTGGGGAGTGGGCCGGCCTTGGTGGCCTGGGGACACGCAGGCGGGAGGCGGGGAGGCGAGAGGGGAGGCGAGAGGACAGGCGGGGTCACCCACCGCCCCCACGCCCACCCTCCGGGATTCCGGCGCCTTGCGCGGGCCCCGAGGGCTCCTAACCCTGCTTTCTCTGCCCCCACCCCTACCTGCAGAGGAGGCTGCGGAGGAGGAGGAGGAAGGTGAGGCCTGGACTCCGCGGGGCTGCAGCCTCGAGGGCTGCCCCGCGGGGCCGGGTGGGGAGGGGGCGCTGGGCAGGGCAGAGGCCGGCGGGGACGGGGCTCCCGACCGCCCCGGCTTCAGGTCCTTTAACAGCCTCTCCCCTCTCTTTCCTCTCTGCCCCCCACTCCCCGGCGTGGCCGCTCCCCCTCGCTCCCCCATCCTCGCTTCTCCCCTCTCCCCCTCCCCCCTGCCTCCTCCCAGCCGCCGAGGAGCCGGAGCCGGTGGCAGAGCGAGGTAACCGCGGCTGCTTCGCTTGCCGAGACCGATTTCCTCGGGCCCTGACCCCCGCGAGGAACCCCTGCGCCCCCTGTAACCCGCCCAGGCCCGGTCCTTTAAGCCCCGGAGAGCTCGCGCGCCCTCTGGTGTCCACGAAGGGAAATGGCCTCGCTGAGGCTTTAACCCTTTCCCTTCCTTCTTAAAGGGACCGACACCCAAGCCTTCTTCCCCAACCTGGAGGAATACTTGTAGAAGGGTTGGATGTTTGCGGACAGGCACCCTCCCCCTCCCGCCCATCTTCGCCCCCGACCCTGTCTGTTATTTTTTTCCTCCATATACATTCAAAGGTTGGGGCCCGAGTTGCAGAAGGGGCTATTACTGGGAGCCCGGGATTCCTGTGTCCCCAAGGGGGAGGGGCTGGGGACACCCTGCAGTGCTAGGTCTTAATGCGGGGGAGGGAGCTGAGTTCTGGGCAGGTGATAGGAGGAAGGTCTGGGGGTTTGGACCCCTGTGGGGGGGGATCCCCACACCAGTTCTGAATGTATATCTGATGCGTGTGACCCTCTTCCTCCTTTACGGCCACCCTGATTTCCTTCCCCCCTCTTGCCCCCCACTCATGCCTCTCCCCTAGAGCTGCTCCTGGGGCCATAGCTTGGAGGGGGGCGTTCCCTCTCTGGGCGTGTCAGGCCCGCCCCTATGAACTCTTGTTAATTATCTCTTTGTGTTTCCCCATTAGAAGAGGAGCGGCCCAAACCAAGGTGAGATCCTAGGAGGGTGGAGGTGGGGGGCGTCCCAATCTTATCCTCCTTAATGTGTGCCCCACCAGAGATAGGGTGGGGGGGGCGGGGAAGCAGGAAAGGAGCTGGGGCAATTGAAACGGGAAAGGACAGGGCTTCCTTCTTTCAGCACACGTTCCAGAGACCTTCCCGTGGTGTTGGGCAAATCAGACCCTGTCTGCTCTGTTGGGGCAACAGACCCCGTTACAGTGATGGTAGCACAGAAGAGGGCCCTATGTTTGTCCTAGGTAGTCAGGGAAGGCTTCCCAGGGGAGGTGATGCCTCAGTCCTGAGGGATGAAGAGTTCACTAGCTGAAGGAGGCCGGAGGGGTATTGTAGGTGAGAAAGCCTGCAGGGTGTGGCGGCTGGATCTAGGCCAGGCTTTCAGGGAACCGACGCAGACACAGCTTATTCTGATGATGAGGTTCCAAACTAGGCAGCTCTGTGGAGGCCACGAAAGCTCATGGGGGCAGAGGTCCTGGAGGAAGTGACATCGGGGCCCAAGCTTGGAGACGCAAGGAGGCAGCAACACAAGCATAAGAAATAACTTAGAAGCAGAGTTCTCTGGGTTGGTTTGGGCAGTGACACCAATTCCATTGTGACTGGAGTGTGGAGGGCAAGAAGGGGCTGGGCCCTGAAGGCCAGGGGCCCTGGGGAGTCCTGGAAGGGTTTTGAGTAGAGGAGACAGACCTGAGTGAGAGAGTAAGGGGGAGCAAGAGATCATAGGTGTGCTTCAGGAGGAGGGAAGGCCTCAGGGGAAGGGCATTGCAGGCAGAGGGAACAGCATATGAAAGGCCCAGGGGTACAAAGGCACATGGCATAGCCAGGGAACCATGAAATGTGTCTGTGAGGGAGGAGAGAAGTTGCTGGAGGAGTTGACTGGGGCCAGATGGAGAAGGGCTTTGAATGCTGAGTTGCTTGGACTTTGTCTTAAGGATGAGATCTGGGTGTTAGAAATGCCCCTCTAAAGTCATGAAAGACGAGGAACCGAAGGTGGACAGCTGGAGACTGGGAGGCCAGGAGGAGGCTGGCAGGAAGGTTCTGGTGAGAGGGACTGAGGCCTGAGCTGGGGCAGGGGGCAAGGGGTGGAAAGGAGGGAACAGACTGGGGAGATTGCCAGGCAAAGGGGTCAGGACTTGCCATTGGGGCGAAGGGAGGGAGGAGGAAAGGACCACGGTCTGGGGTCTGGGCTAGGAACCCCACTCGGTCTTGGGGAAGTCGATGAGTTCAGCGAGGGCGTGACATGTGAGAAAGCGGGAAATGTTCAGGAGGCTCCTGTTAACCTGAGTCTGGGACTTAGAAGCGAGTCCAGGCTGGAGACGGAGTCGGTGAATCACCCATAATTAATGATAATCAAAGTCACGGGAGTGAGGGACACGGGTCATGAGAGTGTCCCATGGATGAATAAAAGGGCAAAGCTCTCAGAAGAGCTCCCTTCAGAGGAGCGGGAAGAAATCAGGTGAACGTGCTGTCTTAAAAACCAGAGGAGAGGGGCGACTGGGTGGCTCAGTCGGTTAAGCGCCCGACTTCAGCTCAGGTCATGATAGAACAGTCCGTGAGTTCGAGCCCCACGTCAGGCTCTGTGCTGACAGCCTGGAACCTGCTTCGGATTCTGTGTCCGCCTCCCTCTCTGCCCCTCCCCTGCTCATGCTCTCTCTGTCTCAAAAATAAATAAAAACATAAAAAAAAATAAAACAGAAGAGAGAATTCCGATTAAGGCCGGATGGAGGGCTGACCACGCTCCACCGCCAATGCACCGCCCTGTACGAATACAACGCAAGCCGCGTCTGTAACTATATATTTTTTACAAGCCACGTTTTAAAAAGTAACACAAAACGTGTAAAATTCATCTTAACAGCATTTTTTTAATTCAACCCATTATATCTGAAATTTCATCATTTGAACATGTAATCGGTAGGAAACGTTATTAGTGAACTATTTTACATGCGTTTGCTGGAAGCAAGTTTTGGAAATTTCACTGGCAAGCCCACGGAGTCTGGCTTCGGACGAGCCAGCCACCTGCCTGGTGCTCCGAACCGCGCGTGGCTGCCACCTGCTGGTCGGCGCAGCCCGGGAGCCCCAGTTTTCCCCCCTTTCCGCCCGACAGGCCTGTGGTCCCTCCGCTGATTCCCCCGAAGATCCCAGAAGGGGAACGTGTGGACTTCGATGTAAGTACCTGGACATCCGGTCCCCAGGCGCTTTTGTGCAAATTAGGAAGAGGCGCCGGGTCCCGCTGCCTTTGGGAGGCCGCCTAATGAACCGAGTGGGCCGCTAGTGCCACCTGCTGGAAACATCGCGAAAGCGCCCCTGGTTCTCTAGACTGTCCAAGCCCGTCCCGGCCGGCAGGGGGCCCCGCCCCCGACGTCGCTCAGAGGTGCCCGCAGGCGGGTGCCTCCTCCCCTGCCCTGCCCGGGAATGACGGGGGCCCGCACCCTCCGTGCCGTAGGACATCCACCGGAAGCGCATGGAGAAGGATCTGCTGGAGCTGCAGACGCTCATTGACGTGCATTTTGAGCAGCGGAAGAAGGAGGAAGAGGAGCTCATAGCGCTGAAAGAGCGCATTGTGAGTGGGGCGACTGGGGTGCGGCGAACCCCTCCCTCCCCCGGGGCCTTCCTTGGGGTCCAGGGCAGGCCCGAGGCCGAATCTTTGGGCG
This sequence comes from Acinonyx jubatus, assembly GCF_027475565.1. NCBI lineage: Eukaryota > Metazoa > Chordata > Mammalia > Carnivora > Felidae > Acinonyx > Acinonyx jubatus. Next base: position 57,429,186 of record NC_069396.1, on the reverse strand, counting down.
CTTGCCTAAGTCGGTGGTCGCACGCAAGCTAGCTCATCTCTGCTCTTGACCTCCTTTGCGGGGGGGGGAGGGGTGGGGGTTCCTACACCCCCTCATTTTTCTCTCTCCTCCAGGAGCGGCGCCGGGCAGAGAGAGCTGAACAACAGCGCTTCAGAACCGAGAAGGAGCGCGAGCGTCAGGCTAAGCTGGCGGTGGGTGCCTCCCCTCCCCTGGGAGACCAAATGTACTTCTTCAGCTGGTTGCTCCATTTCCCAGTCATGATATTGTCTGCGGTCCTGAGAGAGCCCTGGTGCTGTGTTATTCAAGGATCTGTCGGTTGGAAGGGGCAGAAACCCCAGCCCAAACTGGGTTCAGCAGAAAGAGAATTTTATTGGCTCACATAACTAGACAAGTGTAGAGTGTGACTTGCTTCAGGTATGGCTGGATCAAGGAACTTAAGCAAACTCTCCCAGCTCTTCTCTTCCCATCCCCCGGGCTCACCTTTCTATGGACATTGCGGGTGGTGAGCTCATCCTGGGTTTGCCTGGGACCTTCCTGGTCGGCGCCCTGAAAATCCTGTATCCCATCGGACCGAGGCAAACAGAGTTGTTGGTCACCCTACTGGACACCCCGTTCTCAGGCAGGGGTGACAAATGACCACCAGCTACTTGGGCTCAAACTCTTTTGTCTGTCTTCTGCATGATCCTGGGGTGCGTTCAGACTGGTCACCTGTCCATCTTGGAGCAAATTGCTGGCTAGTTGTAGGCCACTGGTTAGCATATTCCCGTTGGTGTAGGGCCTTGGAGGCACGACCTGACTTGGAATCAAGGAGTGGCCCGCCTGAACCACTTTCAAAGATTGGTAGTAGACTGACATGGTCGGCAAGATACTGGTCTCCCAAAGATGTTCATGTCCCAATTCCCAGACTCTGTGAATATGGTACCTGGCATGGCAAAAGGGACTTTGCAGGTGCGATCCAGTTAAGGACGTTGAGGTGGGAGATGATTCCGGATTATCCAGATCGGCCTCGTGTTATCACAAAGGTCCTTACAACAGGGAGACCGTAGGGTCAGAGTCAGAGATACTTGAAGATACTGTCTTGCTAGCTTTGCAGAGGGAGGAAGGGGCCAGGAGCCAAGGGTTGCATGCGGTGCCTAGAAGCAAGGGCAAGGGAGTAGATTCTCCCCGGGAGCCCCCAGAAGGAACCGGCCCTCTTCACTCCTTGGTTTTAGCCCGTAAGACCCATTTCAGACTTCTGACCCGCGGAGCTGTAAGGTGATAAGCTTTTGCTGGTTTAAGCCCCTCAGCTTGCCAATCACAGCAGCAGGAGGACACCGATTCAGGTGGGGCCTGCAAAAACCCATCGTGCCCACCTCACCAGCACTTCCAGGGGGCAGAGGGGTTGGTCTGCAAGCCACCGTTTCTGGGGCATGCGGCGCAGGCTTTCTGAAACGTGGGGATGCCGTCACTAGACGTTCCAGAACCCCTTCCTCAGGCTCGAGGCCATTCAGCCCCTTCTAGTGCCCCAAGCCCCCCTCCCCGTCACCAGTTACCCTCCTTCATCCTCTGAGACATTCTTGTCTCCTGAGAATAAGGGAGATGAAGGCCCAGAGAGGGTGAGTATCTGCACTGAGGCCACACAGCAACGCTCACCATCGGCCTTCAGGCTACAGGAATGTGGAAAACAAGCAGGCACATCCCTTGCATTTTAATTCTTGCTTGAGGGATATTAAGGACCTGAGAGGAAAGGGCCTGGAAGGGCCAGGAGCAGAATGCCTGCATTTTTGCCTTTCCTGACCTTGACTTTGTCCTGTGCCTTGGGTCTGGTTGATTGCTGCTTCCATCAGCTCACACCTGAGCCCACCCCTCCCCCACTGGAATCTCAGACCCCTCCCCTCAGAGGGTGGCCTTGGGGTTAACCCCTTTCTTCCCTTAGGAGGAGAAAATGCGGAAGGAGGAAGAAGAGGCCAAGAAGCGGGCTGAGGATGATGCCAAAAAGAAGAAGGTTCTATCCAACATGGGAGCCCATTTTGGGGGTTACCTGGTCAAGGTGAGTTCAGTCCCCTGGGACCTAAGGTCTACATTCCCAGGGAGGAGGGGCTGGGGGCCTAGACTTCTGGTTCCTGATAGGGGAGGTCTGAGGGAGGAGGAGGAGGCTGGGGGCCCAGATTTTTGGGTCCGAGGGATGTGGGTGCTGTGGGCCTGGACTCCTGGGTCTGAGGGAGGAGGGGCTGGGGGCCTGAGGCCTGGTCTGAGGGAGGAGGGGCTGGGGGTCTGGGTCCTGGGTCTGAAAGAGGAGGGGCTGGGGGCCTGGACTCCTGGGTGTGAGGGAGGAGGGGGGTGGAGGTCTGGACTTCTGGGTCTGAGGGAGGAGGGGCTGGGGGCCTGGACTTCTGGTTCCTGATAGGGGAGGTCTAAGGGAGGAAGAGGCTGGGGGCCCAGATTTTTGGGTCCGAGGGATGTGGGGGCTGTGGGCCTGGACTCCTGGGTCTGAGGGAGGAGGGGGCTGGGGGCCAGGACTCCTGGGTCTGAGGGAGGAGGGGCTGGGGACCTGAGGCCTGGTCTGAGGGAGGAGGGACTGGTGGTCTGCGTCCTGGGTCTGAAGGAGGAGGGGCTGGGGGCCTGGGCTCCTGGGTGTGAGGGAGGAGGGAGGAGGGGCTGGGGATCAGGACTCCTGGGTCTGAGGGAGGAGGGGGGTGGAGGTCTGGACTTCTGGGTCTGAGGGAGGAGGGGCTGGGGGTCTGGACTCCTGGTCTGAGGGAGGCGGAGCTGAGGGGTCTGAGGGAGGAGGGGCTGGGGATCAGGACTCCTGGGTCTGAGGGAGGAGGGGGGTGGAGGTCTGGACTTCTGGGTCTGAGGGAGGAGTGTCTGGGGGTCTGGACTTCTGGGTCTGAGGGAGGAGGGGCTGGGGGCCCAGATTTTTGGGTCTCAGGGATGTAGGGGCTGTGGGCCTGGACTCCTGGGTCTGAGGGAGGAGGGGCTGGGGGTCTGGGTCCTGGGTCTGAAGGAGGAGGGGCGGGGGCCTGGGCTCCTCGGTGTGAGGGAGGAGGGGCTGGGGGCCTGGACTCCTGGGTCTGAGGGAGGAGGGGCTGGGGGTCTGGACTCCTGGTCTGAGGGAGGAGGGGCTAGGGGCCGGGACTCCTGGGTCTGAGGGACCAGGGGCCAGGGGCCCGGATTCCTGGGTGTAGGGACAGGTGGCGAGGAGCTCAGCCCCCTGTGTTCTGATCTGTCACACAGTTGAGTACCTCCCCTTCTGTACCCTCAGGCAGAGCAAAAGCGTGGTAAGCGCCAGACAGGCCGGGAGATGAAACTACGCATCCTGTCTGAGCGTAAAAAGCCTCTGAACATCGACCACATGGGAGAAGACCAACTCCGGTAGGTGTCCTGGGGGCCTCAGCGTGGGACGGGCTTATTGTAAGACAGAGAGATAAGGGGACCAGCTCTGGGAGGGCAGAAGCCCGGGTCTGAGCCCTCGTGCTGTGTGACTTCCGGGCAAGTGTCTCCCCCTCTCTGGCCCCTTGCTGTCTTCCCTGTGAAACATGTCACTGGTATAGGACCCACTTTTTGTGGGTACTGCGACCTGTGGAGCCTGGGAGGTAATAAGGCCAGACGAAAGAACTGCCCCAAATTTAGGAGATTATGTTGACTCATTGATGTCCTGTGGAAAGTTAGGGAGGCCCCGTCTTTTCTCTGAATCGAAGCCAGACGTGCCCCACCACACTGTACCTCCCCCTTCACCTCCCGTTCACGGACAGCCCGCACCTCATGATAAGCCGTCAGAGGGAAGGCTGCCGAGGACTCTTCCTCCGGGGGCGTCATTTGTGCTTTGATGTACTCTGGCCTGGGACATGGCTCATACAGCCAGGAACCCCCACTACCCCGGAGGCTGCACAGTGATGGGGTCTGGAACTCAGCCTCTGATGTCAGTGCTCAGCGCTCAGTGCCCGCTCCACCGCTCACTGCTGAGTGATCTTAGGCACATTAGGTAATTTCTCTGAGCCTCACTTTCCTTACTGGTAAAAATGAGGATAGGAGGACACAGCCTACCTGGTCCGCCTGGGAAAGGTCGGTGAGGCGACGATAGTGAAGGGGATGGCTGCAGGGCTCATGACCCTGTGAGGTAGATCCTATCATTATCCTCACGTTAAAGATGAGGGACCTGAGGCACAGAGAGGTTAAGTAAGCTTTCCAGGGCTGCACAGCGTGCAAGCTCGAGAGCTGGGATTTGAGCCCTGGGCTCGCTGTGGTATAAAATGGGGTGATGGTAGCTGGTTAACAGCTGGGTCTCCGGGGGCAGAGACTCCAGGTTATAGCATTTGCCCATTTCTGTGACGTAACTACTCTCACCATGCGGATTTCAGACTACCAGCGTGAGGACACGGCTCGCGGGGTCAGCTCTGGGAGGCGTTTGAATGGCTCCAGCCTGCAGCTCACCATGTACCCTGCCTTCTGAGCACGTTATCACAGGGCATAAAATAACACGTAGCTGGTGTTCATTTTTCCCTCTTGTCCTCTTCTTCCCCTGTCCACCAGCACACAGCCACTCGTCATTGGGGTCCGCTAATATTTAGGCCCTGTTATCTCAACTGTATTCGTCAGATAAAGGTCTTGAGGGTGTATACAATTTTTTTAGTTAAAAACATGCCCCAGAGCAGAGGGCAGTAGCTAGCGAGACAAAACCAGGAAGGCTAGTAATGATCAAATGAATAGTGACACTAGCTTTATTGCAGATTTTTGTCAGTTAAGAATATGCTTGGCCTCAGGGCCTGGGTGGCTCAGTCGGTTGAATGTTCAATTTTTTTTTTTTTAATGTTTATTTATGTTTAAGAGAGAGAGACAGAGAGAGACAGAGAGAGAGCACGAGCAGGGGAGGAGCAGGGAGGGAGACACATGATCCAAAGCAGGCTTCAGGCTCTGAGCTGTCAGCACAGTCCCCGAAGCATTCAATTCTTGATTTCAGCTTAGGTCATGAACTCACAGTTCATGGGTTTGAGCCCCACCTCAGGCTCTGGGCTCACAGTGCAGAGTCTGCTTGGGATTTTCTCTCTCTCTCTCTCTCTCTCTCTCTCTCTCTCTCTCTCTCTCTCGTGTGTGCTCTCTCTCTCAAAGTAAATAAATAAACTTAAAAAAAAAAAGGATAAGTTTGGCCTCTAGTAAAGAGATCTGTCCATAGCAGCCTAAAATACAGAGGCTGATTTTGTCACAGAGAAGCAATCTGACACTAGGGTAGTCCATAGCTGGTATGGGACCTCTAGAAAATCACTGGAGACCCAGACTCCTGTTTTTCTGCTCTGCCACATTTAGCCCCATATTTCCATCCTCAAAATCACCTCATAGTCCAATGTGGCTGCTGGAGCTCCAGCCAACACATCCAAGCAGCAGGAAGAAGTTGCAAGGAAGGAGCCACAAAAGGCTTGCTCGGAAGCCGTGCCTAATGACTGCCTTCACCCCACTGGTCACCCCCACCCTCACGCACAGGGAGATATGGGAGAGTAGCTTTTTAACTGGACCTGTTGCCAAAGGTGGTGTCTAAGGAAGAAAGGGGGAAGAGATATAGAGCAGGCAGCCACAGATTTTTGTGTACATTTTATGGAGAGGGAAACAGGATCCTAGGGAATCACTCTTGCCAGAAGATAGCAGAGAGGGGATTTGAACCGGGGCTTCCTGACTCCAGAGCCCGAGTTCCTGACCATGACATTATTCTCCCTTACGGAAATGACTTTTGGATGTGGAGACAGGGGGCAGAGACTTAAAAACCCCTTTCTTCCGTTCACTTTGAATATTTTGGCCACACCTCTTAACGAAATGGTACCAATAATGCCCAACTTAGAGGAGACTGGCCGTGTGGCTTTGGACCGTTCTCTCTGGGCTGTGGGCTGGCCCGGTGCGTGACAGCCCTCTGCCCCTGCCAGGGAGAAGGCCCAGGAGCTGTCGGACTGGATCCACCAGCTGGAGTCCGAGAAGTTTGACCTTATGGCGAAGCTGAAGCAGCAGAAGTATGAGGTGAGACCCGTGTCCCACGGAGGGCCGCGTAGGGCAGGGGTGGGCATGCGTGCGTGCGTGTCCCACGCAGGGCAAGGGTCTGTGTGCGTGTGTGTCCGGCGCAGGGCAGTGGCGGGTGGGCGTGTCTGGTGCAGGGCAGGGGTGGGCAGGCGTACATGCGTGTCTGGCGTGTCCCGTGCAGGGCAGGGGTGTGTGTGCGTGCATGCATGTGTGTCCCGCGCAGGGCAGGGGCGTGTGTGCGTGTCTGGCGCACGGCAGGGGTGGTCTGGTGTAGGGCAGGGGCGTGCATGCGTGCATGGGTGCCTGTCCCGCGCAGGGCAGGGGCGTGTGTGCGTGCATGCGTGCGTGTCTGGTGCAGGGCAGGGGTGAGTGGGCGTGTCTGGTGCAGGGCAGGCGTGGGCAGGCGTACATGCGTGTCTGGCGTGTCCCGTGCAGGGCAGGGGCGTGCGTGCGTGCATGCGTGCGTGTCTGGCGCAGGGCAGGGGTGAGTGGGCGTGTCTGGTGCAGGGCAGGCGTGGGCAGGCGTACATGCGTGTCTGGCGTGTCCCGCGCAGGGCAGGGGCGTGCGTGCGTGTCTGGCGCACGGCAGGGGCAGTCTGGTGTAGGGCAGGGGCGTGCATGCGTGCATGATGCGTGTCTGGCGCAGGGCAGGGGCGGGTGGGCGTGTTTGGTGCAGGGCAGGGGCGTGCATGCGTGCATGGGTGCCTGTTCCATGCAGGGCAGGGGCGTGCGTGCGTGTCTGACGCGGAGCAGGGGTGGGCGGGCGTGCCCCCGCCCCCCTGCCCCATCATCCCCCTCTCTCCCCTTGCAGATCAATGTGCTGTACAACCGCATCAGCCACGCCCAGAAGTTGTAAGTGTGCCTGGGCTGCTGAGCCCCACGCCCCTGCTCCGACCCTGGGGTTCCTCTTTCCTTCCCTGTGGCTCCCCTCCAGTCCCTCGACCCCCTCTTGGCATCTGTCCCTTTCTCTCTGTGTGTCCTTCTCCGGGTTGTCAAGTGGGGCAGGCCATCTTGCCCCCAGAGAGGGTGGACGATGGCTGGAGCGCACCGGGCTGTCGCAGGGGCAGGGGTCGGTGCTCCCGGCCCGTGGTGGAGGGAGGCCAGGGAAGCCCATCAAAACCTGCGGTGACCCGGGCGGCCCGCCCTGAGTGCCTGTAACCGCTGTAACGGCCGTGACTATTTCCGCGTCCCTAGCCTCCTTTTCTCCAGCTCTCGGTTCCTCTCTCCATGCCTCCCACCGTCTGCGTCCTTCCCGCCAGCCTTGACCCGACTTGCATGCTACCCACGCTCACTCACCCGTCCCTCCCTTCCCCCAGCCCGTCCTGCTAAACATTTATCAGCTTCCACAGGGACACCCTGAGCGTACCCACGGACATCAATTCCCTCAGGTGGGGGTAGCCGGCCTTATGCCATCAAGCCGCATTTGCCTGCCCCTTCCTCTGGGCAGGAAGAGCCGGATTTTTTTTGGGGGGAGAGGGCCTTCCTGAATTGGGGGCAGGGCCCACCTCAGACGCTGGGGGAGCCCGTCCTGCCTGACACCCCCTCTCTCTTCTCCTACAGCCGGAAGGGGGCAGGGAAGGGCCGCGTTGGAGGCCGCTGGAAGTGAGGCCCTGGGGCTGGAGCCAGAGCCCTGGGAGGACCTGTCCCGTCTCTGCGGTTTGAAATAAATGCTCCGCTTACAGACACTTACCGAGTTCTATCATTATTACCCCGCAGCCAGCCTGTCCGGTCCCCTTGACCCTTGACTTACAACACTCCACAGGGTGAGGTGTCAAGGTGGAGCCTCCCCCCTGCTGGTGGGAATGTCACACAGCGTGTGGGAACCACTCTGGTAGGTCCTGGAGAGGCTAAACAGAGTTAACGGATGACCCAGCCATTCTACTCCCAGGGGTCTGCCCGAGGGAACTGAAAACATACGTTCGTACACACACGCACACACACACACACATATACACACACTGCACAAATGTCGGCAGCAACATTACAACAGCCAGAAGGTGGAGACACATGCAAATGTCCAGCAACCGAGGAACGCATGCTAAGGGGTCTTATTCAGCCATAAACGGGGAGGAGGTCCTGACACCGGCTGCAGTGTGGACCAGTCTCAGAAACAGGACGCTGGGTGAAGGAAGCCAGACACAAGAGGCCACAGGTTGTGTGATTTCATATGTATGACTTGTGCAGAGGGCAAATCCACGGAGGCAGGAAGTAGATGAGTGGGTTACAGGGGCTGGGGGAGGGGAGTCGTGATTCTCTGGGGGCGGGGGGGAGGGAGGGGAGGGGGGGTGCAAATGCCTTAGTGGTGATGGTATCACACACCAGCTTGTGAATATAAAAAGCCCCTGAGCTATACAGTTAAAAATTTTTTTTTAATTTATTACAATTTTTTTATTTTTATGATTTTTAAAAATATTTATTTATTTTTGAGAGCATGAGCAAGGGAGAGGCAGAAAGAGAGAGACAGAGGATCCAAAGCAGGCTCTGTGCCACCTGCAGAGAGCCCGACGTGGGGCTTGAACCCACAACCCTGAGGTCAAGGGTCACACTCTCCACTGACAGAGCCAGCCAGGCACTTCCCGAACTGTACACTTTATTGTTTTTTTAATTTTCTTTTTTTTTTTTAAACATTTATTTATTGCTGAGAGACAGAGCATGAACAGGGGAGGGGCAGAGAGAGAGGGAGACACAGAATCCGAAGCAGGCCCCAGGCTCCGAGCTGTCAGCACGGAGCCAGACGCAGGGCTTGAACCCATGAACTGCGACATCACGACCTGAGCTGAAATTGGTCGCTTAACCAACTGAGCCACCCAGACGCCCCTATTTTTATGTTTTTTTTAAGTTTCCTTATTTTCCTTATTTATTTATATTTACTTTATTCATTATGTTTACTTAAGTTTCCTTATTTTGAGAGAGAGAGAGTGAACAGGGGAGGGGCAGAGAGAGAGACAGAGAGAAAGAATCCCAAGCAGGCTCCACACTGTCAGCGCAGAGCCCAACATGGGGCTCGAACTCACAAACCATGAGATCATGACCTGAGCTGAAATCAAGAGTCAGACGCTTAACTGATCTATATCTGAATTTTAAAATGCAAAACCAACCCAAACAAAACAATTTTCAAGTTGCTCACTGGAGAGGGATCCGCTCTTAGTGACAAAGCAGTGCCCACCTTTGTGACCTTTAGGATGGGCACACATTCCTGAGCACATAGGGGCCTGGGTTCTGGGCCCCCGAATCCCAAATATCAGTGGCTTGGGGAAGATGGCTGATGCTGCACACATAGCTGATATGTCCCCACAAAATCCGTGGGTTGAAGCCCTAATCCCCAGTGTGATGGTTTGTGGAAGGCGGGGTCTTTGAGAGGTAACCAAGTTTCCATGAGGTCATGAGGGTGGAGGTCCTGTCATGGGATTAGTGTCCTTGTGAGTACTCGAAGAGACCAGAGCACTGTCTCTCCACCATCTGAGGACACAGCACGGAGGTGACAGGCTGTCACCAGAACTCGACCGCACAGTCACCCTGACCCAGACTTCCAGCCTCCAGAACGGTGAGAAGTGAATGGTTTCTGTTTAAGCCCCCCCGGGGCCTATGGCCTTTTCGTCCTGGGGGCTTGAGTCGACGGGGACCTTGTGATGGCTCCCCCAGTTCTGGTTCCAGACAGCCGTGGAGGGCAAAGCAGGAGACAGACACGTCCCCGCCCATTCTTTCCTCCCGGCAGAACTTAGCTCTGTTGCCGTGTCTGTAGCTGTTTGCTTGTCCCCACTGGACTGTTAAGCCCAACTTAAAATCAGCAGTTCCAGGGGTGCCTGGGGGGCTCCGTCGGTTAAGCATCCGACTCTTGGTTTCGGCTCAGGTCATGATCTCAAGGTTCATGAGCTCGAGCCCTGCATCAGGCTCCCCGCTGTCAGTGCAGAGCCTGCTTGGGATTCTCTCCCCCTCTCTCTCTGGCCCTCCTCCACTTGTACTCTTTCTCTCTCTCTCAAAATAAATAAACTTAAAAAAAATCAGCAGTTCTAGGGGCGCCTGGGTGGTTCAGTTGGTTAAGCGTCTGACTTCAGCTCAGGTCATGATCTCACAGTCTGTGAGTTCGAGCCCCGCATCAGGCTCTGTGCTGACAGCTCAGAGCCTGGAGCCTGCTTCGGATTCTGTGTCTCCCTCTCTCTTCCCCTCCCCCACTTGCACTCTGTCTCCCTCCCTCCCTCTCTCTCTCTTTCAAAAATAAATAAACATTACCAATTTTTTTTTTGAATCAGCAGTTCCATTATGATGTGAAAGAAGGGGAAAACGAATAATACGGGACATCTAAGTCTCTACCCTCCCCCACATGGCGCATTAGTGAAACCACTTTCTCTATCCACACAGCACGAAGCTTGCAATCAGCGGACTCGAGGGCCTCTTGGAAGCTGCCTGCCCGTATCCGTTTGCTTGTGCAGAATAACCACCTCACATCTGACTGGCGCTCCTTGGAAACCTTTCATTTAGTTTATGAGGTTGGCAGTTTGTGCTGGGCTCAGCTGGGCAGTTCTTCTGGGCATGGCTGATCTTGTCTGGGCTTTTTTTTTTTTTAATTTTTAAAGTTTATTTCTTTATATTGAGATTGAGAGAGAGTGTGAGCAGGGGAGGGTCAGAGAGAGAGAGAGGGAGGGAGAGAATTCCAAGCAGGCTCCCCACTGTCAGCACAGAGCCTGACAGGCTCGAACTCACAAACCGTGAGATCATGACGTGAGTTAAAATCAAGAGCTGGATGCTTAACCAACTGGGCCATGGAGGCACGCCTCTTGTCTGGGATTTTTGCTTGTGCATCCACGGTCTTCTGCTGGCTCAGTGGGAATGGTTGGCTTAGGGTGGTCCCATTTGGGGTGGCTGGGACCTCTCTCCATGTGGTCTCTTTTGGAGGTCTCTCTCTCTTTTTAAAATAATTGTCTTTCTATATACTTTTTTTTAATGTTTATTTTTGAGACACACACACACACACACACACACACACAGAATCCAAAGCAGGATCCAGGCTCTGAGCTGTCAGCACAGAGCCTGACGTGGAGCTCGAACCCACGAACCATGAGATCATGACCTAAGCTGGTCGGATACTTAACCGACTGAGCCACCCAGGCGCCCCTGGAGGTCTCTAAGGAGGGACATATGTGGTTTTCTTTCCTGCGTTTCAGCCTAATCTCATGCTCCCAGAATTCTGTTTATTTCATGGTCATCCTGTGAATGCCTCTTCACATTTCTGCACTTGACTCAGATCCCTTCCCATCATAATGCCAGCACTACGCCAACAATGTCATTTAGGAGTTATGTTTGGCTGCTGGTAAGGGAGACACAAAATAACACTGGTTCTGGTGAATTGGGGGTTTGCTTTCCTTACACACGGCCTAAGGGAAGGAGGTAGGCAGTCCTGGGCAGGAAAGGCAGGTCCAAAGTGCCATCAAGAATTGAGACTCCTTCTGCTTTTCTGCTCTGCTTCCGTCCACGAGGTCACACTGTGGTCACAGCATGATTTCTGGAGCTCTAGCTGTTACATCCGCTTCCAGGAAGGGAAGACAGCAGAAAACTGAGGGCCAGAAAGGTGCACCTCTCAGCTAACCAAAACCCTTTCTAGAGCCTTTCTGGAAGCCCCACCCAGCAATGTTCAATCCCATCTTCTTGGCCTCTCCTAATTGCAAAGAAGGTTAGGTCTCTGGCTTGCCCTTTAGCTAGCTGGGTGTTTTGCTACTTCAAATAAAACAAAACAAGTGTGTGTGTTTTTTTTAAATGTTTATTTATTTTTGAGAAAGAGACAGCCAATGCGTGAGCAGGGGAGGGGCAGAGAGAGAGAGAGAGAGGGAGACAGAATCCGAAGCAGGCTCCAGACTCTGATCTCTCAGCACAGAGCCCAATGTGGGGCTTGAACCCACGAACCGTGAGATCATGACCTGAGCCAAACTTGGACGCTTAAGTAAGCCACCCAGGTGCCCCAACCAGTGCTCTATTTTTGAGGAGGAGACAGAGTTATGGGCAGGCAATTAGCTGGCTCTGACATGCTCCACTCCTCTGACTACCCAACCCACATATACAGATCCTGGACATGGAACACACTGACCCACTCCCCAAGGACAAAAGCCCAGGGTCTTGGTGGTCAGATCGGGTTCTTGGGGTCAGACCAGCCCCTTCAGTCAGGCTTGGGTGTGCCTCCCATTGGTTTGACATCCTGTAAACCACATACACAGTTCCTCCCTCCCTAACAAATCCGCAATGGGGAAGGCGCAGGGAATTGTAATAATAACAATTCAGACAAACATTCCCATGAGGAAAAGAGGAGAAAGAGAATCAAGCACATGGAAGTCATCGGGTAGGAAAAGAGATCATATGTTACCAGATCTGGAAAACGTGGTTCTACACATTGGGGCAAAATCCCTCCTCTGTACTCATTTTGGTCCCCGACACTCCCTGCAAGGGAAGGGCTTCTCCCTGTGCCCACATCTGAGGATGATATTTGGGAGAATACCATTCTTGGCATGGTTAACAAATACAAAGCCTCCTTCCTGTTGGTGTGAGTTTGAGGGCCCAGGAGATGTGCTGATAGTCACAAGAAGGTCAGCTACGCAGTATCTTTCACAGCACATTTCTCCCTTAAATTGAAAAGTTGCCTCTGTGCAAATAACTCTGCCAAGGACAGTTTTAAAATATCATAAATGCTTAGTCCTGTTTTCACACTGGACAACAGAGTAAACCTGATACTTTAGTTTATTCCTTTATCTGGACCATCTTTATGACGCAGACCAGCGTCTGTTTTTTCTGCCATTGCAGGGAACATCTTCTTCTTATCTTGCTGATGTTATTTTCACCAGCAGGGAGGGGGGCCTGTACTTCTAAGGTTAAGCATTTCAGTTCCAGTGTTAGCCTTGAGAGCCAACAGCAGGCCTGGGAAGTGAAAAAACCTTCACCACCGAAAAGCAAAGGGAAGAAGAGAACTTCAACGAGTGCCTATGAAGGTAGACACAGCCAACGTCTGAAACCTACCAGATATCACATGTACACACTCAACAACCCCAGGAGGCAGAGATTAGCCCCAGACCCCGCAGCTGGGAAGTGGGCAGAAACAAGTGCCCACTTGTTTGCCTAGATCAGAGCTGGAATTCTTCACCATTGCAGCAGAAGAGAATTTTAAAATAGAGGCTGGAGCCTAAATACAACAGACAGTGTAAAGATTGCTAATTGAGCTGATGGTGGGAACACGTCTCACACCTCGTTGTGTGGGTTGAGCAGATACCCCAGAGAAACAATCGCAGTCACAAAACTTTACAGGCATATTTATATGAACACTTACAGACATAATACACACGAGTCCTTATAAACAGCATGTACCTTGGCACACACAGGATCGCAAAAACACAAGGCTATAATGTGTCGCAGTTGTGCACAGGCACTGAGACACACACATACACACCCACACGTAACAACTGTAGGGCTGATTTACTGCTTGTCTTTTAAGCCCCCTGCAGAAGGAGGATGGGTGTGTACAACTGTAGGAAGCGTGCGAGTTCAGGGACTACACATCCCAAGAACCACCGGGACACCTATTCTCTTTATTTCTACCGCCAGCGTTCCGCAGACCTCATGGGATTTGTAGTTTATGTCTTCCTACAGGGCCGAAGACTTTGGAGTGGGTGGGTAACTCCAACATCCCTTGGGAAAAAAATCTATCCAGATTTCAGCACCTTTCTGTACGGTTTGTACGGGTCTTTCTTCCGATCTCGAAGTGCCTGCATCTTTCCCATCCAGGATTTAGGTACAGGACACTTAAGGTGAAGATTATTTCTTGCTTTGAAAGTGCTACGTGGAACGCCTCACCCAGGACTACAAATCCCAGCATGATATGCAAGGATGTAGAGCCTGGACTACATTTCCCACCGTGCGAGCGCGAGAAGGACGGGCGTCCTTGTGGACCCCGCCCCTTGGGCTCCTTTCCCGGATGTAATCCAGGCGTTACTGTAAGGGACTTTGGGCTTCTCTTCCCCTTGAGCCTGGTCATTTGCGATGTTTGGGGCTCTGCTTAGGACCCACCGTGTCACTAGAGGCGTGGCCCTGAGGACTACACCTCCCGGCGTGCGCTAGGGCTGTGGACCGAAGGCCGTGACCTCTGGCTACAGATTTTATCTCCCTGCATGACCTGGGCGGTCACCCAGGGAGGCAGAATTGTCCCGCGGGCGTTCTGGGTTGCGGGGCGTGCTGGTCGGGAATTAATGAATTAATGGTAATTCATTCATGCAGAAACTATCTCCGGTCGCGTTCTATTAGGCTCCATTCTGGGCGCTGGGCGTAAGGACTGCGGACAGAAGACAAACGTCCTGGTCTTCCTATTTCTAGTTGAAGCAAGCAGACCAAAGAGCCCACAAAGAATTAGCTGGGAAAATGAGCGTTATATCTTTTCCGACTCCCGTGCCCCGTGCCACTGGTCCCTGCGTTTCCCAGCACACCCCGGGGCGCGCCTCCAGCCCGGAGACCCCGCTTCCCGGCGCTCCCGGCGCTCCCGGGACCCTCCCCTACATCAGCTGCCCGGGAGCTGCGGACTTCCCAGCGTGCCTCGGGGCTGAGCGAGGCCCGAAGGTTGCCATTAGCAACTTCGGCTCACGGACTCCATTTCCCAGCGCGCCCCAGGGCGGCGTGTGACGTCGACGCGCCGGGCGGGGGCAGGCAGATCCTCGGGCGGCTCGGGGCCAGCGGCAGTTCCCGGCGGCCCCCGGCGGGCGGGCGGCGGTGGCGGCGGCGGCTCGGGGCTAGGCGCTCGGCGGTCGCTCGCTCGCTTACCGGCGGGCGGGCGGCGCGATGTCGGGCGAGGACGGCCCGGGGGCGGGCCCCGGGGCAGCGGCGGCCGCGGCCCGCGAGCGGCGGCGGGAACAGCTGCGGCAGTGGGGGGCGCGGGCGGGCGCCGAGCCGGGCCCCGGGGAGCGGCGCGCCCGCACCGTGCGCTTCGAGCGCGCCGCCGAGTTCCTGGCGGCCTGCGCGGGCGGCGACCTGGACGAGGCGCGCCTGATGTTGCGCGCCGCGGACCCCGGCCCCGGCGCCGAGCTCGACCCCGCCGCCCCGCCGCCCGCCCGCGCGGTGCTCGATTCCACCAACGCCGACGGCATCAGCGCCCTGCACCAGGTCAGCGCCCCCGGCCCCTCCCCGGACCTGGTCCGCCCAGGGTCCGAGCCTCCTCCAGCGTCCTCCGGGCCCTGAGTCACTCACGGTCGTCAGTCTCGGTGCGCGCCGTCCTGTGCTGCTGCCCTCTCCGACCCCCTGGCCCTTGCCACCCACCTGCAACTCCCTGTTTCCGGTCTTGAGCCTCTTCAACCGGCCCTGGTCTCTGCCGCCCTGCGCCGCCCTCAGTCTGGACCCGAGCCACTGCTGACGGCCTCGGTCTGGTCCGTGCCACTGGTCCCGGTCGTTGTCACTTCGCGCTGCCTTCTCCCGACCCTGAGCACCCTTCAGTAGTCTCCGTGTCTCCTCTCCTGTGCCATCTAATGCTGCCACCTTTCCCGAGGCTGCGCACTTCTAGCAATACTTCTGCGGCCTCCAGCCCACTGTTTCCCCTTTCCAGGCAGGTGTCGCTTTCGCTGAGCAGCAAGCATCGTCCCGTGCAGGCACGCGCCTGCGCCTGTGGGGCTTCCTCCCCTGGCCCCTGGCCCGGACTACCTGTTTGGCTAGGGGCATATCTTCCGTGCTGCTGCTTTCCGATTAGTCCTTCTCGCCCTTAGGCAGTACCGTCTGTTGCTGTATAAGGATGCTCTTTCTTGGCTCAGGGTTTTCTAGGCTTTGTACCACCTCGTTTCCTTGTCTGGGGCACCTCCTGCCGTCTCCACCCGCAGACCGTCTTCATTCTCTTTCTGGAGGCTGTGCGTCCTATTTTCTCCACCGTAGGCCTCGTGTCAGGGACGTTTCTCCTTCTCCGGCACCTTCTCTGCCTCCCGCCCCTTCCCTTGGCTGTGCCTGTAACCTTGCCCCTTTCCTGGGGGGCCTCAACGCACCTGCCTCTCTATCCTCGGTCATCTTGCTCTCGCGGCCCGGATGCCTTCTTCTGGGCATCTGGCAGCTTCTCTCCGAGAGGCTGCGTGATCTGTCTGGCTCTGGGTATGTCAGCTTCCCAAGGGTACTACAGGCCTGCTGGCCTCCGTCCATAACCTGGCCCCCATGCCTCTCCAAGACTCCCTGATTGTCTTCTCCAATGTTTGTGTGTCCCAGAACCAGGACCACCTTATGCCGCAGGACCCTCTTTGGTTCTGGATGCATTTATCTATCCTCCCACAGTGGGACCACCAGGGATAGGACTGGCCACAGAAGAGCCACCACCCTCTGTCTCATCCCTGAGACCATCTCCCTCCTTGTCTCCTGATACTGGTCCAGTCCTCAGCCCTCTCCTCCCGCCAGAACCCATAGAGTTTGGTCATTGATGGAACCAGAAAAGACCCTGTGGAAAGCTGGACTGGGGAGGGAGGCAGGGATGTTTGAAGAGGCCCACTTCTCAGGTCTCCCAGGAAGAGGAGAGGAGCAGTTCAGGAAAATCAGTATGGTCCTGGGTTCAAATCGCAGTTCCTTAGCATTGTTGCCTCAAGGTAGCGTCCTTTCTCTCTGTGCCTCAGTTTCCTCATCTGTACAACAGGGCTAGTAGTCGGTCCCTCCGTGGCAGGGCTCTGATGAAGGAGGGAGGTCAGATGTGTGGAAAACCCTTCAGGATGTAGCACAGGCATTCAGCTGGAGGGCTGCTGCCTGGTCTAACTGCTACCTGTCCTCTTTTTCTCTTTTCTGACCCCCAGGCCTGTCCCCTACAGAGTCCCTGGTGCTAGCGAGGATGCTTTCTACCACCCAGAGGAGGGGGCCTGCTTCCCTGAGCCTTGTAAGGTGTCAGAGTACTGGGCAAGCCAAGGGGAGAGGGGCCTCAGGCTTCTGTTTCCCTTCCTCTGCCACCGTCCAGGCCTGGGCTCTCCTGGACTTTTCCTCAGGGGCTCTTGGCCCTGCTCTCCAGGCTGAGCCCCCTTCTTTGGCATCCCCCTAGGCCTTGCCTATCAGGCTGCCTTTTCAGGTGAAATCCCTTTCCCACTCAGGCAAGCCCTTGGTAAACCCACTTTCCGGGGCTTTGCAGGAAGCCTGAAGGATTAGGGCTTTGGAGGTTCAGAGAGGGGAAGTTCCTGCCTCAGGTCACATGGCCAGCAGGCGGGCGACCTGGGGTTTGGGTCAGGTCTGTTGTGGGGTGACCAACGCAGGGTGGTTTGCTCTAGACTGGCCTGGTTTTAGCAGTGAAAGTCCCAGGTCTCAGGCAGCCCCCGTCCCAAACAAACTGGGACAGTTGGTCACCTTGTCTGGGTGCGTCCTGGGGCTGTGGTTTCCTTTCTGAGTCCTCCCTGGAGTGGGTCCCCAGGCGACAGCCCCCTGCCCTTGTGTGTGCCCAGGAGTTCTCACACCCCGGCACCTACCTCAGGTGGGCTTGTTAACCCCATGATAAAGCTGGTATATTCCCCCCACTCGTCAAAATTGCCTTGTGAATTAGCAGCTAGGTCTGGGGTCTGGCATAGGAGGGACTAGGAGCCACAGTTCTTAGATCTGAATAGGGAGGGTGGAAGCGGGGACTAAGTCTGGGTGGAGGGAGCGGCTTGGACTCCTGGTGGGGGAGGTTGCTGTTGTCTGGATTCCTGGATCCCTGGTGCCCAGGCCTCGGGCATCTTTCACATGGATTCCTGTGCCCGGCCAGGTCCTTGAAAGGGAAAGGCCCATCTCCCTCCTCGACCCCCCCCATCACCATGACAACCGGGTGGAAATAAACCAAGCCCAGTTCATCCCGTTCCCAGGGCACGTGTGCACCCCCCCGCAGCCTGAGTTTCCATGACTTCATGCTCTTGGCCCTCACCGCCTCCCCCCTTCTCCAGATGGCCGGGTTTTGGAGAGGTGAGGGAATTGGGGAGTTAATTTAGCCCAGGGACCCAGGAAGCCAGGCCCACCCCTTGCCTGGACCCTGCTCAGATCCCAGCGCCCACCCGGGTTTTCATGTGCCCTGGGCTAAATCCCTTGTCTGTCCCCTTGCTGTCCCTATTCAGGCAAGGGCTGCTGTCTCCTTGAGATGGATTTCTTCCTCTGCAGTACAGAGCCTTGACAGCAGGAGGATTAGGGAAGGTCTTCCCAGGTGGAGATCCCTTGGCACAGTACCCCGTGCACAGCTTTGGGCCCCAGGGGCCAGGCCAGTCCCCTCAGGGTGGGAGTCAGGGCCATGGTCAGCATCCTGGGGAGCATCTGCTTGGCCTGAGGGAGGAGGCCTCCCTCCCTCCTGGGCCTGAGGGAGCCCAGATCTGGTTCCTGGGCCTGAGGGAGGAGGGGCTGGGAGCCTGGATCCCTGGGTCTGAGGGAGGAGGGGGCTGGGGACCTGGTTCCTGGGCCTGAGGCAGGAGGGGCTGGGAGCCTGGATCCCTGGGTCTGAGGGAGGAGGGGGCTGGGGATCTGGTTCCTGGGCCTGAGGGAGGAGGGGCTGGGAGCCTGGATCCCTGGGTCTGAGGGAGGAGGTGGCTGGCGACCTGGACTCCCGGTCTGAGGGAGGAGGGGGCTGGGGTCAATACTGCAGGGTCTGAGGGAGGAGGGGGCTGGGGGCCTGGCCTCTAGGGTCTAAGGGAAGAGGGCAGGGGGCTCAGAACTCCATGGTCTGAGGGAGGAGGTCTTCGTCACTGGAAGCCTTGTCCTGTTGGTGATGACTGGGGTACATCGTATCTAACATCCAGGACTTCCCACGCTGGAGAAAAGCCCCCTCCCTTTATCCAATTCGTACTTGCAAGGATCTGGGTGTCCTGTTCTCATGGGCTCCACTGAGCTCCAGATGCCCAGCTGACCTAACCTTTGGGAAGCCAAGAGGTCTTAAATAGCTGGGTAGCTGAATGGGCCTCCAGGAGCAGGGCTGGTGCCTTCTGGGGTCTGTCCCAGGGTCATCTGGTTTTTTCCCTTGAATGTCTGACTCCGTGTTCCCGGGGTCTGTCTCACGGCCCCTCGGGAGTCCTGCCTTGCTGGGCGTGTGGTGCCTGGGTGGGGTGAGGGCTGACAGCTGTGTCCCCTGCGCCCCAGGCCTGCATTGATGAGAACCTGGAGGTGGTGCGCTTCCTGGTGGAGCAGGGTGCCACGGTGAACCAGGCGGACAACGAGGGCTGGACGCCCCTGCATGTGGCCGCCTCCTGTGGTTACCTGGACATCGCCAGGTGAGGCGGGGGAGGGTAAGTGGGATCGCATGGGGACCGGAGCTCAGACCCCGCAGCCCTAACCTCCCCACCCCTCCACCGCCACCCCCAGGTACCTCCTGAGCCACGGGGCTGACATTGCCGCCGTCAACAGCGATGGGGACTTGCCCCTGGACTTGGCCGAGTCGGACGCCATGGAGGGGCTGCTGAAGGCGGAGATTGCCTACCGAGGTGGGCGCCTGGGTGCTTCCTGCGGGCACGGGGAACAGACTGCTGGGGCTCGGAGGCCAGCCCTGCTTTTCCTAGGGTTCTCTGACCCTGTCTGCTTCGGGTTCCTTACCTGTGAGGTGGGCATGCGGGTCCCCGTCCTCGGGTTGCTTGGAACATTGAGTGATCGTGTAAAGTGCATGTGCCACCGCTGGGCACGGATAAGAGCCCAACCTGACGTTGACCCAAATTGTCATTTTAGCCCAGGAGTGAGTGAGGAAATGAGGTGCGGGGGGCTTGTCCAGGGGTCTCTCAGGTGAGATTGTCCTCTCGGAAGTGTTCCCTGAGGGGGACTGTTCTCCCCGTGTGCACGGTCACTGAACCGCAGGGTCCTTAACATGGGGCCCAGGACCCCCGAAACTCTGTGTGTGGCTATGTTCATATTTCTAGGGAGAACGTGTATTGCTTCTAGCAAGTTCTCAGAGGAGCTCATGTCCAAACGTACTCCCCAAAGCAGCCACCTAGAACCAGCTGATGCGTGGGGTGTGCGAGGAAGGCTGTGGCCTGACTGACCTGGAGGGCACGGGCCATGGGGTGCTGGTCTAGGTTCAGCGAGGGAGCCGCCGAAAAGGTGTGGGCACAGGGCCTGGGGGTCTGGAGGCCCCATGGCTCGTTCAGCGAGGCTGCTGAAGAGCAGGCCCTGGGGTGTGGAAGGTGACGCCCAGATCCCCGGGCTTGGCTTGGGCAGGCTGACTGCTGGTAAGGTCAGAGAGCCGCGTGCAGGTGGACGTCTGGGGTCACGGCAAACGTGGGGGGCGGGCACTAAGGCAGAGCTGAGCTGCTTCTCTCCTCTCTGACTTCTCACCCTGAAAAACTTCAGATGTGGACAAAGGTTGGGACAGCCTTAGGGGGGCGGCCACATGACCCTCCCTGAGCTTGGCCGGTGGTTTTAGCAGCTTTGTGGAGATGTGATTCGTAGCCCGTTTGGTTCTCTTCGAAAGCGTGCGGTCCGCTGGTTTCTTAGCGTCTCACAGTGTCGTGCCTGCCTCACCACATGGACTCAGAGGGCTTCGGTCGCACCAAAGAAACCGGAGCCCTCAACCGGCACCCCGCTCCCACTCAGCCCCGAGACACCATTCATCTGCTTCCTGTCCCTACACGTTTTGGAACGTTTTGTATAAATGGGGTCATACAGTTTTTAACATTTTGGCCCATCTGCATTCGCCCTGCCTCCCCCCTCCCCCCACTATACATAAATAGCACTCTTCCCCCACCCCCTCCCTTCCTTGTCTTTCTCCCTCCCCAGCTGCCTCCCTCTCTGTTCCCAGCCATCTCCAGAACACGAAGCAGACACTGTAACCCTGGCCCTGACGTGGGAGCCTGTGTCT
This sequence comes from Acinonyx jubatus, assembly GCF_027475565.1. Taxonomy (NCBI): domain Eukaryota; kingdom Metazoa; phylum Chordata; class Mammalia; order Carnivora; family Felidae; genus Acinonyx; species Acinonyx jubatus. The sequence continues at coordinate 57,408,440 of NC_069396.1, read as the reverse complement.
CCTAGAACAAGGACACAGGATGTCACGTTGTTACTCCTCTGTGGGCATCGGGACCTTGGCCTTGGTGCTGCGCTGTTACCTGTGGCACATTGTAGCCTCCCCTCTGCGCCTCCTGTGGCCCTGCCCTGCCCTTGGTCTCCCCTTGCCCTCCTCACCCTGCCTTCTGTACACAGCGTGTCCCTCGGCCTGGACCCGCCTGCCGCTTCTCCAGGAGATTCAGGTCTGCGTTCGTGGCAGGAACTTCTTAGTGCGTTGTTCGGGAGACGGGTGCTGTCTGTCTGCCTGCCCTGTTGCTGTTAGCCTTGAACTTCACAGAGGGGCACTGGCCAGGCGGCTCTACCGTGGAGTCCGCCTCCCTTCGTGATTTAAAAAGTCGTCTGTCGGGTGAGGCTTGGCGGGCCGCTTCTGTGGGAACCTGTTGCAGCCGGGCTCAGGGCCCGGCCCAAGAGGCGGTTTGTGCAGCGTGTTTGAAGCGGCCGTTTCTCACAGTAGCACAGAGGTGGAAGCAGCCCAAGTGTCCACCAGCCGAGAAATGGATGAACAATGTGTGGCATGTGCTACGATGGAATACTATTATTCAGCCTTAAAAAGGCAAGAGGTTCGGACACGTGCTACAGTGTGAGTGAACCCTGAGGACAGTATGCTCAGTGAGAGAGTCCGGCACAAAGTGTACAAACTCTGTGTGATTCTAACTCTATGAGGAACGGGACTAAAATGGTCAAATTCATAGAAGCAGAAGGTAGAGTGGTGGGTGCAGGGGCTGGGGAGGGGGAAGCAGGGCGATGCTGTTTGATGGGGACGGGGTTTCAGTTGTGCAAGATGAAGAGTGTTCTGGAGACGGATGGTGGTGGAGGCCGCATGGCAACGTGAATATACTTAATGCCACAGAACTGCAGTTAAAGGGGTTAAGATGGTAAATTTGATGTGTATTTTTACCACAGTTTAAAATGAAAAGGCAATTTATGGGCCATGTAACTGAAGTCCAGGAATTGCACAGACTTCAGGCATGGTTTGATCCAGGGGCACCAACTCGAAAATATCACTGTACTGAACTCTGCATTGACTTCATTCTTTTCTTTTTTTTTTTTTAATTTGTATTTATTTTTGAGAGACAGAGCATGAGTGGGGGAGGAGCAGAGAGGGAGACAGAATCCAAAGCAGGCTTCAGACTCTCAGATGTCAGTACAGAGCCCTACGTGGGGTTCGAACCCCTTGAGCTATGAGGTCATGACCTGAGCCCCCCAGGCGCCCCTGCACGGACGTCATTCTCAGGCAGATTCTCTCAAACGGGTATGAAGCGCGGCTGCTAACAGTGCTGGCTGATTCTTCGGCTGATCTAGGACTACATTTCCTCAGCCACCTGAGCGCCACCTAGCCTGAGCCAGCCCTAGCTGGGGCGACAAGGATGGGTGGTTAGGCCAGGCGATGTGGCCACCCATCCTCGCTGTAGAGCTGCCCCCAGCCCAGCTGCAGGACGGGCCGCAGGGACACAGAACTGGGCGGGAAGGGGGCATCTAGCGGTTCTGCTGCTAGGCCACCGGACGGAGGCCCTCCCGCCCTCGGACAGGAATCTTCATGGGGGCGGGGGCGGTTGTTGGCAGCGGGAGAGGCTGGGGGCTCCAGCAGAGGAGGTTGGGTAAATCACTAATCTGTAAGTGGGCTGGCAGCTTCTGTGAAGGACGAGACTTTGTGGGAGGTGCTGTCACGCTGCAGCCGGCCCGGGGTCGGGGCCCCTGCGGCCGCCCTCCCCAGCACAGCCAGGGGCCCTGTGTCCGTGGTGGGCGTGGCCGCGTTCCAATAAAGCTTTATTCACAAACACGGGGGGGGGGGGGGGCCTTCCGGAACAGGCAAAGCTTAATGACAGGAAGTAGACTGATGGTTGCCAGGGGCTGGGGAGGGAGGTACAGGGAATGCCTGCTTAATGGGTATGAGGTATTGTGTTTTACCATCAGTAGAACAAAAGGCAGAAGCCAGACAGGTTTGCCAACCCTGATGGAGAGCTCCCTCAACAAACGCAAATCTCGGCAAAAAGCAGAGTGCAGAAGGATGTGTGTGACCATGCCAGAGACACTAGCAGTGGTTGGAAAAAGGTCAGCAAACCCCACCCTTCACTGCCTAAGGAAGGCACACGGATCTGTAGTAGGATTGAAGGTGATTCCCTTTAAGGAAGTTGTGTGCGGGGGTGGGGGGGAGGGTGTCCCTGAGTCCCCAGCACTGTCCCGGCCTCTCCGCCCCAAGCTGGGCCCACCAGGTGGGCTCTGACCAGCCAAACATTCCTTGGACAGCTGCCAGACGACAGCCGGAGGTGATCCCGTTGGAGTTTAGTCGCGCGTTCCCCGGGTGCCAGCGGGTGGCGCAGACGCGCAGCCGGTTCCGGGGCCGCTTGCCCTCTGGGACCCCCGGGGCCGACTTAGGGCAGACTTTCCCGTGTGTGTAGTGAGGGTGCAACAGGACGCAGCGTCACGAACGCAAGATGAGATGGGTGGGGGGCACACAGGGGGTTTTTGCGGCCTCTGTCGTGTTTTAAGTTTTTAAGCCCAAGTGGTGGCGCCACGGGGTCCTTTGCCCGTGCTGCCCAGCGGAAAGCCAGTGTAAGCCACGGGGTAATGGAAAATTTTTAAGTGGGTGCACTTAAAAGAGTAAGAAGAAGCAGGTGAGATTAACTTAGTAACGTATTTTACTTAACTGAGTGTGCCCAAGACATTATCATGTCAACATTAATCAACATAAAGAAAACCATTCATGGGTTGCTGTGCGCTTTTGTATTTTAAGTTTATTAATTTTGAGGGAGAGAGAGTGCACTCACGTGGGGGAGGGGCAGAGAGAGAGAGGGAGAGAGAATCCAGGCAGGCTCCACTGTGTCAGCACAGAGCCCCAGCTGGGGCTCGGATTCACGAACCGTGAGATCATGACCTGAGCTGACATCAAGAGTTGGGTGCTCAGCCGACTGAGCCACCCAGGCACCCCGTGCCGCACACTTTTTCCCGCCCACACATCGAAATCCAGCGTGTATTTGTGTTCATGACACGTTTTGGTTTGGAGCAGCTACAGTTCAGGCGCTCAGTAGCTGCACGTGGCCGACAGCTATGGGGCAGGACGGCTCAGCTCCAAGCCAGTGCTTTGGTGTGAGAAATCTCACAGTTGGAACAGCAACAGACCCCAATAAACTTTCCAGGAGAGAGATCGAACGTTGGCTGGAAGAGACCCTTTCTGACTCCTGTCTCAATAGAGGGCAGGCAACATACAGATTCTCGGTGATGGTCACCAGATACTAATACAGCCTCAGCAAGGCTGCCTGTTCTGATCCAAAATCCACTTACACGTGAAGTCCTAAGTTGCCCTTGGCATCCCAAATGCAGAACAGCTTTGCAGGAAACTGAAAGATGTACAGAAACTGACCGACGAGGCCGTGTGCTTGGCTCTCTTCTGATTGCTCTAGGTGACGGCATAGCTGTGAACAGGGATCCGCACCTGGCTAGGAAAGAGGCTGTTGCCCCAGTAATGCGGCCCCTTGGTCTGGTGGCCCTTTGCCTGGTTTATCCTTCTCAGGGTGATAGAAAGGGTCCCAACAGAGTGCGTGAAGACGTGGGCTCAGGATTTTACTGGTGGTGCTAGGGAGGGTTTGACGTAATCAGGTGCTGGCTTTATACTTAAGAGTAACGATAAAGGTGATACTTAGGTTGAAATGGGAGAAGGGCCTGTGATCCCCGTTCTCTCAGCAGTGCCTCGGAGGCCCCAGTCCGGGCCCCCTGAGTCCCAGAGGAGCATGTGGAACGAGGGGGACCCGGTGCCTCCTGGGGCTCCGGGTGTGAGTCCTACCACTGCCCCTTCTCGTCTTCCCAGGTGTGGACGTGGAGGCGGCCAAACGGGCCGAGGAGGAACTGCTTCTTCGTGACACGAGATGCTGGCTAAACGGGGGCGCGATGCCCGAGGCCCGGCACCCCCGCACGGGGGCCTCTGCCCTGCACGTGGCAGCCGCTAAGGGCTACATCGAAGTGATGAGGTGAGCGGGGCTGGCGTCCCCACTCTTCCCTGCTCTTTGTGCTGGGCTGATCTGTTCCTTCTCGCTGTCTTCCACCTTCCTGTGGGTTTTTTAATTTATGTATGTGGACGGAGTATTTGTCTCTAAATACAGCCTTTGCCGTGTCCACGAGTCCTGATGTGTAGGCTTTTCGTTGTCCGTACGTTTAAAACATTTTCCGGCTTGTAATCTCTCTTCTTTGGCCTCTGGATTATTTAGAAGGATGTCCTTAATTTCAGATGTGTGGGATTTTTCCAGTCATTGTTTCGATGCCCATTTCCTGCCTTGATGGCACTGTGGTCAGAGAATCCATATGCTTCCATCGGATTTTCGGAATTCTCTGAGGTTTGCTTTATACCCCGGTATGTGTCAGCTGGAAAAGAACCATGCTGTGAAGTACAGCGTTGCGTGTAGGTTATCAGATCACCTTTGTAGTCACGCTATTTCAGCCTCCTATGTTCTTAGTGGGTTTTTTTCTCTCTGCCTACTCTGTCAGTTACTGTGAGAGACATACTTTTTTTTTTGTTTTTGTTGTTAAGATTTTATGTGTAAGTAATTTCTACACCCAACGCAGGGCTTGCATTTGCAACCCTGAGATCAGGAGTCACATGCTCCACTGAGTGGGCCAGCCGGGTGCCCCTGAAATTTCCTACGATGCTTGTGGATTTTGCCTGTTTATCCTTGTAGTGCCCGCGGTGTTTATTTCTGTACTTGAAGGCCAGGTTATCTAGCGCATATGTATTTTAAATCGCTACAGCATGTGTTCCCTTGCTGCCATCCGTGTTTGGCTGCCTCACCCTCTTATGTTGGGGTGGTTGGTTCCCATTCTTATCCTCAGATTCTCTCCTCTCTGGGTCCTCTCTCTTTGTGATTTATCCTTTATTTTCAGTCTGGAAGTGGAGTAGAGATGAATCCCTCAGCTCTGCTCACCTCTGTGTTGGGTTTTTAGGCAGGTTTTTCAGTGAGGTGCTAGAGACGGCCCCTAGTGGCTCCAGGCTCATGACCTAGTTGCTTGCCTGCTGTGAAAGTAGAATGCCTCGTCCCCCATTCTTGTAGCAAAAGTCCTGGCCTGATGCTCACTGGGCCGCCTTGGGCACCTGCCCATCCCAGAGCTAATCCCAGTGGCAAGGGGACTGGGATGTAAATGGTCAGGCCCAGTCATGTGCCCAGCCCTGTCCTCTTCTGCCCGTGGCTTCCACCGCTGAGTCTCAGGTGGCTGCTTCGCCTCCTGCCGTTGCATCTGCATCCCACACAGCCCGGAGGAGGAGAGGACAAAAGGAGCAAATGTTGATTCCCTTTATTTTTACTTGATTATTTTTTAAAGTTTATTATTTTGAGAGAGAGGGAGAAAGAGAAAGAATCCCAAGCAGGCTCTGCACTGTTGAGCTCACGGACTGTGAGGTCCTGACCTGGGCTGAAATCAAGAGTCAGACGCTTAACTGACTGAGCCACCCAGACGCCCCCGTTGACTCCTTTTAAAAGAACAATCCTGAAGTGACCCGCACGCTGAACACTGATGTCCCATTTGCCAGACCACCTGGCGTTTTCTTGGCATTTCCACCATCCCAGTTACTTGCCTGTCCGGGGCTCCCGCCAGGGAGCCCGGGAGATCCCTCTTGAGCCAGGTGACAGCGTGTCCAGCTGAGAGTTGGGCATGGTTACTAAGTGGGGGGAAAGTCGGGGTCTGGGGGTGGCTCACTGTCTGGCACAGGAACGAAGTGCTTTGGCCGCGGGAAGCCTCAGCGACTCCCATTTTATCACCGCCCTCAGGACGGCTGCGTTTGTAGGAGGATGTAACCAACGTTCCCCTCATCACCGACGAAGGGCAGGGTAGAGGCCCAGAGAGGTGGCGCTGGGCACTTACTTACCGAGCACCTGCCGAAGGCCGGGCCGTCTTTTAGGTCCGGGGCGGCTGGCACACGAGACGTGTCTGGGCCCACGTGCAGCCCCCAGCCTCGCCGGGGAGGCAGACAAGTGACCGGGGCAGCAGACCACGTGACGTGGGCCTGAGTGCACACTGGTGACCGGGGAGGGGTGTGCCCGTTCGTTGTAAGGTGCTGAGCAGTATCCCTGGGCTCTTGCCTGGAGGCCAGGAGCGCCCCCCCCCCCCAACTCAGGACGACCAAACATGTGCGGACATGGCCAGGTGCCCCCCCTAGTTGAGAACCGTGGGCCTAGAAAGGCATAAAGAGGGCAGTGGGAGGAGTGGGAGGGGGGCTGCATGAGCTCCGGCCTGGGGACCCCTGGGGACCCCTGGGGACCGTGTGCAGGCGCCCAGGTGGCTGCAGCGAGTGAGCTCTGGGGAGTGAGCGACGAGGTCAGCAGGGCCCCACAGAGGCCCTTCTATTTGAAAAGTCTCATGAACTCTGTCCACCTCCCACCTCGTATTCGCTTGTTCCCACGGGCACGGAACCCGATGCCAGTCCTGCAGAGGCAGGCTGTGTGCCGCCAGCTGTGCGTGCGGGACCCGCCTGGGCTTCTAACCCTGCCTGCCCCCCAGATCCTGTGCTCGTCCTCCAAGCCGGGGCTCCTCGGCCTCGCCACTAGCGGGGTTTTGGACCACATCAGTCTTTGCCGTGGGGCCGTCCTCTGTGCCGTAGGGTGTTAGAAACATCCCTGGCACCCACCCCTCAGCTGTGACCTCCTGGACCGTCTCCAGACACTGCCAGATGTCGCCTGGCGGGCAGCATCGCCTTGGCTGAGGGCCACCTCCCTGAGCTGGCGGGTTCCTAGAACATCACTGCCCCAGGGCTGCCCCTTCTGGGGCCTCAGCCCTTTCACAGGCTCTGGGGCTGTGTGTCCCACACCCAGGGGTGACAGTCAAGAGAGTTGCCCGGTACAAGGGGCAGGGTTCCTGAAGCCACCCACTGGGCCGGGGGAGGGGCTCCACAAAGAGGCCCTCGCCACCTGCCTGTCCCGACCGGGCCCCAGCGCGGCCAGCCGATGATGGCAGCCTTGGGCAGAACCCGCATCTCGGTCCTTGACTCCGAGCCTCCCCGCACCCAGGCTGCTCCTTCAGGCCGGCTACGACCCAGAGCTCCGGGACGGGGACGGCTGGACCCCCCTGCACGCCGCGGCCCACTGGGGCGTGGAGGACGCCTGCCGCCTGCTGGCCGAGCACGGTGGGGGCATGGACTCGCTGACCCACGCGGTGAGGGCCGGGCTGCTCGCGGGCTGGTGGGGCTGAGGGGCGGGAGGCCCCCTCCCCTCCATCGTCCTCTGCCCCTTCTCTTCCTCCACCGCCAGGGCCAACGTCCCTGCGACCTGGCTGACGAGGAGGTGCTGAGTCTGTTGGAGGAACTGGCCCGGAAGCAGGAGGATGTGAGTCTCGGGGGCTCCCTCCCTCCCGTCGGCTCCCTGCTACCCCAGTGCCCCCTGGCAGGGGACCTGCTCCTGCCCAGCTGGCGACAGTCAGAGTCAGGAAGAGGAGTCAGGAGGAGGCTGGGCCTCATCAGCCCCGGAATGCCGCCCAGCCAGCACCGGGCCAGGCCTTGTTGCTGGAAAAAGGCAGAGTGAAGGGCTGGACGGCATGGACTCTGGGCTCTGAATTCCGGCTCTGGCATGCGTTTGCTCTGTGAGCTCGGGCTGGTCACTTAACCTCTCTGGGCCTCAGTTTCCTCACCTGTAATGTGGGGATAACGGTGTGTGCACCTTTATGAGGAGTCACGCGGAGCATCTGTTATGCTACGGGGAGTATACGTGTTACTGCACGAGAACGTTTGGAACCCTGCTTGGCGGAGTGTAAGCCGACTGGGAGCAAGAAGCATCTCCTGAGGCCTCCTGGGGGCCGGGCACTCTGCCTGGAGCTTCCAGTGAGTGGGGGGGGTAGATGGACACAGATCCCTCTGTTTAAAGGTCGGTCGTGGTGACGTTGAGAGGAAAGGTCATAGTTCTGGCTGGGTGGACAGCTTCTCAGACCCAGGGCATGCGCTCGGGGTGAGGGCACAGCACGTGCAAAGGCTAGGGGGTGGGAAAATGGGTGGGGCCCGGAGGGGAGTGTGAGGCAGGGAGGCCTTGGGCCGGGGGGCCCACCTGAAGGGCCTTGAACGCTAGGCTGAGGAGCAGTGTGAGGGTGAGGGTAGTGGGGCCGCCGTGGGCTTCGTGGAGGGTGAGGCAGGGTCAGCCCTCGGCAAGGAAGGAGCACAGGTACGGGTGCACTCTCAGCCTGCGGCGGGGGAAGGCGGCCCTACCTCTCAAGAGGGGCGGGGATGACGGGCTCGCCTGGTGGAGGAACCTCTGTGCCAAGGCTGGGCGGGCCGCCCTAGGGAGGTGGCAGGGATGACAGCGTCCCCGGTGAGCGGGGCGCCCTGGGAGGGGAGGACACCAGAGCGGGGAGGCCGGGAGGCAGCCGTGAGGAGGACCCAGACGCCACACAGCCGTGTGCAGGGGCCCGCAGATCCCCCGTGTCCGCTGGGAGTGGCCCTCCCCGTGTGTGGCGCCTCCTCCACCCAGACCTGCACAGCCGTGCGTGCCGGCCCTGGACGTGGGGGCCGCGGGCCGCGTGGGGCCCTCCCAGCAGCCTCCTCCGTCCCCTCCTTTGTCCCCTTGCAGCTGCGGAACCAAAAGGAAGCTTCTCAGAGCAGAAGCCAGGAGCCCCAGGTGCCTTCCAGCGGCAAACACCGAAGGTAGTGGACAGGCGCCTGGGTGGGCAGGTGGCGGGTCCCAGGGACTGGAACCCCACGCCCTCCCCTTCTCACCAGGAGCTCCGTGTGTCGTCTGAGCAGCCGAGAGAAGATTTCTCTCCAAGATCTGTCCAAGGAACGCCGGCCTGGGGGGGCAGGGGGGCCCCCCATACATGACGAGGATGAGGGAGAAGAAGGCCCCACAGGTGCGGGGCAGGGTCTGGGTTTCTGGATCTAGGAAGGAGGGGTGGGGGGGGTCTGGACTCCTGGGTCTAAGGGAGGTAGGGGCTGGGGGGCAGGACTCCTGGGTCTGAGGGAGGAAGGGGCTGGGGTTCAGGATCCTGGGTCTGAGGGAGGAGGCGCTGAGGGCCAGGACTCCTGGGTCTGAAGGAGGAGGGGGCTGGGGGCCTGATTCCTGGGACTGATGGAGGAGGGGGCTGGGAGTCTGGACTCCTGGGTCTGAGGGAGGAGGGGCTGCGGGGTCTGAACTCCTGGGTCTGAGGGAGGAGGGGGCTGGGGTCTGGACTCCAGGGTCTGAGGGAGGAGGGGCTGGGGGCCAGGGCCCCTGGGTCTGAGGGAGGAAAGGCTGGGGGTCTGGACTCCTGGGTCTGAGGGAGGAGGGGGCTGGGGGCAGGACTCCTGGGTCTGAGGGAGGAGGGGGCTGGGAGTCGGGACTCCAGGGTCTGAGGGAGGAGGGGCTGGGGGCCAGGGCCCCTGGGTCTGAGGGAGGAAAGGCTGGGGGTCTGGACTCCTGGGTCTGAGGGAGGAGGGGGCTGGGAGTCTGGACTCCTGGGTCTGAGGGAGGAGGAGCTGTGGGGTCTGAACTCCTGGGTCTGAGGGAGGAGGGGGCTGGGGTCTGGACTCCAGGGTCTGTGGGAGGAGGGGCTGGGGGGCAGGGCCCCTGGGTCTGAGGGAGGAAAGGCTGGGGGTCTGGACTCCTGGGTCTGAGGGAGGAGGGGGCTGGGGGCAGGACTCCTGGGTCTGAGGGAGGAGGGGGCTGGGGTTCAGGATCCTGGGTCTGAGGGAGGAGGGGCTGTGGGGTCTGGACTCCTGGGTCTGAGGGAGGAGGGGCTGGGGGCCACGACTCATGGGTCTGAGGGAAGAAGGGCTGAGAGGTCTGGACTCCTGGGCCTGAGGGAGGAGGGGGCTGGGGTTCAGGATCCTGGGTCTGAGGGAGGAGGGGCTGGGGGTCTGGACTCCTGGGCCTGAGGGAGGAGGGGGCTCGGGCCTGGACTCCTGGGCCTGAGGGAGGAGGGGCCGGGGGTCTGGACTCCTGGGTCTGAGGGAAGAGGGGGCTGGGGTTCAGGACTCCTGGGTCTGAGGGAGGAGGGGTTGGGGGCCTGATCCTGGGTCTGAGTGAGGAGGGAGCTGGGAGTTGGACTCCTGGGTCTGAGGGAGGAAGGGCTGAGGCCACGACTCATGGGTCTGAGGGAAGAGGGGCTGGGAGGTCTGGACTCCTGGGTCTGAGGGAGGAGGGGCTGGTTCTGAGAGGCACCTGGCATCTCCGTTTTCCCGCACCGTAGAGCCACCCTCCACAGAATCCAGAACTCTCAACGGAGTGTCTTCTCCACCACCCGCTAGCCCTCAGAGCCCCATGGTGAGTTTGGATGCTCTAGAGGTCATACTATTTGGGGAGGGAGGGGAGAGATGTCATGAATCTGTAGACCTCTTTTCAGGGTATGTAAGGTGAAGATGACAGTTTCCAGAATCTTCCAGAACAACTGATTGCTTTTTTTCTGGCTGCATCTGCCCAGGGGGCTGATGGGAATAGTGGTTTGTTGTGGTCCTTCTGGGGGCGACACTTGAAGTGGCCGAGAAGGATCCTTTCTCCCTGAGACCGTTCTCTTCTCCAGCCCCCAGAAGAGGCCCCCTTCTCCAGGCGCTTTGGCCTCCAGAAGACGGGAAGCTCTGGTGCCCTGGGTCCCACAGACAGGCGGGGGGCCGAGGGCACCCCTGGGGCTGGGTTGCAGCGCTCAGCCTCGTCCTCTCGGCTGGAAGGGACCTCCCCGCAGGTGAGTGGGGTGAGGGGCGGGGGCTGGGGCCAGGCCCGCCTCGGTGAGGAGAATGTCCTCCTCTGGTCTTCTCTTCCCACAGGCTGAGGAGCCCCGCCTCGCCAGAGTTACGCCCACCCCCTCCCGTAAGGTGCTGGAGCCCTGTGCCCTGTGAGTGCCAGCCAGGGGCCTGGGCCTTTCCGGGTGGGAGGCAGGTCGGGTCCCAACCTTGTCAGCTTGATCCCGAGCAGGTGCTTTTGCCCTCTGGGGTCTCTGCCCCGACCGCTCTCTGCCTCAGTTTTCGTTGTGGCGCGTCAAATAAAAGCTCACAGCTAAGCTTCCACGGTCACAGTGGCCTTCTGTTGCCTCCGTCCCCACCTCCCACCCCGTCCCTTTTGACACAGTCACACTGCTGCCCCAGGGCCTTTGCTCTGCACCACCCCCACCCCGGCTTGCTTCCTCCCTTCCTCGGGTCTGTGTATGAGTGTCCCCTTGTCTGTGAGGCCCGCTCGGACCTCGCGCCCATGCTGCCGCAGTGTCCGGACACGCACACCCTCCCACCTGCTGTCAGGCTCGCGCTTTCCTCCCAAGCACTTTAGCCTTCTGGCCTGTTGTGTGATGGGCTCCTCTCGCGCTTGTTGGTTCTGCGTCTCTGCCGCACACATTTGACTCATTGGGGCAGAGATCATTCTTTTTGTTGCTCAGTGTGGCATATCCAGCACCTGCCGCGTAACTTGAGCTTGAGTAACGATATTTGCTGAATGAATGACTTCTCAGGTCTGAGATCTCCAGGCGTCCTCCCTCGGATGATCCCACTCCTCCCTCCAGAATTCCGGGGCCCGAATCCCCAGTGAAGCCAAATGTCCCTGCGGCCCCCACGGCGCCCCCAGCCGACTCCCGGGACCGGCGGAGGTAAAGAGACTGTGGGGGACGGCGGGGGTGGGGGGAAGGAAGCCTCTTTCTCTCCAGCAGGGAGACACTGTGTTGCCCAGGAGGCCCCAGGGCCTCGGGCAGCGCTCCCAAGGGGGAGGTTGTCCCAGGGTCTGCTGGGAGTTGATGTTCTCTGGCAGAACTTCCCTTCCCTGAAAAGTGTTAGCCGTGGGACGGGAACAGGACCCAAAGGAACCCTTACTGAGGTTGGGAACCTTTCACTCAGGTCCTACCAGATGCCTGTGCGGGATGAGGAGTCTGAATCTCAGCGGAAGGCTCGCTCTCGGCTCATGCGTCAGTCTCGGAGGTCCACACAGGTGTGGGGGTGGGCAGGGGGGCTGGGCTCCTCCGGGTCTGAGGGAGGGGGGCTGAGGGACTGGGCTCCTCCAGGTCTGAGGGAGGAGGGGCTGGGGGCAGGACTTCTGGGTCTGAGGGAGGAGGTCCTGGGGGCCAGGACTCCTGGGACTGAGGGAGGAGGGGGCTGGAGGCCTGGACTCCTGGGTCTGAGGGAGGAGGGGGCTGGGGGACTGGGCTCCTCCAGGTCTGAGGGAAGAGGGGCTGGGGGTAGGACTTCTGGGTCTGAGGGAGGAGGGGGCTGGGGGTCTGGACTCCTGGGTCTGAGGGAGGAAGGGCTGGGGGCCAGGACTCCTGGGTCTGAGGGAGGAAGGGCTGGGGGCAGGACTTCTGGGTCTGAGGGAGGAGGGGGCTGGAGGCCTGGACTCCTGGGTCTGAGGGAAGAGGGGCTGGAGGCCTGGACTCCTGGGTCTGAGGGAGGAGGGGCTGGGGGGCAGGACTCCTGGGTCTGAGGGAGGAGGGGCTGGGGGTCTGGACTCCTGGGTCTGAGGAAGGAGGTCCTGGGGACCAGAACTCCTGGGTCTGGGGGAGGAGGGGCTGGGGGCCTGATTCCTCGGTCTGAGGGAGGAGGGGCTGGGGGCCTACACTTGCATCCTGGGCGGTCTGGGCGCTGACCTCTGGGACCCCTGACCGCTCTCGCTCTCCCAGGGTGTGACTCTCACCGATCTGAAGGAAGCAGAGAAGGCAGCAGGGAAGACCCCAGAGCCAGAGAAATCGTGCCTGGTGAGAGGGGTCAGGTGACCAGGTGGTGGGTGGTCCAAGATGCCCTTGCCCTCTGACCTCCCTGCCCTTCTCGGACAGGACCCCTCTCGGAGGCCCCGAGTCCCGGGGGTGGAGAACTCTGATGGCCCTGCCTTGAGAGGTGAGGTCTGGTTTCTGGGAGGTCGACCTCCTGCCCCCTGGCCTCCCCATCTCTCCCACTGCAGTCTGTTTTCCCGAGGGGTCGGGCCTAGGGACCCTGACACCGCAGAGAGGGGCCGCTCCCCAGGTTTCTGGGCTGATTCCTGCCCCTCCCCCCCAGCAGAGGCGCCTGACGGGCAGGGTCAGGGACCACAGGCCGCCAGGGAGCACCGCAAAGTCGGCAAAGAGTGGAGGGGGCCTGCGGAGGTGAGGGGCGGGGCGAGCTGGGCTACGGGTGGGCCTTGGAGGTAGGGTGGTGGGCCAGACTCCCTTCCCGGCATCAGGCTGAACCCCACCTCGGCCCGCAGGGGGAGGAGGCGGAGCCGGCCGACCGCAGCCCAGAGTCCAGGTACAGGGTGGGCAGGGAAGGGTCTGGGCTCTTCTGTAGGGCCACAGGGAGCCCCGCTGACGCCCTGCCTGCCTCCACCCCAGCACTTCCGAGGGCGGCCCTTCACCTCGCAGTCAGCGGCAGCGTGACTCCCAGCCAGAATCAGACGAGCCCGATGGAGGCTTCAGGAAGGTTTGCGACACCACCCACCCTCGATCTGCCCCTGCGGTCGTCCTTTATCCACCTGCCCTGCAGCTCCCTTCCCCACGTGGGCCGGCAGGACTGACCCGCGCTCCCTGCCCGGTTCCCCCCAGCTGTACGCAGAGCTGCGCAGCGAGAACGAGCGGCTTCGCGAGGCCCTGACTGAGACCACGCTCCGCCTGGCGCAGCTCAAGGTGGAGTTGGAGCGTGCCACGCAGGTGAGATGCCTGGACCTGGGCACCGGGTCGCAGTGGCCCGGATGGGCCTGCTCGGGGAGGGGGGGCCGGCTGGGAGGCTGGACTGCTGCCCCCTTCCCAGGCTGGGGTCCCAGTCCTGGTCTTTGTGGCTTGGCCACTTCTCTGAGCCTTGGGCTCTCTTGTCCCCAGAGGCAGGAGCGCTTTGCAGAGAGGCCCGCCCTCCTGGAGCTGGAGAGATTCGTGAGTAGGGGCAGCTGGGGTGGGGCCATGTGGGTGTCCCATGTGGGTCTGAAGAGGGTTCTCTGCCCTCTCCCCACCCTTCTCAGCCTTACTTGACCCCTAGCCCTCCCCCGCCCCCAGGCCCTGGGCCTCACCCCTCCTGTTTATGCCAGGAGCGCCGGGCCCTGGAGAGGAAGGCGGCCGAGCTGGAGGAGGAGCTGAAGGTGAGCCTAAGGGGGCGCCATGGACGGGTTCTAGGCAGACCCCGGGTGACCCGGGGCCACCCAGCTGACCTCCCCATCCCATCCCCCAGGCCCTGTCCGACCTCCGGGCTGACAACCAGAGGCTCAAGGATGAGAACGCAGCCCTGATCCGCGTCATCAGCAAACTTTCTAAGTGACTCTGGCGGAGGACCTTTCCCTGTACCCGTATTTATACAGCTGCTTCTGCCACACGCACCCCTTCCCCTGTGTGAGCACGTGTGACAGGGCTCCCAGGGGGTCTCCGAGAAGCCATAGCCTCCCTTCGGGGCCTCCAGCCTGGGAGGGGAGCAGAATCCCCAGGAGCCGAGGGGGGCCCCCCGAGGCCAGGATGGAGGTCAGAGGCCGAGCCAGGTAGGGGGACGTGGTTGAGGGGGGCCCGGGGCCGGAGGTGGGACCACGGCGGAACCGCGGACCAGGAAGTGCCAGGAGCGGAGTGGCCACCCGGAGGTCCCCCCCTCACGTGTGATGCCACCCCAGTCACCCCTCCCGCTCCTGAACAGGGACCCGAGAATGTGCCAAGGGTCCCGCCAGCCTGGGCCAGGTGGGCCTCTGTACAGGGCCCGTGTGCAATAGGGAGGGATCTCTATTTTTTGCTGCCCCCGCCCCGCCCACTGTCAGGGGCAGGGGGAGAAGATATTTTCGAGACAAAGCACAGGCACCACAAATAAAAGTCGTGAAGTTGCCACTCAGTGACCGTGTCCCCGGCTCGAGGTGGGGCACCGCTTCTGTGTGCCTCCCTTGTCAGTGGCCAGACCACAGGATCATGAGCGATGGGTCGGTGAGTGCTCACTGGCTGGGAAGGGGTTCCAGGAGTGGCCGGCTGGGGCAGTGGCCCCACACCAGGGCTGACCCGGTCACAAGGGAGCCTGGGAGCTTGGGTCTTACCCGCCGAGTTTTTGAAACAAATTTGAATTGCCGACATTTAAAATTGGGGGTAATTCATGAGAAGAAAAACCTACGGTTTTGACTTTTCTGGAGAAATAGGAATGTGATAGTATGAACTTCTCAGCCTTGCATGGTAACAGTTGGCTGGTGCTGAGTAGGAGGATGGGGCATTCTGTCATTCTCTTTTCCGAGCCCCGTCCTACCTGTCGGTGATACAGTAGTGAGTGAAATGGGTAAGACCGGGTACAATTGAGGAGGCGAGGCATGAGGCAGGCAACAATGGAAGAAGTATCCCAGGCGGTGGTGCTGTGGAGAAGCAGGGGAAGGGCAGAGGGAGGCAGGGGTGTGTGCACAGGAGAACATACACGGGTGTCTTCTGTGCAGGCCCCATCGAAAAGCTGGCACAGGAAGATACCTGAAGGCGTCAAGGAGTGAGCCATGTAGGCATTTAAAGGAAGAGTTTTCTGGATGAAGAGGGCAGCAGGTACAAAGTCTGTGGGGTGCAGGTGTGGTCAGAGATAGTAGGACATGAGGTTGGGACCGTAACGGCCAGCCCTGGGAAGGACTTGAACGGAGGTGGGACCTAGGTTTTCACGGGTCCCTTTGGCAGCTGCGTTGACAACGGTCTGGGGGAGGGCAGCGAGGGACAGAAGGAGGGAGACCAGCTAATGGGGCTGCTGCCATAAGTGCTGGGAGGGTGGCTGGTGTTGGGCTAGGGCTCAGGCCTGCCTCGCTCCTGCCGAGGGGTTGTGTGGCCCTGGCCGGCAGGCCGTGGGTGCCGTGGGAATGTGGGGCACGCAGGTTGGGGATGCCACTCGCGTCCCCGGTTTCTGTCAGAAACCAGGGCTGGGAGAGGAGGCAGGAGGTTAGAGGACATTTACACACCCACTGGGGCCGAGGGGGTCAGGGTGGGAAGCACATAGAAGCCTGGAGGCAGGCAGAGGGGAGCTGGGAGTGTGACCAGCCCCAGGCCCGCAGCTGCTGAGCTGGAGCCTGGATCTGGGGGAGGCAGGAGAGGTGTGAGGCATGAGGCGGGCAAAGTGGGGCCAGGGTCGGAGCTCCTGCCTGCCCCCACTGTGTCTGGTCTCATCTGATTTTGGAAGGCAGAGTGTGGCTGAGGAGGCCACTCAGCTCCAGGGGTAGAGGTGGGCATTCTGGGGCCACAGGAGGAGGAAAGGAACTTGTTCCTAAAGCTCGGGGGACAACCAGTCTGAATGCGGGTGGGATGAAAGAAAACCAGTCCTGAATCAGCCTTGCTCGCTGTCTGGACGTGAGGAAGTTACTGCCGGTCAGAGGGAACAAGGGGACAGCCTCCTTTGAGGATGTCCTCTCCCAGGAGAAGGGTGACCAGGAGGCCTGTGGCATATTCAGGAGGCAGCCACTTTGTGGCTGGGTCCCTGGCACTTAGTGGGGGACAAAGTGACATGGATGCCGGAGATGGGGCAGGCTTCCCTGAAGTGGGTATTGGAACTGGGCCAGGAAAGCTGTTCACCAAGCGGAAGATCCCTTCCAGCCCGCAGAAAGCAAGCGCAGGACCCCGGTGTTTGAGGGAGCTTGGGGGCATTTGGAGGAGGGCATGGGGGGATGAGGAGAGTGGGTAGGGATCAAACCTCAGATGCTGGGCTCTAGGGCTAAGAGGGCCGTGGGGAGTCAGGAAAGGAGTTTGAGCAAGGGAAGCCTGGGATATTGGCCGTTCAGAAGGTCCCTCTGGAGTGAACTAGAGGACAGACTGGTGGCTGAGAGGTGAGGAGAAAGCATGTCGGGTGGGGACGTGAGGGGGGGTGGGAAGGGAGGAGAGGGATTCAGAGAAAGAAACCAGAAAAGGTGGGGACCTGCAGATTCCTTGTCCTCCTGAGGCTGTAGCGGGGGTGAGAGAGGCTCTTGGACCCCTCGTGGCCCGGTAGAGAAGGGACAGCAGTTTGAAAATGTCTGCTACAAGGAGGCTGTTTATAGACTGGGCAGCATATCCCAATGCGCGGGGACCCCGAGTGTGGCCCTTCCCTCCCACTCACGGCCAGTCCGCTCACTCAGGAGGCTCCACCGGAACAGGTCTGGGGCCTTCGGGAGGGGTCTACTTCCATGGGTGGCAGCAGTCTGCAGAGTCTGTTCTGCCACGGGGCTTCCTCGAAAAACTGAGCAGAGGAGCCGGGAAGGGTCAGATAACCTCAGGTTCCATGTCGCCTTCCACCTTCTTCTTTTGCTTCTCCATCACCGCCTCCAACTCTGACACTTTCTCTTTGTCCTGGAGGGCGGGGTGGAAATCAGACACCTGGTCTCCGAGCCCTGGGTGCCCTCCCGGGGTCGGCCCGGGAGCGTCCGCTCACCTCCAGCAGCGCACGCTGCACGGTGACCTGGCTGTATACGCGCGCCCCTTCCTCCGGGCTCACGGCTCGCAGCTCCTCCTTTTGCAGTGAGAAAAGCTGCGCGCCGGTCAGCACGCCCAGCGCGTCCACGGTCCTGGGCGAGCGGAGGGGGAGCTGTCACGCCCGCCAGCCAATCACAGCGCCAAGCCCTTCGGCCCCCGCCAATCACGTCACTTCTGTCCTGCCGTTTGTCCAATCGGAACAGCATTCTTGCTGAGCAGAAGGCTCCCGCCCCCCAATCACAGTGCGCTGTGGGAGGGGGCGGGGCGCGTGTGCCCAGCTTTCCCGCGGAGGCAGGCGCGCCCGGAGACCCCAATCCGAGCCCGCAGTAACGTGCCAGTCACACTGCCGTTCACTGCCACCAGAGCGACCCTCGCTTTAGGCCACTCCCAAGGCTCCCCCTCTTGCGATCACGCCTCCGGCTCCCCGGCCGACCCCAGTCACTCACCCAGCGCTAAATCCCTTGGCCTGCAGCCAGGCGCGGACCTCCGAGGCTCCCGAGTGCGGGCTGAGCTGCGGCTCCGGGACGCGGGGACCCGGGGCTGCGCGGCTGGGGCCTGAGCGGCCCTGGGCCAAGCGCGCCTGCAGCTCTTCGTTGACACACAGCATCTGGGAGAATTTCTCTGCAGGCGGGGAAACCGGGAGAGACGGCGGACTCAGGACGAAGGGTCCTGGGGCCAGAAGGGAGACCTCCAGCGTCCTCATGATGGGCTCGGAGTCCATTTGGTCTTTCCGAACCTTGGTTCCCCTGACTGGAAAGCGAGGACAAGAACGGTTCCCCGAAGGTGCCTGCACCACTCACCCTTCTCTAGGGGGTCCAAGTTGAGGCTATCACAGCTGTCCCAGGTGGGGCGAGAGGAGGCAGGAGCCGGGGCCCGTGGGGGAGGAGGAATGCTATTCTCCTGGAGAGGGAGCCAGAGGAGCACTTGGATCAAAGAGAGGACCTAGTCCCAACTCTTACGCCTTTTGGAGGTAAATTTCTACATCCCCCGCCCCCGCCCCCACCCCCACCTACTTCCTCTGTCAGTGCCCTTGACACCTGATCGTCCCCAGGAATCTCCCCAGACTCACCAGGCTGCGGCTTGCCCGAGGCCCGGGGTGGGGTGTCAGGATATTATACGGTACATATCCCTCCTGCCCTCGCTGGTCCCGAACCTTCCACCACTTACGCTGGTCATCCAGGACCTGAGGGGGGTAGGAGAGGATGGTTCACAGCCTGTGTCTGCAGCTACAGCTGGGCCCCCTGCCGTCCCTTGGCCCCACCCCCCACCCCTCTAACCTCCAACACATCCCGCTGCTGGACAGAGAGCTCACTGCTGTTGCGGGCCTGGAAGTCATAGTTACATAGGACCCACTTTCCCTCAGGCTCCAGCTGGGACTCAGCCTCTGGCTCAGGGTCTTGGTGACTGTGGAGAATACCACAGGTTGGGGATAAGGAGGCAGCCAGTCTCCCTGCTCTGGGCAGTAGGGAGTTGGTGTGAGCTGGGGTTAGAGCCAAGCAGAGGTCAACGCAGGGGGCCAGGTTAATACTGTTAATAGAGATTTGAAATCGGAGTAACAACTTGAATGCAGTTCGCTCCTTATGTGCCCGGCCACCGTGCTGCCGCACAAACTACAGGCAGTGATGTCACCTCCCTTTTACAGATGAGGACATCTAAGACTCAGGGGGAGAAAGTCACTTGCCCCAGATCACACAGCTAGAGCCAGCTGTTTACTAAGCACCTATACGTAATGGGCTCATGCTTCGGGTAGCCCATAGTTAGGATACAAACAGTGGTTATATAGCACTGACTAGGTGCCAGACTGCTCAGTCTCTTACATCTGATTTTTAACACAACCCTTGGTGTAACCACGAATTTGGAACCCCTCTCCCCCACTGCAGACCCTGTCATCAGCTATTTTACAGGTGAGGAAGTCGGAGAACAGGGACACGAGGTGGCACGATGAGGTAAAGGTCACAGAGCAAGAAAGAGGCGTTGCCACCTTGGCCCCGCAGTCCATGCCCTGAGTAATTCTAGTCTCCTGGGCATGCAGCTGGATATGAACCTGAGCTCTACCAGGGCCTTGAGCTCTTAACTGCTAGCCTGTATAGCCTCATAGACTTCTCTCTCTTCCAGGAAGGGATTATTCTTCTTGTTCTCCCTGCAAAGGGAGGCTCAGAGAAGGGAAGGTGAAAGCTGGGGGTGTCAAGCCCAAGAGTCAGAAGCAGGGGGGAGTTCTGCAAGACCAGGCAGCCGGGGTGGCAGGGAGCAAGATTTGGGCTCCGATGCCCCAGGAAGAAGGACCTCAGCCCGGATCAGGCCTACCTGTGCAAAGGAGAGGGGGGGGGTCTTCAGGGCCGCGGCGCCCCCTGTGTGGGGCTGGCAGCTCCCAGCACGCTGTCCCTGCTGAGACCCTCTGCCGGGGCCCTCACCCAGACCCCCCTTCTGCTCCTGCAGCTTTGCCTTCTTCTTATCCCATGAAGCTTCCTCACATCTGCCCCCCGACTTGCGCGAGGACCCTGGAGTCCTGGGTCATCTATGCCCCTTATGCCCCAGGACCCTAGAGTCTGTGCCCCCATTGCTTTTTGGAATCATGAACTCAGCTCCCCCCCCCCCCCCCGGTATTTCCTCCCCCAGAGACTCAGGAGTCCAGGTCTCCCAAACTTCAATTTCCCCAACTTTTTAACCCTTAAAGGCTCTCAGTATAACACTTCCAGCAGGAAATGAGACAAGGGCTTTAGAGCCTTGGGAGAGTGAGGGTCCAGCCTCCGTCTTCACCTCTTTCAGGGGCCCGGAAATACTACCACTTCCCAACTTTCCCAGAAACGTGCCCCATGACCCTTGAAGGCCCAGGGCTTGGCTGGGTCTCCAAGGCCCCAAGCACCAAAGTCGGGCTCTTCTGCCAACCCCAAAGGCCCAATTCCCCAGTCTCTGCCTCCAACACCTTGGGCTCTATCCTCTTAGGGACCCAGACAGGGAGCTCCCCAGGCCCTGGGAAGTTACTGCCTTCTCACAGCCTCTCAGACTTTACCCACTCCCAACCCCCTCCTCCCTCCGGCCCTGGGATCTGCGCCCCCTCCCTCCCAGCCCGGGCCCCTCTCCCTCCTCACCACCTCACCCACCTGTGATGAGCCGGGAAGACAGAAGGAAAGACGGAAAAAAGGAACAGAGTCAGTGCCAGGAGCCCCCAGGGCGCACCCCTCCTCGACCCCACCTGTCCCACCTTGGGGGCGGCACTCACCCATTGACAGCGACCTGGGGGGCACTTTGCTGCGGGGGAGAGGAGAGCAGTAGCTCAGGTAGGGCCAGACTGCCCGGTCCCGGCCCCGCTGTGTCACCTGGGCAGGGGAGGCGGGGGGTGGGTGTCCGGTGCTCACCTGCCGGCGCCGCCGCTCGTGCTGCTGCTGTTTCTCGACTGGGTCCCCCCAGGCGCGGCCCTGCGGGTCGGTGGCCGGGGGCTCCCAGCCGCTGGAGAACTCAGGGCTGTACGGGGATCCTTCCTCTGGGGGCAGCTCCAGCCTGTGGCCGAGGGGCTCGGGGCTCAGGGCTCCTGGAGTGGCCTCCAGCCCTATTAACCTCAGTAAAGTTTCCCCCTCCTGTCGGCTCTATCCTACCTGGCCCCCTTTTGCCCAGCCTCGCCCCCGCCCCAAGCCTCTCCCCGGCATCGAAGCCCTGCCCAAGCCCCGCCCCCGGCATCAACTGTATCTGCAAACACACGGATTCCACTCTAACGCTGCGCCCAGCCTCTGAATCTTCCTTCTGATTCTAAGCACATCCCGCCTCTTTTCCCCCAAGTCTCCTCCGGCTCTGCTCTTACCGCCTTCCCCAACCTACAGGCTAGTCCTTCCCGAAGCTGTAGCCCTCCGGTACAGCCCACCCCACTCCTCCAAGCCCGGTCTTTTGGTCAGTCTTAGGCCTCTCCTTCACAGGAGTTTCTGGCCTTTCCTCCAGCCGGGTCCCGGCATAGGTCCTGGGTTCATTCAATTGCTTTGGTCAACCTCTAGCTAAGCCCAACAACTACCCTTCCCTGCCGGCCCCGCCCCTCCGTCACGGCGCCCCTCACCCCGGGCGGGTCCACGCGTCCCCCAGAGAGGTCCAGAGCGCATTTTCCCGTGGGGTGAGGTGGTCCCGCAGCAGCGACACCGCCTCGGACGTCAGGTGCGGCCGCCGCACTCCACTTGCGAATTGGGGGCCTCCCGATGTGTCCACAATCTGCCGGGGGTGCAGGAGTGAGCACGCCATCACCTCCCCCCCTCCGGAAGTGGAACCCCGATTCCTCCTGCCACAGGGGGTACCTAAGGATGGGGTGCCTCACCAACTGCAAGGGTCCGAACAGGAAGTGCAGCAGCTCGGGGGACGAGGGGTTGGCGATGTTGCCACGCAGCCGGGCCTGAGGGATGGGGCAGGTGCCGGGTTCAGAGCTCGGACGGGCAGGCTCGCCGTGCCCCTGACCCCCCGCTGGCCCAGGGTGGACCCGTTCTCACCAGCAGGCTGAAGGCGTACTTGATTTTCTGAAGCACTTCCGTGTACTCGGCCTCGGAGGGCGGCTTGGCCCGCAGCGTCAGGAGACCCTCTGCAGGGGGGGGGGGGGGGGGAGGCAGGGGCCCAGTGGGATCCCCGGTGATGGGGCATCAAACCTGGGCGGGGGGTAGGGACAGGGGACAGGGGGCAGGGGGAGGCCGTAGGGAGAGGGAAGGTATTTGGGATGGACTGGATGCTCCGGATCCCACTGGGGGGCGGGGGGCGCCCTCACCCCCAGGCGCCCGGCGCCGGGTCCTGCGGCCGCGCTCCCTGTGCTCCAGCACCCGGGCCGCCTCCGCAGACTTCTGCAGCTTCGATACGAAACTCTCCACGTCGTCGAACACGTGGTTCAGGATGTCCTGGAGGACAGAACAGGGGACGCGTGGGACTCGGGGATGCGGAGTCCAGGCCCCTCATCACCCCAGGCAAAGCCCTTACTTAGGCCGAGCACCCTGACATCCTCCCAGGCCAGGCCGAGCCCTCGGATGCCTGTGCCAGTCCCCCTAGATCGGTCACCGCCGGCCACACCCCCAGAAGTCTGACACCAATCCCCTCCCGGGAGGCGGGACACATCCACAGCCGGTCCGCCCCCACGCCCTAGCCCCGCCCCACGCACCACTTCCCGCTCCGCCTGCAGACTGGCCAGGTCCGGACCGCGGGGACCCAGGTCAGGGGAGGCTGGGGCAGCGCTGCCTGAGGTCCCCGCCAGGCCAGGCCGCGGCCTCAGCGACTCTTCCGCCTCCGGGATGGGCTCCGCCTGGGGTCGCCCCCGGCCCGCCTCCACCGTGCTGATGACCGCGCGGATGGACGGGCGGCGCTGCGGGGGAGGGGTCTCGGCGGCCGGCGAGGGGCGGCGCTGCAGCTCCTCTTGCGTAGCCCTGCGGAGGGACGAGGGGAAAGAGCCTGGATCCACCCGGGGCCAGGGCGGGGGAGACAGCGGGTCTCAGAACCGAGTCAAACCTAGGCTGCAGGTGGCGCAGAGAAATTGGAGACAAGGGGAGGGGCGAGCACCTGTGCGGAGGGCAACTGAGGCCTGAGGGAGGAGAAACGGAGGACCAGCACTAGGACAAGGACTCTTGGAGAGCGGGTACACGTGTCTGCGGGGGGTTGGCAAGACCTGAACCACGCTCTGTTCGACAGGCTTCCAAACTCGTTCTCTTGTGGGCGAGCGGTGGCAGCCCGTTTGTCGGATGCCGAGACTGAGACCCCACCCGTCCTCGCTTCTCCCCTCGCTCCCCGCCCAGCCCTCTTTCTTACCTGAGCGCCGCGGGCCTGCGCTCCCCGCGGCCGGACCGGTAGTCGTGTAGAGCCCCCTGGATGTCCTCTCGGATCAGCTCCGCCTGCCAATCATGCGGTCAGGCCAGGCCTCCACCGCACCTACCCCTCGTCCCAGCCGCGGTCCGGTTCAGTCGATTCCTTGGCTGGGTGCCGGAGTCCCTCCACGTCGGCGCCCACATGCGGTGCCCACGCCCGCCCGCGCCCTGCTACTTCTTCCCCTGCCCTAAGCCGCGTCCCCAATCCCGGAGCCGGGGTGCTGGGGTTTCCTGCCCCTAGGCCATACTCGCCCCGAGTTCTGGCTGCTCCCATCCACCCTCCCCCAGGTGCTGTCAGGTTCCGTCCCGGCCCTTAGTTTCAGTCTCCATTCTACTTCGTCCCGGTCCCACCTGCCCTCAAACCCCCCATCCGTTCCAGCGCCTCTCTCCAGGCCACGCCCCCTCCACTGGCCCAGGCCCGCCCCGCGCAGAGGCCCCGCCCCACACAGAGGCCCCGCCCCATCACCGCCCAAGCTCTGGATTCCTCCCACTTCCGGCTCCGCCCCCTGGCATCCGCAGGGTCCCAGCCCTGCGTGACGTGGCTCCCCGGGACCCGGGCCCGCTCACCCCGAGACGCAAGCCCTGGAAGAAGTGCACGTCGGGCTGCGTGCGCTCCGGCTCCTGGCACACCAGCAGCAGCAGCGAGCGACTCCGGCCAGGCAGCGTCACCACGTCGCAGCGCACGATGGCACCCAGCGGGTACGACTCCAGCTCCTCCTGCGGGGCGGGGGGGGGGGGGGAGACGGCGGGTAAACGGAGGCTCGGATCCGAGGATCCCAATGACAGCAGTGCCAGCTGGGACCCCAGCACGGCCCAGGCGACCCTGCGGGGCTGCAGTGACGCTCCAAAAACGAAGGGCAGAGAGCTCTTGCCAAAGTTCCCAGAGGAAGGACGCGTGGGGGCCAAGAGTCACACTCGGACGTCCCTAGAGTCAAGCTCTCCATGCCTCTGCCCCTTCCACCCACGTGTCCCCTGACACCTTGGACATGGGGTCAAGCAGCGTGACACGGTCCGGAGACACGCGCAGCAGCATCTCTTGGGCCCAGACGCGGCCCTGGTTGTCCATGACCGCCAGCCTCCGCGAGGCATCCTCCACGGTGTGCACGCCATCCTCCTCGCCCAGGCAGAACGTCACCAGGTGCTGGCAGGGGTGCGGAGAAAGCAGGGAGTCCCAGGAGGGCCCCAGGAGGGCGCCAGGTGGGCTCAGAATCCCCTGCCCCCGCCTTCCAGCCTGACAGTAACCACACCTCCTCCAGAAAGCGTCCCGTCACCGGCTCCACCTATGGGGCCCTTTGTTTTGTTTTCATCAGCGCGACTGGCGCCTGCGTGTGTCTTGCCAGCGAGACTGGAGACTTCTTGAAGGCAGGGATTGGATCTAGTCCCTTCTAAGCACCCCTGCCTCCAAGAGAGCACCTGGCACACTTTGGCCCCTGCGCACACAGGTTGACGTAGCATTTGTCCCTGGGGCCTGCCTGTCCGGCCTAACAGCCGGTCTGGAGGAGGACCTTGGCAGATTCAAGTGGAACGGACTGCCTCTGCCGGATTCCCACCGCTGAGGGCAGGCGGGCAGAAGCAGCCCCGCCTGGCAGATGGGCCAAATGAGCTTGCAGCTTCTTGCCGTTTGGAGGCCCGGCCGCCTTCGACACCGCCATCTTCCCAGGCCTGCCTGCCTTTCCTCCCCTAAGCTCCCCGGGGCAATGCAGACCCCAGACTCACATTGACTGCATACTGGGAAACGTCTGCCAGAACCACAGTGGAATAACGCTTCCTCTGCTCTGTGGGGGAGAAGGAGGATAAACCCAGAAGCCCCAGCCCCTGGCCCCTCCTCCCTCAGACCCAGAAGACCCAGCCCCTCCTCCCCGGGAGGCAGGGATCCTGACCCCCCAGCCCCTCCTCCCTCAGAAGCAGGGATCCCGACTCCCCAGCCCCTCCTCCCTCAGACCTGGGACTCCAGACCTCCAGCCCCTCCTCCCTCAGACCCAAAAGACCCAGCCCCTCCTCCCCGGGAGGCAGGGATCCTGACCCCCCAGCCCCTCCTCCCTCAGAAGCATGGATCCCGACTCCCCAGCCCCTCCTCCCTCAGACCTGGGACTCCAGACCTCCAGCCCCTCCTCTCTCAGACCAAGGGATCCTGATTCCGCACCCACCTCCTCCCTCAGACCCCGCAGTACTGACCCCAGCCCCCTCCCCGCTCCGACCCAGGAGTCCAGAGCCCCAGCCCCTCCTCCCTCAGACCCAGGAGTCCAGACCCTCCACCCCTTCCTCCCTCAGACCCAGTTTCAGCCTGGGGTTTTCTGGCTCCCAAACTCACCATAGATAGACTTGGCACTTGGTTTGGGGGCAGCTTCTGGGCTGGTTCGGGAGAAAAGGGTGAGAGGGGCCGTGCGAATTGGGAACAGATCATGGGGGTTTTGAATGCCAAGCAGAGCGGGAAAGACTTCATTGTGAGAGCAATGGGGAACCAAGGAGGGTTCTGAGCAGGGGAGGGCAGGGCCAGAGCTCGGTTTCAGGCGGGTAAGGCCGGGAGTGGTGCTGGGAGGTGGTGGAGAGTGTGGTCTTCGCGGTCACGCAGACCTGGCTTTGAACGCCCTGTCAACTACCGCCTTGCCACAGGACCCTGGGTGGGAGACTTCATTTCTCCTGCCTCGGTGTCCCTTTCTGAGATAGGAGTGAGCCCGTCTACAGCCTCCGTCTGGTAGAGCTGTGGGTGGATTCGCTCAGAGTCGAGGGCCCTCACGGCCTCAGTGACGGTTACTTTGCACGATGCAAAGGGCAGCCCACAGTAGTTGCTCAATAAATGGGCGTTTTACAACAGCATTAGTGTTTGCGGTAGACAGACTTATCTTCTCCGTCCCCCTGGGCCAGGCTCTTCCCAGCCTGATCCTTCTGTCTCCTGCCCCTGACCTCCTCCTCCTAGGTCACCTTCTCCAAGAAGAAGTGCACAGAAGTAACGGAAACTCAGAGCTCAACAGGAACGAGGAACACTTTCAAGTCAAAGCTCTGCTCCTCATCCTGTTCTGTTGGTCAGATCGCCCCACAATTTGATTACCTCTGTGCTGGAGAGCTCACTACCGCCTATCTCCCATGCCACTATTCCCATGGGTCTCCCTTTGTTGTTTTCCCTGCTCACTCCAGGAGACTTGAGCCTTTGTTATAAGCAGCCCGGATTTTTTCGGCAAAAGGTCAATATTTAATAACAAGATAACGGCAGCAGCAGTTGCCATGAGTTGAGAACCTACTCTTGGTCAGATGATCTGCTAAGTCCTGTTACCTTCATTTTCCTGTCAAGCGCTCAAAATTGTCCCTGTTCCTCAGAGGAGGAACGGAGCCTCCAAGAGGTGAGGTTCTTGGGCCGGGGTCACTCCTGAGTGCTGGCAGCTGGATTTGAACCCGGGCGTGTCTGCTCTGGGGCAGTGGCTGTAACTATAGGCCGAGCAGGGAAGGGGGCTGTCCAGGCCTGGGCTGCTGTCCATGCTACCTGGGGGCGTGGGTAAGAGGGTGGCCGGAGGGGGCTGGGGGCACTTACCCTGTGGTGGTGCTCATGGTGTGGAGAATGGGGGGGCTCCTGCCACCTGGAGGTGCCCTGGGAGCCAGCAGAGAAGTGAGGGCCTGACCTGGCCTGCAGTACCTAGGATTTTGGCCCAACCACCTCTTTCAGACCCAGAGGTCCAGGCTCCCAGTGGCCTTCTCCCTCAGACCGAGGGAGAAGTCCTGCCCTCAGCCCCTCCTCCCTCAGACCCAGAGTCTGGGCCCCCAGCCCCCTCCTCCCTCAGACCCAGGAGTCCTGGCCCCCAGTGCCCTCCTCCCTCAGACCCCGGTGTCCTGGCTCCAGCCCCCTCCTCCCTCAGACCCAGAGGTCCACACCCCCAGCCCCCTCCTCCCTCAGACCCAGAAGTCCTGACCCCAGTCCCTCCTCCCTCAGACCCAGAGTCTGGGCCCCCAGCCCCCTCCTTCCTCAGACGCAGGAGTCCTGGCCCCCAGCCCCTCCTCCCTCAGATCCAAGAGTCCAGACCTCCAGACCCTCCTCCCTCAAACCCAGGAGTCCTGGCCCCCAGCCCCTCCTCCTTCAGACCAGGAGTCCATACCCCCAGCCCCTCTTCCCTCAGACCCAGGTATCCTGGCTCCAGCCCCCTCCTCCCTCAGACCCAGAGGTCCAGACCCCCAGTCCCTCCTCCCTCAGACCCAGAGTCTGGGCCCCCAGCCCCCTCCTCCCTCAGACCCAGGAGTCCTGGCCCCCAGCCCCCTCCTCCCTCAGACCCAGGTGTCCTGGCCCCAGCCCCCTCCTCCCTCAGACCCAGGAGTCCAGACCCCCAGACCCTCCTCCCTCACACCTAGTACCCTGCCCCCCCAAATCTGTCAGGGATCCATGTGTTCAGTCCCTAATCTATGTGTACCCTATTTTCCTTCCTCTCTCCAGGGATCCTGTCTCCCAGCCTGATCTCCTTAGGGGCCCAGGGGTTCGGGCTTAGAGCTTCTCGACTGTAAGGACCAAAGGATTTTGATTCCAAGTCTCCTCCTAGAGCCAGACCCGTTCATGCGTTTCCTCAGCCACTATGACCTCGGGCTACGGGGCCGGTCCCTTACCTCGTCAGGACTGAAGGGCTTCGTGGTGTCTGGACCCGGGAGTCCTGGCCCTCTGCTCCTGCCCCCGCAGACACAGGAGTCCCCACCTCCAGCCCCTCCCGGCTAGGCCCCCTCCTCACCTGCCGGGCAGGCTCTGCCAGGCAGTGGCCGCGACGAGGGGCCCAGCTGGCTCTCTGCTCTCCTCTGGGTTCCCAACGGCCCAGTCCTTCCTGCTCCCGCCGGGCCACCCCGCCTCCGCATACCTGAGCACTCACCTGGCACACACCTGGGCGGGGCTGGCGGAGGGACCCGGGCTGGGGTGGGGGGGACAGGACCGGCCTCTGGGGAGCCAGGAACTGGGACCGGCTCTGTCATAACAACCCTAGAACAGGGACAACAACAGTCATCTGATGTCACACCCGTTCACACGTCAGAACCTCAGAACCGAGGGCTCTGCCTCCAATACCCTTTCTGATTCTCCTGCCGCCTGTGGGAGGGCAGAGCTCTGATTTCACCTGCTGGGGGTTCAGAGAGGGGCGGTCAGTGTGGAAGGGCTGGGATTCGAACCCGGGGCTGGGGTCTGTGCCTGCCCTGGGCCCACCTCCTGTTCAGGGTTCCTGCCTCCGCGGAGCCCTGGGCCCCCACCCCTCCCTTGGCCTCTTCCCCTAGAAACTCTCCCCAATAACCCCCTCTGATGAGACGCAAACCCACTCGGCGCCCGGCCCAGCCCCAAATACTTCACTGACGTTAACGAGCTCCTGAGGCTTGAAATCTCCTTTAGAGAACTTCCCCTGTGCCATGGGCCTTGCTACCCAAGCCATACCTGTCGTTTCTCCCCCAAACCCAGTGAGGTGAGGGCCGGGGGTCTCCGCCTCACAAAGGAGGAAACTGAGGACACCGAGGGTGAAGAGACTCACCCCAGGTCACACTTGCAGGGAGAGGATGGGAGCAGCAAACGCCAAAGCTCGGAGAGCAGGAGGAGGGGCGGGCAAGCCCCCTTTTAGCCTTGCCCATTATCAGTGTGACCTTCACCTGGTCCCTGCCAATGTCCTGCACCTGCACCTGCAGCGGCCTCCCGACAGGCCCCTGCTCCCTTCCTCCCCTCGTCTAGTCTCCCTGTAGGGAGCCCCAAGAAACCTAGGTTAGCTCACAGCACTCCCTGCTCTGCACCCTTCAGGGGCTCCCCGTTTCTGGGATAAGAGCTGAGGTCTGCAAAGTCTTAAGGAACATCCTTCAAACCTCCTCTCTCCCTCCATCACTCGGTTCAGGAACACTGCTGCTCCTCGAGCCCTGAGAGCCAGTCCTGCCCCAGGGCCTTTGCATTTGCTCTGCCCCCTGCCTGGAATGCCTCTTCCCTCAGATATCCTTCTGGCTTGTTCCCTCACCTTCTTCAGATCTTTGCTCGAGTGTCACCTTCTCTGACAAGCCTGGCCACCCTATTTAAAATTGTGGTCTCATGCTCTGGTTTCTCTTCAAATCGCATAAAATTGTGGTCTCTCCCTGCTCCCTAAATTCTCTCCAGAGCGTTTATCACCTTGTAACACACTATATTACCCGTTCATTTTATTTTATGTCCCCCCCTGTTAGAATGTAAGCATCGTGAGGAATCTTGTTTTCATATCTTTATGTATTTTTTATTTATTTTGAGAGAGAGAGAGAGCGAGCACAAGCCAGGGAGGGGCAGAGAGAGGGAGAAACAGAATCCCCCGCAGGCTCATCAAGGTCAGCGCAGAGCCCTGCACGGGGATTGCATTCAGGAACTGTGAGATCCTGACCTGAGCCTAAGTTGGACATTTAACCGACCGAGCCCCCCAGTGACCGGAGGGCAGAGACTTCTGTACGTTCAGCCCCGCGCTCCGTCTGCCGCACATTAGAACAGGGTCTAGCACACATTCAGTGATACTGGCTTTCGGTGCATTCGTGTGGACGATGCTTCACTGTTTCGTCCGGCCCGTGTTGACCCCACAGTCCACGCTGAGCGAGGCTGGAAACCACAGGAAGCACCCCTTTATCCTGGGTTGGCAGGGATGAAAGAATAGAGCGAAGGGGAGACAATCCTGTGGGGTGATGGCAAAGAGCCGGGGCGGGTGGGGGTTCGAGTTCTGACTTTGCCACGAAATAGAGTTGATAATACTTATTACTTCCTACGTGATGCAGGTGTGCTTAGGTCTTCTTCTGAGTAGTGTGTGTGTGTGTGTGTGTGTGTGTGTGTGTGTGCGCGCGTCTGATCCCACA
The DNA here is from genome assembly GCF_027475565.1 of Acinonyx jubatus. Lineage (NCBI taxonomy): Eukaryota > Metazoa > Chordata > Mammalia > Carnivora > Felidae > Acinonyx > Acinonyx jubatus. The sequence continues at coordinate 57,378,553 of NC_069396.1, read as the reverse complement.
ACATCCTAGGAAACGGGTTCCATTATCTCCCGTCTACACCGGAGGAAGTGCGGACACACACCCTTAGGGAGGTACCTGGTGGGGACGGGTGGAACCTGGGCCCTACAATCTACACCCTGAATCCTCTGGTGCTAGCTTCCCTGCGCAGCCATGTCGTCGTTGAGTCTGCCCCTTGCTAGCTGTGGGACGCTAAGCAAATCACTCAACCTCTCTGTGCCCCAGTCCGGCCAGCTGTAACATGGGGATCGCAACACTGGCGGCGTTAAGGGAGAGCCCTCTCAGCGCCCGGCCAAGAGAGATGCGAGGTTGGGTGTCGATGGTGGCCTTTCTTTCCACGTATGCTGGGATGGGAGGCGGCTAAGAGGGTCAGGGCAGGCTTCCTGGAGGAGGAGGGGCAGGCAGAGCTGAACCTGAAGGGCGAGTTTGGCAGCCCGAGGTGGAGGTGGCCGGGAGGGTGAGGGAAGGGTGTTTCAGGCCTGAGAGGCAGAGGGGAGGGGAGGGTGTGCTGTGTGCGGCTCCCAAGGGTGCTGCAGGGGGAGGCAGGAGCGTCCCGTGCTTCTGTCTCCAGCTTCTGTCACTCCGGGTCCCTGTCACATCCATGCCACAGATACTTTCTGAGCTTGGTCCTGCCTGGGTTGGGGTCCACGGACAGGAGCAGGCCCCTTACCCTCTGCGAGGCAGGCGGGGCTGGGATTGGTGCCCACTAGCAGAGAACACAGAGGCTCAGAGTGGGGAGGCCACTAGCCCGAGGTCACAGTGGCCCTGGGCCATATGACACAAACGCAAATCTAAGTCCAGGTCCTTTCTTCACGTGCAGGTGCAGGTGGAGAAGAGTGTCCTCACAGAGGTCTTGCCTGAGAGTCAGGGGCCAAGGCTGCAGGGTCTGAGGGAGGAGGGACTGGGGGTCTGGACTCCTGGGCCTGAGGGAGGAGGGGGCTCGGGCCTGGACTCCTGGGTCTGAGGGAGGAGGGGCTGGGGGGTCTGGACTCCTGGGTCTGAGGGAGGAGGGACTGGGGGTCTGGACTCCTGGGTCTGAGGGAGGAGGGACTGGGGGTCTGGACTCCTGGGTCTGAGGGAGGAGGGACTGGGGGTCTGGACTGTTGGGTCTGATGGAGGAGGGACTGGAGGTCTGGACTGCTGGGTCTGAGGGAGGAGGGGGCTGGGGGCCAGGACACCTGGGTCTGAGGGAGGAGGGACTGGGGGTCTGGATTCCTGGGTCTGAGGGAGGAGGGGCTGGAGGGTCTGGACTCCTGGGTCTGAGGGAGGAGGGACTGGGGGTCTGGACTGCTGGGTCTGAGGGAGGAGGGGGCTGGGGGCCAGGACACCTGGGTCTGAGGGAGGAGGGACTGGGGGTCTGGACTGCTGGGTCTGAGGGAGGAGGGGGCTGGGGGCCAGGACACCTGGGTCTGAGGGAGGAGGGACTGGGGGTCTGGATTCCTGGGTCTGAGGGAGGAGGGGCTGGAGGGTCTGGACTCCTGGGTCTGAGGGAGGAGGGACTGGGGGTCTGGACTGCTGGGTCTGAGGAGGGCGCTGGTGGCCAGGACTCCTGGGTCTGAGGGAGGAGGCACTGGGGGTCTGGCCTGCTGGGTCTGAGGGAGGAGGGAATGGGGGTCTGGACTGCTGGGTTTGAGGGAGGATGGGGGCTGGGGGTCTGGACTCCTGGTCTGAGGGAGGAGTGGCTGGGGTCTGAGGGAGGAGGGGCTGGGGTCTGAGGGAGGAGGGCAGGGCTCAGCACAGGTGCCCCAGTCCCTGCCTCCAGGTGCTCCGAGGTCTGGAGCAGCAGGTGAGAAGTTGAGACCGAAACCAGAGCCTCCACCCTAGTTCTGGGTCCAGCGCCTCCTTCCTCCTTCTCCGGCCACAAAGGAGGCCCCTCCCTCTCTTCAAACCAGAGCAAGTGGCTTCCAAATACCAGTGGAGGCTCCCACCCCTGCGCAGTCTGACTCAGTAAGTCCTGGGCGGAGGCAGTGAACCCTGGAGACTCACCAAGGGAACCAGTCACTAGGAACCCGTTCCAAACCCTCGCCCGTCCCCAGGGTCAGCGCCTTTTGTGAAGTGAGCTGCAAAGACTATGTGGGTCAGAGTTTGCTGGTGTCCCCAAACCGGGGTAGCTCTGTCACCGGGGACTGGATTGATTCTCTGGGTTGTGGGGGCGGGGGGGGGGCCCAGGCACCACACAGAATTCCCCACTGGGGCTTGATCAGCTAAGCTCCCCCAGCGTCATATCTAAAAGCACCCCATCTCTCTCCTCAACCTCCCCTCCTTACACACTTGCCCACCTCCACGCCCCAACTGTAGGGTTTGCGGGTGAATTCCTAGGACAGAGCGTTCTTGGGGGGACAAAGTCACAGGAAATGTGAGGTGACAGCAGGTTTTTGGCAGATATAAATAAGGTGGGAGCTGTATTTATTTACATATGTGTTAATTGACTTATTCGTTCGGTGAATGGTTTCTGAGACCCAATCTGTGCCCCACACTCTGCCCTGAAGAAAAGAGTCTAATTGGGGGATGAGACTGTGCTGTCATGTGCACTAGTGAAGGTGGCACAGGGCTCTGCGTGTCCCCTGAGGGGGCCCTTATTTCAGCCTCATAGTGGATGTGTGAGCCAGTGAAAGAAGCCTTTCCTGGTTAACTGATGGCTGCATGGGGTTCTGAAGGATGAATAGGAGTTTTCCTAGGACAGTGCGGCAAGGGATGACATTCTAAGTGTTGACACTGGTAGACGCGATGTGCCAGAGTCACGGAGTAGCAAATACTTAAGGACCTACTTTGTGCCAAGAGAGTTCTGAGTGCTGGCCAGACAAAGCCCCTGCCCTTGTGTCAGTAGGCGTGGCGGAGACAGGAGATAAACAGGGAGGCACACACGTGAACAGACTCTCAGATCGTGGGAAGTGCCGTGGAGGAAAGAAAACAAAGGTGACGAGATGGAGTGACTTCGGGCAGGCAGGTGTGGTCACTCTATGGGTGGGGGGGTAGTCAGGGATGGCCTCCTGGAGGAAGAGGCAGCTGGGCTTTGACCTGAATTTCGAGAATGAGTCAGGAATGTGCAGAGGGAATACCCTGGGGAGGCTGGCGGGTCAGGTCTGTAGGGGGTGCGTCTGGCCAGAGCGTGTGACAGTGGAGTCCTGGTCATGGTGACGACTGTGACAGCAGCAAACGAGAGGGTGGCCAGACTCCACCACGGATGGGGTTGCCCCAAGCCCGGGTCTGGTTGGGGAGGTGACACCAACTCGGGGCTGCCCTAAGTGTGCAGAGGAGGGGCTAGGTTTTTCCCTGCACATCCCCTGAGATGGGTCCACCCTGGTGTGGCACAGAGGGTGGGTCTGAGAACCTGCCTGGGCCCCGCGGAGGAGGAGGGTCGGGGAGGGAGGCTGGTGGTGGGGCTGTTTATTCTTTGGGAAGGATGGAGGGCGGGTCAGTCTCCTGAAACAGTGGGGAGGAGGGGGGGGAGCTTTGCTCCCAGGCTGGCAGGAGGGGGCTTGGCCTGGGGGTGGGGGTGGGCAGCGACCAGGAAGGGACTCAGAGATTTGAGTTTAGATCCCGGGGTGGGGCAGGTGATTCGCAGTCTATTTGGGTTTCCTCCTGAAAAACAAGGGTTGAGTCCTAGTACCTGCTGTAAAGGCCAGTGGGGAGTGAGGTTTGAGGACAAGTAAAATGCTTAGAACAGGGCTCAAGGCTCAGCCTCCACGAAAGAGAGGAGCGATGAACCTATAGCTGAATGACCCAGGTGACACACGGGAACCAGAAACAGCTCGGCAGCTGGCTCTACATTCCAGTGCCTGTTCTGACATCCAAAGCAACCAACAGCCTCAGCGCCCCCCCCCCCCCCTCGCTCGGAGCCCCCAGTGACCGCTCGTGTATCAGAGACATTCATTCATTCATCCAACAAATGTTTATCAAGCATCTACACCAGGAGCCATTCTAGGGACCAGGGAACTCAACAGCCCCAAACCTGCCTTGTGGAGTTTATATTCTGGTGGAAAACAAAATAAAAAGTCACCTGTTTAGAATGTCAGTGGTGCTAGTACCGTGAAGGAAAATAAGGCAGGGGAGGGGGCCGGGGAGGGCCCAGGAGGTGCTCTGGGGATACTACTGAAAAGTCATAGTGTGGTTGGGGAAGGCCTCGCTGAGGTCCTCACTCAAGGGAGGGAGTGAGGTGTGGAGATACCAGGGGAAGGGTTTCCAGGCAGGGGCAACAGCCAGTGCAAAGGTCCTGAGGCAGGGGCTTGTCTGGTGTGCATCAGCAAGGTCAGCATATCTGGGGCGGAGTGGGTGAGGGCAGAGGGGTGGAACGTGAAGACAGAGGGATGATGAGGGTAGATCGTGGGTTCCCAGGGTCACTGTAAGGACCAGAGAGACTGAGGGTGCTATACAAGTGTTTTGACCAAGTTTCTTTTTTTTTTTTTAATTGACATAAAATTAACCATCTTAAAGTGAACAACCCAGTAGCATTTAGTGCTTTCTCAGTGTGGGGCCACCATCACCTCCATCTAGTTCCAAAATATTTTATTGCTCCTTGGGGCATCTGGGTGGCTCAGTCGGTTAAAGTGCAACTCTTGCTTTTGGCTCGGGTCAATCTCCGTGGTTCGTGAGATCAAGCCCCATGTTGGGTGCTGTGCTAACAGTGCAAAGTCTGCCTGGGATTCTCTCTCTCCCTCTCCCTCTGCCCCTCTCCTGCTTGTGGTCTCTCTCTCTCTCTTAAAAATAAATAAAAACTGAAAAAAAAAACCATTGTATTGCCCCCAGATAAAACCCTGTACCTGTTAGCAGCTACTCCCCAGACATTAACAGTGAACATAAACATTTTTGCTTTATCCTTCTCCTGTCTCTCTCTCTCTCCTTCTCTTTCTCTCCCACGCTTTTTCTGAACTATTTAAAAATGATTTGCAGCCCTGATGTCCTTATACCCCTAAAAACTTTACATGTATTTCCTAAAAACAGGAGACAGAGATTGAGAGAGAGAATGAATTTGGGCCACCCCGCCCCCATAGGGAAAGCAAAGGGCTTTGTGGGAGAAGTCTCTCAGCACCTGGGACAGCACCCAATGCTTATCAAGAATTTACAAACCTCAACAACGATCCCCCAAAGAGAGTTTCTAAACACCGTGGGTGTGTCTGGGAACCAGGTGGGAGGTCCTCAGGGGAAGGAATTTGCACGTATTATTTTCTGTGTAATAACAACATTAGCAGGCAGCAATGTTCTGGCACTTACTGTGTGTTAGGTCCTTGTGATTTACTTGATGTCAGTCATCCTTCCAGACTCTAATGAGCTGGGAAACCATGGCCCACTGCTTGTTTCTGTAAATAAAGTTTTATTAGAACACAGCTATGCTCATTTGTGTGCACCTTGTCTATGGTGGCTTTCCTGCTATAATGGCAGAATAGTTGCAATAGGGACCATACGGCCCATGAGGATGAAATTATTTATTATTTGTCCTTTGCAGAAAACCCTACCCTTGAGGTAGATGCTATTAGGAGCCCAGTTTACATAAGAGGAGAAAAAGGCTCAGACAGGAAATGCTGTATTCAGAGCTGAGAGAACCAGGGACGCCTGGGTGGCTCAGTTGGTTAAGCATCCAACTTTGGCTCAGGTCATGAGCTCACAGTCCACGAGTTCAAACCCTGCATCGAGCTCTGTGCTGACAACATGAGCCTGCTTGGTGGGATTCTCTCTCTTTCCCCCTGTCTCGTCTCTGCCCCTCCCCCCTCTCAAAAACCAAAACCAAAAAACCAAACAACAACAACAACAACAACAACAAAAACCAAAGACATTTGAGAGCACCAGCATCTGAACACACAGTGCTCATCTTCTCTCTCCTCCTCTTGGGACCTCCTCTTTTTTTTTTTTTTTTTTTAATTATGGAAAAATACACATGACATAAAATTTACCATCTTTACCATTTTTAAGTGCATAGTTCAGGGGCATTAAGTACATTCACGCTGTTGTGCAACCATCCCGCCATCCGTCTCCAGAACTCTTCTCATCTTGCAAAACCGAAATTCTGCACCCACTATACACAGACTCCCCATTTCCCTCTACTTCCCAGCCTCCCGCATCCACTGTCCTACTTTCTGCCTCTATGATTTTGTCTCCTCTAGGGACCTGACATAAGTGGAATCATATGGCATTTGGGTTTTTGTGACTGGCTTACTGCACGTAGCATAGTGTCTTCATGGCCGGATAATACTGCATGTGTATACCAGATTTTGTTCATCTACTCATCCATCACTGGCCACGTGGATTGCTGGGCCCATGCTCTTAGCCACTGCCCTCCCATTACTCCTCATGGGATGCTTTCACAAGGAAGAAACCATTATCCAGGAACAATGAGAAAAGACAGATAAACAGAAGGTGAAAAACAGTGAAATCAGCCATCACTTTGCCTGGCAAAGATCCTACGCAGAATATTATACGGTTTTTTTTTAACTCTAAAAATATGTACATTGGTATATAAACTTAAAAACAGAGAGAAATAATCAGCCTGCCCTCTCAGCTCCCCATACTGGTGGTTAAGTAAGTAAGTCATGGGTTTCTTCTTCTTTTTTTAATGTTTATTTTTGAGACAGACAGAGAGAGACAGACAGTGAACAGGGAGGGGCAGAGAGAGAGAGGGAGACACAGAATCCGACAGGCTCCAGGCTCTGAGCTGTCAGCACAGAGCCTGATGCAGGACTCGAACTCATGCTCCACAACGAGATCATGACCTGAGCCGAAGTCGGAGGCTTGACCGACTGAGCCACCCAGGCGCCCCCAGGAAGTCATGGGTGTTCTTAAACATTAAAGCTGAAGGCAGAGTCTGTCTGGAGCCACATACAGATGAATTAATTTCACTGTCAGCGTCAGGAGGTCTGTGAGGGCAGAGACCTTGTCTGTTTTGTTGCTGGCTTCCCCAGGGTGTAGTTCAATGTCTGGGACACAGTAGGTGCTCATTAAATAATTGCGGAAAGGAATACAGAAGAAGGACTAGTAGAGAGCAGGACCCCTCTACTACTGACAGGCATTGAGGTTGCTTTTACTTGCTTCTGGAATTTTGTTACTACACAGAGACAGGGCTGTGAGGAACATTTTCCTGTGGATCTTTCTTTCCAAATGACTAATTCTGTCTTAGCACAAATTCCTACGGGAGGAATGACCGGCTCAGAGTTATGCACAAACATTTGTGCCATGTATCGCTGAACGGCTTTCGGGCAGGTCGTCCTAATTGAAACTTCCGTCAGCGGGTGTGACTATGTGTTTAACCACATCCCTGCCAACACTGGGCATGAGCATTGTCTCGATCTTGCCAATCTGATAGGTGGAAAATATCATTTTGTAATTATCCTAATGAGCATTTGTTTGCTTCCTAGGAAGGCCGAGTAGTTTCGCGTGTGTGTTGACTTTACTTCTTTGCAAATTGCCCATCATACCCTTTGCCTATGCTCCCCTCTCCTTGTTGCAGATTCATAAGAGCTCTTTATATATGAAGGATGTGAACTCTTTCCCATGTGGTGGGTAAGAGGAGCCAGAAATTGGGAGAAGGAAAGTCACTGCTCCAGGCACACATCTAAGAAGGAGAGCAGGAATTTGACGCAAGATCTGTGTAGGCCAGGGTCTGGGGTTCCTTAGCACAGCCTCAATGGCACCTTCCCCTTTCGCATGCCTTGTTCCCTCCATGGCCCAGGAGCGCCAAGTTCCCACAGTCTCAGAAAGGGGAGAGGCTTTTCACCAGACTCAGCCACCTTTGCCACATCCCTATTCTTGCCTTACAAACCTATTCGTTGGTGGGTTGTGTAGATTAAATACACATAGTAGGTACTCAATAAATAGTTGCTGGTATTATTGTTTACTTTTTCTTTTAAAATTTCCCTTTAGCCACATCTCTTGCCAGCTGCCTCTCCCTTCAAGCCAACCTCCTGTCATCCCAAACGTGTGTCTCTCTCCAAACAACTTGCCTCATGACTCTTAGACTTTATATACGCTGTTACACCTGTCTGGTTGCCCCTCTTCACTTGTTTCACTTGCCAAACTCCTATGCATCCTTCAAAACCCTATTTGGGTTTCCCCTCCTCTGGGAACTTTTTCCACATTCCTAGGCTGAGTCTCCAATCACAGATCCTGGACCCAGGGCTGTTGTGTTCCCTTTGGGTGCCCTGTGTCCAAGAGGGCACATGGAACTCACAGTTTTCAGGACACTACAGAAATGAGCAACATCACCCCAAGGGGGAAAAATCATTAGCTCCAAACTACAAAAGCTACAGACCCAAAGTGAATACATTTCATTCTATACCTACAAAACGTTACATCAGATTTGTCGTCCAATCCAATATTCAAAAATCTCTTGGGACATTTGGAAACAATTTATCAGCCAGATTTTTCTCACCTCCTAAGAATTCTCAAGCATGTCTGCTGATTGCAGACAAATGCGATCGAATCGTAAATCAAATGAGTTACTTGCGGTCAAGTGATTTCCAAAACCAGATTGTAAAAAAAATTTCAGTTTTTCTTTCAGTCAGCTTTATTGTGGGACGATTTACATGCAATAAAATTCACTATTTTTAAGTGAACGTGCTGGTAACATTTCACAAATGTATGTAGTCATGCGTATAACCGCCAGTAGGGTTGCCACAGAGACTATTTCCAAAACCGGAAGAAGTTCCCTTTCTGGTGATCACTTCCTCCACCCCTGGCCCCGCAGATCCTGTCTTCCCCTATAGTCTTGCCTTCCCTGGAATGCCTCTAACTGCGGTCACACGGCATGCAATCTGGTGTCTGGCTTCTTATATTCAGAATGATGCTTTTGTCCTTCATCCGTGTTGCGGCAACTGCCAGGGGTTCATTCTTTTTATGCAATAATGACCCATTGTATAAATTTACAATAATTCATCCAGGAGTCCTGGCCTCCATCTCCTCCTCCCTCAGACCCAGCAGTCTAGACCCCTAGACCCTCCTCCCTCAGATCCAGGGGTCCAAGCCTCCAGCCCCTCTTCCCTCAGACCCAGCAGTCTAGATCCCTAGACCCTCCTCCCTCAGACCCAAGAGTTCTTACCCTCATCCCCACCTCCCTCAAACCAGGAGTCCAGGCCCCGGCCCTTCCTCCCTCAGACCCAGGAGTCCAGGCCCCCAGCCCCTCCTCCTTCAGACCCAGAAATCTTGCTCCCAGCCTCCTCCTCCCTCAGACCCAGGGGTCCAGACCCCCACCACCTCCTCCCTCAGACTCGGGGAATTCTGATCCCCGGACGCTTCTCCTTCAGAACTGGGAATCCAGTCCCTACCCCCTCCTCGGTCAGACCAGGAGTCCACGCCTTGATCTACTCTTTCCTCAAGGACCCCAGGCGTTTGGGAACCCCAAGGTACTAAATCCTAGTTTCTAAGCACTGAAGTTCTCAAATTCTCTCATAATGTCTATGAGGAAGGTACTACTGGTGAACACGCATTTTAGGTGGGAAACAGGCTGACATATCCGAAAGACACACAGAGGAGGGCAGCCTGGAAGCGGTGGCAGAAACCGCAGCAGCAGGATCTTAACCCTCGTGTTACAGAAGAACCCCGCCGCGCCTGGTAGCTGAGCAAATTTGACTTCATCGAACCCTCGCACTGGCCCAGCCCCTCATGCCCCGCCCCTAAGCCACGGCCACGCCCACCGCCCCGGAAACTACCATTCCCAGCCGCAGCGGCGCCAGGGCCCATTCTCATAGGTCCCGCCTTGGAAGCCCCGCCCCTGGAAGCCCCGCTCCCGAGACGCCCCCGCCTCTTCCCGGAAGCCTGAGTCCCAGACAGCCTGGCCTTCCCCACGTGGGTCGCGGGCTGAGTGGTCCCAGGGGCGACCCAGCGGCTGGTCTGGGGGGGGGAGGGGGCTCCGCGTCCGAACCCCGCTCCTACCCGGCATGAACCGCTACCTCCTGCCGCTCTCCGTGCTGGGCACGGTGGCGGGTGGCGCCGTGCTGCTCCGGTGAGTGCGCTCTGCTGGTGGGCCGCCGGCAGCCGCGAGGGGGGAAGGCTGGGGAGAGGTTGCTTGGTGGCCGACGGTCTAGAACTCCTCCAGCTCACCCGGCCAGCCCGCCCCCAGACAGTGTTGGGGGGCAAACCTAGGTAGGCCCCCGAGGGCAGGTCACGGCCCAAGGTCACTCCGAGGAAGGGGGCGGATCCGGGCCCTTGTGAACCTGCTGGTCTAATTGCTTCCGTTACTTGTCATCGATTATTGAATCCGTCCTGCGGACACTTATTGAACGGTCTCCATAGTCATGTGCTGGCCCCGGTGCAAGGAAAATGTGTGCCACCTTAAGCTCTCTTATCCGAAATCGGGGACGCAAACTGAATTGCCCAACACAGTGCATGACCAGATTGAACTGCATGGATTATATATACTTGTCTCTCCTGGGCGAACTCCCTAAAAAACCCCACAGAAAACCCAGCCAACCCAGTATTCCATAGCAGCACTGCTTCGGAGAGCTTTCGTCGCTGATGGAAGTGTTTTATATTTGTGCTGTTCGTTATGATAGATAGCACTTAAAGTATAGTTGCATCGTGCCTGTAATTAACAATATGGTGTTATATTGTACACTCAAGAACTTGTTAAGAGGGTGGAAATCACGTTAAGTGTTCTTACCGCAATTAAAAAGAAATAGTAATATATAATTTCTTTTTTTCAGAGAGAGGGAGAGGGGGTCGAAGTGAGCAAGGGGCAGAGAGAGAGAGGAGAGAGAAGCAGGGCTCACCCAAAGTGGGGCTCGTGTTCATCCCAAGAGGGCCTGGAGCCCATGCCATGCGGGTGGGACTCAAACTCACAAACTATGAGATCATGATCTGAGCTGAAGTCAGATGCTTAATGATTGAGCCACCTAGGTGCCCAGCAATATGTAATTTAAAAAAAAAAAAAAAAGGTTTGTTTATTTTTGAGAGGGAGAGGTGCAGGAGTAAGGGAGGGGCAGCGGGAAGGAGAGAGAACCCTAAGCAGGCTCCACGCTCAGCACAGAGCCAGTGGAGGGGCTTGATCTCAAGACCGTGAGATCAGGACCAGAGCCAAAATCGAGTCGGACGCTCAACTGATTGAGCCACCCAGGCGCCCCAGCAATATATCATTTTATTACAGTTACACAAGAGATTGGCTGGGAGGCCTGAAAGTGATTGGAATATTGAAATGCCTTTTTTTTTTTTTTTTTTTTTAAGGGAATGAAGCATAGACTGTAAATCTCTTTGAATAATTACCTTTGGGTTTATTTGCTGGGGCTGTGATGCAGCTTCATTTTGAAGTTGTTACTCCTGATCTGATAAAGCCTTTTTCATGTACTTGGCCTGTATCTTGTTATTTATTTATTTAAAAATATTTTAAATGTTTTATCTGTAAGATGGAGAGAGACAGAGCATGAGTGGGGATGGGGCATAGAGAGAGGGAGACAAAGAATCTGAAGCAGGTTCCAGGCTCCGAGCTGTCAGTAGACAGCCCGACGCGGGGCTCGAACTCACGAACTGTGAGATCATGACCTGAGCCGAAGTCGGACACGCAACCAACTGAGCCACCCGGGCGCCCCTATTCTTCATTATTTTTAAAAAGTTTATTTGTTTAAGTAATTGCTACACCCAACGTGAGGCTTAAATTCACGACCCCAACATCAAGAGTCGCTTGCTTTTCCAACTGAGCCAGCCTGGTGCCCCTATTTTTTTTTTTTTAAGGTTCTTTAATCTTTATTTTTGAGAGACAGGGCGTGAGCAGGGGAGGGGCAGAGAGAGACGGAGACACAGAATCCGAAGCAGGCTCCAGGCTCTGAGCTGTCAGCACAGAGCCCGACGTGGGGCTCGAACCCACGAACCATGAGATCATGACCTGAGCCAAAGTCAGACGGACGCTCAACCCATTGAGCCATCCGGGTGCCCCAGAGGTGCCCTTATTTTTAATTTAAATAAAAACTTAGCCCCAGGTGGCTGGTGGTTTCCGTCTTGTACAGCTCCCTTCTCTCATATGGAGATGGCATTGTTTGGCCAGTCCCCCACTGGTGACATTCAGTTGTTTCCAGTATTTGGCTTCTGTGGGACATGGGTAAAGAATAAGGGTCCCCCTGCCCCCCAAAGATGGGCACGTCCTAATGCTCAGAGCCTGGGAATATGGTCCTTTACCTGTCAAAGGGGACTCTGCAGATGCCATTGAGTCAAGGACCTTGAGATGGGGGGGGTTGTCCAGGTGGGTCCACCGCAATCACAATGGTCCTTCCGAGTCAGGGACGTGAAGACGCTGTACAGCTGACTTTGGGGACAGGAGGGGCCAGGAGCCGGAGGGGCCAGAAGCCAGTGGGCACCTCTAGAAGCTGGAAGAGGCATGGACCGGCCTCTCCCCTAGAGCCTCTGGAAGGAACACAGCTCTGCCAACACCCTGCCCTTATCCCAGTGAGACCCGTTTCAGACGCCTGCCTGCAGAGCCCTAGATCACGCCAGCAGAGTTTAAACCCCCCCGAGCTTGTGGTGACTGGTTCCAGCGGCCACAGGAAACGAACACAGCGGGTCTTCAGGAAGTACTGATTGTCGTAGAGGCTCCCCCACACCTGGCCCTGCTGAGCCCTTTCTTTACCTGTGACATCACAGTGGCCCCCATGCAGTCACCAGATGTCCTTTCCGTCTTTCGGTTTGGGGAACACAAGCTCATGTCGGCACCTGCAGCAAAGGGTGCAGATGGACAGAACTGACCACGTGGCTTCTCGCTTTCAGAGACTATGTTGCCGGAGGGTCCTGTCCCAGCAAGGCCACCATTCTCGGGAAGACCGTCATTGTGACCGGCGCCAACACGGGCATCGGGAAGCAGACCGCCTTGGAGCTGGCCAAAAGAGGTGAGGCCCCAGCGGGCACCTGCCTTCTCTGCCCGAGGCTTGGGGTGTGAGGTCTGGTGCTGGAGGGTTTGCGTTCCTGGGGGACGCTAAGGCCTTCTGGTTGTCCAGGTCCAAAGTCATGTCGGCTTAGGCCGGAAAGGCTCTCCTCTCTGAACGCGGTGAGGGAGACTCTGGGTCTCCGAGGAGGCTGTGGACACCCAGCAGTTTCTGGTGTTGGCTTTTCTCTTGGTGCCGGCCTTGTGCTCCCTTACGGTAGTCGACTCCGTCCTGATGGCTGGCTTGGGGCCTGGGTCAGAGGCTGGGGGTGAGGATCTGGCTTCAGGCTCTTCCAGGCTTACTGGTCGGGTGTTTTGTAGAAGGCCCCTCGATCTGGGTCCGGTCAGTGTTTTTCTCCTGGTCGGACTGGGGTCCTGGTGGACTTCCGGGCGGGAGGACTGCCCCGCTCAGCACGTGAAGGTCTCCTTCCAAGTTACAGTCAGTGGACATCCTGTCAGGTCAGGCACCGGAAAAGGAGGAGTCGAGGATTTGCGTCTGAGCTGCTGGAGGAGCAGAGCCATCACTGGTGGGGGCGGGAAGGCTGCGGCGGGGCAGGCTTGAGGGCTGCGGGAGATCGCAAACTTTCTGTGGGCTTGACGGGTTGGGGTGGCTGGGGAATGGGTCCTGGCGGGCCAGGCTGGAGTGGGGTCTACCCCTGTCCACCCCTGAGGTGAGAGCGGTGGGGGCCGTAATGGGCCTCCTGGGGTTTCCCCAAGGAGGGGGCACGTGCTCCCCCCAGGAGAGGGTGGACACACCCACCGCGGTCCTGAGGTCCCGAGGCAGCAGAGGATGAACGGATCCGCGTCCCATGAGTTCCCTTGTGGAGCGTGTGAGGGACAGCGGGGCCCGGTGGCGGGCAGGTAAGCCACACACATCCACGCAGTCCACACCATGGCTGCTTGTCCTTCTTCAGTCCCTGGTTCTTGTCATTTTTCTAATTTTTTTTTTATGGCCGTATTGAGATTTAATCCACACAACACACAGGTTACCCACTTATCCTTTTTTTTTTTAATCTTTATTTATTTTGAGAGGGAGTATGTGTGCATGCAGGGGAGGGGCAGAGAGAGATGGGGAGAGAGAGAATCCCGAGCAGACTCTGGAGTGTCAGCATAGGGTCCGATGTGGGGGCTCAAACCCATGAACCGTGACGTGAGATCATCATCTGAGCTGAAATCAAGAGTTGGACAGTTAACCGACCGAGCCACTGAGGCGTCCCCCGAGGGGAGGATTTAAAAAATATTCTTTATCTCGGGTGCCTGGGTGGCTCAGTCGGTTGAGCGTCCGACTTTGGCTCAGGTCATGATCTTGAGGTTCGTGAGTTCAATCCCCGCGTTGGGCCCTGTGCTGACAGCTCGGAGCCCGCAGCCTGCTTAGGATTCTGTGTCTCCCTCTCTCTGCCCCTCCCCCATTCATGCTCTCTCTCTTTCAAAAATAAATAAACATAAAAAAAAAAAAAGATTAAAAAAAATATACCCTTGATCCTGTCCTGGGCTTCCAGGAGGCAACATCATTCTGGCCTGTCGGGACATGGAGAAGTGTGAAGCGGCAGCAAGGGACATTCGCAGGGAGACCCTTAATCACCACGTCAGCGCCCGGCACCTGGACTTGGCCTCCCTCAAGTCCATCCGAGAGTTCGCGGCGAAGATCACCGAAGGTAGGAGGGAGGACGCCGGCCTTGAGGGGCGCGGTGGGGTGGCCAGGCTTTGAGGAGTGAGTTTAAACCAGCCAAGTCCTAGGGCTACCGTGGGGTGTCGGTAGACCGTGGCCCGTGTTTTCGGACAGGGACAGGCGTCTGCGGGAGAAGATGATACGCTTTTTATCTCTTCTGGTCACGTTAACGTATTTTACGTGTCAACCGTTTACGTAAATGGTTGGAAGAACTCAAAAGAGTTATCTTTCTGGATATGCGGACATTGTATGGAGGTCAGATATCAGTGTCTGTAAATAAAGTTTTATTGGCACAGAGTTGTGCCCGTTAGTTCACGTATCATCGGTGGCCACGTTAGTCCCGCGACGGCGGAGTTCAGTAGAGACAGACGGTATGGCCTGCAGAGCCAAAAGTGTTCATCTGGTCCTTTACAGGAGAAGCTTGCCCTGTCTGAAAACGAACTCCTTCGGCATTAGATCCCCCAGACGCAGAGGCCCGGATGAGGTTGGAAGTGCGGGGGGATGAGGGATGAGTTAGCCTGGTGAAGGGCAATGGTGCCGACTCTCCACGGGTTTCTGAGGCTCCCTGGCTCTTGGGGGTGGCGGGTGACGCCCGGGACGCAGCCAGGTGTCGGATCCAGGCTCTGCGCAGGGTCCTGTGTGGGGCCACGGCCGCGACGATGGGCACAGCACAGGGTACCCGGCCCTCACGCTCTCTTTGCTGGGTGTTTCTTTCTGCAGATCCGGGGACTAGGCTGGCATTTTTCTGCAGTGCATCACACTCGTGACTCTCTCGTCTTGCTTCCTTCCCACCCGATGTCCTCAGAACTGGTTTACGTCCTTATGTTTGGGAACAGGAATGACATTTATGAGAGGAAACGTTCAGAAAGTACAAATGGGGATACAGCCAACCATCTCCCTGCCGCTAGCTCCCAGACACCTTCTTCCTCAGATGTATTCAGTGCACCCCTTCTTGGGTGTCCTTCTGGAGACTGTGCATTTCTTTTCTTTTTTTTTTTTTTTTAATTTTTAATGTTTATTTTTGAGAGAGGGAGACACAGAATCTAAGGCAGGCCCCAGGCTCCAAGCTGTCAGCACAGAGCCGGATGTGGGGCTCAAACCCACAAACCATGAGATCATGATCCGAGCCGAAGTCGGACGCTCGACCCACTGAGCCACCCAGGCACCCCTGTTAGTGCGTTTCTAAAGCAAGCAGATATATATACCTGCCCTGGGCCTTTTTGATATAATCGGAGCATGTCATACATGTGGTGTTTTTTCTCCCCTGTTCTACCCAGCAGGTTCTAGTGTTTTCCCTTTTTAGAGGGGGAAATGAATCAGAGCAAAGCTGTGTGCCTTGGCCAGGGTAGAGCCAGGGGATTTGAACCCTCGTCTGATGGTTCCAGGTAGTTCCGTGCTACCCCATCCACCATCAGATAAAGAACGAAATAGAGGCTCTGTTTACAAGGTGCTGGATAACTAGTCTGTTGTCTCTACTGAACCTAAAAACCACTTTGAGAGTGTTGTGGGTTCCACTGTGTCCCCTCAAAAGAAGATGTGTTGGGATCACAGCCCCCAGGACCTCAGAACGTGACCTTATTTGGAGACAGGGTCTGTACGGAGGTATCCAAGTGAAAGTGAGGGCAGCAGGGTAGACCCTACTCTGGTATGACTGGAGTCCTTGTAGAGAGGGAGGTGAGGACAACAGACAGATGCTGAGGGAAGAGACAGAAGGCGGACAGTTGTTTACGGGCTGGGGAGAGAGCCAGGAACAGATTGTCCCTCACAGTCCTCAAAAGGAGACAATCCTGAGACCCGCTGATCCCGGACTCCCCGCCTCCAGAGCTGGGACGCAGTATGTTTCCGTGGCCCGTTGTTACGCGGCCCTAGCTGACTGATACAGGGTGGAGGGTGCTGTTATTCGTCCCATTTTACAGACAAGGAAACAGGCCCAGGGAGGGACGGCCGCTTGTGCCTGTGGAGAGGCAGGGCTGGGAATCGGCTGCCTGCTGAGCTGGAGTTCCCACGCATAACCCCCCAGTTTCAGGCCCCGAGGCCCCTGCAGATGTCGCCTCTTCCCTTTTCAGAAAACGTCTCTGAGCTGCAGGTGGGGCGTGTCTGTTTTCAGAATATAGCAAACTGGTTTGAGATCTCAGTCTCTTCACAGTTGTGGAGGCCAGAAGTCCAGGATCGAGGTGTCAGCAGGGCGGCACTGTTCCTGAGACAGGACAGTCCCTCCTGCGTCTTCCAGCTTCTGGAGGTGGCCCTCGGTCCTCGCAGGCGCATCGCTCAGTCTCTGCCTCCGTCCCCACAGCACATTCCCCCCGCGGGTTGCTGTCTGAGTCCTGTTGGTTTAGGGCCCCACGATGACCTTATCTTAACTAGATAACTTTTGCAAAGACTCTGTGCAAAATCAGGCTGTGTTCCCAGACTCCAGCTGGGCGTGAATGTCTGGGGGACAATGGTCAGCCCAGGGCAGGGGGTGCTGTCCCCCCAGCTGCGCTCGTGCTTCACGCAGGCGTGGGACTGACACGTTTGCCCTCACCCCTGTCCTCCAGAGAAAGAGCGCGTGCACATCCTGATCAACAACGCGGCTGTGATGCGGTGCCCCCACTGGACCACCGAGGACGGCTTCGAGATGCAGTTTGGCGTTAACCACCTGGGTGAGGCCTCGGGCTGTGGGCTGTGTGGGGTCAACGTCGGCCTGGGATGTGAATGGGATCCTCTGTGGGTCCTCCTCACTCTCAAGGGCAGCTGGGCAGCCGCTTGTGGGGTCACCGGCAGCTCAGGGAGTTGCCTGCTGACAGCCGGGTGCTCCGCAAGTCCTTCAGATCCGTCATCCGTCTCGGCCTTTTGACCCCTTGTCTGTCCTCCAGTCTGTCTGTCCTGCAGTTACTCTGTCCACCTGTTGTCACCCTGAATGCAACAGGGGTTCCCTTAGCAAGGGCGAGGAGGAACTAGGTACTGGGCAGGTGCCAGTCACTGGATTAGGGCCCACCCTCATGACCTCACTTTCACTTGATTGCCTCTGCGAAGACCCCCCTCTCCAAATAAGACCACATGCCGAGGTCTTGGAGGGTCATAACTCACGTGACTATCACTCAGTGTCCTATTGGCTGGGGCCCAGTCACATGACCGATGCCGGTGCAAGGAAGTCTGGGAAATGTAGTGCTTCACCGGGCAGCCCTGACAGTTCTATCGCTGAAGGAGAAATGGAGGAAGGATTTGGGGAGACGGAAGGCGGTCCGTCCCCCAACCGACCTCATAGGATTCGTGCAGAGCTTGATGTTGGGCTGGATCTTTCTTTCCTGCGGGGCCGCCCTGCTCGCTACAGGACGTTTATTTAGGAGCGTGCCTGGCTGGCCTCCACCCACCCAATGGCCAGAGCACCTCCCTTTTCTCTCTGCAGTTGTGACGACCGCAACCTCTAGGTGTTGCCAGAGGTCCCCTGGGGGATGGATCTGGCCCCTGTCCAGAGCCACGGGTTCCTGGGAGGGTCACACAAGGTAATGTTTTCAGTACGGTCCTATGTGCCAGGTAAGAATTCAGGGAAAGTTGCCTTTTTGTTGTCCTGCATCCAGGTCACTTTCTCTTGACGAACTTGCTGTTGGACACACTGAAAGCCTCGGCCCCTTCGCGGATCGTCAACCTCTCGTCCTTGGCCCACGTCGCAGGTCACATGGACTTTGATGACTTGAACTGGGAGAAGAGGACGTACGACACTAAAGCGGCTTATTGCCAGAGCAAGCTGGCCGTCGTCCTGTTTACCAAGGAGCTGAGCCGGCGGCTGCAGGGTACGTGTGTGGCGAGCCTCGCTGGCCTCTCTCTTCCTCTAGCTCTGCGCCTGGAACAGTCCTCCTGTGACGCTGGGCCCATGGGAGGTCAAGCACGGGTCCCAGAACAGAGTAGGTGGACGCGGGACACGCACGGCACCGTGTTCACTGGTGCCCGAAGCAGACGTCACTGATCCATCGTGGCATTCTCCCCGGCTCATCCTGCACCGGCACCTAAGCCTTTGGTGCTCTGGGCTAGCGGTCCTCAACCGTGGGTGAGTCGGCACCCCTGGAGACATTCGGCAGTATCTGAAGACCGTTGGGCGGTGGAGGTGGGGGGGAGCGTTGCTGCTGGCATGCAGCCGCCCAGCCTCCTGCCGCGGACAGGATGAAGAACGATCTGACCTCAGCGTCCAGGGGGCCGAAGTCGGAAGGTCCGCCCTGTGCCCTTGCTTCTCAGAGAGCATCCGTGGGCCAGCCACGTCCATTCAGCCAGGAGCTGGCTGTAACTAGCCTCTCAGGCCCCACCCCGAGCCACCGCCTCAGATTTCTCGGGGGGGGGGGGGGGGGGGTGGAGCCCGGCAGCTGGGGGCTCTCAGGCCCTCCGGGGGATTTTCACGTACGTTCAGGTTCGGGAGGCCCTGCTCTAGGCAGTTGCGTGACAGAGCTGCTTTGCAAGATGAAACCACTTGCTGTGGAAGTTTCCGAGCAAGCGGGGGTGATGTGGATTCAAGGGGAGGACGCGGAATGGGATGGCCCTGGAGCCGAGGGCGGCCGGCATCAGCCTTCCAGGTGGGGCGTGAACCTGGTGTCTGCTCACCCCCTCGTCCCTCTCCTTCCCTCTCCCGTCAGGCACGGGTGTGACTGTCAACGCTCTGCACCCCGGCGTGGCCAGGACGGAGCTGGGCAGACACACGGGCATGCACAGCTCTGCCTTCTCCAGCTTCACGCTCGGTAAGCCCCCTCCTGGCCTGCGGGCCCTTAGCCGAACCCCTGCCCGCCCCGCCTGGGGCCCAGCTCCCTTCAGCGTATCAGTCAGACTCTGCAGAGAAACAGAATAAGATATATGCAGATGCTTGGAGAGACCTGTCGTGAGGGATCGGCTCGTGCATTTACGGAGGCGGAGAAGTCCCCGTGATCTGCCCTCTGTCTGCTGGAGGCCCAGGAGAGGTGGTGGTGTATCCCGGTCCAAACCCAGAGGCCTGTCAACCAGGGGAGCCCTGGTGTCAGTCCCAGCCCGAAGGCCAGGGGCCCTGGTGTCTGAGGGCAGGAGACGGATGTCCCAGCTCAAGCAGAGAGAGGGCAGAATTGGCTCTTCCTCCAGCTTTTTGTTCCGTTTGCACCTTCAACTAATTGCACGGTGCCCACCCACCTTGGTGAAGGGCGATCTCTTTACTCCTTCAGAGAGTATCTCATGCTCAGAGACTCTCTCCGGGGCTTGGCTCTGCCCCCTCCCTCGTATCTTCCGGGGTACTGAGAACGAGTTATTGGTACATGTGGATCCAGCCTGCCATCCTTGGAAATAGCCCCAGGAAACAGGCCAGATCCTGCTCGATGAGAAAACCGAGTCTCAGAGAAGGAGACCATGGAGCGGACTCCTGGTTGTGCCTGGGGTGGCTCCAGCTTCACCCCAAATGAGCTTTGCCACCCAGGGAGGCATCCTCCCCTCCCGGAGCCTGTTTCCTTAACGACAAAGCGAGGGCCATAACAGCATGCTCCTCACCGTCGTGAGGATGAGATGGCCCTTAAAAGAACCGGCAGAGGGTCTGACCCAGCTTTAGGCTGAATAATTAGAACTTTAGAACTAGTCCTGAAAAACATTTCGTGGGTGGGTGCCGGATATCAAGGATTCTAAGTTGAGGCTGGCGCTGGAGACATTTCATAAATAAAAGTTATTTTAAGCAAGAGGAGGTAGGGTAAGGACTCAGAGCTCAAGGAGAGGAGGGAAAGCTCCCGTGTTCTTGGGGAAAGCTGGAGAGGCTTGCTGGGGAGGCAGCTTTGGGGCTGGTCTCTGGCCCAAAGGTGGCTGGGCAGTGCCGGGGAAGGGAACCCCTGGTGGAGGGAACCTCGGAGGCAAAGGCCTGGAGGTGGGCCGTGTGGCCCTGCGGTCCGACTTCTGGCCTCTGTGGGCCCTGGGCATCGTGGTGGAGGCGTTGGGCTGTTTGTGTCCTCCTCCCAGAACATGTGTGGACTGAATGCCCGTGGGCTCCTTGCAGGGCCCATCTTCTGGCTGCTGGTCAAGAGCCCCCAGCTGGCAGCCCAGCCCAGCACGTACCTGGCCGTGGCAGAGGAACTGGAGGGCGTTTCTGGAAAGTACTTTGATGGATTCAAAGAGAAGGCTCCAGCCCCTGAAGCTGAGGATGAGGAGGTAGCCCAGAGGCTTTGGGCTGAAAGTGCCCGCCTGGTGGGCTTGGAGCTGTCCGGTGGTTCCTCTCCTCAGTGAGGGGACAGCCCCTCCCAGAATAACCTTTGGGAGCAGGTGTCAAAAACACGCGGGAGGCTGAATCACCTGGATGCAGCAGCCAGACCAAGGCTGGCTGCTCTGTCTGCAGCACCCTCTAGGTGGCAGTGTTTGCCAAGGAATTCTGGCTGCCATGCCTACGTCACCCTCCAGGTGGCAGTGTTGGCCGTGTGAGCCTCAAGACCAAGGCTGTCGTGCGCGCAGCGCCCCCTAGGTGGCAGTATTGCTCAAGGACCAATGGCCTATACGTCCACACCATCCGGTAGGGATCCCTCGTGGCTCTTGCCTCCTCTCAGGCACAGTGGACCCGGCTGCAGGTGCACACCTGGCCCATCGGCCGGCAGGGGCACGGGGCCATCAGACGCCTGCCTTGTGCATGTCACTGGGAACTGCTGAGGGAGGAGTCCGCTCCCTCTGCTGTGGCCGCGGCAGGAGAGCCAATGACGGCCACGGTGCCGAACTGTACACCCCTGGGAAAGCTGTGAGCCCGACAGGATCACGTTCATGGTTCCCTGCGGGACCGTGCACACCCGCAGTCACCTCTGCGAGCCTCGGTTTCTCCCACTGTAGAATGTGCAGAATAACTTGACTACCTCCTAGGACGGTATGGTGGTGGGTGAGTTATCGCCCGGCGCGGTGAGTGGCAGCTGTGTGTTCCTTGCTGGCACCAAAAAGCTCGGTAATCAAGGTACGAATACCTTAACATTAAAAAAATGTGACATTTGAGGTACGTGGGGAGCCCAGGGATGCTGTTCCACATCCACAGAACAGCGCATGATCGTGCTCCAGATGCCAACGATGCCGAGGGAGGGAGTGGAAAGGCGTTAAAGACGGCCCAAAGCCTTAGAAGTACAGTTAGTTTTCTTTCTGTTACCACATCAGACCACAACAGCCGAAGGGTATATTTGGGATGAACGGACTCTGGTTGGCACCTTCCAGCACGGACCCCAACGATCCCCACCTCCCCCTGTTCATGTCCTTCTTACCCTCTGAGAGAGGGCTGGACCTAGCTACTCACTTCCAGCAAAAAGAATGCAGCCAAGCTGACGGAACAGCCGGTTCTGTGGTCAGGCTACTGATCGGCATCTGTCGTGCTGGCCCTCGCCCTGCCTCGTCGGGAGGAGCTGTGAACTGTCCTGTGCAGACATCCCAGTGGCCGGGATGGCTAGAGAGGAACTGAGGCCTCAGTGCAGCAATCCAGGAGCAGGTGTGAACACCAGGAGGTGGGAATCATGTTGGGGGGGGTGGGTGGTTACCCTAAGATCCTGTCCACCACAGGGATACACCCCCCCACATACATACATATGTGTGCGTGTATCCTCATATAATCTGTGCATTTCTCCCTGTGGGATCAGGGAAAATACTTTTTTTTTTATTTTTAAGAAATTTACACCCTGGGCCCCTGGGTGGCTCAGGTCATGATCTCACAGTTCGTGAATTCAAGCCCCACGTCTGGTTCTGTGCTGACAGCTCAGAGCCTGGAACCTGCTTTGGATTCTGTGCCTCCCCCTCTCTCTACCCCTCCCCCGCTCACACTCTGTCTGTCTCTCTCAAAAATAAATAAACATTAAAAAAAATTTAACATCCAAGTTAGTTGACATACAGTGTAATGATTTTCAGGAATAGAATTTAGTGATTCATCACTTACATATAACACCCAGTGCTCATCCCAAACAGTGGTCTTAATGCCCCCTTGTACATTCAGCTCATCCCCCCCTTCCCCAACACCCCTCCAGCAACCCTGTTTGTTCTCGGTATTTAAGAGTCCCTTCTGGTGTGTCTCAGGGAAAGTACTTCTGGTAGTCCGGTAGTCTGAGCGTAACCTCAAAACCTCCGGCTCTCCAAATATATGTGTAGGATTTGCCCGGAGGTGACAGTATTCGCTAACATAACCACAGTACAATGACCAAAACCCAGAAAATAATACTGACGATGCTAGGATCTCATATCTAATCTACAGACGTTGAAGTTTTATCATTGGTAATGTCCTTTACAGTGCAAAAGAAAACCACCGAAATTCTTTTCTGATCCAGTAGCCAATCCAGAATCACACGTTACATCACTTGTCCTGTCTCCTTAATCCGCTTTAAACTGAACCGTCTCTCTCTTTCTTGAGTGGGATGCTTCTGAAGAGTCCTGGCCAGGTATGTTACAGAAGGTGCTTCAGTTTGGGTTTGTCTGTGACTTCTCTGTGAGTAGATAAGGGGTGAGGCAGCCTCCGGGGGGGCAGAGCCCCACAGGGCAAGGGGCACGGAGCCGTGCTATCTCTGGGGACGTCACTCCCTGCGCCTCCACCTGCTCAGCAAGCGGAAGCTCCTGCACAGACTTCCTGGCTCCCTGCTGCCCAGTTTGGGTGGGTTTCTCAATCAGGGTGCCTTATCTCTGTGTATCTGGGCAGCAGGCACGTGGAGGTGATTCGAGCAAGACCAACCAGACCCTCTCCCTGAATCTGGATCTCGATGGGGCTGACACCAAGACCAATAAGGTTTGTCCCAAAGAGGTCTGTCGGCTCCTGGCCCCTGCACCCTGGCTCCTGTCTGTACCAGCTTCGTACGGCTGCTCAGACAAACGAGCCCAGACTGGGTGGTTCATGCTCCAGAGTTCTGGAGATCAGAAGTCCAGAACGGGTCTCTGGGCTAAGGTCAAAATGTCACCAGGGCTGCATTCCTTCTGGAGGCTCATGGGGAGGATCTGCTTCCTGCCTTTTCCCGCTTCTAGGGGCCCCCACATTCCTCGCCTCGTGGCCCTTCCTCCGCCTTCAGGGCCAGCAATGACAGGCCAAGTCCTCACATGGCCGTCTTTCTGGCTCTCCCTCTCCCCCGCTTTTAGGGAACTTGGTGAGGCTATTCGGCCTGCCCAGTGATCCGGGACCACCTCTCTCCTTCACAACAGCTCAAGAGCAACAATTCCATCTGCCCCCTCGATGCCCCTTTGCCACGTAAAGTAACAGGTTCTCGGGATTTGGGGCAGCCACCGTTCTCCCTGGCGCCCCATCCTCTCCAAAACCCGCTTCCTTGGCTTTTCCCAGGACCATGACCTTCCCTGACACTTCCCATCGAGTCCTCCTGTTTCTATTAAGGCAAAATTGGCATCATCAGTGTTGCAAGGAAGTCAAGCGAAATGACCACACGTTACCACTAACTCCCCACTACTGCCTCTTTAAAAACAAAGCAAAATAAAAAACAAAACCCCAACAACCCGGGGAGGCACCCACCTGGCTCGGTTGGAAGAGTGTGAGGCTCCTGATCTTGGGGTTGTGAATTTGAGCTCCACTTTGGGCGTAGAGTTTACTTAAAACCAACTGACCAACCAGCCAATGAACCCTGGAGTGTCTTAGCAACAAGAGTTGGAATCCAGTCTGATGCAGAAGCCCCATTCGTGGCAGGGGGCCACAGGCCTAAATGGAAGGAGCGTGAAGGCCAGCCCACTGGGGTGGCCGCTCCCACAAGAACCTAGCTCTTATGGAGACAAGTCCAACTCGGCCCGGGGTTGATTCTAGCCACGAACCCTCACAAGCAACATCCGCTTCCTTTCCGGAACTGAGAAGCCACAAGGACCGCAGGCGTTGACTCAAATAACATAACCCCCGCTACTTTACTGAAAGCCTTGAGGTGATTCATAACTCTAAACATAGCCCCCAGACAGATGAAAGATGATCAAAACTGGCCTAGAAAAACTTCAAACCCACACAAGTCCACAGAGAGGATGGTGGCAACGTAATAAGCAGACTGAAGAATGAATCATGAGGGTAATGCTTTGGGGATGTTTTTTTTTGTTTTGTTTGTTGTGTTTTGTTTTTTTTTTAAATTTTTTAACGTTTATTTATTTTTGAGACAGAGAGAGACAGAGCATGAATGGGGGAGGGTCAGAGAGAGGGAGACAGAATCTGAAACAGGCTCCAGGCTCTGAGCTGTCAGCACAGAGCCCGACGCGGGGCTCGAACTCACAGACCGCGAGATCATGACCTGAGCTGAAGTCGGCCGCTTAACCGACTGAGCCACCCAGGCGCCCCTGTTTTGTTTGTTGTGTTAAAGAAACCCACGACCGTGTCAAACCCTTCAGACTGCTGTTCGGGCTTTGGGGATTCGGCCAGGCTCTGTGGGCCACCCATGCCTGCTATGAGAGCACACATGCAGCATGTGAGCTGGGCTGATATTCACCCCAGTCACAAGCAAGAAGGGACACTATTTCATAGCAGCACAAGTCCAGAAGTAAGGCAGGCTTGGGCTCAGTGATGCAGCCAAGCTTCCTTCTGCGTATCTGACCGTTCGACAGAGTCAACTTCATCCCGAGGCTGGGCCTCTAGCCCGTCAAAGCGTGAACCCCTGAACGATCTGTCCAAATCTGAGCTGGTTTGGAAAAAGTTACATTGCCGACAAAATGAAGTGAAGGATCCCGAGATCGTTCTAGATTATCTGGGGGGCGGGGAGCCCTAAATCCAGTGACAGGTGTCCTTACAAGAGATGGAAGGGGAGGGGACACAGAGCAGAGAGGAGGAGGCCGTGAGCAGACAGGGCCGTGAGTGGAACCATCAGCCTCAAACCAGGGAGTGGGGGGACCCCAGAAGCTGCCACAGGAGACACAGGACAGACGCCCCTCGAGGCTCTGAAGGTTGCGCGGCCCTCCTGACACCTTCATTTTGGACTTCTGGATGTTATTTTAAGCCACCGAGTTGAGATTAATTTATAACGACAGCCAGAGGACACTAGTTCAGTGTCTTTGGGGTCACGAGATGCCCATTTGGACCACTTCTTTCTCATGTTCTGTTTGGTGGCACAGAATGGAGAGCTTCTCTTTGTCTAATGGGTTCATCTCTGCTTATGTGCTCATCTCAAAACCCCTAAAACCCCTCCTTCCCCCAGGGAATGCCAAGAAAGTAATGGACGAAAAGCAGGCTTTCCGACACCAGCGCTGTTAACATTTGGGGCTGGATAGTTCTTGGCTGTGGGGCAGGGGGCGCCTGGGTTCTGGCGCTGTGGGATGTTGAGCAGCAGCCCTGGTCTCTACCCACCAGGATGCCTGTGGTACCTTGCCACCCCTGCCGGTGTGACCACCCAAACAGCCAGATGTCCCCTGGAGGGAAGTCACCTTCAGTCGAGAACCCCTCGTGCAGACCGTGCGGACCCCTTTCTGGGCTGTGAACGGGAGGAGCCGCCGGCAGATGACCATGACCGTGGATCTAAGCACCAGCCTTGGCACATCACAGCCACTTGCTGTCACCTGTGCTATTGGGAGGGCGTGTGGGTGAAAGGCAGGCGCCGGGGGACTCGGTGGTTTTAGACTTGACAGATCCTCATGGAAACCACGCACATGGCAAGGGGCGGTCTGTCCTGATGGCGACGTGAACCGTAGGAACAGAGTGACCGGCCCGGAGTGGCAATTTCCCGTTGAAGACGTGCCACGAAATCCAGAGTCCTCTAGAGCAGTTGGAAGGGGGCGACCCCGCTGAAATCAGGCCAGGGTCTCAGCCTGACGGTGCAGGGCTTCAAAGGAGGCGAAATACGCAGCCTTGGGACCCTGTGGGATCTGGGATTCAGTCATTTGTGGGGACAAACCTGAAAATCTGGAGCCCCAAATTCCCCTGAGATGCCCTGGGAAGGAGACACCAGCACCTGTCGATCGGCGGGCACAGTTCCTTTTTACGCAGGTGTCTCCCGAGAGGATGCTCGTTCCCCTCAAGACTTGGCTTCCTGGACGGTGGCAGATCCCAGCTCATGACGGATGGATCGTACATGTAAGAAGTTGGGGAGAGTCCGTGGACATCAGGGTCAGTCACCTGCGATGAAGACTTTTATCTAGTATTTTAGGCTTTCTGGGTAGCTGGAGACTATGGCAATTGCGTAAGTATGGATGGGTCTCCCCGATGACGGCCAAAGACAGTGCAGGTCAGTATTAATACCCCCGTTTTGAGGACTGGAAGGTGGTCAACTAGGAGAATGTCCTTGTTTGCAGGAAATACAGTCAGTATTTGGGGGAGTTGAATCGGGTCTGTAACATAGTCTCAGATGGTTCAGCAAACAAATTTTTTCTTTGTATTGTATTTATAAACTCTTATGTAGGGGCGCCTGGGTGGCTCAGTCAGTTGTGTCTGACTTTGGCTCAGGTCATAATCTCACGGTTCGTGGGTTCGAGCCCCGCGTTGGGCTCTGTGCTGACAGCTCGGAGCCTGGAGCCGGCTTCGGATTCTGTGTCTCCGTCTCTCTCTGTCCCTCCCCTGCTTGTGTTCTGTCTCCCTCTCAAAAATAAATATTTTTGAAAAATTAAAAAAAAATAAATTAACTTAAAAAAAAAACCCTCTTCCGTGAGTTTGTTTCAAAATAAATGGAAAAAATGAAAACAATGCAGAATGACAAAACAGCCCCAAACCACATCTTAGCATGAGAACAGAAGAGAATGCCTACACTTTAAAACAATGCCAAGTAAAAGCAAGAGGGAAAACCTCACCGATTTCCAGTGAGCAAGCTCTCATGCTCTCTGGTTTCATACTTTCTATATTTGAACAATGTGAATGTATTACTAGAATAAAATTAAGTTCAATAAATAGAAGGAAAATAATGCATACCCATGGCGGGATCCTGTCATGTACTTTTTGCATTTTGTCCTTTCATTTAGCAAGAAATAGACCTTGAAGATCTTTATCACTACACAAAGATCTATCACATTCTTTTTTTTTTAATTTTTTTTTAATGTTTATTTATTTTTGAGACAGAGAGAGACAGAGCATGAACGAGGGAGGGTCAGAGAGAGAGGGAGACACAGAATCCGAAGCAGGCTCCAGGCTCTGAGCTATCAGCACACAGCCCGACATGGGGCTCGAACTCACGGACTGTGAGATCATGACCTGAGCCGAAACCGGTCGCTTAACCGACTGAGCCACCCAGGCACCCCTATCACATTCTTTAAAAAAAAAAAAAAAATACCTGCACATAATCTCATCACCTGGCTGTATCACGAAGATGCCCAAAGACAATGAGGAAAACCGTGCAAAAGACAGAGGCAGGTGCTTATTGGCAGGCCCAAAATTGGGCGAAAACCACCGCTAGAAAGAGAAAGTTGTGCAAATAGTAAAAAAGCATTCAGACAGGTCAGGGCACTGACCTCAGGGCACCAACTGCAGTCTGTGAGCGGTAAAAGCAGAGAGAGGCAGCTTTTGGACATAGCATGTCGAAGGGGAAAAGGAGAAAGGGGGATCTCAGGCTTTTCAAGAAGAAAGGGGAAAAACAAATCAAGGACATCACCTTTCTCCCCATTCTCCGCCTCCCAGCGCGAGCCAGCTAGTAAAAAGCTGCACTTTACTACACTGACAGCGGAGGGCGCGCTTGTACTAAAAATCTTTCCAGAAGCAACCAAGAGCATTAGCTAGGCATACGCTTAACAGGAGCCGTGCAAATCATCCCAGAGAGCCAGCCCTGTTTACAGAAACACACAGGCGCAGACATGTATCAGACACAGCCACCAAAATAAGCCAGGAAACAAGAACCCAAAAACTCAGTTGATACGCACCTAAGAACTGCCCCACCGTTGCATCACCTGTTTCACAGGTTTACAACAGCCCAAGGGTGGAAGCAATCCGGCGTCCATCAAGAGATGAAGGGATAAAGGGAACGTAGTTGCTCTGTCCACTGGAATGTTATTCAGCCTCAAAAAGGAAGGCAGCACTAACACCTGCTATAACACGGATGAACCTTGAAAACACTATGCTAAGAAGCCAGTCACAAAGACAAACGCTGCGTGGTTTCACGTACATGCGTTTCTAAAGAAGCCGGATTCACAGAGATAGAAAAGAGCATGGTGCTTACCAGCGGCAGAGGGGTGAAGGTCTGGAGATTGCGTGGTGGGACCGGAGCAGTAGCCATTAACCTCTCCAGGCCGAACTTCGGAGCCAGCAGGGAGCTTCCGGGGGAGGCGCGGAGGCTGCTGGTCTAGCACCAAATTGGGAGCATAACCTCGCGATGCCTGGGATATCTGACCTCGTGAAGGCAATTATAACTGATTACAATCAAGAGCTTAAGTCTCCCTGCTGAAAATACGGGGGGAAATGTCTGTCCTGTTTCTTAGAGCATTTCTTTAGAAAACTTGTATGTTTGGGGGCACCTGGGTGGCTCAGTCGGTTCAGCATCTGACTCTTGGTTTCTGCGGGTTCGAGCCCTGAGTCGGGCTCTGTGCTGACAGTGTGGAGCTTGCTCGGGATTCTCTCTCTCTCTCTCTCTCTCTCTCTCTCTCTCTCCCTCTCTCCCTCTCTCTCTACCCCTGCCCCGCTCACTCGCGCACGTGCACTCTCTCTTTCCCTCCCTCTCCCTCTGGCCCTCCTGGGATTCTCTCTCTTTCTGGTGGCCTTTCTGGGATTCTCCTTCTCTCTCTACCCCTTGCTCACTTGGGCCCTCTCTCTCTCTCTCAAAAAAAAAAATTATATTTCGCCAACATTATGGAGCCAGTACTTGGCTTAGTTCCCTTGAGGGAACATAAGGGTTTTGTATTCCCCCTTCACAATTTTACTGTATCAGGTGTAGGAAATTTCAATCTCCCCTCTCTTTGCTCTTTTTCTCTCTGTTTCTCTCTGTTTCTCTTTCATATACAAACTACCCTCAATTTTTTTGCCTCCATACTGACCTTCACCTCCCATCCCTAATGTGGAGGGAGAGCACAAAGCTGTGACCATGTTTAGGGGCAGTCTTTCCATTAATTGTCCCCATCCCTTACACCATTAGGGACCTCTGAAGAGCAGAATCTCCCTGATGATATCTCTTCAATATGCAGATACAGGGGTTCCCCGGGTGGCCCTTCGGCTCAGGTCATGATCTCACAGTTCATGAGGTCAAACCTCACGTCGGGCTCTGTGCTGGTCCTTAACTGACTGAGCCACCCAGGCGCCCCCCAAATTACATTTTTTTAAAAAAAGTAAACTCTAATACCCAACATGGGCTTGAACTCACAACCCCAAGATCAAGAGCCACATGCTGTACCAACTGAGCCAGCCAGGTGCTCCACGAAAGTACATCTTTCAATAGTGTGCATCCATTTCCTCATTTCTAAAAGATGGATAATAACATAACCTTCAGATTTACGCTACAGAGGACCCAATAAGAAAGGAAGAAATCTGCCTTGGAACTGAAATCATGCTTAAAGATTGACTATTAAAATATTTTTAGGACTTCTACTTCTTGATGAAGTAACCATCACCTATCTTGCCTGTTCATCAAAAAAAAAAAAATAGGGAAGGTGAATAAATACACAAAATAACTCTGAGATATTGCTGTACAGGACTAATACTAACACACGATACAGGACTGTGGTATCCAAAAGACTGAAACAAACAAGTCTAGCCACATGATTGCTGACACACTGTGCCTAGAAGTATCCTCTGGACATCTACCCAGGGAGTACAAACCCAAGCAGAACACAACAATTTCAACAAGACGTAGATGTGGGAATTCAGGAAGCTGGGTTCAGGCCCTCTACAAATTCAGAGTAGGATAGACGACTACAGGGAGCCATGCAGAAAAGAGCTCCAGAATTGCAGAAATCGTGACGGGAGCTTTGTGAAATTTATGAAATATATGTGCCCAGGGAGGCAAGAAACTCTGTAAACCTCATTCAAGACAAACACAAAGAAAACCACACGATACTAGAAATGGATATTAGAGAGTGATAAAGGATCCCTACTTTCCTAGCCATCCCAAGAAAATTAAAACTGTCAATTCACCTAAATTGAGATAATTGGACCAAGGGATGGGTATTGTTTTTCAGAATTTTTTTTTTAAAAATCAGGACATAAGTTTTGGAATTCAATAATTCTGGGAAATTTTTCTTTCTCCATTTATGTTGAGTCTTTCCATGTCTGCTATTACTATAGAGCGTACGTATTTTACAAAATAATTGGTCTTACTTCTCTAAAGAAGACACCCGGATGGCCAACAGGCACATGAAAAGATGCTCAACGTCCCTCCTCATCAGGGAAATACAAATCAAAACCACACTGAGATATCACCTCACACCAGTCAGAGTGGCTAAAATGAACAAAACAGGAGACTATAGATGCTGGAGAGGATGTGGAGAAACAGGAACCCTCTTGCACTGTTGGTGGGAATGCAAATTGGTGCAGCCGCTCTGGAAAACAGTGTGGAGGTTCCTTAAAAAATTAAAAATAGACCTACCGTATGACCCAGCAATAGCACTGCTAGGAATTTACCCAGGGGATACAGGAGTGCTGATGCATGGGGGCACTTGTACCCCAATGTTTATAGCAGTACTCTCAACAATAGCCAAATTATGGAAAGAGCCTAAATGTCCATCAACTGATGAATGGATAAAAGAAACTGTGGTTTATATATACAATGGAATCCTACTTGGCAGGAGAAAGAATGAAATCTGGCCTTTTGTAGCAGCATGGATGGAACTGGAGGGTATTATGCTAAGTGAAATAAGTCAGGCAGAGAAAGACAGATACCATATGTTTTCACTCTTATGTGGATCCTCAGAGACTTAACAGAAGACCATGGGGAAGGGGAAGGAAAAAAGTCAGGGAGGGAGCCAAACCATAAGAGACTCTTAAAAACTGAGAACAAACTGAGGGTTGATGGGGGTGGGAGGGAGGGGAGGGTGGGTGACGGGCATTGAGGAGGGCACCTGTTGGGATGAGCACTGGGTGTTGTATGGAAACCAATTTGACAATAAATTTCATATTTAAAAAAATAAAAAAATAAGTAAACATTAAAAACAATAAAATACAATCTTAAAAAAATAAAAAAAAGAGAGACTCTTAAAAACTGAGAATAAACTGAGGGGGAGTGGGAGGGAGGGGAAAGTTGGTGATGGGCATTGAGGAGGGCACCTGTTGGGATGAGCACTGGCTATTGTATGGAAACCAATTTGACAATAAATTCCATATTAAAAAAAAAAGAATCGTTCTTCCAGGTATCTTCCCTGGGTCTACTGAACCATCAAGTGTGATCTTTTTTTTTTTTTTTTTTTTTTTTGTGATTTCATTTTTAAACAATCTCTGCACCCAACACGGGGCTCGAACCCACAACCCCGAGATCAAGGATTGCACATTCCACCGACTGAACCAGCCGGATGCCCTTCAAGTGTCATCGTCACCTGCAGCACCACCCAGGTTGTTGACTGTCTCAGTGGATTATACATATTTGATTCATTTTTTTTCTTTCTTTCTGTCAAAGCCTCCCTCAACTCTCCTGTGGTACACACGCAGACCATCATGGCTACTACTAATCCCATCTCCTGAGTCACTGTCTGAATTGAAGTTTCCCGTAGGAAATCCACAGACTGACACATGGCCTGGACCCAGTTATGGCGGAGGAGAGCGGACAGAGCCTGACTTTGCAGAACCGGTGGTTTCCCTTCCTGTGTAGTAGCTGATGCTGTTGCCCTGTGGCAAGGGCTTCTGAGCTCCAGAGCACTCATGAGTGTCATGAGTGGGTCTGTCTTCTTGTGACGACTGTCTGCCCAGTTTGCCGTGACACATCCGGGAGGTGTGGACTGAGACACTACCATGCCCCTGGGGATCATTTTCCTTCTTGTACTTGGTGAGTACGGCAGAGAGAGTTGGTGAGGTTAGAAGGGGAAGAGAATATACTCAGGTTCATGTCTTGGGTTCCTCTCATGGGACTCTTCCTCTGTGAGGTCCTAGGCTCATTTAACTACTGAGGAATCACCCATCTGGTCACTTTTACTCAACTTGCATCCAGGCAGTGCTCTGATCTCAGGTGTTTGGAAATCACTGAGTTATAGGGTAGACATCGCTTACCAGGCATATTCTCTATTTCAGTGTTTTGTCTGGACCAAAGGATTTGGGCACAAAATGGTGAGTGTTTCTTCCCTTTTCCACCTAGTCACATTGAGTCTGACTGAGTGCACTGTGGGATAAGTCTCAGGAGCCTTGAACTAGTTCCAACCCTTGACCCACACCATCCCTCACCCACAGTCTTCATTTTGTTTATTTATGTTTAAAAATTGTGGTAAAATTGGGGTGCCTGGATGGCTCAGTCTGTTGAGCGTCCGACTGGCTCAGGTCATGATCTCACCACAGTTGGTTGGTTTGAGCCCCGCGTTGGGCTCCGTGCTGACAGCTCAGAGCCTGGAGCCTGCTTCGGATTCTGTGTCTCCTTCTCTCTCTGTCCCTCCCCTGCTCGCACTCTGTCCCACTCTGTCTCTCAAAAAATAAATAAATGTTAAAAAATAAATAAAATTGTGGTAAAATACAGTTAACATAAGTTTGCCACCTTAGCTGATGTTAAGCATGTTTCAGTAGTGATAAGTACATTCACATTGTTGTGCAATCAACCTCCAGAACTTTTCATCTTGCAAAACACTCTATACTTGTTAATCAGCAACTCCCCTATTTTCTCTCCCAGCTTCCAGCAACCACCACTCTATTTTCTGATTCTATGAATTTGACTTCTCTATATACCTCATACAAGTGCAGTTAGACAGTGTGCGTCTTTTTGTGTCTGGCTTATCTCATGGGATAATGTCCTCAGGGTTCATCTGTGTTGTAGCACATGACAGAAGGCCCTTCCTTTTCAAGGCTGAATATATTCCATTGTGTGTATAGAACCGACCCTTGATACCTGCTCTGCTCATGATCTTACAGCTCGTGAGACGGAGCCCTGCACTGGAATCCATGCTGAGTGTGGAACCTGCTCGGGATTCTTTCTCCCCTTCTATCTCTGCCCCTCTCCTCTGCTCATGTGCACCTTCTCTCTTTCTCTCTCAAAAAAAAAAAAAAAAAATTGAAAAAAAGGAAAGAATCTGCCAGGGTCACTGATAATAATATTGAAGGGAAACATAGCTGAGAGTGACACTGAAAACAGACACAGAGAACAGACACAGAGCACAGGCCCATGTCTCCTCGTAGATAAGGGATCAATTCTCTCTGCCTGTGCCGGGCACTTTCCATTTGGCATTGCCTTGGCTGCTTCCAGCTTCCTGATTTACCGAGAGGCCAGCTCACGGGAGAAAGCACTCTTGCTCAGCAAAGAGACAGTAGAGAAAATCCAGACCTCAACACGTGCCGAGTCTGAGAACTTGTGCAAGCAGTTTCCTACCCCTGAATGCCAAGTTCCTTCTTTCCAAAATGGGGATAGCAATAGGCTGTTGCATCCGTGAAGACACCGCACACCTGTAAAGCTCAGGGAACATCACTTTGCTCAGATTTGATATCCTATAAAGTTATCAGTTGCTGGATAACATTTATTGAGGTTTTCTCATGTGCCAAGGACTAGTCTTGGCCAATTGCACATATAGTCTCCTTTTATGCGTACTGCTTCTGGATGAGCTAAACTGATGCCTTCATATTCTGGATATATTGAATTCCTGCTGTAACCTCAGCATTGTTCCCCTTACTGGGGACATGGCTTTGAATAACCCCCTTACATGGGGACATGACAGGCAAAGAGATCCCTGCCCTTTAATGGGTGGAAAGATAAAATTAACATAACAGAGAACTTGGAATATGTGCTATGTTAGAAGGTTTTTAATGCTCAAGAGAGGGGCGCCTGGGTGGCTCAGTTGGTTAAGCATCTGACTTTGGCTCAGGTCATGATCTCACAGTTTGTGAGTTTGAGCCCCCCATGTCGGGCTCTGTGCTGACAGCTCTGAGCCTGGAGCCTGCTTTGGATTCTGTGTCTCCCTCTCTCTCTGCCCCTCCCCTGCTCACACTCTGTCTCTCTCTCAAAAATAAATAAATATTAACAATTAAAAAAATGCTAAGGAGAAATATTACTAAAGGGCAGTAAGGGGAACAAGGATAGCAGTGAAAGTGATGAGGAAGAAACCCTCAGGGTTGATTTTCAGGTTGAATGTGGGTGGTGGAGAGGAAACCACTCAGTAATAACACTAAGGAATAAGTTGCTCTTAAATTGTTGGTGGAGAATGAGATTGGATTAGATATTCCGGAATATTTCAGGAGCTCTATTTTGGCCCTAAGGAGGGGAATGTCCACAGGAGATGACTCACCCAGGTGAGCAGCTCACAGCTGGATGAACTAGTCTAGACTTTAAGTGAGGGGCATGTGTATGTGTGTGCGTTTTATTCACGGTGACTACACAGGGTGAGTATATAGAGAAATGAGACCTAGGTTGGAGCACTGAGCCCAGAGGTTTCTATGCATAATTTTAGGAGTTTGAGGTTGAAGGAATATTCAAGGAAACCATAGGAAAACCAAGACCGTGAGTGGCTAGAAGTCAAGCGAAGGTCATTTCTTAAAAGTTTTTATTTATGTTAAGAGAGAAAGAGAGAGAGAGAGAGAGAGAGAGAGAGAGAGCGCCAGTGCAAGCTGGCGAGAGGCAGAGACAGAGGAAGAGATGGAGAATCCCAGTCCGGCTTTGTGCTGTCAGCGCAGAGCCCGATGTGAGGCTCAAACTCATGAACCGTGAGATCATGACCTGAGCTGAAGTCAAGAGTCGGACCCTTAACTGACTAAGCCACCCAGGCGTCCTGTGGAGGTCATTTTTAAGCAGGCTGATGTCCGTTGTGAAATGTTAATGATTTTATGTAAGTATAGAAATGAGCTCCTTCTTACAGATGAAGAGACTGAACCTCTCTTTTCATCTAGAGATGCGGGGTTGAGGTGGGGGCACATCTGGGACTCATGTGCTGGACTCTAACCCACACCCACATGGTGTTTTGCTCCAGGGCCTCTTAAGGAAGCGGGATGCTGGGTTTCTTCTCATCTCAGACTGTTTCTCCTGCAGTGACCACTTCCCAGCCTGACATCTGGGAGTGCCCAGTGCTGTGATCCCCTGGGGCAGTTCCGTGAGCATATTCTGCAGGTGCAGTTATCTCCCATCTGCAGAGACAAAGACCCTCTGCTCTGTGGTGTGACAGAGTACCACACAGTGCTCTGCAGGTGGTTGAGTTCTTAATCCAGAATGTGACCTACGTCAATGCAGGGGTATACTGCTGTATGCACAGGAAGCAAGGAGTCTGGTCAGAAGTCAGAGACACACTGGACCTTGTGGTGACAGGTAAGGGACACCCCAAAGGACACTGTCCCCCAGCCTTGGTCTGGGCTGCCCACGACACTGGACCAGCTTTGCCCCTATCACAGACCCCTGCCCTCCCACTTTATCCATCTGGTTCCGGTCTGTGTTCTGATATGATCCCAAATCCCTTCAGGGAGACGGCTGGAGCCCCCAAGGGACCGCACATCATGGTGACAGACACTCATCTTTCCCTATATGACCACTCTCTGGTCTTGGGTCATGGGAAAGTAAGAAAAGCGGGTGTTTTGTCCTGGCAAGGGGTGAATTTCCCCTTGACTTTGTCCTTCCTTCTCTCAGGTCAGACCAAGAGAATGATGGCTTTGGGTATGGCTTCCCTCTAATAACTAGCTCTACTATGTTCCAGGAGTGTGCACGAAAGCACCCTCCCTGACTGCTCATCCAGGCGCCAATGTGACCTCCGGAGAGACTGTGACCCTTCTTTGTCATGTACATAACTATGACATCTTTCTCTGCAAGAATGGAACCGCTGTCTGTCCCCAGGACTATTTATATCAAGATCACAACACATTCCTCATCTCCCCTGTGACCTCAGCCCATCAGGGGACCTACAGGTGCTATGGTTCTTTTAGCAACAATCAGTCCCGGTGGTCACTGCCCAGCGATCCCCTTGAGCTTTTAGTCACAGGTGAGGAATGTCCTAGACCGGTCACTTCCATGTCTGTGTGCTGGGATGTCCCACGAGGTGGCTGGGGAGGGAGCTCCAAGGCCAGCTGTGTGAGGTGTTTCTGGTGTTGCAGAGTGTGTGGGGCCACATGGAATGCAGCTCCATCCACATCAGGGTCACTGTGGGAATCTCTGGGTCATGTTGAGTTGAGAAAGCGGTCTCAGGGCACATGTGCCTTTTCTCAATTCATGCAAAGTCGCTATAGGTGCTAGGGGATATCCCGGGAACACTGAGCACAAAGAGATTGGACGCTTTTCATAACCCTCCTCAAACCCTTCCCAGATGTTGGTACCTCCAGAGGTCATGACACAGAAGTCAGGGGAGGTCATAATGTCAAGACTCTTTGTGTCAAGCTTTCTGTCTGTCCGACTGCAAGCTGATGATGCTGGGTTGTGAAAATGACCTCTAGTAAACTGAGTCCAGTAGGGGAGGACCACAGAAAGCAAGAAAGCAGTGTCTATGTGATGGGTTATGTTCAAGACTTCACGTGAACAGGCAGGGGTGCCGAGCCCATTTTTCTGTGAGGGGCTCAGTACGCTAAGCCAAGTATTCCATTGGAGTGGAATCTTGGAAGATGAACAGGTATGTTGCACGTTGGTAAGCAAATGGAACTATATATAAGAAATCAAGGTGATCAGAGTCGGGGGGGAATATGAGAGGAGGCAGCAGGCTGAGGCTGGGATGAGGAGGGGACACAGCAGGGCACCGACTCAAATTGGTGAATACACTCAAGAAGACTGGCAAGGACGCCGGGAATACGGAAAGTTAAATGTGCAAGACTTCCAGCATCTGCTGATGAATGTTCATTATATTTATGAAGCCCAGAAAGCCCCTCCTGAATAGCATGTGACTTTATTTATACACACACACACACACACACACACACACACACACACACACACGTACTAGATTATGTCCAACACAAAGTATATATAAAAATATAACTCATGGGGGCGCCTGGGTGGCGCAGTCGGTTAAGCGTCCGACTTCAGCCAGGTCACGATCTCGCGGTCCGTGAGTTCGAGCCCCGCATTGGGCTCTGGGCTGATGGCTCAGAGCCTGGAGCCTGTTTCCGATTCTGTGTCTCCCTCTCTCTCTGCCCCTCCCCCGTTCATGCTCTGTCTCTCTCTGTCCCCCAAAAAATAAATAAACGTTGAAAAAAAAATTTAAAAAAAATATATAACTCACAACATTATATATTATCATATTTTGTATTTAGCATATACATTATATGTTATATAGTAATATATGTTATATAGTAATATATAGTAATATACAGTTATATATTATATTTTGTATTTAGCATATATAATATATGTAATATAGGGAGCATATAGTTTCACATTTATATCCTGAAATGCATGTCTTCCACATCTGTCGCCTCTAAAGTTAGGGCGTGACTATAGTCTGACTGGCTGACTCCGTTCTTTTCACCTCCTTGTAAAACAATGGTGCGTCTTACGTCAGCAGTCTTCCATGTTGGTTGAATCGCATCAAACGATATCAAAAATTCCATTTCTACAAAGCGCTCTTGATCAGCACAACCTGTGACTAAAAACCCTGCCCTCAGACCACTTCTCCAGCAGTGACATCCCCGTCTTCCCTTTCTTTCCAATGGAATATTTTTGTGCCAATCTCGATTCCCCTTTCTTTCCCATAAAATCCACACCTAATGGGTGAACACTTTTTGTTGTTTCTACTTTGGAAAGTGATGATGAGTTTGCAGATTTTTCTCCACACCGTCAGGTGTTCTCAGGTACCTTCATATATCACTGGGTTCCAGTTACGTCCCCGCTGCGTGTCTTCATCTTCCACCACTGCCCGATGCCGTGCTCCCTCCTCACCGCACTTGAAGCCATCCTTTCAAAACCCATTCCATTGCACCATGAGCCTATGCAAGTGCTTCAAAACCTTATTTTTTTGGCACTTTGAGTGAACAATTCAGCTATTTATACTGACTCCAGTTCCAGTTTGTTCTGACCCCTGCTTCAATTTCCACTTCACCCGCTTCTTTCCAGCTATACTCCCTCTGCTTTTGCCCTTAGTCTAGAATGTTCTTTTTGCCAGTCTTTCTCCCCTTTCCACCTCTCAGAATGGAACCCCAAAGTCTCCAGCTTTCAAGTTCTTTCCCTGATGCCCAATGGAGAGTAGAATCTCATCGCATTTTCAAACCACCTCTGGCTATATGGAAAGTATACTGAGAGTAGAGGTAGAAACAAATCTTTAACGAATGGGGTTGGAAGGTGGACCTTCAGTTTCCAAACCCCTTGTACCCTGCGGGACTGGGACATGCAGAACAATTCCATCCTATGCCACGTTAGCCTCAATATCCTTCCTCCCTGGGACACTGTAATCACCTCTCCCCTTTCCACTGGGCCGGGGGGTGGGAGGGGTGTCTCTGGTCTCAGATTGAATGTGGCATTATTGTGGTTGGAGCTGAAGTTTGATGAATTTCTCTCTACCAGTTAGGTGGCCAGGCTCCCCTTCTATGCTGTCCCTGGTTGAGTGTCTCCTAAACCATGTGACCTTGAGCCACATGTTCCTACCACTTCTGAGAGAACACAGACGGCTGCTCATAGCCCTGTGATACTAGACATTTATGGATAGTAATGTTTAGCAACTCTTTGTACGTCTCTACCATTCTGAGGCTTTCATGGGCTTCCCAGGGTCATGTGACCAGAAGTTGAGCTCATAGCAGGGAAGTGGAGAATGTCTCAGGCTCTGATGACCCCACCTTTCCCTTTGCTTCCCCCTCTCTTGGCCATGCCCCTCATCATGGCACTGAGGTCAGGGTCAGCAGGCAGGTGCCATGTCTTTGTTAGGATCCTGAACAAATTCTGTATTACGTTTTACATCCTCTGTGTGACCACCACCCCACGTCAGCACTCTTGACTTAGGGAGAAGACAGATTGTGGTTTGAGTTTTACTATTTATGCCTTAACCCAGACACTCTTGTTCAGGGAACCACCTGCAGCCTCACATTTGATCAGAGTGAAAAAAGAGACTTTCAGGTCATAAGAGGGGTCTGACTGAGCCTATTTGAATTTGGATGATGTGTCGTTTATGTGTGATCTTTGTATTGTTGGGGTTGAGGGGATATGCTGTTGGTCCCATATTAAATTCTTTCTTTTTCCCACAGAATCGTTACCCCGAGATTACGGAAAAGAGAACATCCCAGATTACACAACACAGAACATCATCCAGTTTAGCCTTGGTGGCCTGCTCCTCTTAGTTATGGGGCTTCTACTGCTGGGAGCCCGGAAGAGCAGAGAAGGTCTGCAAGGTGCAGTTAGGGAGCCCCCAGGCTGAGCAGTAACTCTTCATAGCACCTCATCAGAATGAGGGAATCTAGAGATTCTCAAAGGACTTGGGCTCCATGAACTCTGCATGCCATGGAATGGTGTAGAGTCCCAGCAATTGTGCCAGAAGGAGAGACTTTCCGAATCCCAGATCATATTCTCTTTCTTTCTCTTTCTACGGCTCGATGTGATATCTGACTTCTGCCTCAGTGTCATTCCTGAATCCTTTTTCTTTGCGGATGTTTCTCCGAGATAGGCCTGTGGTCCCTCCTCAGCTCCCGATCCCTCAACAGCCCCGGCATCCCTCCTTTTCATGACCACACTCCTCTTCTCCCCATCAACCTGGGGTAGGTACCACACCCCTTCCTTCAGCCCTACCTCTCCTTGTCAGATGATGACACCAATGTTAGATCCAGCCTGTGTTTCTCTAACAATAGTTGATTTACTAGTGATTTCTGGATATCTTATCCACAAGGGCAAAGGAAATGATACAAGGTCATTGGCCCTCCCCTTTGCAGTCTTGATTCATCACACTGCCTGGGCATTTTCTTCAATAATGCCACATGCCACGGTAACGTCCCCAGAATAAAGGCTACCATCTCACCACTGTCCATAATATTCACATTGACCTTCACATGTGCTCTGCCTCCCGGGGCTGGGTCATGCTTCCCTCAGTCCACTTGATCCTACTCCATTGTGGCAGCAGCTTTATGACTCAGGGACATCACTGTACCCTACACTTATAAGCACAGAACGACATCGCTTCTCGGGCTTTTGGCTAAGATCAAGTATAAGCAAAGAACGTGAGCAATTATATGGCCAATCTTGTTTGTTTCCGTCTTTTGGGCATCATCATCCAACACTGCATGTTACCCAATGCCTGAAAGAGTTGTTTTGTAAATTTTAACCTCTATTGCTTTGTTGAAAGGCAAGACTAGTTGTGATCATGCACTTCATGAGGTTGTAGTAGGAATCTTAAACTTTTTTTTAAGTTTTATTTAAATTAATTTTATTTCAATTTAACTTAAGTTTTATTTAATTAAATGTTTGTTTATTTTTGAGAGAGAGAGAGACAGAGCGTGAGCAGGGGAGGGGCAGAGAGGAGGGAGACACAGAATCGGAAGCAGGCTCCAGGCTCTGAGCTGTCAGCACAGAGCCCGACATGGGGCTTGAACCCAAGAACCGTGAGATCATGACCTGAGCAGAAATCAGAGGCTTAACCAACTGAGCCACCCAGGTGCCCCAATCATTCACAC
The DNA here is from genome assembly GCF_027475565.1 of Acinonyx jubatus. Taxonomy (NCBI): domain Eukaryota; kingdom Metazoa; phylum Chordata; class Mammalia; order Carnivora; family Felidae; genus Acinonyx; species Acinonyx jubatus. The sequence continues at coordinate 57,337,603 of NC_069396.1, read as the reverse complement.
ATTTTGAATTACAGACACAAAAATAAACTGTAGAGAGACAGTGTGTGCGAGCAGGGGAGAGAGGCAGAGGGAGAGGGAGAAAGAGGGAGAGGGAGAGGGAGAGAGAGAGTTCCAAGCAGGTTCCATGCCTAGCACAGAGCCTGATGTGGGACTCAATCCCACAATCCTGGGATCATGACCTGAGCTGAAATCAAGAGTCAGAAGCTCAACCAACTGAGCCATCCAGGTGCCCCAAACCAGATTATTATACGAAATCATCTTGCTATTAAAAACATCTTAAGAGAAGTAAAGACATATACTTTCCCTTTTATATAAAAAAAGGCCAGGACGCCTGGGTGGCCCAGTCAGTTAAGCGTCTGATCATGACTAAGCTCAGGTCATGATCTCACGGTTCGTGAGTTCAAGCCCCGCATCTGGCTCTGTGCTGGCAGCTCAGAGCCTGGAGCCTGCTTCGGATTCTG